>NC_137893.1:138886238-139478341 GCF_963455335.1 Martes martes
TCTGACCAACGTTTTGTAGTATTCAGAGTACGAGTCTTACACACCTCCTTGGTTAAACTGATTCCTAAGCATTTAATTCTTTCTGATGCTATTATAAGTGCAGTTTTAAAAAACTTACCTCTTTGAGTGTACGGTGTGATCAGTTTTAGTAAATTCATACTATTGCATAACCTTCACAACAGTCTAGTTTTAGAACTCTTGCATAACCCCCCAAATTCCCTTGTGTCTATTTGCAGTCAATCCCTGTCTGCAATCTCAGGCAACCTTTGATCTGTTCTCTGTCTCTGTAGTTCTTCCTGTTCTAGACAAGTCCTATAAATGGGTGCTTATGTGTATATAAAATGCATTTCTAAACAACACACCATCTTCTCTTTTCCTTCTTTTTTTTCTCTCTTTCACTCAGGTCACAAAAGCATACATCTTGGTTCACCAAAATCCGGGCCTGCCCCAATGATCTCATCCCTTAGAGCATCAACTAGTTACCAAGTGAGGAAATGTTGGCTCATCCTTATGGCAGATGTCAAGAGCCAGGCTAAACAGAGAAGGCTCTGAGGGGCTAGTTCTTGAGAAAACACCAGCATCTATGTCTAGTCCTCCAGGTTTTTGAGGCTTATGAGGGTGTGCTGAGCTTCTATTGGACAAATCCATTGCAGAGAGAGACTCAGTAGGACTGCGGGCTGTTATAGCTTCTTTTTCGTTGTCAAAAATCCCCAATCAGAGGCATTGTTCAGCCAATCTTTAGAATCCACTTGAAACTGCTAATATGTGGTTATCTCATTAGTCATGCTCTGACTGAGATTCAAAAATAAAAACTTGAATTATGTGAAATGGGAGGTTGCCTCATTGCGAGATGAATGAAATATTATTGAGTGAAGGATGGGAGGCAGTCGCCGATTGCCAATATTGGATTCAAAACAGCTCCACAGTTCAAACCTACACTCTCTGGATGATGGCCCTGGGACCGCAGTAACCACACAGCTTCCCACACTCCACTTCCCACTGGTAGCCTGTGTAGACCCTCCCTTTGAATTTCCAAGATGCCTTCTTTGTGTTTGTGCTCAACAATTCTCCTAAGGAGGGCCAATCCCTGGCTAACAATGACTCAAAGTGCTTGCATTAGCTCAGATTAAAAGCTCAGTTGCTTTAACCTACTTCTCTCCATCAGGCACAAAGGCAACACAAGGCTTGTGCGTTTCTAGGAGTCACTGAACGCTTTGCCCTTCGAAAGAAAAATAAAAGCAGGTTTCTTAGAATACACCCAAACATCTTATCCTAAGATTTATAAATTGTTCAAAGGGTGGGAGCTGGGGTAGTATTTTTGGTTGGGATGAGGGGTGGAGTGCCTAGAAGTTTGATCCGTTTGAAATTAATTGGGGAAGTATGGCATTGGAGTTCATCTGAATTACTGTTGTAGCCTTGCCAGAACTCCAATGATTTAAAAACAAAGCCAAAAAACCCAACTCTGGAAATGATGAGGTGGCTGTGGGGAGGCACAAACAGAAACTAATTTTCAGATGGCTGCATCTGATTTCTCTACTCACAACCTCACTTGTGATGTCACTGCCCCACTTGGCACTCTGCAGGGGGTGCCCATGATCGATGGGAGAGTCTACGCCTCGGAGCTGGACACTCATTCCAGCCCTCCTGGCATCACTGTAACCTACCGTCCCAGCTCACTCTTACAGTCTTCCAGACTCTCTACTCCCATTTAATGTTGCATTTAGGAATCCGCTGTCCTTTGGATGGTCCAGAATGCCTTCCCCTCCATCATCTCACGCTGCTCCTTCAGCCCAGCAGAGAGAATCATTACAGGCTAAGAGGAACCATGTGAAGGCAAAGCTTCTAAATCTGGCACACATCCAAGGAACCCAGAGACGATGAAGGTGTCACACATTTCAGGGGACAGCAATCATAGCATGTCCCCTCCTTGCCAAGAGGATTCCATGGCTTTCTATTTCCTGTGGAATCAGATATCAGATCATGAGACTGGTAATTAAAATTTTCCGAAACACAGCCCTGAAATACCTTTGCAAAACCATCTCCCATTACATTGCCCCTTGGCCCATTTATTTCTGTGCACACTCTACTGGCACTTGTCGTTGTCATCTATGTTCTTTGCTCAAGCTGGTTCTTTTTTTTTTTTTTTAAGATTTTTATTTATTTGACAGAGATCACAAGCAGAGAGGCAGGCAGAGAGAGAGGAGGAAGCAGGCTCCCTGCTGAACAGAGAGCCCAATGCGGGACTCGATCCCAGGACCCTGAGGCCATGACCTGAGCCGAAGGCAGAGGCTTAACCCACGGAGCCACCCAGGCACCCCTCAAGCTGGTTCTTATTCCTGGAATGTCCTTGTCCTTTTTAGCCATTTATCAAACCCCCGAGTTTAAAGAGGTTCAGCAACTTGCTCAAAGTGAATCTCACTTTTTCCAGGAAAACTTTTTGGGTCAAGTTCAATCTTTTCCTCCCCAAACTTCTGTACTACTTTGACCCTAGTATGTATCACACCCTACCTCGTCTTTTAGTTATTTATGTGTATAAGGACCGAGATGCAGGTGAGCAAATGGCTCTAGAATTATACAGCCTTACCCCATTCCATTCATCAGAATGAAAAGAAATATGTTTAAAAACAAGTAATACCCTCATTACTAACAAGGGTTTATTAATAGCAAGGAGGGCAGGACAATAATGTGGAATTGGGAGAGATGACCATTTCAAATGAGGAAATAGAAGTTTTCTTTTCTTCTTTTTAGGAAATACGAGTTTTCTAAAGGTTAAACCTTAAGCTGGGGTACTGGGATCTGTATAGAATCCTACATATCGTCAATGCCTCATGATACTGCAGACTGTCACACTTCAGACTAAAATTTCCAGAGGAAGAAAATTGTAAACACCGGGATGTTAAATGAGACTCTCACTGGCTTGGTTTCAGCCAAGCTCCCCCAAACAGAGGACAATACAAGAGTGCCAAGTGTCCCCCAGGTGATAAAGGAGGGTCTCCCCTTGCTGGGCATGGCCCTCCCAGGCATGATGTGTTGAGAGAATCGGAGACCAGTTCTGCCAGCATTAGCCAATTACCTGCACTTGCGCCTTCAAGACTGAATTTGAATGATCTATGCTGCAAGGAGATGTTTTTTGGTGGAATTTTCAATATGCTAGGCATCCAAACCCCACAGACAGGAAGAAGTGGGCTTCGAGTCAAAGAAGGAGAGTTGAAGAGAACCACATGCAAAGCTTCCGGTTTGGGGACTCACGTCTGACTCTTGCCAAGGGGTGTCTAGAGGTGAGAGGACGGGAGCTTCTGCTCTCTTGGAGTGGAGCGAAGGCACGGTGTGTTGTGGGTCAGCTGTGTCTCCACGGCAGTCTGTATGGGCTGGATTGGAAGGTGGCTAGCCTGGGATTTGCTTAAACATAATTCTTCCCAAGAGGCCTGCCTGGAGGGGCAGAGGGAGTGGACACTGGAGGCCCAGGGATCATGGGCAACCTGGAGCGGGGCGGGGGGAACCCATCGTCTCCATGGAGGGGCTGTTAGGCACATCTCTGAAGAATCTGCAAAACTCAGTATGAGAGAAAACATCGGCCATCCAGACGGACCAGCTGCAGGGTCACCGCCGGCCAACTGAGCCCTGCTGTGTCCTCCCAAAACCCTCTCCCAGGCTGTAGCCTGGTGGGGCTACACAGGGTAGCTCGCAAGCAGGGGAGCAGGAGGAGGGGGAAAGAAAGAAAAGCAAAATGGACTCTGCCCTCTGTCCTGCCTCCTGGCTTGGGCCAACCCCAAACTCAAGAAAGAAAGAAGTCTTAATTGGGTAAAATAGAAAGTTCTGATTTTTATACTGGACTCGATGAGAATTACATGATTATCAAACAGATTTACTTTTTAATGCCCAAACAAGGGGCTTTTCATTTACTCTCTAAAAATGACTGGGAAAGCCATAGGGGATGCCCATGATTCCGTCCTCGGGCAAGGAAAAATTAGACCATGGACTGGTTTGAAGAGACAGGGGAAGAAAGAATAAAGTTATTTTATACTTAGGCTCCGCCAAGTCCAGTTCTTACAACAAAATGACTACGAGTGTTTATGAAAAGAAGGAAGGGTGGGTCCTGCCGCCAGGGACCCGCCTCTGGCCACAGAGGATCCAAGGATCCCAAAGATAAGAGTTTCCCAGGGAAGATCCTAGATGTCTTCCTCTTAAGTAGATATGACTCCTGCCCTACTGCGCAGGCCCTCAGAGGACACAGGGAACACCAGTTCCAACAGCAGCTGAGGGAATTTATCTCCATGAATGAGAGAATTCCAGTTACAGGAGGACCCGGCCTCTCTTCACCTAGTACAAAGCCCACATCTGTGTTTTCAGTGGTGTTTTCAGAAAGCATGACATCCACAGGATCTGAATAGGCATTCTGAAGGAGAAGAGGGTTCCATGGTCAAAGAGTTTGAAAAATACTAAGTATAACAATTCACTGCAGGACTTCTCAGAGCCTTTAATATGCAGAAGCATGCTGGTAGTGTTTCTCTAAAAAGAGACCGTGGTGTACAACATTTCTTGCAGCTTCTTTTATTGCAGAACACCTTTCTTCATTCCAAGGAGACTTGGAACACTGATCTAGAGCATTCTACCCAGGAATGGCAATAACTGGGTGACTCACAGCTGCTGGAGAATCTAGTTTACAGTCCTGGGGAATTGGGGCAAAGGATTTTTGATACCCTCCTTGGTTCTTGTCCTAGCCCCATTGAGGTATCTGCTTTTTTCACCCAGCCTCTGACATTTTCCTGCCAGCCTCCCTCTGGTTCCACGAATTACCTTTGATTTTTGTCCTATACCTACCTTAGCTTGATGGATTGTTCTCTGATAAAAGCCCTGTGTCACCGTATCCTGGATGTCCACTCCAACCTGCTGAGGCTTGCAAAGCTTTGAATTAGGGAGAAATTTCATCTCTCCAAACATCATATGTTTATGCAAGATATGTTGCTGGAAATTCAAGTTCAAGAGGATAATCTAAGATTTGATATTAAATCCCTGCTTGAACATTTCCAGAACATTTCCCCTTGTTCTACCCCCATACCCTAGCTGCATGTCTGGCCCTGATTACCTCCTAAGCCTCATTTTTTTGGTCCCCTCCAACATTGTTCCCTGAGCTCTAGCCACATTTCTCTGTTTCAACCACTTGCAAGCCCTTGTTCTTCCTTTCTGTCCCTCCTGTGTTTCCCTCTCTGTCTCTCTCCCACACCCAGGGGCATGGGTACATTTGCCTGGTTTGGAGCATGCTCTTCCCTCTTCCTCATTATTTGGAAACCTCTGATCTATTCCTCGTGTCTCACCTTGCCCCATGCTAACAAAATTAGGGACCTCTCCTTTGTGTTACAACCACTCTGTGGTTGCTCAGGTAACACTTACCCCCGTGAGCTGCAATCACCTGCCTCTGGTCTGCACTTTTCTCTAGACTATAAACTCCTTGAAGGCAGGAACTGTGTCCTATTCACTGCCGCACTGGGGCCAGCATCTTGTAGGCTGTACAGTAAATAAATAAATAAATGGGTGACCCTTTTATTGCATGCATGTGAGCAGAAGGCAACTTTATTCCATTTTCAAATTCCACTCCCTTAAATTTGCCTGGAGAACCATCCTTCCCCATCTGTAAATATGTAGCAAACCATAGAACTTCTTTGTCCGTTGGAATAAAAGAAGTCCTCAGGTCACTGGCTTAGGATCTGATCCAGTCTGATCACATAAGTCTGGTTCACTACAGCATAATATCAAAACTGTAAAATTATCAGATGTTTACACTTCTCCTAGTCTTCACGGAGACCTCCTTAAGCCTGGTGGCCCAGGGTGGGAAATGAAGGGGCGTGGTTGGGACTCCTCTGTTCGCCTTACTCACTCACTCCCTTCGTAAAGAGATGATGTTTCCGGACCAGTGTCCGTCCTCGTCTTCTTTCTCCCACCCACCAAGAGTGACAGACCCCAGGGAGAGGAGATTCGTGGAAAAGGCCATGGTCTTCAGTGGCTGGACAAGTTGTGCCTGGCGTTGATGTGCCTGGAAAGTTAGTTCTGATTTTTGGCCGGTGGCCTTCGTTCTTCAACACACAGACCTCTCTGTATGGTTCCTTTCCCCAGAGTGAGCCAAGAGAGCAGGAGGGGAGCCACGAAGTCCTCTATAACCTGGTCTTGGAAGTCACGCACCGTCACTTCTATCGGTCACCGTCTTTGTCAGCCCAGGCTGCTATAACAAGATACTTAGACCAAGTGGCTAGAATGACAGAAACTCATCTCTCACTGTCTGGAGGCTGGAAAGTCCAAGAGCAGGGCAACAGCGTGGCCAGTTTCTGGTAAGAACTCTCCTCCTGGCTTACAGATGGCTGCTTCTCCCTGTGTCCTCTCATGGTGGAGAGAGACAGACAGCGAGCCCTCTTGTATCCCCTCTTATAAGGGTTCTAACCCCATCACGAGGACACCACCCTCATGACCTCATCTAAACCATAGACTTCATGTTCAAATACCATCTCTTTGGGGGGATGGGACTTCAAAATACAAACTTTGGGGAGACACAGTTCAGTCCTTAGCAATCACGCAGACCAACCCTGATGTGATACGGGAGGGGACGACACGAGCGTGTGCATACCAGGAGGCAGGGATCTTTGGGGCTGTCTTTGAAGCTGGCTCCCGCACAGGCAAATCCTAGCCTCCAGCTGGCCCCTCATGTCTCCTAGCTCAGCCCCTGGGCTTCTGGAAGCCCCCCACCCCAACTCTCTATCAGAGGCTCTCTGCCTTTCCGAGAGACCTCTTGGTGAGATTCAGTACTGCAGGCTCGGGCCGACTCCCTCCTTGAGGTCCCCATGTCATCCCGAGGAAACAGGCATCTTTACGGTGTGGCAGTTAGAAGTGCAACTCACTACAGTGCAATGCTCTCCTCCTGGCTCTGTCACCGTCAGTCAGACTTGCCTTCGGTTTTCTCAGGTATGTTTTCCAGACCAGGTCCTGAATTTGCAGCTCTAGGAAAATATGTCCCATCCTTTAAGTGCTTTTCTTGAACTCCTATTCTTACTTAGTTTAAGGTAAAGAAGAGAACCCGTTGAACTTCTCCTTTGGAGGGGGTACTGGAAATTTACTCTTCACTGAAAAATTCTCCCAAATATCCCAGTTTCTTTCACTGCCTTCTACCATGACTCTTTTCTAACTGGGGTGGACGGATTCCAGTTTCTGGGTCTTGACCTACCCTACAGAGGTGGTTATAGCAGATGCGTTGGGGGCCCTGCCCTTGGCCCTCATGTTTGCCCACCCATTGCCCTATGGTAAGTGCCTGTTTCTTCCTGGAGGAACATGACCAGCCCGGGCGAGGGGAAATCCAGTGTTCCTGGAAGTTAACGCCCTCTAGAGTAACCATCAGCTATCAAGAAATGGGAGTTGGTGATTCATTACCTGGCTTCCTTGGATGGGGCATCTCAGAGTCATACTCTACACTGTCTCCCAGAAGTCTCTAGTGGGAGACTTCTCCAGCAGCTTGGTACAGTGGTAACCTGCTTACTAATGCACCAGAAACTGACGTCTTACTCTTCTTTGGGTCACTTCCTCATCCCTATTGACACTTCCTGGAATTAACTCCCCAATAAACTCTATCCTCAGGTTGTACAACAGGAAGAGCCCAACTGGGGCCGGCTGTGTGGGACCTAGTATATGGCTTAATCGGCTGTTGCCATCTTGAAACCTTTTTTTTTCTTTTTAAGATTTTATTTATTTATTGGGGTGGTGAGAGCAATAACAGGCACAAGCAGGGGGAGGGGCAGGCTCCCCACTGAGCAAGGAGCCAGATGCAGAACTCGATCCCAGGACCCCAGGATCATGACCTGAGCTGAAGGCAGATGCTTAACTGACTGAGCCACCCAGGCGTCCTGCCATCTTGAAATTATTAATAATTTTTAACAAAGAACCCCACATTTTCACTTTGGACTGGACCCCACAGATTTTGTAGTCATTCCTGAAACCAACCAAAGACAGTGGTCCAACACTTCCATTTAGGATTGGGGTACTCGATTCTTACTGTACTATGCGTGGCCTTTGGGATTACAGCTCATCATTCTGTTATAAATGCACAATCGAGAATTCAGAGAGACTGAGCTTTACTGTTTGGCAAGGTGTTACTCTTGATTTTGTGTAAAGCAATTCCCACTTGTTACCACAAAGCTTGGATAGTGATTATTCCTTAAAATGCAAAAGAAAGCTTATCATCTCGTAATGTGTTTTCATTAGTGTTCCACTAGGCCTGTGTTCATTACTGTAACTCCACAGGCTTATTTCCCTGCAGAAAAAATTTCCATGGCTTCTTATCACTTTTCTCAGCTTTTTCAATCAATTCCTAAATGTGTGGAGGCGTTTCATGTGGGAATAGTCACTTGGTTCAGATTCTTCTGGTGCTCATCACATTTGTACTAATATAGACTCTCGATCCATGAAAGTCCATTCTCGTGATGAAGCGATGACAAGAAATGTGGGACAGTGTTTCTGTGGAGCCGGGCCCGCTCTGAAAGGCAAAACGTGTAGCTTAACATTCAGACTGAAGCCAAAAGAGAGAATCGTTCTCATTCGCTGGTGGTTGTTCAAGCCACGGTGCTGGAGGCTGCCTTGTAGCCGGGGCTCCTGGGGGGGGGGGGGCAAGAGCGCCTGACTCCGGGGGTCCCACACAGACCAGGTTTGGCCACTCACCGCTCACAGACTCCAAAAGCTGAGAAATGAGCAGTGGTGGGATTAGAAAGGAATTTATTTCCCTGAGACCACCGCCACCGGCAAGATAGTGGATTGGCGTCTCAGACTGTCTCCAAAGTGCTGAACATACTTCGCGTTTTAAAAAAATTTTATTTATTTATTGGGGGGGGTGGGGAACACTAGCAGGGGGAGCAGCAGGGGGAGAGAGAAGCAGGCTCCCCGCTGAGCAGGGAGCCCAACTCGGGGCTCTGTCCCAGGACCCTGGGATCATGACCTGGGTCAAAGGCAGACGCTTCACCATCTGAGCCACTCAGGCGCCCCATTTCGGGTTTTAAATAAGGAAAATATGGGACAAAGGTTGGTGGGTACGTGCAGGTGGGCAGGAAAGTCAGATGAGTCACTGTCATGGGCAGGGTCCTGCTGACTGACCGGCATGGGAGGGAAAGGCGGACCTTCGAGCTAATTTTAGAGTAAATATGGGGGTCAGGAAAAGCCCCAAGCGCCGTAGCCAAAAGACCTTTGGGGAGGTAGTGTCTTTGGAAAGATCTGCTGAGAAAGAGCAGGCTGATCTAGCCGGGTGGAAATGTTCGGCAGGGGCTTGAGGGTAGATGCAGTTTTATTCTTTTGCTCTGAACTCGATGTTGTTTCTGCTCCTGCCGTCCGCTGTACCAGCCCCCTTCCTCTGGTCACTCCACTCCCTTCCCCCTAAGTCTCTGTGGAGACGCGGTTTCCTCCAGGAAGCCTTCCCCGCCCTCTCCAGCTGCCCCGTCCGGGGCTGGGCCGCTATGATTAATCATGGCTCCATCATCGTGGTCCCCAAACTCACTGTCCCTATGTCTGACTACAAAAGCAGACTGTCTGGGGATCGGCTTCCCTCATTGGATCATAAGCTCTTTGCGAGCAGGTGTGCGATGCCTTATTCACCTTTAACTTTGGGACACGGTTGGGGCGTCTTCCTAAACCTCTGTGGGAAGACTGAGAGAACACAGGATCCCCGCCCCAAAATCATGGCCACCTGAGTGAGCCTCGCCAGGGTGGAGGAGGTAAGGGAAGACGCTTGGTCTTCACAAGGAGCTTGGAAAGTCGAACTCTTCCTGGTGAATGAAAACAACAGCGGGTCAAAGCCTGGGCTGTGAGCTGAAAAGAACGTTAGCGATCAGACCACACCCTGGGACTTGGCTCCCTCCTTCCTTCTTTGAGGGCGTGCCACTCCCTTTTGTCACGTGTCACACCCCAGAAGGAGTCCTTCGCTTCTATTTTCAATAAGGGGAGACGCAGGGGCCACGAGGGTCCTTGACCCTCCTGCGGAGTGAAGGGCGTGCATTACAGATATGCTGGTGTCTGGGGGTAATGGACTGAACTGACTGCTAGGCCTGGTCAGTAGGAAGCCGGTACTTGACCTTCACCAGTTACCATCCTCTAGGCTCCACTCATACAAAAAAGGGGACAGATTCTGGGATTGGACACGTGGGTGGGCTTTCGCTTAGAACTGGATTGAAGTGCTAGTTTTCTTGGCGTTCTTGGAGAAGTCACCTAACCTCGCTCCGTCTCGCACTGATCAACTTCAAAGTTGTGATTCTGACATACCTAATTTTATAATATTGTTCGGAAGTTTAAACGACGTAACATATACAAGTTATTAAAGGAGATAATTTTTTTAAAGATTTTATTTATTTATTTGAGAGAGAGCGAGCATGAGAGAGGAGAGGGCTGGAGGGAGAAACAGACTCCCCGTGGAGCTGGGAGCCTGAGGTGGGACTCGATCCCTGGACTCCGGGACCACGACCTGAGCTGAAGGCAGCTGCTCAACCAACTGAGCCACCCAGGCGCCCCAAAGGAGATCATTTATCAATAAGTTCCCGCCTTTGCCTCCAAAAGACCTTATCTGGCATAAGATCATTCGCTCTGCAGGTGAGCTCTGGCAAGCTCCCTCTGAAGGCAGTTTCCCGGCCCAACCCCAGAGATTCTGGTGCGGGGGTGTGCGTTCCATGAAGTTTCATTTCTCACAGTTGTCCCAGGTAATTCTGAGTCAGCTGGACTATTGCCCACAATTCTGGAAACACGATTTGGAAACTGCAGCCTCTCTCTCTCTTTTTTTTAATCTTATCACCAAGACTATGACTACTTTCCTTTCAACAGTAACAGTCTGAAGAAAAGCCCTCTTCAGCCAAATATTTTTTTTTTAATTTTTAAAAAATATTTTATTTATTTGACAGAGAGGGAAAACAAGCAGGGGGAGCAGCAGAGAGAGAGAGAGAGAGGGAGAAGTAGGCTCCCTGCTGAGGGGAGCGATGACAGGTGTGTGGGGGGGTGCTCCTTCCCAGGACACTGGGATCACGACAGGAGCTGGAGGCAGACGTTTAACTGACTAAGCCACCCAGGTGCCCCCCAAATTCTTTTTTAATTAAAAAAAATTTTTTTTTATTATGTTCTATTAGGCAGCATGCCAAATATTTAATTATATACTCTGTCCGGGGGAGTTGTGAGAAAGACAGTAAGCTGAGGTGGCGGTGGAGGGGATGGGGGGCGATGGGGGAAACCTCACCAGGCTATGGAGTGTGCGTCCGGACCCTTGGGGAGTGGAGAAACAGAGCCGGTGGCCTTTCTGGGAAGCGAGGACGCAGCGCTGGGAACCCGTGGGGCTGGAGGGCTTGCAGCACTTGGACGTATGGGCTATAAATTCTGGAAGGGCTATAAATTCCCTCTGCAGCAGACCCATTCCAACGTAAGCATTCGTATTGGTCCATATTCCCGAACCGACCATCAGAGACTTTGCTACCCGTGGTCTGGGGTTGCCCAATCCCTGCAGTTTCATTAAAATGGAAACGTGAGAGAGGTGGAGACGTCGGCTCTGCCTGCCTCTTGCAAAACCCCCAGGCAAAATCCCGCACGAAGGCCCCCCAGTAACACATCCTCGGGCGGCCTCTGCTTCTGCCTGAGAACACCTGGCCGGGGCTCCCAAACAGGCTGATCGCCTACCGGGTGTGGGCTCTCCTGGGAATTTCTCTCCCAATTCTCATTCCCCACCCTTCCCTCTCTTTTTGGAAATCTTGGAATTTGGAATTCAGTACCCTTTAAAGAAAGGCAGTCGCTGCCTTCAGGCTGCGCCTCCCCCGCCCCCAGAGCCGCCCCACCTCTGTCCCGCAGCCCCAGTCCCCGGTCTGGAGAGCACGTGGCTTTCTCAGGTCCGCATCCATTCGATAAACATGCTTTTTTCACTGTAGTAAAGTACACATGGTATGAAATGTGCCGCCATCTCCAGCATTTTTGAGTGTGCAGTTTGGAAGCGTTAAGTATATTCCTTGTTGCGCCACTGAAACTCTTTCCGTCTCGCAGAAGTGAACCCTGTCCTCGTGAGACAACTCCCCAGTACCCCCACCCTCCGGCCCCGGCCACCCCCGCTCTACACTCTGTTTCTGTGGGTTTGGCTGCTGTGGGTACTTGAAACGCAAGGGGAGTCCTAGCAGTATTTGCTTTTTTAACCATTGGCTTATTTGACTAACATACAGTCCTTAAACCTCATGCACGTCTCAGCGAGTGTCAGAATTTCCTTCAACGTGAATGAAGGCTGAGTCGTATCTCCTGGTACGTGTATGCCACATTTTGTGTGTCCTTTCGTCTGTCAACGTACACTTGAGTGGCTCCCACCTTTTGGCTATTGTGAATAATGCCACTATGGACATCGAAGGACAAATACCTCAAGACCTTGTTTTCAGTTCCTTAGGGCATCTACCCAGATGTGGCATTGCTGGGTCATATGGTAATTCTAATCTTAATTTTTTGAGGGACTGCCGCACCGCCATTTTGTATTCCCCCCAGCAGGGCCCAAGGGTTCCAATTTCTCCCCGTTCTAACAATACTTGTGATTTTTCTGGGTTTTTTTGATAGTAGCCAGCCTAATGGGTATGAGGGGGTATCCAGTGGTGGTTTTGATGTGAGTTTTCCGGATGACTAGTGATGGTGAGCGTCTTTTCGTGTGCTTGTTAGCCACTTATGTATCTTCTTCGCAGAAATTCAACAAATGTTTTTGTTCATCTGTGAGTTGCCTATCCCCTGGCCATGGCCTCTCATCCTCCTGGTTGCCCTTTGATTTCATTTCCCCCAGTGTGGTTCAGGGATAAGTTCTAATTCATCCAAGATAGTGGTTCCAATTATGGCCACACATTAGAGTTACTGGGGGTAACTTTAAAAAACACTCATCCCTAGACTTGCTCCCCAGACCAATTAAATCAGAATATCTAGAGGTGGCCTTGGATATTGGTATTCGTCAAAGTTTCCTGTTTAGCCCCAGGTATTAAAATATGCTGCCAGGAATATGAAGCATGATTCTAAGCCAGCCATGACGTTCCCATTCCTCTTGTGATCGGGTTAGGACCGGTCGTATGTCTGGGTTATACTCGATGGGCTATGATAGCTTCTAGGGAAGAGTTGCTTTTTCCTAAAATGAGACATGAGACAGAGTAGGAGGTGGGATGGAATGGTTTCTCTTCCTCCCTTGAGTACGACTCTAAGAACTCGGGCAGTCTTCCCACAAGGCAGACCTTGGCCGGAGGATGTCCGAGCGGGAAGATAGAACAGAGTGTGGATAGCTGATGGTGTCGAGTGGCTGACTTGACTCCACTTGGAGGAAGCCTGCTTCTGGGATTCTGATGTAGGAGAATAAAGACCCTTCTTAGGGAAGCTATACTGAGTTGGGTTTTCTGCTGCTAGCTGCAGAAAGTATCCCAACATTAAGCTTGCTATGGGCTGGGAGTTTCAGGAAGGCATAGGGCTATCTTTATGGAGTATCTGTTAGAACAGGAAAAAGGAACAGAGACATGGTCTTGAACAGACTTACACCCCGGACTCTCGTGCTGAAAGTCTGAAGCTCTACTGCCCAAGGCTTTAGGCTTCATTCAGATCTCCGGTGAGCTGGGCAAGTTGCCTGAGTGCCCAGGCACTCAGCTTAAATCCCATCTCTGCCTCAACTTGCCCTGTGGTCCGGACTACCTTAAATGGGTCCGTTAACATGAGAAGGGAAAGAAGTCGTTTTCGTGAGAACATTCTTAGTCCAAACCGCATAAGCCTTTAGAGATTAAATTTAACACCTTGGTGTGATACCTGAGTGCAAACAAGTAACTTATTTAAATTAATGACCAGCCAGGTAGTACTTATCAAGTTACATGATTCTCAGGTTTAGAACAGGAGTAACGTTATTTAGGTTCTTCTTTCGTGGATCTAGGTGTTACCAGTCCGGGCATCCTTTCTGCTGCAGTTTCCAGCATTGATACCTGTGGGTGTGGCGGCTGGGGATGTCTGTGTTCAGTGAGTCCCAGGGACGAGGCTGAGTGCGGGCGCACGTGTGGGGTTGTGTTGGCAGGTCACTGTTCTCCGCCCGCGTGCCAACGAGAGCTTACATTCAAGACTGACAAACCCCAAGACACACTAAAATGTTGGAAAATGACAAGTGATCAGTAGCTACCTAACAGCGCTCTGTGACAAGAGCCAGCCCCAGGAAGGTCTGGCAGCATAGAAAGTAAGGGAAAGGGTGTGCCTGTCTTTAGGAAAGCCATCAAAGGGGGAAATATTTAAAAACATACTTAGCATCAGCTTTTCAGAATCTACTTTCTGATTTATTCTTGTAGATAGTATCAAAATTCAAAACAAACACTGGTGAGTGTAAAGCGTGTCCAGATCGCCAACCGTCAATAATTCACACCTGGCCTTTGAAATTCGTCTTTGTCTTCCCTTGGTCTCTGTAGTGAAGCCAGAGGGCTGCATTAGTCCTCCTGAAAACTCATCAAACGAGAGATTTGCATAAAATGCATCTCGGTTTCAGAAAGAATGTGGAAAATGTTGGGGGAAAAAAATGTGAGAAGTCATGGGGAGTTCATTTCATTGGATCAGCAGTAATGTTGGTTCAAACACTGTTCCACCAACAGAGGAACCGACTCTGTCATTAGGTCCGCGAAGAATGTTGAAAACAAGGGGATTTTGAGTGTGAAAACTATACATGGAGACAAATCGCCCTCATTTGCCGAATGTATTCAAAATACCGCTGCAATCTTGAGGACGTGACGAGGGAAATGTAGAAAACACAGAACACTTTAGAAAGAGAAAAGAATCCGACTCAGTGACCGTAGCTACAAATATTCATAAGGGAGGTGGATTCTTTTTTGTCAAAATAAAAATGTCATCCCGGAGAGAGTGTCACCTTGTCGGGAGAGAAAAGGCCAAACGCCGAGCTGGGACCGACTGGCAGGTACTGGAAGTGAGGAGAGAAGCTTCCGATGACTGGGGAATGTGCAGAGAGGTCTCACTGCCATCCTTGTGCCTGGAAGGTGTCATGGCACTTCTGGGCGAGCCTTTGAAGGCATCTGTACGGGCTACTCTTGCCTGCAAGCCCACCCTGGAGTGCGGGAATACTGAGCTGTAATTAGGTTGGGGGTGAGGGGGGGTGGTGAGTCCACATTAAATTTTTTTTTTAAAGATTTTATTTATTTATTTGTCAGAGAAAGAGAGAGATTAAGAGAGAGAGAGAGAGCACAAGCAGGGGGAGCAGCAGGCAGAGGGAGAAACAGGCTCCCTGGCGATGTGGGACTCGATCCCAGGACCTTGGGATCATGACCCGAGCCGAAGGCAGATGCTTAACTGACTGAGCCACCCAGGCATCCCTAAATTTTTAAAAAAAGATTTTATTTATTCATTTCACAGAGAGAGATCACAAGTAGGCAGAGAGGCAGGCAGAGAGAGAGGAAGGGAAGCAGGCTCCCCGCTGAGCAGAGAGCCCCATGTGGGGCTCCATCCCAGGACCCTGAGATCATGACCTGAGCCGAAGGCAGAGGCTTAACCCACTGAGCCACCCAGGTGCCCCCACATTAAATTTTGCCAGAGACATTGCCCACAGTATCTCTTTATCTCCAAAATAAAGGCCACACACAAAGAATCTGAGAAAGACGACTACCCCCAGAGAAGCAAGGGGACAGAAATCCGCAGAAATGGGAGATGGGGGTGTCTGGGGGACTGTATGACTCTTGATTTTGGGGTCAAGAGTTTCAGTCCCATGTTGGCTGTAGATTATTTAGATAAATTTTTTTTTAAAGGAAACTTGCAGAAATAGAAGGACAGGAGGAAGCATGAGAATTGAAATTAAGAATTAAAAATGGGCCTCAGAAAGTAGACCAGAGAAAAGGGCAGAATTGAATCCCATAGAAGGGTAGGTGTTCAGCCTTGGAAAAAATGTGTAAATTTCATGTCTTGAATACAGCATATCTCAGAACACTAGACCAGTGGTCAGATAAGTTTGGAAAATACCATGTCCTATCTAACCACTCCTATATTTCGCAATTAATAATGCAAAATAGCTTATTAATGGCTCTGAGAAGGGTTCTGATAAAGACACCAAATTAACTCATAAATTTTTGTTTAAACACAGGACCCCTTTCTCCACACTACCCCACTCTGGTGACATCCTGTGGGGCTACCTTTCTTTGCCACACTTTCGCTATATGCTGCCATAGAAGATTAAGTAAATGTAGCAGCTACACGTAAAGCATTTATTTTTCAGGAAGAAGTGTGCTTCGATGGTAAAACCAAACTCAGTTGAGAGTCAGGAGAGCTGACATCAGCTGATAGCTGTCTCCAGCTTCTGCATATCTATAGAGGAACAAAAATGCTGTGCACAGCTTATATTGCTGAAAATCCAAAATCAGAGAGACTTCAAATGGCAGCAAAATTCAGAATTCTGGGTTTTCTCCTAAGAAGCTGAATCACTTTCCTACATTACTTAACTTCTCCAGGCATCAATTTACTCATTTAGAAAGAAAAAGAACTGGACATCAAGATCTCTATGATCCCGCAGACTTGAAAACCTCACGCATCAAAGAAGTTCTGATAATCAAAAAAATCCTTGCAACTGGTACCAGGTGACTCTCCTCCCACTGGTCAAAAAATCAAATACTTAGTAGTAGTTGGATGGCCCACTCAAAACTCAAGGGGAACAAATTATTTTCTTCTGTTATGGAACTCCGAGTGCAGATTGAAAATTGGCTTCATGCTGCCTTGACATAGGTGTGATGTTTTCTAGAAGCGTCTGCCTTGGATTCTCTTAAGGCTCCTTTAGGCAAAAGTCATAGACACCCAGTTCAAACTTACCTCAAGAGAATGAGGAATTTAGCAGCTCAGATAACTAGGACATCCAGGGTCACATCTAGCTGGGGGAACAGAAGAACTGTGGGACCTACACGATGTTACAAAGTTGCTGTCTTCCTCTCTCAGCTCTGCTTTCTCTCCTACCCGTTTTGTTGTCAGCCAGGCTCTCCGCGCATGGGAACAAAGATGGCTTCCCGCAGGTCCGAGCTTCCTAATCACTAACTTTTTGCTTAAAAAAAGAGGTATCGCCTTACCCCAAATAGTTCAAGCAAAATAATAAGGGCTGTGGAAAACAGTATGGATGTTCCTCAAAAAGTCAGAAATAGAAATACCATAAGATCCGATAATTCCACTACTGGGTATTTACCAAGAACGTGAAAACATTAATTGGAAAAGAGAGATGCACACCTGTGTTTATTGCGGCATTATCTACAATAGCCAAGATATGAAAGCAACCTAAATGTTCACCAATGGACTAATGGATAAGGAAGATGTGAGGGTATGTGTGTAGGAATATTATGCAGCCATAAAAAGGATTTGGGATTTTGCCATTTGCAACAACATGGATGGACATGGAAGGCCTTATGCTAAGTGAAATAAGTCAGACAGAGAAAGACAAATACCATATGATTTCACTCATGCATGGAAACTAAAAAGCAAAAGAAATGAGTAAACAAACAAACAAACAAACAGAAAGCAGAATCAGATCTGTAAATGCAGAGAATAAACTGGTGGTTGCCAGAAGGAAGGGGGTGGGGGGATGAGCAAAACGGGTGAAGGGGAGTGGGAGGTGCAGACTTCCAGTTATGGATGGATAAGTCATGGGAATAAAAGGCTGAGCACAGGGAACACAGTCAGTGATATTATAATAGCATTGCATGGTGACAGATGGTAGCTACACTTGGGGTGAGCATAGCATAATGTACTGGGAAGTTAAATTACTATGTTGTACACCTGAAACTAAAGTTTTATTGTTTGTCAACCATACTCAAACTTAACGAAGAAAAGGGGCACCTGGCTGGCTCGTTCCATAGAGATCAAGAGAGACTCTTGATCTTGAGGTTGTAAGCTCGGGCCCTATGTTGGGCACAAAGATTATTTAAAAATAAAATCTTTAGAAAGGAAGAAATCCTTAATGGTGATTTTAAAAATACCAACCCTGGTGGCTCAGTCAATTGGGCAGCTGCCTTCAGCTCGGGTCATGATCCTGGGGTCCAGGGATCGGACCCCACATCAGGCTCCCTGCTCAGCCATGAGTCTGCTTCTCCCTCTCCCTGGGCCACTCCCCCTGTTTGTGCACACTCTCTCTCTTTCAAATAAGTAAATAAAATCTTTAAAAAAAAATACCAACCATTGCATGTTGCTAAAAAGCCCTTCAGGTGAAATATATTAAAACTTGAACTTTTAACATTGTTAAAAATAATGATAATGATGGCTAAGAATTATCGAGCACTTACCATGTGTCAGGTCCTGTTCTAAGGCACATGTATAAACTTATTTAGGCCCCACGACAAGTTTAGAGAGCGGCTGCTATGAAATCTCCATTCCACAGACAAGGAAACTAAGGCTTAGAGAAATCAGTTTGCCTACTTGCTTTATGTGCAGTCTTGGGCAAATTACTTGACCCATCTGGGCCTCAGTTCCTCATCTATAAAAATGCCAACAGCAGCTATTCCCTAGGCTGTAGTGAGGACAAAATAACGGTACACAAGAGCCGAAGAATGGTACCCAACATGGAGTCACTGTGGTCAACAAGAAGCCAATCATTCTAGGCAGCGTTTCTACTTGGTATTCTCTTACCCTTTAGAGTAAGAGTAAGGTTTGTCTGTTTCCCTGTAATCGTCCAAAAAAACTCAACTTCATATATTCCAAGATCTCTAACAGCATGGGACAAGATAGAAAGTGTCATGATGGCTCATAGCTATGGATATAGGGAAGGAAACCCAAAGCCACAGGGCTAGGACAAAGCTGGGACCAAGATGTAGGACCGTGTTGGGATGATGGAGCTGAGGGAAAGAACAGTCAAAGCTGCCCGTTTAGGGGTGCCTGGGTGGCTCAGTGGGTTAAGCCTCTGCCTTCGGCTCAGGTCATGATCTCAGGGTCCTGGGATCAAGCCCCACGTCGGGCTCTCTGCTCAGAGGGGAGCCTGCTTCCTCCCTCTCTCTGCCTGCCTCTCTACCCACCTGTGATCTCTGTCTGTCAAATAAATAAATAAAATCTTTAAAAAAAAAAAAAAGCTGCCCGTTTAGCCTAGCAGGGAGCCAATAACGGGCCAATGCTCTGGATGGCAGACCTTAGGCACCAGACAGGGAAACCTTTAGCTGGGGGCTTCTTATACAGTTCCTGCTGGGACAGGAGCCAGCTTCAGACTGGGCCAGCAGGAGAGCTGCCGGTGGGAGCCCCTCTCCCCATGAGAGAGATGGTAATGAGTTAGGCTGACTGGCAGAGAGATTATGGAACCCAAGCGAAGGTCATATCCTGACAGGAAGCCTTTCATTGATGGTGATTACATGAAAGGATGTTGCTAAATATCACTCATATGTCATTTGGCAAGGTTCGCAACAAAGATAGGATCTTATGGACACTTTCACATACAGACTGGCAAAGGATACTTCTTAACACGGTTGTGAAATATCCCATCAACACATGATTGAAGAATGGTTTCCACTGGAGTGGGAGAAGCTTTTCTGGATTTCCTCGCCAAGTGATGGGTGCCAGGAGTCAGAACTACTGTAGGGCTCCATGTTTCTCCTATGTGGTTCTTCAAAATTAATCCACGTTTCTGGCCTCTGACCTCTTTTAACACACGGCTCCTGATCTGTTAAACAGAGGTACCAGGTGAAACCTTGAAATCTCTCCCTTTTTTTTTTTTTAAGATTTTATTGGGGCGCCTGGGTGGCTCAGTGGGTTAAAGCCTCTGCCTTTGGCTCAGGTCATGATCTCAGGGTCCTGGGATCGAGCCCCGCATGGGGCTCTCTGCTCAGCAGGGAGCCTGCTTCCTCCTCTCTCTCTCTCTGCCTACTTGTGATCTCTGTCTGTCAAATAAATAAATAAAATCTTTTTAAAAATATTTTTATTTATTTAT
Source organism: Martes martes (assembly GCF_963455335.1). Lineage (NCBI taxonomy): Eukaryota > Metazoa > Chordata > Mammalia > Carnivora > Mustelidae > Martes > Martes martes. The sequence goes on from NC_137893.1 coordinate 138,906,148, forward strand.
TTATTTGACAGAGGGAGAGAGATCACAAGCAGGCAGAGAGAGTGGAGGAAGCAGGCTTTCTTCCAAGTGGAGAGCCTGATGCGGGGCTCGATCCCAAGACCCTGAGATCATGACCCGAGCTGAAGGCAGAGGCTTAACCCACTGAACCACCCAGGCGCCACTTGAAATCTCTTTATCTTGAATATTTTTCCTCTCCTCAGCCCCTTGGCTGGTGTGCAGAGCTATGTCACCTGAGCTGCTGAGGCTCGGTAAAGGGAAGGACTCAAGAGATTCCCTCCACGCCAAGGTGTCCAGCAAGGTCCCGATTCCACGGTGCCTGTTGGCAGGTGCCAGACATCAAGAGACGTCCGGAGCACAGCACGGGATAGGAGGACACCTGCAACAGGCACCTCTGAACCGGGGAAGTACCTGCGTCAATTTCACTCTCCCTCCCTCGGGATCTGTGGTCGCCATGGTGATGGGAAAGGACTACCTGCGGGAGAGGGTTATAAAACACCGTAGAAAGTACTTTATTGCGAGGTAAATAAGCTGTGTTCGAAAGGGCACTTTATTTTCTTTTTTTAAACCCATACCCCCATCCGCTTCCCCTCTGGTAACCATCTGTCCTTCATAGCTATGCAGTTTGTGCTCTACAGTTAGGAGTTAAGGGCATTTTAGTTAAGGGACCCGAGTAGATATTAATAAATTTAGTACTGCAGTGTTTAGCGAAATGGGCAAATATCAATAAATGCCCTCAGATGCTCTGACACACCTGTCATTTTCTCTTTTTTGTACTAATCCCGGAAACTCAGAGAACAGCTACAGAGAGTAGATCCCAATATTGGCAACACAGAGAATTAGGGCAGGCTTAAAACCAACTGTTTCCTCTTCATGGGTTTTGGATGAAGCAAGCAGTATTTAGGACATTGATCAGTCTGAATTCTAGGGGGATGCCATCTCTCCCAACGTGCCTTGTCTGCTGCAGCCACCTGGGGGTATCCCCTCCAAAGCTCTAACCATTCCGTGCCGTGTTCTCCTGAGGAGCTTCCCCTTCTCCACACCAGACGCTTAGTGCCGGAGCGCATCTTTATATCCTCACCGCTTAGCACCTTGCTTAACGTAGAGTGAGCACACGGGAAATATTTATGGAGTAAATTCTTGCCAAAAAAGAAAAATCAAAGAGATTTAAAAGTTGTCTGTTTTTATATATTTTTTAAATCTATGTTTTTCTTTCTGTTTTTTTTTTAACCTTAAAGATTTTATTTATTTATCTGAGAGAGAGAGAGAGAGAGAGAGAGCAAGCACAGGAACAGTGGGGAGGGGCAGAGGGAGAGGGGGAAGCAGGCTCCCCACTGAGCAGGGAGGCCGATGTGGGGCTCAATCCCAGAACCCTGAGATCATGACCTGAGCTGAAGGCAGACGCTCAACTGACTGAGCCACCCAGGCACCCCTAAAACTTTTTTTTTTTTTAATTGATAGACTTTCTTTTCCAGTATGATTGAGTAAACTCTAACTGGTCAATCTTCCCAGAGAAAACAACTCGAATCTCCAGACACACTCACAAACACCAAGAAATTTCTGTGGCCATCAAATACCAAACATTTAAGAAGAAATAACATCAGTATTGTATCAATCCTTTCAGAAAATGAAGGAGGTAGGAACATTTCCCAACCTCTTTCATGAAGCCGGTCCAAGCCCAGCGCCAGAGCCTGCCGAGGACATGACTCAAAGAGCTGATAAGCGTCATGCCCGATGGAAACGCATTTGGATATCCTCACGTGTACCTGTACATACAGTGCTTCTAGCAAATTTAGTATGTTCACACGAAGGATTTCTTACTGCTTTATCAGAAAAGAAAAACTATTGGTTTTCAGATTTATATTTCAGGGCCATCTACCAGGAGGGGGGACAACCTTGTGGTTGCCCAAAATGTAATGCAATGGGCCCCCGGTTTCATCAATTTCACAGTGCGCCCAGATACATCAACCAGCAATTTGGAAATGGAAATTAATTGCAGGACGTTGTCTGTCTGGGGAGAAAGGCCATGCGGCTGAAGCCTGTTTGGGAGTGCTTTGCTCATCAGAATACAGAACTGGCTGATGTGAAGAAATTGGAGCAGAACGCTCTTGCAATTTTTTTTTTTTTTTTTTTTTAGATTTTACTTATCTATTAGACAGACAGAGATCACAAGTAGGCAGAGAGGCAGGCAGAGAAAAAGGGGGAAGCAGGGTCCCCACCGAGCAGAGACCCTGATGCGGGGCTCAATCCCTGGACCCTGAGATCATGACCCCAGCCGAAGGCAGAGACTTTAACCCACTGAGCCACCCGGATGCCCCCGCTCTTGCAGTTCTAACGTGCATCACCGTGCAACTCTGAGGAGCACCACGCAGCCCTCAGCCCTGCCCATTTCACGTAGTTGTAGCAGCTCTTTCCGTTTGCTGAGCAGTGGGGCCCAGTTTCCCTTGTGACTGGCCACAAAAAAAGAAAAAAAAATCCTGAAAACATATGCTAACCTAAACTTTCCTGGTGATAATGCAAATTTTGATACGATTGAAAAGACCAGGAGCTGAGTTAGAGCCCACTTAAATTTGTATAAAATCTAAGTATTTTACCTCTGTAAATTACGATACTTTGATTAGGAACCTTGAGACCCCTGCTTTCCCTGGACGCATTCCTGTATCTTTACTTTTCCTTCGTTCTCAGTTCACAGAGATTATACGGCTTCGCCCTGGGTTCCGCTCACAGCTAGGGCCAGTCGCAGGGCCACACCTGAACCAGAGAGGCAGGGAAACAGGGAGGGCAGACGGAATATTTGGTGAGTACCCTTCTCTCTCCCTCTATTGTGGCGCGTTGGCTTCCCGTGTTTTGGGATCTCCAAAATTGAACTTCTGTTAAATGCCACTTAAATGTGCCTTGCAGAAGAGCTTGCAATTTACATGACACATTCACTGTTTTTGCAAAATCAGGATCTATGAAGTGATTTCCAGGAATACTCATTCCGCAGGGATGAGTCAACCCAATTCAAACATGGTAACAGTGGTTTTCTCTAATTGAAAGTGATTAGATATCTTCATGCTCATTTGTGTTTTCCAAGTCTACTGGGATGTATGTTACTTCCGCAACTGGCAGGGGCGGTGGTGAGCGCCAAGAAAAGGGCACCCGGCGGGAGGGAGAAATGGAAGAGAATATTGGGCCCCAGTGTTTCATAGGCCATGCATCAGCCCCTCCGCACTTGACTTTGGAAGTTCTTCCCCCACTTAAGAGGGAAGCCCTGTAGGACATTCATGTCAGCTCAGAGAGCTCCAGCACACAGTGAGCCGGACAGCTAAACCATCACATTCTCTGATCTCTAAAATTCACAAGCACATTTCATTTTTCTTTCACAAATGGGTGAAACAGGGAAACACCAGAACTGGACTTCCTTCACTTAGCGCCGTCCTCCTGGGACCCAGTCAGAGCTCTCGCTCTTGCCGTGGAAACAGGCCTCTGCACAGCAGCCCAAGGCCGCGTGGGGCGGATGGTGGGGCACTCGGGAATCCAAGGGACCCATCCATGGTAGAGTCTGGAGCTCTGAAACTCAGGAGGGTGGCAACGATTCCTCCCAAAGAGCATCACCTGGGCCGATACAAACTGATGTCAACAGTAGGTGGGAGCCCACCAAGGGATGGCTGGGGTGTGTTTCTTCTCTAGAGCAGTGGGACGCCATCCTGGCTTCACAGAGACTCACTGGAGGGAGATTTAGAGAAAACACTTGCTCCCCCGCAACCCCGACACCCAAACACGACAGGATCTGGTGGTGTAATCATGAAAGGATGCGATCTCTGTCAGTCTCTGCTTTATTTCTTTATTGGTCAAGTCACCCGGATGAGACCTGCCCCATCTACCTCAGAGATGCTGTGAGGGTCAAAGAAATGATCAGCTTTGTGGAGAAATTTCCAAGTGTTAAACGAAAATATTAGGTATGTTTCAGTTTCTTCATCACGCTGCCTTGGAACCAAAGGGGTCCTTTCTGTAACAAGGGTCATGAAATATTTGGTGACCATGAGACACAATGAAGCTATGTGGCACCTTTGGGGCAAAGCCTCACGACTCTGGACTCAGGGGCCTACGTGTGCAATGATAAAGAGACTGGCCTCCAGGTCCTGGTCTCATTGGTAATTTGGAAATACCGTGGTGTTTTCTTGGGTCAGCATGCATGCAAACCTGGGTGCTATTTGAGAAAGAAACAGGGGCGCCTGGATGGCTCAGTCAGTTAAGCACCTAGCCTTTGTCTCCAGTCTTGATCGCAGGGTCCTGGGATCGAGCCCCGAGTCTGGCTCCCTCCTTTCCATTTGTGTTCTCTGTCGCTATCTCTCTCTCTCTCAAATAAATAAAATCTAAGAAAAAAAATATAGATATAAGCCAACTTAAGGAAATTTGGGACAGGGTGCCTGGATGGCTCAGTCAGTTGGGTGTCTGCCTTCAGCTTGGGTCGTGATCTCAGAGTCCCGGGATCAAGCTCCCTACTTGGCGGGGAGTCTGCTTCTCCCTCTGTCTCTGCTCCTTCCCCTGCTCATTCTATCTCTCTCTCTCTCAAATATATAAATAAAATCTTAAAAATAAAAAAGGAAATTTGGGATAAACAGTTCTATCTGTAAAGAACATGAGAACTTTACCAGTGGGGCGCCTGGGTGGCTCAGTGGGTTAAAGCCTCTGCCTTCAGCTCAGGTCATGATCCCAGGGTCCTGGGATCGAGCCCCACATCGGGCTCTCTGCTCACCAGGGAGCCTGCTTCTCCCTCTCTCTCTGCCTGCCTCTCTGCCTGCTTGTGCTCTCTGTCTGTCAAATAAGTCAATAAAATCTTAAAAAACAAAAAACAAAAAACTTTACCAGTAAAAGAGCTAGTACCAGTGCTTACATGCAAGTATGGCTGTCTGCATGTGTGTAGCCCTAGCCCTTGACCTTTGAGAAGGGTCAGTATGGACTCAGGAAAGATCCAGTTTCTGGTCCTGGGTCTAATGACTTGTGTGATGTAAACCAGCCCGTTCATGACTCTGTAGGCCTCGGGCGTCACTGGAATCATTCCGAAGCTTTTTTTCCAGTCCTGACCTGCAATGGTTTGATGCATAATTTCACATGGTCATTCTATATGGGACTTCAGATTTTTGTCATAACTACTTTGAAGACATTGCTAGTTAAACCACTGACCGACTTGATCCCAGTCCTTTGTCAGGAGATTAGCCCCCCTCTTATGTCATTATTTCTGTGGGAAGATATGAGCTGCTCTTCAGCTACTGTCAGGGGTATGCCGTCCATCACCATTTGCAGCCAGTCAGTCAACAGACGTCCGTGGTTGGGCAGCCCATGCTGTGTGAGGGGCTCCCGGGAGCTAGAATCCTCTTTTTGGATTATTAGCTAGCTTAACCCTGAGATGACTTCTGCCACGGTCCAAGTCCACCACCAGGTGAGGGGGAGAGAAGTACTTTCAGTTGTCTCTTCCCTCGGGTGTTGATACCACTGCTCGATGTTGGAGAACCAGCACACCGGGGTTGTCTCTGTCCTTCAGGATCCGACAGAAGATGTGACTCAGGGAATCCCATCCCTCAAAGTCCCGGGTGCTCGGTGAGATTGGAAATGTGGCAACTGAGAACATGAAATTCTCCACCCAATCCCGACCAAGGCTACCACAATGTCACCATAGCTTTGTGACTCTCTGCAGGTTACTCTGCAAACTCACCACACATCGCTTTAATTCTGGATCAACTTCCCTGAACTACCCAGCTACTGACAGCACTTCCCTTTTCTTGGTGAAAGGAATACCCGGTCTAGAAAAACTCCTTGGGATGAAATATATTAATTCAATGAGTTTTTCCAACGCTTACCATGTGTCAGGCAGCACTCTGGGTAGGAGAGATTCCACTGGGAACAACACAAACATCTTTGCCTCATGGATTGCATTCTAGCTGTTAGAGGCTGACAAAAAACATGCTGTTTAGATTCTCCTTCAGAACTTCTATTTTTTAAAGTTTATTTTTTTTCTGTAATCTCTACACCCAGTGTAGGGCTCGAACTCACAATCCCGAGATCAAGAGTCACATGCTCTCCCGAGCCAGCCAAAGCCCCTTCTTCAGACCTTTTAAACATCCTCCGGCTTATCATGATCTTTCTTTAAAATGCGACACTCTAAAATTGAGCATAAACTCCATCCAAGTATTCTAAAACGGAACCTGGCTTCCCAGACTGTAGTGAAAGTGTGTCTTAAACATTTATATTTACCTTTGTCAAAGGAGGAGGATCGGATGTATTTTATTTGACAGATTTGGCTCCATTGGTAACTGAAATATTTAGACTCATGGCTTGTGGGTCTCCGCGTGTGTACCCGTGGTCTCAGGCCCTGCCAGTGTCAGGGGTGGGGCATTGGGGAGAGTGTGCCCCCCTCAGAAACCGTTTCCTACTCCTGGCATCCAAATCAGGAGGTTCAAGCTCAGTTTTCTTCAAACGAATCAAACCCAAAATGTGATGTTTATTGGGCACTTTCTGTTGCAAAAGAAAAGTTGTGGGTCTTGGCAGACTTGCTCTCATATTTTCTACATATTCTTCAAGAAAAGAGTTCCTCTCCCTAGTCACCGTGAGACATCACTGTAGCATGTCACTATTAGTGGAGCGCTGACCCCCAGTGTGCCCTTCTCCTTCCTGGGGCAGGGGTCAGGTTGATTAAATTAATTAATTTTAATTAAAATTAAAAAACACACTCACCAGTGTGTTCTCCTCAGTTTTCGGAGGCCTATGGAGTAATGCTTCTTCCACAGAAAGATGCCTAATTTGCTAAGTGGGTGCAGACCCCCCTCAGTGTGGAGCGAGGAAAGGTCTAGATAAGGCTCTAGCACCATGGTGATGGCTTGGGTTCTGGGATCCAGAGTGAGGACTTGCTGGAGGGGAGGTTTATGAATCTGGACCTGAAGTCTTTACAAAATACCAAGGAGGGCGCCCCGGTGGCTCAGTGGGTTAAGCCTCTGCCTTCAGCTCGGGTCATGATATCAGGGTCCTGGGATCGAGTCCCGCATCGGGCTCTCTGCTCAGCGGGGAGCCTGCTTCGTCTCTCTCTGCCTGCCTCTCTGCCCACTTGTGATCTCTCTCTCTGTCAAATAAATAAATAAAATCTTTAAAAAAAAAGAAAGAAAGAAAGAAAGAAAGAAAATACCAAGGAAAAAGACTGAGGAAACCAGTCCAGGTGGCGAGTCAGAGGGCGGAACAAGGTCAAACACGGATGACTCACGGATCAGGAATTGGGCGAAACTGGAACAGATGGAAGATACCAGAACTGCTGAGCCCAGAGCCAGAGTGTCTGCACCTGCTTTTAGGGACTCACCAGGTGCTGCATGGAGGGGGGTTAGTGCCGGCCTAAGGCACCGCACACCACCACCGAGGGGGACCTTCAGGAAGAGACTGATCTGCATTTACTCCCGGTCACATCCTTTTGTCTCCAGCGGCCGGAGGGTCATCCCAGCTCTCCCCCATCACCTCCGAGCCTTTCCCTCCCTGCTGCAATCGGCTGCTCCGGCCTCGCTCAGACCCTCCCGTCGCCCCTAGGCTGGAGCGGGCTGGGCATGTCCGCAAGCCCTTTAACGAGCTGGCTTTAAAGGATGCGGGTCAGAAGAGGAGCTCAGCATCTGTTCCCTCAGCCGAGGCCGCTCAGAGACCAGCACCAGAAGCTTCGTGTCTTCGCGGGGAAGCCCCGCTCCTTCATGACACCATTCTTGGAGGGGCTGCTGTGTCTTTCTGCTGCGTATCCCGTCCTCCCCACTCCCGAGCCTGCCCACCCGCCAGCTGGAGGTCGTCAGCGAGGCCACTCACTCTCATCTCTCTGATTCGCTCTCACATCTCCCAAGGACTCACACCCCATCCTTCCGGCTGGGTCGTGACACGGTGACAAGCCGGACCCGGGCCACGCACCACCCTACACGCTGCAAATTCTCCTCCTGTCCTACCAGGGCTGTCTGAAAAGGACCTAGCACAGCTCTCTAGTCAAAGATGATGCCTTTGGTGACTGCAGATAGGAGACAGCCCCTTGAATGGCTGACTCTGGGGCCATTAAAATGTCATTGTTCCTGAGGGAAGACGTCTTAAAGGTCACTTGTCCCACTTGCAAATGACCAAGCCTGAACCCCTGTCTCTGCCTGAGGCGGCTTTTCTTGCTACACAGCTGAGAATAGCTGTGAGGTCACTGACCTAAAGATGGCCCCTAAGGGTGGGGGAACAGGGTTGTCCCCAGAATCCCTGTGTGGAACGCGTTTACAAGTGGGGGTCCAGGGTCCCTGCAACCTTACTGGACATGAGGGAAGCACTGAAAGGGCAACGGGCTTTTGAGGACTGGCACGGACCGTGGTCTCCCTCTTAGCTCCAGAGGACAAACTCAACCTTCTGGAACACAGCCTACTCCTAATTTGGGGGCTCTCTCCGGTTCCTCCCTTATATCTATTAAACTTGCTTGTGCAATAGAAACCTATTGTTGATTAAAAAAAAAAAATCAGCTGTTTCCTAAAGCAAACTCTTACCTCTCAAAACCAGTATTTTCTCCCTGAGAAAAAATTTATTTTGCTGCGGCTTCTGAGGTCCCCGTGGTTTGGTACTATCCCAGCAGCCCTAAACTCTGCGATGTTGACACTCTCCGACAACACACAGTTAATAAAGAACCGGCCACCTCACCTGAAACTTCGCCCTACTGGCTCTACCGACTGCAACGTTAAGGAGCAGGCCTTATCTTGGTCAAAGCTTTATTTCAATTCAGGAAGTAGTCACGGCTTTCCCAGGGCTCTGAACGCTGGCTTAGCATCAAGGGAACTGGTCACTGAGAACACAGTGTGTACAGTGGGACCAAGCTAAGGGGCGCAGAGAAAAAGTGCACAAGAGAGCTCAGGTCGCCACTGATTATGAAGAGGCAGACAGGCAGATCCCGTCCGGAGCCGGCTGTGGAGACTTCTCCCTCTAGGAACGCGCCCGTGTGACAGGACCGCCTTCCAGGCCTCTCCTACCAGGCATGCAAATGTGGCCATCAAAGAAGCCGCAAGCTGAATGACTCCAGCCCATCAACAACCCTGTTTGTCTCTCGAATTCTCTAGAAAGTCTCCTTTCTCTGCACATCCAACCAAAAGAAACATCTGCCTGTGCAATATACAGTCACATTTTCCCCCCCATATCTGTTGTTATTTAAGAGCAAGGGGTTGGGGAGTCCGAGTTGAATTCCCATCGTGACTGTCACAGTAAATAAATGTGATCTTGAGAACATCACTTGAATTCTCTGGGTCTCTGTTTTCCTCATCTCTAAATAGGATTAATAACAGACATTACCTCCCTGCGTACAGCTGTAAGAATACACCAAGCGAATATTTGCAAATTTCCCAGCACAGGAAGCACATACTCAATAAATGGTAGATTTATTTCTTTATTATTATTCTTTAATAATTACCTCCACCTTTGTAAGCTTGCCAGGCAGTTAGAATGATCCCTGTTGGAGAGATGAGATTAACTGATCCAAGGTTAAACAATACATTAGTGGCATTCCAGGGCTTGTGCCTGCAGACCCCAGGACCCGCACCGCACCCCTTTACCCCCAGTCCGCTTTGTAGACTTTTATAGAATGGGCTGCACTGTCCAGCACGAGAAGAGCATTCTGCTTGGTGAAGGTCAGTGCCACCGGATGGGAAAGACCGTGGGTGATGATGGGCTTCAGGACTGGAAATTCCTCAGGTTTTCCTAAGCATACGACAGCCTGACCAGAAGTATCAGCAACAATCACATTCCCCTGGTGATCAAAGGTCACGGCCGAGGCAGTTATTCTGGAGGGGAAAAAGAGGCTCAGCCCGAAGCTATCCACCTGGCTGATTAGCTGCATAGTCGGGCTGAACACCTTCACCGTGGTGCTGCTGACCGCGCTCCCCAGACCCAAAGGGTGCTCTAGGACAGCAATGGCCCCGGTGAGCCAAGACACGGCCACCCCGCGGGGACTGCACAGATGAACTTGCAACCTCTCTGTCCTCTGAAGGACCCCTGCGGGGAAGTCGACTTCCAGCAGGTGCAGCGAGCCTGCCTCCGCATCAGTCACCACGACCCTGTTCTGAGGGGTGGTCTCCACGCCCCAAGGTAAGGAGAACTGGCCTGCAATGACGAGCTTGATCTGGCCAAAGAAATCAAACACTTTGATAGAACGGTCGCCGGCGTCGGTGACAACCACATGGCAGTCGTTGGTGACGGTGACGTCGAGCGGGTACCTAACGTCCTGGGCAGCCTCCCCCTTCTCTCCAAACTGGTGAGCACACCCTCCCCCGGAGTCAAAGATCTTGACCCGCCTCCTGCCGTCGTGCACCACCACGACCCGCCCCGTCTTGGGACACAGCGCCAGGCCCGTGGGGTTGACCAGGGTCCCCCAGCCTCCGAAAGCGCGGTGGCAGGTGAGGGCCCCGGGGGCGCAGGGCGCGGCGCGGGGGGCGGCGGGGCCTGGGCGGAGCGTCGAGCCCAGGAGCTCCAGGAGGTGAAGCACCGGCAGGCAGTCGCTGGTGTCGCAGCCCCGGCAGGCCCGGCGGCAGAAGGGGCACTCGAGGGCCAGCGTCCGCGGGTGCGCCAGGGCGGCCACGCAGGCCAGGCACACCACGTGGCCGCAGGGCAGGTTGCGCGGGCGCCGCTGCTGGCGGTGGCCGAACCTCTCAAAGCACACCTTGCACTCGAGCAGGCTGATCTCGGCCTCGCGCACGAGCTCCTGCAGCGCCGGCCCGCTCCCCGACGCCTCGGACCCCATCGCGCGGCCGCCGGCCTTCCCGGGCCGCCGCCAGTCCGCGGGGCCGACGCGTGCGCACGCCGCGTTCGGTCACGGTCACGGGGCGGGGCGCCGGTGCTGACGTCGCGGGTCCAGCGCGCAGCCGCCGGGCGGCGCGGTCTGCTGACCCCTGGTGGGCGCGCGTGGTACTGACGCGGGAGGGCCCGGGCGTGGACGCCTGCGAGCTGTATCCACGCGACGTCGCGACGGTATGGGCGGGTCATCGCCCCCGGACTCGCGAGGAAGCGCAGCTGTTGGGGGAGCTCGCGGGGTTTGCTCCCGGTTACCGAGGCTGTACGTGGCAAGGCGGGAACTAGAACGCCGTGTTCCGGCGGTGGTGCCCTGCAGTCTCCAGCCGGTGGCGCTGGGTGCTGGGCGCTGGGTGCTGCGGGCTAGGGCGCGCCAGGCACAAAGCGCGGTCTCACAGCTCGTGACCCTTAGGATCTGACTGGGAAACGCAGACCCGTGAGGGGAAAACCGAGGGGGTGAGGCCGGTGTGCCTGTTGCCTTCCTCACACCTGTCGTAAAGTAGCTGCTTCGTGAATACTCGTAAAAAGGAATTCGCGTATGAACAAAGCCGTGATGAAGGACAGTAGAAGACACGGTCTAGGTGAATGAGTGCCCGACGGGGGAGCCGGGGCTGGGAAGGTCAGCCAGAGGCATATGAAATGAGAACGCTGGCGGTCCTAGTCGCTACAGCACTTCATAATCCGCGCCTGCCTTCTCTTAAGTGGCTGACTTGGATTAGCTTCTTTAAAGCTCAGCACAATCCTATAAAGGGCTTGTTATTTTCCTCACCCCTTTTGTGGTGTAGAGTTCACAGAGCTAAGTATGGGTCCCCGGGGTCACCTGGCCAGGAAGGGACCGGGCTGGGATTTGAAGCCCGGCTGTTTGCAGAGCCCCCCCATCGCAGAGGTTCTCGGCCTCGGTAGACCTGGCACGTGGTGAATACCCAGGCCTCCTCGGGAGGTTTCGCCGGTGCAGAGTGCGGTCTGGGCAGCTGCAATTCGTTAACGCTCCCCGGGTGATTCTAATGGGCAGCTAAGTTTGAAAACCACTCACTTGCCGTCCCTTCCGGTCAGCACCAGGCGGGGTTCCTCCCGCTTCAGGCAAGGCCGAAAACAGAGACCCTGTACCAAATGCTTGGAGGTCTGCAAACGGGAGATAACATGAGCTCCCTCAGGAATCCATTGTGATGCTACCGTTTCTCATCTTTCGGGTCTTCCCCATCCCTCCCCACAATGCCTTGCATGGACATGAATTTTACAAGACCACATACCAGATCACTTCCCTTCATTTTAAATCATTATATTATCACCTTCATCCTCTTATTTGCTAGACTTCTGAGAAAACGGGATTCGTATCCCCTTTGAGGCCCCTGAGGGGAGCTTTAATGTAACTAAAATCACATCAAATAGAAATTACTTCCTGAAGTAATCTTTGAGTCAAGAAAAACATTTCAGGGGCGCTGGGGGGGGCGGTGCCCAGTCGCCTAAGCGTCTGCCTTTGGCTCAGGTCATGATCCCAGGGCTCTGGGATTGGGCTCCCTGCTCAGTAGGGATCCTGCTTCTCCCTTTGTCTGCTGCTCCCCCAGCTTGTGCACTCTCTCGCTCACTCTCTCTTCCTTTGATAAATAAAATCTTTTAAAAATAGATAAAAAATTAAAAATACATATATATATATATATATATATATATATATATATATATATATACATTCAGGGGGAGCCTGGCTGGCTCAGTCAGTAGAGCATGCAACTCTTGATCTCAGAGTGCTGAGTTCCGGCCCCGTGTTGGGGGTGCAGTGTACTTAAAAAAGCAAAAACAAACCAAAGGAAGGGAAGAAATACATTCAGGATGCCAAAAGTTCCAAATTTTTAGAGGTAGTGTTGTGTAATAGAGCAGAGGGGCCCCTGGGTGGCTCAGTCGGTTAAGTGTCTGACTCTAGATTTTGACTCAGGTCATTGATCCCAGGGTCATGAAATCATTTTGAAATCGAGCCCCATGTCAGGCTCCTGCTAGGCGTGCAGCTTCCTTAAGAATCTCTGTCTCCCTCTGCCCCTCCCCACTTGTTCTCGCTCTCTCCAAAAAAAGAAAAAAAAAATATATGAGAGCCACATATATAATATTAAAATTTCCAGGAACCACCTTTTATTTTTATTTTTTTAAAAATATTTTTTTATTTATTTGACAGACAGATCACAAGTAGGCAGAGAGGCAGAGAGAGAGAGAGGAAGGGAAGCAGGCTCCCCGCTGAGCAGAGAGCCTGATTTGGGGCTCGATCCCGGGACCCCGAGATCATGATCTGAGCCAAAGGCAGAGGCCTTAGCCCACTGAGCCACCCAGGCGCCCCCCAGGAACCACCCTTTAAAAAGTAAAAGAGAAACTAGTGGAATTAATTTGATGCATATTTTATTTAACCCCCAAATACCCCACACAATATCATTTAAAGATGTAACCACTATAAAGATTATTAACAAAATTTGACGGCCGTTTTTTCGTACTAAGTAAAATCGAGTGTGTGTTTTACACTCACAGCACATCCTGATTCAGACAGACCCCACGTGAAACGCTCGGTTTCCGCACGTGGCTGGCGGCTGCTGCATGGATAAAGTCTGTGCTCTAATACATTGCCTTCCCGAGATGCTTTCCAGACTGATTTCATTGAGCCGCGACTTTCCTGTAACTCGCCTCTGCTCTGACCACGTTTTGAGATGGGCCCAAAGACCGCGGCTCAGTGACGGCAGAGCGGCAAGCCGACCCTTCCGTGCGATTCTCGGGCCGCCTGGGGCTCCCACTTCTTCTTATCCTTTGCTGCCCCCTGCGGGGTAACTGGGAGTACTGCACCAAAAGGCAGAGGCCTTCCGTGAGGCAAACCAGAAAAAGCGTCCATAAATCCGACCTATTTAAGAACGTTAGCAGTAATCGCTCTACCACGTGGTGGTTAGACAGCACAGTGGTTCTGGAAAACACGGTGGCACGCACGCAGACCATCCATCCCAATGACGTACTGTCAAGACTCTGACGCTCAACGTAAGTGTGGACATCTGTTTGGGGCATTGGACCGGGAGTTCAGGTTTTCTCAATTACACAGAGCTTCCAAAGGAAAAACGTGGATGTTTGAGTCCCACAGTTGAGGATCTCCACGTTCTAACTGGGCACCCTTAGATGCCATTTTCTCCATAGTTTGCTGCCTCTCCATGGAAAGAAATACAAACTCTCTACCTAACCCAGCCAGTCCCTCCCTCCCCACCTGTCTTTCTGCTTTACCAAAACATAGAGTCCAATTTTCCTTTTTGTACAAACCCCAAATTCCTCTTTATCTTCATCCCCTCCTTCTTTTGCTCTTATCTCTGGGAAACATAAAGTCCCAGGAGAGCAAGAACCACGTCTGCTGTTGTGAGACACCTTATCCCCAATGGCTAGCATACACCTAAGACACGGAAAAAGCCCAACAAACGTTTTATGGAAGGATGATCAGATGAATGCTTAAAGGGTGCAACTTACAGGTATTCAACCCAGATGTTGTACCTTCTTGTTCAAGATTCTCTAGTATTATAGGAAACATTGTTTAAAAAGTAGCATTTAGGGGCGCTTGGGTGGCTCAGTGGGTTGGAGCCTCTGCCTTCGGCTCAGGTTGTGGTCCCAGGGTCCTGGGATCGAGCCCCACATCAGGATCATCAGGGAGCCTGCTTCCTCCTCTCTCTCTCTTTGCCTGCCTCTCCGCCTACTTGTGATCTCTCTTTCTCTGTCAAATAAATAAATAAAATCTTAAAAAGTAGCATTTAGGGGCGACTGGTTGGCTCAGGTGGGTGAAGCATCTGCCTTTGGCTCAGGTCATGATCCCAGGATCTCAGGATTGAGTCCTGCATCCGGCTCCCTGCTCAGTGGGGAGCCCACCTCTCCATCTGCTCCTCCTTCCTGCTCATGCTCGTTTTTTCTTTCTCATGCTCTCTGTCTCTCTCAAATAAATAAATGCTTTTTTATTTTAAAGTAGCATTTATCCAGGAACTGTGCTAAACATGTTGCTTATCTCTAGAGTCAATGCTGATAGGTTTTTCAAATACCTTATCGAGTCTAATCCTCATGCATGCATACACACGCTGACTAACAAAAGCAATGCCCTGAGTCTGACTCTAACATTTGGAGCTTCCTATGATGAATCTTTCCTCCCTCGTGGCTGGATCTCCATGGAATTCCCCCCACACTTCCCTCCAATATGCCTCACTTAGAAGTTTCTGGAAGGGCCTGCCCATGCCTTCCTGCTTCTACCTAGAATGCTGAGGGGTATGGGGCGAAAAGATCTGTAGAGCAGAACTTGCAGTCAGGGGCTGACCTGTGTGCGGAGTAGCACTTGGCAGGGGAGGGGAAATGGGGACCTAGCTCAGGGTGGTTGCAGCAGAGGTGAGGCTGATGAATCGTAGGAGGGAGTTCGTGCTCAGGCGCATGGACTCCTAGCTTTGCAAGTGTGGCAAGATATGCCACTCACGTGCAGTTTCGAAGGAATCCTGGAATGATTCCAATGACGCCGTTACATCCCAGTCTGTACCTGACAGTGACTGGAAAGAAAGGAAGGGGAAAAAGCCCATAGAAAAGAAGCATCTCGATCAGGGAGGAGATGCACAACCTTCTAAAGAAGGAGCAAAGACAGCAGAAGCTTTTGCACGGGCTTACGAGCCCCCAAGAGCGAGAGTACCCTTTGCCAACCTGAGTCCCTCTCGCGCTGGGCAGGTTTGAGTTTCGGGCCAGCCTGTGATTCCGTGGACGCTGCCCCGGGCTGTGGGGATGTCTCCGGCTTTGCTCTCCCCCAGGCCGTCTTGTCTTCCGGCACCCACTCTGACCAGCTCTCTGATTTTGTCCCTCGTGCCCGCTGTGTGTGCTTTCTCAGGGGCGAGAGATTTGGCGGAGGTGGGAACGCTGATCCAAGCTCGGATGTCTGGAGCGCCTGCAGGAAAACGAGCCGGGACATACGGTGGGCAACGGGAACCTGGACGTTTTAATGTTTCTCGATTTTAAAAAGGTGTCGCAGGGTGCCATCCTCGGTCTTCTCTCCTCTTCCCACCTGCTCTGGCTGAGTGGTGTCACCCTCGCTCCTGGTGGGAGTGGCCATTCCCCGCACGCGGCCCTAACGCAGGCTTAGGACACTGTAGAATGACGTTCCGTGTGCAGCCCGTGCCCGGAGAGCCCACGCGTCCTTGGAACAGGACCGCCTTCAGTCATCCGTCCATCTTTCTCTAGCACACGCAAGACTACTTACATTTTCTGGACAAATCTATTCGGGGGGGAAAGATTACATAATCGCGGTACAGCCATATGGTAGGACGTGATGAAGCTATTTTAAAAAAATCTTGTTTTTCAAAAATCCTTAGTGACATGAGGGAAGGGCAGATGAAACAGCAGAGAAGACAGAAAAGATACAGTACAGGTCGGAATGGATCACAACTTGGCAGAGACGTACACGCGTCCGCAACCTCCCCAGGTGGGAGCAGACAAACAGGAAAATGCAACACAGAATTAGCAGTCATTCTCTCTAGTGATAGGATTCGGCTACTTTTGTGTTTCTTCTCTAGACGTTCCTGTGTTTCCTGAGTTTGTCTGCCGTGAGAAAGTATTATTTTATTATTATTTCAATATAAATAAGTGTTAATGTTTCATGGTCTATTTTATTGCTAAGTACTTCCCTTGATTATCTTCCTTCGAGCTCCTAGAGTTAAACACCAACACTGAGGGGCGCCTGGGTGGCTCAGTGGGTTAAAGCCTCTGCCTTCAGCCCAGGTCATGATCAGAGGGTCCTGGGATCGAGCCCCGCATCGGGCTCTCTGCTCCACAGGGAGCCTGCCTCCCCCTCTCTCTGTGCCTGCCTCTCTGCCTACTTGTGAATTCTGTCCGTCAAATAAATAAATAAGATCTTTAAAAAAAAAAAACCAATAGTGAAACAAATGTCTGTTAAGACCAGTGGTTAGGGGTCACAGGTTTTTATTTTTTTAATTTTTTTTAAAGATTTATTTATTTATTTATTTGTCAGAGAGAGAGAGAGAGAGGAGCGAAAGTGAGCACAAGCAGACAGAGTGGCAGGCAGAGGGAGAAGCAGGCTCCCTGCTGAGCAAGGGGCCCGATGTGGGACTCCATCCCGGGACTCTGGGATCATGACCTGAGCCAAAGGCAGCTGCTTAACCAACTGAGCCACCCAGGCGTCCCAGGGGTCACAGGTTTTTAGAGGTATCTTTTCAGTTCATGCATAAAAGCGACACACAATGAACAAAACTGGGATGTGGCTGTTTGTTGAAACCCAGCAGAGTGACTTTGAGCTTTAAGGTATGTATATGGAATTCTATCCTGTCCCCATCAACTCAGCCACTCTGGTGAATTTGTAATGTTAACACTTGATGAAAAAGAAAGCACATCAGATAAGAAGGGAGGGAAAGTCAGAGCTGTCAGGAGGAAAGACATTTTTATTTATTATTTTTTTAATTTTTTAAAAGAGTTTATTTATTTATTTGACAGAGAGAGACACACCGAGAGAGGGAACATAAGCAGGAGGAGTGGGAGAGGGGGAAGCAGGCTTCTGGCGGAGCAGGGAGCCCGATGTGGGGCTCGATCCCAGGACCCTGGGATCATGACCTGAGCTGAAGGCAGATGCTTAATGACTGAGCCACCCAGGCGCCCCGACCATTTTTATTTTTTTAAAAGACAGACCTTCAAAGAAAGTGTACCATATACATATATACATATTTGCATAAACATTTCTGAATCACTCTTCCTTATTCAAATAAACAATGACGGGCATGCACTGCAGTGAAAAATGGGAAAAATTTATTTGGACTACTTCTGTGGGTCATGTTTTTATTTGTCCCTTTATTCTTTTGCCCAGAAATCCCCTGTATGGGACAGTAGCCCTCACATCTCTTTCAGGCAACCTTCTGTGGTCCCCACACCATTAACCCTTTAGACAACCCAATCTCCAGCTCACCACAGGCAGGCGATAAAGCTTTGAAAAGCTTTGTATTTTTATTTCCACACCCATCCAAGTAGACTGTTACACACTTTTCTTGTTTTGTCCCGCCTGCCACGAAAACACTGACTGCACATGCTCGTGAATGTGTGCCTGCTACTTAGGGCAGGCATTTTGTAAATCGCTGTTGGCAGGGCACAGAGGTTCAGCAAAGCTATTCTTTAAAATCCAAAATTAAATAAAAGTCATTTTTAGAAAACGTTAGGAACAATTCAGTAGCTCTAGAACTATATATAGTGTATCTACCATTTGAGACTTTTTTTTATTTAAAGGTTTTATTTATTTATTTGAAAGACAGAGATCACAAGTAGGCAGAGAGGCAGGCAGAGAGAGAGGGGGAAGCAGGCTCCCCGTGGAGCAGAGAGCCCGATGCGGGGCTCGATCCCAGGACCCTGAGATCATGACCTGAGCCGAAGGCAGAGGCTTAACCCACTGAGCCACCCAGGCACCCCCATTTGAGACTTTTTAAAAGGTCAGTATTCTCCCAATGAGGGCACATAATAAGTAAAAAAACAAACAACAAGAACAAAACCCATACAGGAGTGCCTGGGTCTCTCCAGCCAGTTGAACACCAGACTCTAGATTTCGGCTTGGATCATGATCCCGGGGTGATGGGGTGGAGGCCGGCGTAGGACTCTGCACTCAGTGGAGAGTTTGCGTCTCTCCCTCTCCCTCTGCCTCTCCCCCTGGTCTCTCTCTCAAATAAATAAATCTCTAAAAAAAAAAAAAAAAATCAGCTACATAAAATATCTCAATTTTATTTAAGATTCTTTGGGTGCAAGAAAGAGAAAAGAGGTCTGTATCAGAGGGACATGGGGCGTTCTCCCCAGTGCAGCTGGGCTTTAGGAAGGGGGGGAAACAGAAACCCGGAACACCGGGGACCCCTCTCCAGCACCCATCTCCACTTCTCTCTCCGCGGACCAGAGCACGCTGATCCGTGTGGTGGACTGGGTGGTGGACTGTGGTGGCTCTGCAGTCCCTGGGGCCACACTTCAGTTGTGTCTCCTCTCAGCGGCTACCTTGCTTTTCCGGCCACAATCCTGACAATCCCTGAAGAGAATCAGATTGGCCCAACTCAAGTCAGTTGTCCATCCTTGGTTCATTTGACGGGCTACAGAGGCGGAGTCGGGTGGTCATGGGTTCTGGAACCCCATGCTCTGGATGGGGGCAGGTCGCAGAGAGGCAAGGACCATTGTGAGACTGGAGACTCCCATTTAACTGCCTTAGAATAGACCAGTGGCTGAGAGCATCGAAGAAGGCACTTCCTACATGGGGCAGAAGTGGTGGGGAGGTCGACAGCTCTGAAGCCCAAGGAAGTTTTCTCAGTGTTCTGCTTATGACATATTTCCGGGGAGAGTGTTTGTAGATTTCATCAAAGTTGAAGGGGTTTATAAACTTCCCCATTACCAACAGCGCACGCGCACACACACACACACTCACTCTCTCTCTCTCTCACACACACACACCATCAAGTAACCATTTTTTTTTTAAGATTTTATTTATTCATTTGACAGACAGAGATCACAAGTAGGCAGAGAGGCAGGCAGAGAGAGAGGGGGAAACAGGCTCCCTGCTGAGCAGAGAGTCCGATGTGGGGCTCGATCCCAGGACCCTGGGATCATGACTTGAGCCGAAGGCAGAGGCTTTAACTCACTGAGCCACCCAGGCACCCCAAAAATTTTTACTTTTTTAACGGCTTGGGGAAAATATCCTTTTCCATATAGGTTGGTTTGTTTAATACATTTTAAAATATGCTTCTTGATTCTGTTACCCATAAAATTATCTAAGGAGAAAAAAAATGTGAAAAGGGCTGCTCAGATTGAGGATAAGATGAGGGTTTACAGTAAAGCTAATATTTCAAATAAATTTCTTGGTCTTTTACCTTGAACCTTAGTAAAGTGTTCCATGGCCTCAGTGGTTCTAAATTTCATAAAAAGTATCCATTTCTCTGCCTATTCTGTTTCCTTAAGTTACATGCATTGCATTTATTTTTATTTTTACTTAAAAATTACTTATTATTTTTAATTTATTTTTTAAAATTATTTTAAATTTTTAATTATTTTTTTAGAAGATTTTTTAAGTAATCCCCACACCCAACTAGGGCTCGAACGCATGACTCTGAGATCAAGATTCACATAGTTCCACCAACTGAGACAGCTGGGAGCCCCTTTAATTTTTAATTTTTTAAAATTATACAACACATGCTGGTTGTAAAAAATTTCTTGCAATCTCTAAGTAAAACAGGTATATTCTTTGACCCTCTCCAATTACACTTTCCTTTCTAAAGGTAGCAATTTAGTTGTATTCTTTTCTATAAAGTTATGCACATTTGTGAGCAAAGATCTATGATATGATTTATAAACAATTTTTTTCAAGAGCCATCAGTGTAGTTTCTTGCCTTAGCATAACCGTCAGTTGCCCAAAAACATGTTGATATCACTTGTTTTTTACTTCTCATTTACTTTTCCGTACATAGATACAACTTTTCAACAATGTAGTCAATTCCCCAACTTTTATGTCTTTCTTCGAAAACATCAACCTTCTCAAGGCAATGAATGTTGCATACTGAACCTGTAACAAGAAGAAAGGGAAACAAGCAAAAATGTTAATGAAGAAGGAAATGGAGGGGCACTTGCGTGGCTCATTTGGTTGAGCATCTCATTCTTGATCTTGCCTCAGGTCATGATCACAGGGTCGTGGGATCGAGCCCCATGTCAGGCTCCGCACTCAGCATGGAGTCTACTCGTTCCTCTTCCTCTGTTCCTCTCCCTGCTTGCACTCACTCTCTCTCAAATAAATACGTAAAATCTTTAAAAAAAAAAAAACTGTGGGGCACCTGGGTGGCTCAGTGGGTTAAGCCTCTGCCTTCAGCTCGGGTCATGATCCCAGGGTCCTGGGATCGAGCCCTGCATCGGGCTTCCTGCTCAGTGGGAAGCCTGCTTCTCCCTCTCCCACTCCCCCTGCTTGT
Organism: Martes martes; assembly: GCF_963455335.1. Classification (NCBI taxonomy): domain Eukaryota; kingdom Metazoa; phylum Chordata; class Mammalia; order Carnivora; family Mustelidae; genus Martes; species Martes martes. The sequence continues at coordinate 138,926,895 of NC_137893.1, forward strand.
GTTCCCTCTCTCGCTGTCAAATAAATAAATAAATAATCTTAAAAAAAAAAAAAAGAATGCAATCGGGGTTCTTCTAAAAACTCATCAAATCATTTTATAAAAGTAGTGTTACTGAAGATTTTTCTTTTCTTTCTTTTTTTTTTTTTAAGTTTTATTTATTTAAGTGCATTTCTACACCCAATGTAAGGCTCGAACTCATGATCCTGAGATCAAGGGTCAGATACTCTTCCAACTGAGCCAGCCACATGCCCCTCTTTTTTTTTCTTAAGAACTTATTTTTTAAGGTTTTATTTATTTGACAGAGACAGTGAGCAAGAGAGAGAGAGAGAACGTATGAGTGGGGGAGGAGCAGAGGGAGGAGGGAGAAGCAGGTTCCCCGGTGAGCAGGCAGGACCCTGGGATCAGGACCTGAGTCAAAGGCAGGCAATTAACCAACTGAGCTACCCAGGCGCCCCCCTTTTGTTTTTAATGAAAATGGGGACACGCTAAGGGCAAACTGACCTCTGGAGTGCTATTACCACTTAGAACTCCTAAGACCCATATTAAACACATGTTCTGTCTGGAAGAATTCCAATGCCTCTCACACAAGCACACCACTTAGCTAAGAAGGCGTATGACAGAGATCGGTCCCTTTTCTAGGATAAAATATTCATCAGTAAAAGGGTTTCTGCCTTCCAGAATTTATAGACTTCCAGAGACAGATCGGTGGTAACAGCTCAAACAGTTAATTGTTGACCTTATTTAAAATAGAAATAACTTACCAAATAATTTTTTGACTTCAGCATCCGGAACGTAAAATGGTGGGCCTAGGTAAAAGAGAAAGCAGGTGAAGAGGAATTTCTGCAGATCTAATTCTAGAGAGAAATCCTTAGGGCCCACTGCTCAGCTGATTTCCGGGGACTTACGTAGAATCATTCCATACTCAGCTTAATTCTCGGATTGGCGAGGACGTGACCGATACTTCCTTTGCATGTGTCATACCAAAGAAGTAGACTGGCTTACTGAGGGGATGCCAATGTTGGGTGTCCATCTCCAGCTTAGGTGACACAGCTGGATCAGCCATGGGACTTGGGATCTTTTATTTATTTTTCCCTTCTCAAGTTTTTTTTACTTTTTAAACATTTTATCTATTCATCTGACAGAGAGAGAGAGAGAGATCACAAGTAGGCAGAGAGGAAGGCAGAGGGAGGGAGAAGCAGGCTTCCTGCTGATCAGAGAGCCCGATGCTACGGGGCTCGGTCCCAGGACCCTGAGATCATGACTTGAGCCAAAGGCAGACGTTTAACCATCTAAGCCACTCGGGTGCTCTCCTTTCTCAAGTTCTTATTTAAATTCCAGTTAGTAAATATACAGAGTAATATTCAGGTGTAGAATTTAGTGATTCATCATTTCCCCATAACACCCAGTGCTCATTGCCAAGTGCCCTCCCTAATTCCCATCACTCATACTCCACCCCCATGCCCCCACTCCTGTCTCCCCACCCCCAACCCACTTCCCCTCTGGTAACCCTCAGTTTGTTCTTACACTTAAAAATCTGTTTCCTGGTTTGTCTCTCTCTCTCTCTCTTTTTTTTTTTTTGGCACCGTATGTTCATCTGTTTTGTTTCTTAAATTCCACATATGAGTGAAATCATAGGGTATTTATTTTTCTCTAACTTATTTTGCTTAGCATTGTATCTCTAGCTCCATGAACATTGTTGCAAATGGCAAGATTTCACTTTTTTATGGCTGAGTAATATTCCATCCTATATCTATATACCGCATCTTCTTTATCCATTTATCACTCGATGAACATTTGGGATTTGGGTTCTTTCCATAGTTTGGCTGTTGTAAATAATGCTGCAATAAATATTGGGGGTGCATGTATCCCTTTGAATTGGTATTTTTGTATCCTTTGGGTAAATACCAAATAGTACATTTGCTGGGTTGTAGGGCAGTTTTATTTTTAACTTTTTGGGGCACCTCCATACTGTTTTCCAGAGTGGCTGCACGAGTCTGCATTCCCACCAACGGTGCACGAGGGCTCCCCTTTCTCTGCATCTTCGCCGACACCTGTTGTTTGACGTGTTGTTAATTTTGGCCATTCTGACAGGCATGTGAAATGATATTTCATTGTGGTTTTGATTTATATTCCCCTGAGGCTGAGTGATGTTGAGCATCTTTTCCTATGTCTGTTGGCCATCTCCATGCCTTTTTTGGAAAAATGTCTATTCATGTCTTCTGCCCTTTCCTTAACAGGATTATTTAATTTGGGGGGTGTTCAGTTTTATAAGTTCTTTATAAATTTTGGAGACAAACCCTTTATCAGCTGTGTCATTTGCAAGTATCTTCTCCCATTCCAAAGGTTGCCTTTTAGTTTTGTTGATTTTTTTCCTTTGCTGTGCAGAAGCTTTTTATCTTGCTGACGTCCCGATAGTTCATTTTTGCTTTTGTTTCCCTTAAGAGACGCATGTAGTAAGAAGTTGCTACGGTCAATGTCAAAGAAGTTACTATCTGTGTTCTCTTTTAGGATTTTTATGGTTTCAGGTCTCATATATAGATCATTTATCCATTTTGAATTTATTTTTGTGTATAGAAAGTGGTCCAGTTTCATTCTTTTGCATGCTGCTGTCTAGTTTTAGGGACTTGGGGATTTTAAAATCAGAATGAAGTTCATTAACAAATTCCTTGGCATTTCCTTCATCTTCTGGAGTATTGATTTCCAGTGACTCCTACACTCAATCACTCTCTACACATCCCTCCCAGTTCGCTGCAGGCCATTTACTTTAAAGAAAATTTAGCTTCTGTTCCTTTCAAGAGGTGTTCTGAATTCCAGCCCCAGACAGAGCCTGTTGTGTTTTCTGCCCACAAGCCCCGCCTTAAGCTTCCTGTTCAGGAACGGAATTTAAATCAGATTAGCAGGGCTGAGGTCTGTCTCCATTAATTTCCATTTCCACCTGATTGTTCCAGACTTAATTATGGACACTAGGGCTCATCTTTTAATGAGCTTTTAAGATCTGACTTGCTCAAACAGAAAAAAGAAATACGAGCCTCTGTAATTATTTATAAAAAGCCGCACTTAAAAAAAAATTTAAAAACTCTTAAAAAATCAAAAAGGTGATTTTTACAATAAAAGTCTATGTATTTGGTTTTCCCTTCTTCCTGGAAATAAAAGATCAGTCATGGCAAAGGTTAAGTCTACAACATTGAAACACATCAAAAGGAATCCAGGAGAAAACCTCACTTTGATAAGTTCCAAACCACCATCATTATTAAAGAGTGCAATAAATTGTAAAATTTCAGCAGTAAAAAGCCATAATAGTGCAGGGATTTTTCTGCACACCTCCTATCACCCCATATCCATGTCTCACCCGTTGTCCTAGAGGCGGTGTCTGTGTGTGTGTTTGCAGGCGTGCACCTAACACGTCCCCCACAGCGGGGATGAAACACACAGGCTATATTCAAGCAGGGCAAACAGTCTGTCTTCCTCCTACTCCAGAGCTCGTGAGAGCTCTCTTTTATATTAGGGCCATCCATTTCTCCCTGTCTTCTATAGTCTGAGCTGGGAACCGTGAACGAAACGGAAGACAAGAAAAACGTGTATCAGGTGGGAAGAGGGGAAAAAGGTTTATAGTTACCCAAACCAGACTTTTCTTCCTGGGTAAAAAAGCAGTATTCTTCTTGTGATCTACATTGGGAGCCAATAGCGCTATCCGTGTCATAGAATTAAATCAGGAAATGAGGCAACATCTTAGAAAAAGAAAAACAAAAGAAACTTTACCTGCGTGTTTAGTGGGATCATAAGAAAGAATGGCCAAGAGGTAGTGAAACCCTTTCTGCGTTAGGGACAGCATGACATCCACATAGCTGGAAAGAACACAACAGGGTAAGAGGTTACATTTCTCCACGAAGGCAAAGCCTGCGGGGGGTGAGGGGCAGGGAGGGAAACCAGGTTCACGGCCCTCTACATTACTGAGTTTCATTCTCGTAACAACCCCCTGAAACCGACTCGCATCCTAAATGTCAGAAATAGTCAGCAAATTCCATCACCTGCCTTTGCTGGGCAAGAGTAAAGACAGGACTCAAACGGGGGTGGGTTTCCAGAGCCCATCAGAGCGGAAGACGTCACCCGTAGCCAAGCAGAGGCTCCTTCCAGCCTGATGCGGGTCTCTGGACGCACACACGCAGCACTAAAGCTCTGGGGCAGGGCGTCCCCGAGCAAGCTGGGGACCAGTCACCCCAGCGTTGCTGGAACCAAGATGCCTGAGTTCCATCCTCAGAGCCCGATCCAGGAGGTCTGCTGTAGGGCCCGGGATGCTGCAGCTTAACAGTATCCTGGGGGGCTGGTTATTGGTTATTGGTAACAATATCCAGGGGCATGTGGGAGAAGTACAAAACACAACCCCTTTCCTCTATCACGTTGGAGAGGGACAAGACTAATAAACGGGGCCGCCTGGTGGCTCAGTGGGTTAAGTTTCCGACTCTTGTTTTCGGCCCAGGTCATGATCTCAGGGTCCTGAGCTCGAGCCCCCATCTGGCCCCAGGCTCAGTGGGGAGTCTGCTTGGGATTCTCTCTCTTTCCTTCTGCCCCACCCCCAAAATAGATAAATTTGAAAAAAAAAGACAGACAAAAAATTCAAGGGAGTATGAAATCAAAGCCCAGCAAATACCACGTAAACCCTGGGTGCTATTGGCCCAGTCCTTTGTGTAGGTGTCCTGGGTGCAGGTGATGCCACGTCCCGGCCGGGTCTGATGGGTTCAGAATGGGGGCACTGCCTGGGACGGGGCCCATCAGCACAGTGACCGGGAGCAGGAGCTGGGCCCAGTACAGAATGTGGAGTTGGGCCAGTCTGATGACTGTGCTGGGAAACGGAACCGAGAGCCCCAGGAAGGCGGTGCTGGTTAGCTGTCATCACTGTGCTGGAGCTGGAGCTCTCGTGGGGTGTGCTGGTTGGCCCTGAGGGTTGTAAGAAGTCAGACATGCGGGAGCAGAGGTGGAGAAGGTGGGGAAGCCGAATGGCCAGGGCAAGAGGACGGAGGAGACGGGCACAGGGAGGTAGAGATGCCGTGAGGGACAGACAGACAGAGACGGACAGCCTGCCCAGCTCCGAGGGAGGCGCCTTGGCTCCAGGCACTCGGATTTCTGCTGAGCTTAGATGAAGCGTGACCCCTGCCCCGGGCTCTGTGAGAAACTGGGGACGGGGGGGCTTACATGGGGGCTAGGAGTGTGGGCTTCACCAGATGCCAGGGCTCGAAGCCCAGCCTTTCCGCTTAGCAGCTACATGAGCTTGACACATTCTTAACCTCTGCGGGCCTCAGTTTCCTCATCTGTAAAATGGGGATGAGACTAGGAACCGACTCACAGGTTGTGGTGCCTATTTGATGAGTTTACACACATGAGGTGCTTAGAATGTTGCCTGGTGTGAGGTAAGCACCCGGGTTAGTTTTTGTTATTCTCTTTAGCTGACTCCCCCAGTTAGGGCTGCCTCGAGGGGGTCACACATCCTTCCAAGAGAAAGTGCTGGACCAAAGCAAACTTTTGAACAAAAAACCCTGGGGCATGTGGGTGGCTCAGTCAGTTAAGCGTCTGAGGTCGGTCACGATCGGTCACAATCTCAGGGTCCCACATCGGGCTCCCTGCTTAGTGGGGAGCCTGTTTCTCCCTCTGCCTCTGCCCCTCCCCCATGCTCGCGAGTGGGCTCTCTCTCTCAGATAAATAAATAAAATCTTTAAAAGAAAAACCTTAACTTTCTGATTGTTGGTCTTAAGAAGAAGGAAGAAGTGGGGCACTGGGGTGGCTCAGTCTGTTAACCAAATGACTCTTGGTCTCGCTTAGGTCACGCTCTCAGGGTCGGGAGACTGAGCTCCACGTTGGTTTCCCCACTCAGTTCTGCTTGAGATTCTCTCTCTCTCTCCCTATGCCCCCCCCCCCCACCTGCTCACACTCTGTCTCTCTCAAAATGAAAAAATAAATCTTTAAAAAGAAAAGGAGGAGGAAGTGCTGTCCCTATGAAGGTGATCAGTCAGACTGGTTTGGCCGGGTTTCCTAGGACTGACACATTTCCTTCCCTTTGGAATGCAGACGTTCTCAGCCATTTTCCAAAAAATTCAGAAAAATGAGAGAGGTCTGCCCCAGTGATTTATGTCAAGCCAGACAGCTGAGGGGCCCAGCAGCAAACACCTCAGGACTTGCCTGTGTGCCGTCAAAGCGGGTATTAATGACAGGAATGAGATACGGTTCGAACATGCGAAGTACCAGGATGAAGATAAACAAACATATTTTTCTGTTGGCTTGACAGAAGCTGTTATTCTGGTAACGAAAGCCAACATGTTCTCAGGTGTGCTTGGGGCTGTGCAAACACACATGCACACACACACACACACACACACACACACACACGGGGCTGGGCTTCGAGAAAAGAATGAGAAGGAACCAGGGAGGACACAGAGTCTATGGCTAAGCTAGAACTGAACGCCTTAAACAAGGCTTCTAGATGGTCTCACGACTCATTGTGGTTCCACATAGATGGCCTTTATGTCTAGGACAGAGGAGGTGGTCGTGGCTGTAGGAAACAGTGGCTTTCCTTTGCTCTGAGTCTAGTCGGCTTTCTTTCATTTATTTGACAAGTGTTTGTTAAGCTCCTACTGTGTGCTAGACACAGAGGGTGCCAGCTGGGGGCGGGGATTAGACAGTGTGCCCGGTCTGCCCTTCGAGGGAGCTCTGTGACTTCCAGTCTGCTCCCCTCCCTGTGGATTTGAGCCCACAAATCAAAGCCCCTGCAAGGACTAATCAAAAACGAGGATAAACATCGTCAGGGAGAGGGAAACACCGACAAGGGTAGACATCCAGCAGATGTGGGTTTAGTAGACATACGTGGTGTTTTATGGAAACAAAGCCGCTGCATGGGATACCGTGAGTTGCCAAAGCACACAGACGTCACACGAGAAATGCTAAGCAGATGTTGAAATGTGATGTGGATGTCCAGGTGAAGAACAGAGCTGGAAATAGAACAAGGAGAAAGGCAGGTACCAGGCACGATTTGTTCCATCATTTCCCTAACATGGGGCACAGTGTGTATTTAGAACATGGCAGGAACTTAGTACATGTTTGTTCAATGACTGAATGAAAGTAACAGAATTGAAGGGCTCAGGAAAGAAGCAAGGGTAAGGGACAGGCAGACACAAGCAAACGCTGAGGATGGTCCCGTAGGGAATGATGGCCTCTAGGCGTGTGAGGAAGGGGAAGCTTCCAGAAGGAGGAGAAGGAGGAGGAGTGGCGACAGAAAGAAAAAGGAACACAGGAGTGTGAATTATCACTAAAGGAAAATATGTATTAAGAAAATGTGTGCAGGGACGCCTGGGTGGCTCAGTTGGTTAAGCAGCTGCCTTCGGCTCAGGTCATGATCCCAGCATCCTGGGATCGAGTCCCACATCGGGCTCCTTGCTCGGCAGGGAGCCTGCTTCTCCCTCTGCCTCTGCCTGCCACTCTGTCTACTTGTGCTCACTCTCGCTCCTCTCTCTCTCTGACAAATAAATAAAAAAAAAAAAAAAAAAATAAAGAAAACCTTAAGAAAATGTGTGCAGCTCTTGGGTAGCTCAGTCAGTTAAGTGTCCGACTCTTGAGCTCAGCTCAGGTCCTGATATCAAGGTTGTGAGTTCAAGCCCTGCGTTGGGCTCCAGGCTGGGTGTGGAGCCTACTTAAAAAAAGAAAAAGAAAAAAAAAAAAAAAGGAAAGAACAGAAAATATGGCATGAGGGGCACAGGGCTGGCTGGCTCCATCAGTAGAGCAGGGGACCCTTGATCTTGGGGCTGTGAGTTCGAGCCCCACATTGGGGTAGAGATTACTTAAAATCTTTAAGGAAAAAAAAGAAAATGTGGCATGGTCTTCTTCTTCTTCTTCTTTTTTTTTTTTTAAAGATTTTATTTATTTATTTGACAGACAGGGATCACAAGTAGGCAGAGGCAGGCAGAGAGAGAGGAAGGGAAGCAGGCTCCCCGCTGAGCAGAGAGCCCGATGCGGGGCTCGATCCCAGGACCCTGGGATCATGACCTGAGCTGAAGGCAGAGGCTTTAACCCACTGAGCCACCCAGGCGCCCCGTGGCATGGTCTTCTTAAAGAAGATTAGGTTTGGCAATCGGCTTGACTCATGAAATAATTAATTTTTAAGAAATAAAAATTTTATTTCACTGACGTGGAATGCAAGCCTTGGGACACGTGTTAAGAGTTGGCCTCCATCCCACGATATAATTCAACATTTATATGCTATCTCCCAGTAAGTACGTGAGTGCTATTTGGATTGGAAAGTACATAGGAGTGGCCATGTTTTACTCCGTATGCTTTCTCATGTTTTAATTTTATTTTCTCGTAAGAGTAAGTACAGTAAGAACGGTCAAAAACATCAGTAACCAAAGCTCTGACATAATGGCAGCTAATATTCAGACAGCTATGGAGAATAGCCAGGCACTCCACACACGTCCCTCCCTTTCATCCCCACAACTCCTGCAGGGAGAATAAAGCAGGGATGGTGAGTGTGGGCTTCGACCAAACTCCCCGGGTCTGAGTCTGGATTCTGTCGCGTGCCAGCAGCCTGACTAGAAGGCAGAGGCTTTAACCCACTGAGCCACCCAGGCACCCGCAAGCTGATCTCTTTGACCAAAAAGCCCCGTGCTGGGCTCCACACTCCATCCTTCCCCATCTGTAAAATGGGAATAATGGGGCATATGCCCCACAGGGTTGTTTGGTGGATTGAAGGTGTTGATAGAGTGTTTCAAGCAATGCCTGTCACATGGCAGGTGCCCCAGACAGGTGCCAGGTGAGGTTAGTGGAGGGGGTAGGGGAGGTGGGGGCCCTATTAGCAGGCACCCGCCATCTTGCAGAGGAGTCAACAGAGAACTTGAGTACTTGGATCAAGGCAACATAGCTTGGAAGTGACAGAGCCACAAGCCTGTACCAGCTCCCCACGGCCACGGCCAAATCCTATCCTTTTTACACAAAGATGGTACTTAATTTAGGTCTTCTAATTCCAGATACAAGAAGCTGTTTCAAACTAGTGGAAGTCTTAACTGATTTTCTGGAGCTCATGAAAAGTACAGCGTGTTAAATGAAGAAGGCTCAAAAGGGAAAGCCAGCGTAATTAAAGAAACCAAATTACTAACCGCTCACGATCGCCTGGGTTCACAGCAACTAATGCTCCTCTATCCCAGATCCGGTCAAATTTGCCAATATTGGCTCTAGCAGGAAGAAAAAGAAACAGAAATACATCTTACATAAGAAAAAAATCGAGTCTCGAACAAGCAGCACAGCGTCCCTAGTGGCAAATGTTGGTATTGCACCAGCTGTCAAGGGATCCGGATCTCTGGCTGCTTTCCTGGCTTCTGCAGGGATGCGTGAATGTGGGTGTGAGGAGCTCCTTCCAGCTTTAGGAGCTGGTGGCAGTAGCCTCCCCCTTCTGCTCTGACTTGGGAGCGCAGAGGAGAGCTACAGGGCAATTTGTGACAACCTGCTCCCAGCCCCCAGAGGAAGCATCAGGGCCTTTCAGGAGGTAAGACCACCGTCTACACTTAGAAAGTCCTTTCTATAACCGATCAGGTGTGAAGCGAAGACACTGTCTTGCTCTTCCTTCCTTCCCCCGCCCAGCCTCGAGTCATAACAATGTTCTCCATATTTTGGAAGCTATCCAAGGACGAAGCTATCAGGTGTGCAGTCATGGTAGGCTGTGGTCCGAAGAAGTACAGGCCAGAGACTACCATCTATGCTACCCCAAGTGGGCGAGGGTCAGCAAAAGCCCCCCCTCCCCCAGCACTGCCTGGCGAGCACTCAGGGCATTCAAAGTACAGACGTAGGATTCAGTCCTACCTGGGAAGATCAAAAAGATTGCAACAGTACAACGAAATGTTCCCTTTAGAGCTCTGTAATGAAAGTCAAGGAAAAAAAAAAAAAGCTGTTTAGTTAGGAGCTACCTGGATGGTTAAGGAAAGATAAGAGGGGAAAGGCACAGCAAAAGTGGTGGGGAGAGAATATGGAATGAAACATGAAGAATGTAATTGTAGCAGGGAATTTTTTTTAACGGAAAATAAAATAAAACCTTCTTATAATTAATTTTTTTAAACAGCGCTGTGTTTTTTACTTTCGTTGCATTTGTTTGGTTAGTTGGTTTTCTTTTCTTTTTTTTTTTTTGGCCTGTCTGGGGTTCTTTGGGATCCACTCAAAGAGAAAAATCATAGAGAGGTTAATCCTGAAGATGAGTTAGAGATTATTTGGGGGGCTTGTTCCGTTTTAGCAATACTGACTTTAGCAGAATCCTGATATTTTGACACTGTTAAAGGTAAATAAATGGGTTAACCAATGACCAGGCAGGCTGACAGAGGAAGGTCAGACACTTTGAAAGGCGTTTGTGCAAAGTACAGTTGTGTGGACTCCTGGCTTTTCTCTCTTTCATTCCTCAGCTAGTGGGCGTTTTTTGCCTGAGCCCCTGGTGGACAGGACCACCCTGGGTTCTAGGGAGCAGGTGTGGATCTGACTCGGGCTCTGCCCGCAGTGAGGACAGCCTAGTAGAGCAGAGAGGCGTGGGCAGGGGATGCGTTAAGGACGGGATGGCCTGGGCTGTTCTGGTTGCGTGCCCGGGAATGTGGGGACTCAAGATGGAGCGGGGAGCTGCCCGGGGAGCGTCTGCTAACATTACAGGAGTGGGGGCTGGGGGTGCAGTCCAGGGGCATAAAGGGACATGGATTCTGCTGGGTCCAGGGGATGTGAGAAGCCTGGGGGTTGGGGGCTTGGTGAAGAGCAAGGAAGGAGAGGTCAGGACATGTGTTGGAACTGAGGCACCAACAGGGGTTTACTATAGAGGAAGGGTCTCTAAAGGCCAGTCTGGAAGGACTGGGGGGGTCCACCCAGAGGGGCGGGCGAGGTGGCAAAGAGCACAGCCGGTGAGTGTCAACTTTGGGGAGCTTTAAACAGCATTGATGCTGAGCTCCACCCCTAAAGATTCTGATTCAGTGGGTCTGGGGTGAGCCCTGGGAGTGGGAATTTTGTAAGATCCACACGAGGCCTTTGCACACGTGCCCCCGAGGCTGAGAGCCACTGCTCCAGGACTGGCGTCTTTGGACTGAGTTAACTCCTGGGATGATTTGAGAACAGGGTGGGAGGAAGCTGTACAATAAAGTACTATTAAGCCTCCTACTGACCTGCAATTAGTTTCAATATTTAGAAAACAGAGTACCTTGTGAGAGACTGAATGTACCAACGGACGATGGCCAGACCCTGTCGGACTAGAGAGCTTGGATCGACTGTAGCAGCCAGCCTGGGAAGCCAAGCCACAGTCTCTGCTCGATGACGTGTCCGTGACTGCCAGCCTCCCTAAGACTCATCACCTTTCCCCCTTCCAACTCAGGATTAACCAGAGAAGGCCAAATACACTCCCCAAAACAATCCCACAGGATGCCCCCTCTCTTTAGCTCACCTCTGCCTCCCTGGTGTCCACAGCCTCCAATCGGCCTCCCTGTGGTTTCCAGCACAAACTCTCCCACCCCCTGCCTGTCTCTGAGCTTTTTCAGAAGCTGTCCCCTCAAAACAAAACAAAACAAAACAAACAAAACAAAACAAAACAAAAACCAGCCTTGCTTGTTCTCATTTGGGTGGTCTTTTATTCCCACATTCTTACCCCAAGCAGGCAAAGCCATTCCCCTGGCTCATTGTGATCACAGGATGAAAACAACTCCCAGATCTATCACTGGCTGGAAAATCTATTCCAGCCCAAACGCTGCCCACTGCCCCCCAGACAGAAAGCCATTTGCCACCTATACCTTCACCATTCCACAGTTCTCTTAAACTCATCCATTTTCTTTTTAAGTGATTTCTGTGCCTAGCATGGGGCTCGAACTCACAATCTGGAGATTTAGTTTTGTGCTCTATCCACTGAGCCAGCCAGGGTCCCCAAACTCATCATCCTGAGAACAAAACTCATTTTCTCTTCCCCTTCAGCTTATTTCTCTTTTATTCTCCGTGGTCCATTCCAGTCATCTGGGCTAGAGATGCAAACTCAGCTCCCCCTTCATCCCCACTCAGTTAATCCTAAATCCTGCCCATCTGACATCCTAAACGTTGCTTTGATCTGCCTGTCCCTCTATACACCCTATGGCCCTCCGAGGACAAGCCTTCGAGAGCTGTTCCCCGGACCTCCGCTCACGGCTTCCCATCTGGTCTCTCTTCCTCGAGGCTGCAAGGATGGTTCGTCTCAAAAGAAAAATCCAGCCGAGTCATGCTCCTCCTTAAAATCTTTACCACTCAGAATGAAGGACCAGCCTCCCCGGGCATCTGAGACCACGCACTGGCTTCCCGCCTGCTCCTGCCTGGTTCCTCGTTGCTCCCATTTTGCTCTGTGTCTTTACGCTTAGCTCTGTGTATGACAAACAGCTTTCCTCTGTGTTTTTCTTCTCTCCTAACCGAAGAGATTCTTTAGGGCATGGACTGTGTTTTTATCTCTTCAGTGTCTTATGCAGGGCGTGGCACAAGACATTCTCAGAAATGCCTGTTTATAAGTTAAAAAAATCAAACAAATGCAAACCAAAATCAGGAGTATAGACAGACTTTGATATCAGCTGTTGTATACATATTTGCGTGTCTGGCGATCACCTATCTTTTTCAGCCCTAGCTCCTTAAACTCTATAATGTCCCGGTGAATCTGTGTGGGAAAGTGGAGTCACGTGACACTTGTACAATAACCCATGCTAAGAAAAACCTTTTTCATGGGGACATGGAAATCAGTATTTACCAAAAACAAGACAAACCTTGAAAACTTTGGCTCCAGGAATTTCCATGATGGGTTCTTCTGAGTAAGAAAGATTCTGCTCTGTAAAAAATTCCCGTATCCCAAGTTCACTGATTTCCACACCTACGACACTGTGTCCTAGGTCTGCAAACCTGCATGAAATCATATATTTACACTTACATTTTTACTCCAAATACAGTATTAAATAAAAGGGTATATCCCTATAAACATTCATTTCCCTTAACTTTAAGGGATTTGTATGAATTTGGGGTCACAGGGTTTCGTAGAACTTGTAGATAAGTGGATCTATTTATTCTGAAACTTACTAGTACATGGAATTCTGAGAAACTGATTTATATGACTTCAGGAAAAATTAAAAATTTGGAAAACTATACCTTAAAATGTTGATCTACTTACAGATGGGTTTGATTAGAAGAGTTTCTAATTTAAAAGCATCCTATGGGATTTTTAAAAAAGGTTTTTATTTATTTGAGAGAGAGCACAAACTGGGGGAGAGGCCAAAGAAGAGGGGGAAGCAGGCTCCTGTTTGAGCAGAGAGCCTGACATGGGGTGTGATCCCAGGACCCTGAGATCATGACCTGAGCCGAAGGCAGGCACCCAACCGATTGATCCACCCAGGCTCCCTGTATCCTGTGGATTAGAAATGCTTTTCAGTTTCTCTAAATCAGCCCTGCCCTTCAAAACTCTCTGTGCTGATAGAGGCGTCTGCACCTGTACCATCCAGTCCAGCAGCCACTAACCACATTGGCTGCTGAGCACTGGAGATGTGGCTAGTGTGATTTAGTTTATTGGTGTTTTTTTTTTTTTTTAAGATTTTATTTACTTATTTGACAGAGAGCAATCACAAGTAGGCAGAGAGGCAGATGGGGGTGAGGGAAGCAGGTTCCCCACTGAGCAGAGAGCCCGATGTGGGGCTCGATCCCAGGACAAAAGCAGAGGCTTAACCCACTGAGCCACCCAGGCGCCCCTAGTTTATTGTTTTATTTATTTTTTTAAAAGACTTTCTTTGAGAGTGTGCATACATGCCAAGCAGGGGGTGGGGGGGAAGGGGCTGAGGGAGAAGGAGAATCTCAAGCAGGCTCTGGGCTCAGTGGGGTTCCATCTCACGACCCCGAGATCATGACCTGAGCCTAAATTCAGAGTCAGGGGCTCAATGAACTGAGCCACCCAGGTACCCCCAGCGTGACTTAATTTAAACTGAAATAGCGACATATAGCTAGTAGCCTCCATACTAGAGAATAGGGCTCTAGGACATTAGCATCCATTTTTACAATCTTACAATTTCTATTTACCAACAATAAACACTATCCATGCCATATGCAAATAACTTGTGTTTTCTTGGTAAGCTTTATAATTACAGGATCCACAGCTGTGGGATCGTGGACCCCAGAGGAAACAGTGTTAGTGGCACAGCACTGATTTTTGTCAAATTAAATAAACACAGTCAGTTCTGCTATAATGCAACGTAGGCATCCCTAAAAATCACTATGCTATGCAAAATCAAGCCATAAAAGTCAAAAGGCTAATGGGGAAAAGGGGGGGGTGGAGCCCAACATTGAAAACCTCTGTCCCAGAGGAATATTACTTAGCCACAAAAAAGAATGAAATCTTGCCACGTGTGACAACAGGAATGGACCTTGGGGGTATTACGCTCAATGAAGTAAGTTAAACAGAGAAAGACAGATACTGTATGGTCTCACTTGTGGAATCTGACAAAAGAAAAAACCCAATCAAGCTCATAGAGCCAGAGAACAGACTGGTGGTTGCCAGAGGTGGGGGTCGGGGGTGGTCAAAACAAGCAAAGGGGGTCAAAATTCCCAGTTATGAAATAAATAAGCCCCATGGGGATGTAATCCGCTGCTTGGTGACTACAGTTAATAATATTTAAAAGTTGCTAAGGGAGTAGGTCTTAAAGTCCGCATCACAAGAAAAAAAAATTCTGTAAGTACAGATTTACAAATACCAAATCATTATCTTATACACCTGAAACTAACACAATGTTATATGTCAATTATACTTTAATTTAAAATTTTTTTAAAAAGCTGTTACACATTTGCCATCACTTGTCTCTGTGAATTAGGATTTTCTCAAAAATATACAGTTACACTTTAGAAATAACCTGAATAAATAATGCATAAGGGGAAAAAAAAAAAAAACCCTGCCAGTGCCACATTAAAAAGAGGAAAGACAGGGGGGTGCCTGGCTGGCTCGGTTGGTAGAACGTGTGACTCTTGATCTCTGGGTTGTGAGTTCGAGCCCCATGTTGGGTGTGGAGATTACTTTTAAAATAAAATCTTAAAAAAAGAGAGAGAGCTCCAGAAACCTAACAGAAATGATGGTAGGGTATTTTAACCATGTTAAATGGTTACAAAACATATAGAATGATTACAAAATATATAAATACCCCAGAGTGTTGGCAGGGCTGCAGCTGGCTAGTTACTGTGCACTATAGTAGGGGGTCGGGGGGATATTACTGGGACGTTCGGTGGCTGGGAGGGGCTCACAGCACACAGATCAGGCTAGGTGTCCGGGAGCTGCTGGAGGAGTGTGCCTGGGAGCGTCCTGTCCCTTCACACTAGGCTGCATTCATCTGCGTGTGGTTTTCTACTCTTACCTCAAGCTTCTTGCACACAAAATGACACATAAGCGAATGTGAAATTCACATCATGCTCAAGTTGTTCCCTGACTTATCAATGCAGTCAGACTGAAGTTAGCATTTTCAAAACAAGAGATAGAGGGGAACTGATTGTACCTCTTACCCGCACAAGACTATCACTTTCAACAAGGTCAGAGCATAAACTGTTTACAGTTCTAAAATAGACACATTAACAAACTTGACTGAATTTGTGAGTTAACATACAGGGAATATCTTCTAATGTCTTATTTTATTATTTACTTATTTATTAAATAATTGAGTTTTTTATTTTATTAAGTAGGCTCTATGCCCAATGTGGGGCTCGAACTCATGACTGTGAGATCGAGGGCTGCATGCTTTTCCAACTCAGCTAGCCAAGCGCCTCCACTTGAGGACAATGTAGTATTTTTTAATTCTCCATACGAAGTTACCCAGACTGACTGTGAGAATCTTTTTTTTTTTTTTTTTGAGATTTTATTTATTTATGTGAGAGAAAGAAAGTGAGTGAGAGAGAGAGAGAGAGAGCACAAGCAGGGGGAGCAGCAGAGGGAATGGGAAAAGCAGGCTCCCTGCTCTGCAGAGAGCCCGATGCGGGGCTCAATTCCAGGACCCTGAGATCATGACCTGAGCGGAAGGCAGACACTTAACTGCCTGAGCCACACAGGAACCCTGGCTGTGAGGATTTTTATATACATTTGAAGATAAAAGCAGAGCCTGTTAGAGACTGACATAGGCTGAATTATGTTGGACTACAATGTCCTAAGGAACAAAAAAATAAAAACTCTAAAAAAACTAAAAAAGAACTAAAAAACTAAAAAACAAAACAAACAAACAAAAAAAACTAAAAAAAAAAAGCAAAACCTAAGGAAAGGCGTTAAACATTTTATTTTAATGCTGTTGGGCCTCATCTCATAGTTACCTATTTACGCCCGATATGTGGACAGACCACAAGACACAAATTAGATACATAAATGAAAATCCCTCTGATACAAAAGCTTACCTACCATCGTAATGGCTTAGTTCTGGTGTTTTTGTTACAAATGACTTTAGACCCCAGATATTTGACAAGCACATCTGATTGTCTGTTTTATCATTCCATTTCCTAATCTTGTCTCTAAACCTCTGCTAGCCCTCAATTGTTAACACTTCACCACAGGACAGTAAGACAATCTGTTTATAGAGTTAATGGTTTTCCTGCAAGTAATTTTCTTTTTTTTTTTTTTTTTTTTTTTAGATTTTATTTATTTATTTGACAGTCAGAAATCACAAGTAGGCAGAGAAGCAGGCAGAGAGAGAGAGAGGAGGAAGCAGGCTCCCTGCTGAGCAGAGAGCCCGACATGGGGCTCGATCCCAAGACCCTGGGATCATGACCTGAGCCGAAGGCAGAGGCTTTAACCCGCTGAGCCACCCAGGCGCCCCCCTGCAAGTAATTTTCAAAGCAACTCTTCTAGTCCAGTGAGTCGGGGAGGCGTTAAGTCTAGTGATATAGTTTAAATATTAATTTCGTGGCCGCACCGGAATCTGAGGCCACCACGGCCGTGTCCCAAACGCTCAGCTACGAGTGGAGCACGTGGGTGGGCTGCCTGTAAGAAGACCACATCTGCCCTGGAAAACCAGCTCCGAACGCATTCGGGTTTCTCTGGGGCAGCCACCTACATTTATACAGCAAACAGAGCATTTCTAAGTTACTAGATTTTTCATATACTAATCTCTTTTATAAATACTTTGAAATGTTCTTTCCTGCCTAATGGCCACAATTCTCAACATTCAAGCTTATAATTTAGTGGTACATCTTGATGTGTATAATAGCGTCTGTGCAGGGCGCCTGGGTGGCTAAGCTGGCTAAGCGTCTGCCTTCAGCTCAGGGCATGATCTCAGGGTCCTGGGATCAAGTCCTGCATCGGGCTCTCTGCTCAGCGGGGAGCCTGCTTCTCCCTCTGACCCTCCCCCTTCTTGCACTTTCTGTCTCTTAAATAAATAAATAAAATCTTAAAAAAAAAAAAAATAGTGTCCATGCATTTTCACCGCAGCTGAGTTCCGTATAGAAAATGACTGCTGGGTTTGTGACTTTAGGGTAATCTGTAGTAACAGTGGCTTACTAAAGCGAATTCTCTTCACAGGGAATTACTCACAAGAATTACTTTCCTCATCACTGGTTTTATAAAATGATTCTTGAAAATAATTGCCTATGCACTCGTAGTGGGAAGGGAGAGCTAGATTGAACCATGGGCTACACAGTGTCTTGCCAAAGAGTTGTAATTCATTTTGAGTTTTTCTGCCCACCTCCATTAAAAATATCTAAAATTAACTCAGCCAAGTTCTTAAACCACCTCAAAAATGAAACTGTGTACAAAGATGTTGCAGACATAAGAGAGAAAGCTGGTCCTCTGTACCCCCTGAAATCCCACCATTGGTTCCAAACTATATATATATTTTTTCCTTAGAAACCCAATACAGAAAGACGAGACCACACCAGTGGTTTGTGTTGTGTCTTCCTGTTTGAGAATCTTATCTCTATGAACTCATCAGTGATAGTCTATTGAACATAAAGAATCCCTGTGCATTTCCTGAGAATGGGATTTTTAAACAACCTACATCCTATTAAATATTCACTCGACACATTTGTCATCAAGAAAAGAAAGTGTATGAATGCTTATTTGCTCTTACCACTTCATCTCAACCGCTTTTCCACAAAGAGGAAAAAATACTCTCAGTCCGTTCCCGCCCTTAAGGAAAGTATCCAAATGCTTCTTTAATAGCCTGGGGAGGAAAAAATATATTTTTTATTTTTGCTAGCCCAGTGCATGAAGGAAAGGACCGTACTCGGATGATGCCAAGTACTCATCATACATCATCTCCCTGAATATTCCCCACAACTTTACAGAGTAGAAAACATTCATTATTCTTCTCTCCAGTTTACATATGAAGGAAGAGGGAGGTTAAACAACTCACTTAGCCACATATCTAGTGAGTAGGGAATCTGACTTATCCCCGGGGCTTTCCTCATTAGTAACTTGAAGTTATTTTTTCTCGATGTTTTGAAAATTCTTTAATTTTCTGAATGTGTGTGTGTGAGAGAGAGACAGAGAGAAAGAGAGATAGCGAGCGTCTGGACTCAGTGGATTTTTCAACACTCGTTTTATGGGAAGCTCTGTAAACATGTGCCAGAGGGTCTCAGACCGTGAAGCTCTGAGAACTTTAATTCTGTAGTTAATTCCCTCAGTAGAGACGTGGCTCTTCTAAGGTCACCCACATGACAAAGATAACCCATACGATGGCTCTGAGGACATGCCCAGCTACCACTCAGTGTGCAGGTGTGATGGTGGTGATGATGATGATGATGATGATGATGATGATGTTGTCCCCTGGAAAGTCATGGCGGTTGCCTTGAATAAGCCTGACCGCTTTACCTAGCGCTGGCCCAGATATACCGCTACTGTTCCGAAGCCTCGTACTACCGATCCATTATTCAGCATCCTAGCTCTCGTAATAACCTCTCTCAGCTTCTCCTCCGCCACCACACAGATAACACTTTGCATTTGAACACATACTGTCAGCAAGCAAAGTCAGGACACCACCACTTTTCATGGGGTGCCTGGGTGGCTCAGTCGGTGAAGCGTCTGCCTTCGGCTCAGGTCATGGTCCCAGGGTCCTGGGATCGAGCCCGGCATCAGGTCCCCTGCTCAGCGGGGAACCTGCTTCTCCCTCTCCCCCTGGCCCTCCCCACTCATGCTCGCTCCCTCTCTCTGTCCCCCCCCAAAAAAAAAAAATGGAAAAAAAAAGAACACCACTTTTCAGTATAAAGAGATATATACATAAATGTGGGCTTCCGCTGTATATATAAATATACATGACCAATACCCAGATGCTACAGGGCCCTAAAAGAAAAATGTATTTCATAAATCTGAGACGCCTGCGAGTGCAAGTCACACTCTTATTTATACACCCTGGGAAGAGAGAAGGTTGCCCATCAACCTGTGACCCGGCAGAGATGCCAAAACGTGAAAACCTAAACACGTGCTTTGTAAAATCTGCCCAATAACGTGTCCCTAAATTACTATTTCTATTTCCAAAGTCAGTTTCTTCTTTATTTTTTTTTAAGATTTTATTTATTTATTTGACAGACAGAGATCACAAGTAGGCAGAGAGGCAGGCAGAGAGAGAGAGAAGAGGAAGCAGGCTCCCTGCTGAGCAGAGAGCCCGATGTGGGGCTTGATCCCAGGAGCCTGGGCAGAGGCTTTAACCCACTGAGCCACCCAGGCGCCCCCCAAAGTCGGTTTCTAATAGAGTGTTACTCTGTCATAAACTGAACATTTCTTACTGATGCCCTTGCTCCTGATGGAATCCAATGTTGCGGCTCACCCACTTTTCTTGCCATTCTTCCAGAGTCAATACTCGATCTCTCTGTACCTCCGGGTCAGGGTACTCTTTAACATCAAGGAAAGTTCTCGTACCCTCCATGGTTCCCGAGACACCTTTGCCTTCCAAGCAGAGAGCTCCAACACCTGCACTGAGAATATTCGGGTCGCTGTCATTCAAGGGCATGGCAATTCTACTGATGAATGAAATACAAACCTATTGTCCTTATCAGTCTGGCTTTTAAAATAATTTCCACATCCAAAGAAAAGTCATCTGAAAAATTACTTTTCAGTGAGTCTGATGGTAGAGGCACAACTCCTGTTACATATTAGGAAGGAGCTTTAAATAAATAGAATTATATCTTAATGTTAGAGTCCAAAGGGCTTAAGTTTTTTAAAAGGAGAGGACCAAAAAAAAAAAAAAAAAAAAAAAGAAAAGAAAAGAAAAGAAAAGAAAAAGAAAAAACAAAGAAAGAGGCAGGCCACACTTTATAATATTTGTAAGCTTAGGATTTTCTCTAGCATCTCGCTCTTCAGTTTTTAACATTTCATTTCAAGCTGACTTCTTATTTTTTAGCCATTGTAATGCATATGACTGAAAGAGATTCAGAGTTGTGAAAATAGCAGCCCCCGTTCTGAGTGAGAAAGGCAACCATCCTGAACTCCCTTAGCTGAGTCTAGAAATCTAACTCTGTATCTCAGAATAGCATGCTTATTTTCTATCTTCTTGATTTTTCCTTCCTAGATAACATGGAGAAGAGATACCCATTTCGCTCTCCTTCAACTTCCCAACACACATGCCACCTTCTCATTTCCCCCAGCCTTTCAACATAGACACAGCCTACCTATTTTCAAAGTTTATTTATTTACTTATTTAAATAAACTCTCCAACCAATGTGGGGCTAGAACTCCCAACTCCAAGATCACGAGTCGTGTGCTCCTCCGACTACTGCCTATGTTTGATTAAATATTTGGGGTACCCATGACTATGACCAGGTAAATACTATTCATAGCTAAAGCACATAGTATTCTATGATTACTTTTCCTTTTGTGCACAACTTTTTTATTCCGTAGTTAATAACCGCCTTGCTTTTTCCTTCATAAAATTCCTTTGTACTCGTTACCAATTCAGCTCCAAGCTCCACCAGTTACCCCAATAATCGTGTCAATACTCTCAGTCTCGGGGCACCTGGGTGGCTTAGTGGGTTAAGCCTCTGCCTTCGGCTCAGGTCATGATCTCAGGGTCCTGGGATCAAGCCCCGCATCGGGCTCTCTGCTCAGCAGGGAGCCTGCTTCCCTCTCTCTCTCTGCCTACTTGTGATCTCTCTCTCTCTCTCTCTGTCAAATAAATAAATAATATCTTTAAAAAAAAATACTCTCAATCTCTTTGATATCAGATATTCTACCAAATCACCCTCTTGGAGGAGACTTTCCAGAGACTTCTGACTTGGGTGCTTTCCACACTCATTGCATAGGTAGCATTCTCTCTCTCGATCATCACCCTGAAGATTTATCTTTTGATGAATCTCCTGATTCTTTTATCCTATGTTTTCCTCTTTTTTTTTTTTAAACCATCCTGACACTGGCAAAACACGACCTCCAACAGCTTTCTGGAAAAGGGGCATAGGAAAAAAGGTTTTTGTGACTTTGCATATCTACATACTATTCTCAATCCTTGATGGGTATTTTTACTAGGTATAAAATTCTTGGTTAGAAATCATTTTTTTCTCACAATTTCGAAAAAGTCATTCCATTGTCTTCTAGCTTCCAGAGATGTTGCTTAAGTTCAAAGACATTCTGATATAGTCCATGAGGCCAATATGCTTTCCTCTCTCACAAGGCTTTTCTTTGCCCCTAGTTTTTCCAATTTCATAATTCTATGCTTTCTTTTTTGTTTTCTGTTTTCAACCATTTTCCTGAGTTCTTTGAATCTAGAAGGTCATATCCCTCAATGCTGGAAAAAATCTTGAATTATTTAGATGATTTATGTCCCTCTTTGGTTTCTATTTCTTTCTGGGACCCCTTTTACTGCCCGTAGAACCTCATGACCTAGTATTACAAATTTCTCATATTTTTTTTTCTATTTTCCAGCTCTTCATCTTGTTGCTCTGTTTTCTCAGAGACCACCTTAATTTTTATCTTACTACCTTTCTATTAATTTTTAAATAAAATTTCTTTTTATTTGCCTTTTCTTTCCTGCCATTAGTCTTTCATTTTCAAGAGCATATATTTTTTAAAGATGTTATCTATTTATTTGACAGACAGAGATCATAAGTAGGCAGAGAGGCAGGCAGAGAGAGAGAGAGGAGGAAGCACTCTCCCTGCTGAGCAGAGAGCCCGATGCGGGGCTCGATCCCAGGACCCTGAGATCATGACCTGAGCCGAAGGCAGAGGCTTTAACCCACTGAGACACCCAGGCGCCCCTATTATTATTATTATTATTATTACTACTATTTTTGACTGGTCAGACTTTCCATAGATGGCTCTCCCAAACCCTACTGTAAGGATCAAGTCTTGGGGGCCACATGAGGAAAAGGATAGAAGGGAGAGAGGGTCCCATCATTCGGTTTGCCTGTGTTCAACTAGTCTCCATTTTCAGTATGGTACTTGAATCCCCAACTGTATATTTGTCTCTCCCCTGTCCAGATTCCTTACCTTCTGCAGGGGATAAAGCCTTCCCCCAAACTCTGCTGGTGCCACAAGAGACAGGCAGTTACCTTGTTGTGGGAAGTTGGGAAAAGGATCTGGGGATTTAGCCTTTTCTGAACCAGAATTTCAAGCAATGTTTCTGGTTTCAATCATACCCTTCTACATCCTGGAGGAAACTCTTCTAATTCTGGAGCATTTGGGGATTCTGTAATGCAAATAGGGATGTTTATTGGCTGTTCCCATTGCTGGTTTAGAATTTAGCTTTCTTCAGTCTGCAAAATCCTTTTCCACTTGTCCATCTGCTTTCTAGATTTCAAAATTTTATTGCATTTATCTCCTCATCTGTTCTCTCTACCCTAGTGGTTTATGCCTTTAAAAAATGTTGTTTTTGTTCTAGTGGGGTTTCAAGAGGGTGTGAAAATAGATATGTGGGTTTGATGTCCTATCTCTATTCCATAATCAAATAATTTTCTCACAGTTTCTTTTTTGCATGGGAAAAAGCACACAAAGGAACTGAGGGGGAAAAAAAGGACACCTAAACATAACTGCAAATCTACCTGAAGGTACGAGGAAAATGTCTGTCCTTTCAATGTGAACTCTGTAATACTAAGGACAATATAACTGGATTAATTCTAACATTCCCTTTGAATCAGTGAAACTAATTTTGTTTGGATTATACTAGCATGCTATTACTGGCGGATCTAATTTAATGATTTATCAGAGAATCGCAAACATCACCTACAAGGAGGTATTTCAGGAAAAGTTCCCTTTATTGCAAAATTTGGTTCCAGAGTGCTTAGGAGTTAAGGAGAAGCCCTCCCCCCGCCATTGGGAACATAAATTCTCTTCTCTGAAAGTATTTGTCAATAAATGCTTTCGTAAGGTCCTGTTGATGTCAGGAGGTGACTCTCAGTTTTCTGAGAGGTCAGAGCAAAGTATCTGATTATATTGAGCAGGGAAAAGCAACAGAGAGTTCCAGTTTTCCCATCTACATCTTCAGCCAGAGACTTTGGAACCTGCGCTCAAGGTTTCATAAAGCAGTTCTCTACTTAAAACAAAAGGGAAGCATAATTTCAACACAGAGCCAGGGCAATCTGAAATTAGACAATTCTATCCCTTTCACACAAACTAGAAATGTAAGTTAACATCATGTACATAATTTAACCACTTCTTAGCTGTTCTAATAGCATCTCAATGTGTGCTTTCCCGCGTGCTTTTTGAGAGAAAGAAAAAGTTTCTGTAAGAAGCTAAAGGTGCAAGTTATAAGAATCAGGAAAGGCGAAGTTTACAGCTGTTCCTACCCATACACGGAAGGAGCAGATGTGCTAGTTTGGCCGCCTAAGTCCTCTTTCGATGGACTCTCAAGTCTGGTTTCCTCTCTCACTTTTTCAAAAAAAAACATGTTTCTGCTTTAGATTTATTTTTAAATGTTGTCAAATTGAACAATAACTTCTCTAAAGTGCGCAGATTTTGAATACGGCTCAGTGAGTTTTTAGATATGCATACACGTGCCTAACAACCTTGGAGCAAGACGGACTATTCACAGCACCCGGGTTCCCACTCCCCCACCCCCACCCTCGCCCCCGCCCCCGCCCCCAGAGCATCACTCACTATTTAGCAAGTACTTCTCTTATGTTAAAAACCACTAATACAGAACGATGCTTGGGGGGGCACTTTAAATCATGAATTCAGAAAGGTCATTCATTGCTCGACCTTGTTATTCCCAGGTCCCATTCTGCTTCCTGAACCCCATTTCAGGGCGCGGACTGCCGGGCTGCCCACGCTCGTCTGGACGCCCCAGTCCGGAATCCGATCCCAGGCTCGCACCTAGGAAGTCGTGCCAACTCTCCCGCACCCTCTCTGCGCCCCGGGAAGCCTACCTCGCGCGCGGCCAGCAGCCTGCAGCTGGTTCCGGCGCCGCCGCGGGCCCCCAGGGTCGAGCCCGCGCGCCCCGCCTCCGCCCCGCCCCCGGGCCCGCCCCCTCCCCCCGCACAGACCCCGCCCCCCGCCCCAGGCGCCCCGGCTTGCGCAGCGGCGGAAATGGCCAGGGCGGGGCGAGCGCCGCGGCGAAGGCGAAGGCGGGGACCCTACTCCTCCCTGGTCCCGCCGGCTCCTCCCACCCCGGGTCACGCCGTGACAGGGGCGGAAGCGGCGGCGGCGGCGGCGGCGGCCGAGCGGGGGCTGCGGCTCGCGGCGCGGATCCTGCTGTCCTGTGCGCGCGGCGCGCGGCTCCGGAGGGGCGCCGGCAGCCCCGGGCGGCGCGCAGCGTCTCGCCCGCGCTCCCAGGTGCGGGGCACGCGGCTCCGGGGGCGGGCGCGGGGGCGGCGGCGGATTTCGGGTGACAGCTCGGCACAAAGCGGCTTGGCTGGGGTGCAGGCTGCCCTTCTCCGTCTGTGCGGCGCCCCTCGGCCGGGTGGGAGGTGGAGCGGTGCACCGGGGGCTGCCCCCGCCCTCCCCGGCTTAGATAGGGGGTGCGGGGTCTGAGGGAGGAGGGGGGGTTCCTGGGCTGGCGTGTAGCGGCCACGGGGTTCCCCGACCCGGCGCGGGGTTTGAGGGTCTCCCTGCACGCCCCTCCAATGCCTCCTTTCTGTGCAGCGGCGCCTTCTCCTCTCGACTCCGCGCACCTCTCCCGCGCGAAGGTGAGCCCCGGAGGCTGTTGCTTCTCCGACTTCGGGGAAGAGACGCGAAAGCGCTTCGGAGGGCGAGGCGGCTGGCGCCGGCGCCGGGAACGTGGGGGCTCCCTCCGGGGGACTGTCAGAGCCCCGTCACCTGGGGAGTGCGTGCGGCCGGCGGAGAGCCCGCAGTCCGGGGGTGGGAACTCCCCGGCGTGCTCTTCCCAGCCGGGGTGCGGCGGCGAGGAGCCCGCCCCGCCGCGCAGGTGGAGTAGGGACGCTCCGGCGCGGCCACCACGCGTTCGGACGCGAGCGGCACTGCCCGGTTGCTGGGGTGACTCCTGCGGCCCCGGGGGCCGGGAGGGGGCGGCCCGATTACCGGGGCTGCTCGTCAGCAGCCCGGCAGCTGGCAGGTGAAAGAGGAAGGAAGGGAGGCAGGCCCAGCTGTAGAAAGTTAAGGTTCCGTAATGTGGAACCCAGCCAGATGGAGGCCCAGCCCTCCCTGGGGGGGGGGGGGGGGGCGGGGCGGGCGTCCCCAGACCGCTCCATGTGGGGAGCCCCTCTCTCTGCAGGTACGCGCACCGCTCAGGGCTGCTGCGTTTTGCTCGGTCAGTGTTTCTGTTTTTGTTTTGTTTTGTTGTTTTTAATGGCTTGTAGTGGAAGAAGGGACGGGAGGGAAGGTTTCTTCAGGAGATACAGGAGAAAATGACCATCCATAATGAAATTGCCTTTCCAGCACAGAAAGTCGTCAGAAAGGCATTCAGGCAGTTGAACGGGGTCCATATTTCGGGAAACTTGGTTAGCGTGGGTACAGTAAGGTGCTAGTCCTGCCGTATTTTCAGCGGCCCGGAGGGAAATTCTTGTTTTTGTTGTCTCTGAAGAAGTTTCTGGTAGTTTGTCTCATTTTTAGACATGATGCTGGTGCCACTCTACATTTTTATTCTGGCCTGAAGTCTTTTGGATTCAAGTTTTTGTGAATTCTGGGTGGTTTTTTTGGTTTTGTTTTTGTTTTTTAATCAAATAATAAGCTACTTCAGAAAAAATCCTGGGAATTATTAAAATAGAAATCGAGACATTACTATGTCCATGTATATATTTATCCCCCCCAAAAAACTCACTTTTTTCTTCTTTTTTGTCACTTTAAAAGAAAAACAAAGCTACGCATTTAAAATTGAGAGGAGATATGCTTATATAATGATATTGAACATGAAACAGATTGGTTATATTTAGTTAGGTGTGTTTGTCAGTTTGAAAAACAAGGGGAGAGCACTTTGAGTATGCTAGTTTGTTAGCACTTGTGCTCAGTATTTCTAAGATTATATTGAGAAGCACAAAAGCGGTAGTTCTTCCAACTTAACAATTTTTCCCCTCATTGTAAGCCCCAAACCCCAGCAATAGTGAAAACAGAAATTATAGTGTCAGAAAAGGATGAGGGAGGGGCGCCTGGGTGGCTCAGTGGGTTAAGCCTCTGCCTTCAGCTCAGGTCATGATCTCAGGGTCCTGGGATCAAGCCCCACATGGGGCTCTCTGCTCAGCAGGAAGCCTGCTTCCTCCTCTCTCTCTGCCTGCCTCTCTGCCTACTTGTGATCTCTCTCTCTCTCTGTCAAATAAATAAATAAAATTTAAAAAAAAAGAAAAGGGAATATCACTGTGAATTATATAATTAAATGTGAAAGTGTACGAACACTAAAAATGTCTTATGTTTTTCCTAGACAACACAGATTTAACAGTGGCTTTTATAGTTAATGTTTTCCTTTCCTCTTAGTTTCTTGAATTATATAATTCTTCATTGCAATTAAATAAATATTTTCCAGTACACATTTGGATTAAAATGTTTGTTGAAATTTCTGGAAGCTATGCTTTCTTTTGAGTTGCCAGTATTCCTACATGACAGGGCCAAATGTTGCATGAAATGAGGCTGGTTATATTTATGCTCCCAAACCCCACATTAGACTCAAATATTTTTGCTGCAATCGTTACACATAGTATACATTTACATATACTATGTATGTATGTATACACACACACACACATATTTACATGTGCTTTGTGGCTCATTTTATGAATAATGTGGAATATATGTATTATATAAAGAGATTTGTTAGTTTGGACAGTCTTTTGAAAATATAAATGTGATCCAGAAAGCCTTTGGGTGTAAGAATTACAGGTACACAGTAGTTCTGTTTACATCAGGAGTGCTTTATCCAGTATAATGAGAAGTATAGAACCAAAAGGCGACTTATCTAATGCTTAACTCTAATGCATTTCAGAATATGTAATAGGGTTTTTGCGTTCATAACTAACATAGTGATATTGAGAAAGTGAAGACTGTTAGAGGAAGGCTCTCCTTACCACCGATGTGAGGATTTCTCAAAGTCAGTGTAGGTGGCGAATGAAGTTTTCACATGTGATGTTAATAATCCATGAAAAATGCTCTTATGAATGTTGGTACAACTCATGGATACAAAACAGTAGGATTGCAAGGACCTCAAAGCTTTACTCCAAGGTGAAGATTATATTTGTGGAATTTGTGACTTATAACACTTTCCCACTTTCAAATTCCTTACCCATAGGTATGTCCTTTTTTCATGTTATTTTGTGTGTGTGTGTGTGTGTGTATAGTAAATGCACAGATCAGGGAAGGAATTGTGATGATTGTAAAATCTGTATGTTATTGCATACTTATGGTAAGCATTTTTATTATTTAATTGAGAAATACTAATTCAATAATACTTAATCTGTCATGGTTACTATGCATGACTTTTCTTATAGCTTTTAGATCTTAACGCTTATCGTTAAGATCGTAAATTTTTCTAGTAGAAGATACCAGTGACTGTCTAACCCAGATTCCTAAATTCAATAGTGACTGGACAGTGCTCCTGAGGTTGTACTGAGAAGGAGCAAGTGAGTTTTCTTTGTAAAGTATAATAAGATCAAATTTCAGGTGCTATTGAGGAGACACAGAGGGAGAGGAACAGACAAAGACCAGGTGTTTTCACTCACTGAAGTTTAGAAACAGTATAATTGGTTTATTGGTCATCTGTGTGGTGGTTCTTATTTTTACATTTTTAAATGTATATACTACGAATAGACAGCATTTATTAAGTACTTATAGTATGCTAGGTCTGGTGCTTTAAATAATCTTACTCTTCACACCACTACTAGAGTACACGCTTGTGCCCATTTTACATATGGGAACACTGAGGCTTGGTCTTAGATTAAGGACCTTGAAAGCAGTGGCTTCACACTAGGCAGGCTGACTGCAGAGCATGTGCTCTTACCTGGGAAACCACATAATAGCTTTGCTCCAGAGTGCTGAAAGTATTACTGTTTACTTATTTGATTTAATTTTGTTTTTGAAGATTTTCTGAAACAATGGCAACACCACGGAGGAGGACAAAGAAAAAAGCATCTTTTGATCATTCCCCGGATAGCCTGCCTTTGAGGAGCTCCGGTAGGCAGGTAAGAATTCATTAGTTCATCAGTGCACCTGTTGGGTTTTGTTTGTTTGTTTTTAGAGAAAGAGTGCAAGCAGGGGTGGGAGGGGGGGCCAAGGAAGAGGAGGAGGAGATAGAGAATTCTGAGCAGGCTCCACACCCCAGCAGAGCCCCTGCACAGGGCTTGATCTCATGGCCCTGAGCTGAAATCAAGAGTTGGCTGCTTCTCCGACGGAGCCGCCCAGGTGCCCCAAGTTTATTTATTTTTAAGTCATCTCTGCACCCAGCGTGGGGCTTGAACTCTCAGCCCTGAGATGAAGAGTTGCACGCTCCACTGACTGAGCGAGCCCGGTGCCCCACAGCATGAGAAAGATTGGGGCTGAAGTATTAGAGATGAAAAGGTGCATTTCCAGTCCTCAAGGAACTTACAGCCTAGCGGAGAAATTCCCCTTGGAACAATCACAGCGTGGTGTGGTAAAGTGAGAGAATGTAGGAAAAAAGTGTGTCTGGCAGAGGCCGTGGCAAAGACAGGGGCATAGAGTGTGAATCAGCGTGAGCCGTTAGAGAACCACAGCTGTGTGGCTGCTCCCAGGATGTGAGCTGAGGCCAGATCGTGCTGGGCTTGGCGTCATTCACAGGAATGTGGACTTCAGCGTGTAGCCGGTTGGCTGCTGTTGGCAGGTTACTTGCTGCCATCCCTTTTCTAGGGCTGTGTTGTTTTTTTTTTTTTAAAGAAAAATATTGAATGATGTAACTCTTTTTCTAAAATTATTCAGCTTTTGGGAGCACCTGACTGGGCCAGTCAGAAGAGTGTGCCACTCCTGACCTTGGGGTTGTGAGCAGCCCCGTGCTGTGTATAGAGAGGACTTAAATAAATACATAAACTTGGGGTGCCTGGGTGGCTCAGTGGGTTAAAGCCTCTGCCTTCGGCCCAGGTCATGATCCCGGGGTCCCGGGATTGAGCTCCGCATCAGGCTCTCTGCTCATCAGGGAGCCTGCGTCCTCCTCTCTCTCTGCCTGCCTCTCTGCCTACTTGCGATCTTTGTCTGTCAAATAAATAAAATCTTAAAAAAAAAATACATAAACTTAAAAAAAATAAAATTATTCCATTTTTTTTAAAAGTGCAGTACTGAAAAGATGTGACTGCTCTAATTAAAGAAAGAAAAGTCTTGGGGGTGCCTGGGTGGCTCAGTTGGTGAAATGTCTGCCTTGTTGATGTCAGGGTCCTGGGGTCGAGTCCCGTGTCAGGGTCCCTGCTCAGCGGGGAGTCTGCTTCTCCCTCTCCACCACCACCCCCTGGCTTATGCTCTCTCTCACTCTCTCTCTCGAGTAAATAAATAAAATCTTTTAAAAATTTTTTGATTTTTTTTGATTTGAGAGCGGCTGTTGTTTTGACTGGTACACCTTTTTCCCAAGAAAGCCTCAACATTTCTTAGCCCGCATTTTAGCTCTGTCCTCAGAGACCTGTCGTTCAGGTGCTGCTTCTGTATCTGCAGCAAGTCTGAATTATTTGCACACTGCCCTGCCGTCTCAAGGAACTTGCTGTACTGTCAACCCCTCACCTACTGGCAGGGTGTTGTTGATCTTCACAAGGTGAAGGTTCTTTCTGTCCTGAACCTTCCGCCGCCTCCCCCACCTCCCATCCCCCACCCCGGGGGCCGTTCCGGGGAAATTGTGTAACCTCAGCGGGTTCTTCCTCAGGCGAAGAAGAAAGCAACGGAGACGACAGATGACGACGAAGATGGCGGGTCAGAGAAGAAATACAGGAGATGTGAGAAGTCAGGCTGCACCGTAGCGTGTCCCGTGTGCTTTGCAAGCGCTTCGGAAAGGTCTGTGCGGCAGGCGTGTCTCGGCCTCCCCGCCCTGCCCGGGAGAGCATTCCTGGTGGGAGGATCAGCCTGCAAGATCGGTTCCCTAAAGATAGATAGAGATACTGTAAGTCATCTAAGAATAGAGACTCGTCCCGCATTTCGTGCGTCCCACACCCTCCTGGGTGCTTCTCCCCTCCACCCGAGACCTAGTCAGAGCAGCTCTCAGCAGCTGCCGTCAGTGTCCCTGGTCCTGCCCGCTGTTGGCTGTCCCTCTCCTGGGGGTTGAGGGTGGGAGGGGGGTCAGGGGTAGGGATGCAGTACAGAGGACCCTGGGCTCCCCGTGGGGACCAGCATGTGTCACTTTCCCTGCGCTGCCCCTCCTCTTAGAAAACATCCCTCCTCTTCCAGCAGACACATGCAGGTCTCCCAGACACCAGGAAGCTCCCTTCACTCTTGTCCTTTTTATGGGGACAACCCAAGCATCACCTTTTTCGTCCCAAGAGAAATCTTCAGTGAAGGCTTCCAAGTCAATAAAACCTGGAAAACAAATCCCATTTTTATTTTTTAAGCACAGAGAGGAGATGGTGAGTGTTCACAGTGGCCTCGGAGCTCCTTCCTTGGCTACGTTCATGGCCGTGTGACGACAGGTTCTGGTCGCTGGAGAGCCTGTTTGATGGTCGGATTGCAGCTGGTGGTTCAGTGTTGGGCCATATGTTCCTGCTGGAAACTGTCCTTGTCTCCTTTGTACCCGGCTGCTTAGCATAGCGACACTCCTTTTCATGTCCTAAAACTCATTGCCCTGGGGTGTCTCGATAAAACTTCTGAGCCCCAGGCCCTCGGGCCCTCGTGGTTGCAGCCAGCTGGGTTAGGTACTGCTGGTCTTCAAGTCCCTGTGTCTTCGTCAGGTTTTATTGTGGATCTGACATCCTTTTAAGTTTCCCCGTCATCCGCTCTCAGCTGTTGGGATTCTAAGTGGACATGGTACAAAATGGGCTCCTAGGATGTGCTTAAGACTTGTTTTTGAAAAAGCGAGAAGGAATGCTTACTCATTACCAAAGCTACACATTTTTTGCTATTTTCAGATGTGCCAAAAACGGCTACACGTCCCGATGGTATCACCTCTCCTGTGGGGAGCATTTCTGTAATGAATGCTTTGACCATTACTACCGAAGGTTTGTTCCCTAATTGCTGGAACTTGCGTGGTGGAGGGGATGTGGCGGGAGGGCGAGGGGGCCTGCAGAAGGAGCCCCCGGGCTTACTGAATTTTTCCACTCTTTCAGCCATGTCTGAGCCGACGAGAGCTGTGCAGAACTCTCATGCAGTGGCTGGGTGTGTGGGTGCTATGTGTGTGCACGTTCGGGGCTCAGAAGGCACCTGCCGTGAGGTTCTAGTCTGCAGGTTCTGAAAAATCTGGGCCCTGCTCTGCTGTTCTGTGACTGTGCATGGGGCCAGCGATGCAGAGATTTGGGGGAGGAGACTGGGAACTGTGGGGAGCCATCCTGTCTTCCTAGTTTTGTGTACTAAACTAGAAGGAACGCACCCTTCCTGACCACCCGTTTGAAGGGGTCTGAGATACCTTGCCCTCTCTTTATGATACGACCAGTTAAATCCTTTACAGAAGACTTGCTGACCTGCCTCCTGTTTGGAAACCTTGGTGAACTTCCAGCTTGATATATTTTATTTTTATTCTTTTCAGCCATAAGGACGGATATGACAAATATATGGCCTGGAAAAAAATATGGACGAGCAATGGAAAAACTGAACCTAGTCCCAAAGCTTTCATGGCGGACCAGCAGCTCCCCTACTGGGTAAGAAGTGTAATAGTGTATTGTCCCAGAAAACATCTGTGGGACGAAAGACAGGAATGGATGACATGACTGATTTTTAGGAAATCTTTCTGTTACTACACTTAGTCTTCTTTCTGGGTCTGCTAAAACATCACGTTTTTTATTTCTGTTGGAAACGGTAACACATAGTACAAAGAAGAAGTGTACAGATCCTAGTTAGGTCGAAAATCACACTTTGTATATAATTTTTTGTAGCTTTTAGTTTATCGATTTAATTTTACTTTTCCATTTAGCCGTTCTTTGACAATATAATTTAGTGATTGTATCTATTAAGTAAATACGTTATTTATTTTTTTTAATTTTTTTTTGAAGATTTTGTTTATTTATTTGACAGAGATCACAAGGAGGCAGAGAGGCAGGCAGAGAGAGAGGAGGAAGCAGGCTCCCCGCTGAGCAGAGAGCCCGATGCGGGCCTCGATCCCAGGACCCTGAGACCATGACCTGAGCCGAAGGCAGAGGCTTTAACCCACTGAGACACCCAGGGGCCCCCTCATTGTGGTTTTGATTCATGTTTTTGTAATGAGAGATATCTGTGCAAGTCTTTTACCCATTTTTTAAAAATTATTGATTATATTCCCTACGCTATACTTTTCATTTCTGTGACTTATTTAATCAGTAACTGGAAGTTTGTAGCTCTTAGTTGCCCTTACCTGTTTTACCCCTCCCTCCTAGCCTGTTTGCTCTCTGTCATTAAGAGTCTCTTTTGGGGGCGCCTGGGTGGCTCAGTGGGTTAAAGTCTCTGCCTTCGGCTCAGGTCGTGATCCCAGGGTCCTGGGATCGAGCCCCACATCAGGCTCTCTGCTCCGTGGGGAGCCTGCTTCCTCCTCTCTCTCTCTGCCTGCCTCTCTGCCTACTTGTGATCTCTGTCTGTCAAATAAATAAATAAAATCTTAAAAAAAGTCTCTTTTGCTTTTTTGTTCATTTGTTTTTGAGGTTCCACATATAACCAAAGTCCTATGGTATTTATTTATTTTTGATTTGTTTCACTTAATACAGTGTTCTCTAAGTTCATCCATGTTGTGACAGATGGCAAAATCTCATTCTTCTCTAGGTTTGTGTAATATTCCATTGTGTGTATATATACCACTTCTTTTATATTCATCTCTTGATGGACACTTGGACAAGCCATACCTTGGCTATGTTAGTTAGTGCTACAGTGACTATAGGGCACGTGTATCTTTTCAAATTAGTGTTTCTGTTTTCTTTGGGTAGATAGCCCAGGTGTGGAATTACTGGATGGATCATATGGTGATTCTATTTATTTTTTGAGGAAACTGTATGTTTTCCACAGTGCTTGCAGCAATTTGCATTCTTACCAACAATGCACGAGTGTTCCTTTTCCTCCACATTCTCACCAATACTAATTATTTCTTGCCTTTTTAATACTAGCCATTCTCACAGGTGTAAGGTGACCTCAGTGTGGTTTTGATTTGCATTTCCCTGATGATGCGTGATGTTGAGCATCTTTTCATGGGTCTCTTGGCCAGCTGTAGGTGTTCTTTGGAAAAATGTCTATTCAGGTCCTCTGCCCATTTTTAATCAGATTATTTGTTTTCTGGGTATTGGGTTATAGAAGTTCTTTATATAATTTGGATATTAACTCTTTACTGGATATGTTATTTGCAGATGTCTTTTGTTCACTGGGTTGCCTTTGGGTTTTACTGATAGTTTTTTCACTGTGCAAAAGCTTTTTATTTTGATGTAGTCCCAATTGTTTATTTTTGCTTTTGTTTCCCTTGCCTTAGGAGACCTATCCGTAAATATATTGCTAAGGCCAATGTCCAGGAACTTTATTGCCCATGGTTCCTTTTGGAAGTATTACAGTTTCAGGTCTCACATTTAGATCTTTTCATCCATTCTGAGTTTATTTTGTGTATGGTGAGAGAAAGTGGTCCAGCGTCATTCTTTTGTATGTAGCTGTCCAGTTTTCTCAGCACCGTCTATTGAAGAGACTGTCTTTCCCCCATTGTATATTCTTGGATTCCCGTTGTAGATTAATTGATTATATAAATATGGGTTTACTTCTGGGCTCTCTATCCTGTTCCATTGACCTCTGTGTTTTTATGCCAGTACCATAGTGTTTTGATGACTACAGCTTTGTTGTTTATCTTGAAATCTGGGATTGTGATACCTCTAGCTTTGTTCTTTCTCAAGGTTGCTTTGGCTGTTTGAGGTCTTTCATAGTTCCATACAAATTTCAGGATTATTTTAGTTCTGTGAAAAATGCTTTTGGTATTTTGATAGGAATTGTATTAAATCTGTAGATTGCTTTGGGTAGTATGGACATTTTAACAGTATTACTGTTAGTATTCCATGAGCATGGTATATCATTCCTTTTGTGTCATCTTTAGTTCTTTTCGTTAATGTCTTATAGTTTTCAAAGTACAAGTCTTTCACTTTCTTGGGTAAGCTTATTCCTAGGTATTTTTATTCTTTTTGGTGTAATTGTAAATGCGATTATTTTCTTAATTTCTTTTTCTGCCACTTCATTATTAGTGTGTAGAATCACCACTGATTTCTATATATTAATGTTATATTCTGAAACTTCCCTGAACTCATTTATTCTAATAGGTTTTTTGTGGGATCTTTAGAGTTTTCTGTGTGTAGTATCATGTCATCTGCCAATAGTGATGGTTTTATTTCTTCCTTACCGATTTGGATGCTTTTTATTTCGTTATGCAGCAATCAGATGAGAAAAATAAATAAAAGCATCTTTTTAAAACAACCCATTTTTATTTATTTATTTTTAAGGGTTTTATTTATTTGGCAGAGAGAGACACAGTGAGAGGGGGAACACAAGCATGGGGCGTGAGAGAGGGAGAAGCAGGCTCCCTGCTGAGCAGAGCGCCCGATGTAGGGCTCTATCCCAGGACCCCGGGATCATGACCTGAGCCAAAGGCAGACGCTTAACAACTGAGCCATCCAGGCGCCCCTAAACAACCCATTTTTAGTTGGGTTGTTTATATCTTTCAGTATTGAATTGTAGGAGTTCTTTATATATTCCAGATCCTAAACCCTTGTGATATATGACTTGCAAATATTTTCTCCTATAGGTTGTCTTTTCATTTCTTGATAGTTTTTTGATGTGCAAAATTTTTTATTTTGAAGTTTAGTTTATCTGTTTTTTTTCTTTTGCTGTTTGTGCTTTTGGTGTTCTATCCAAGAATCTGGCCAAGTCCCAGATCATGAAGATCTTTTCTTCTAAGATTTTTATCACTTCAGGCCTTCATTTAGATGTTTGATCCATCTTGAGTTAATTTTTTTTTTAAGATTTATTTTAGAGAGAGAGTTCACATAAGCAGGAGGAGGAGATGAGGGAGGGGGGAGAGAGTCTGAAGCAGACTTCCCACCAAGTCCAGAGCCTGACCCAAGGCTCAGTCTCACAACCCACGAGCTCAAGACTTGAGCTGAAACCACGTGTCAGATGCTTAACCAACTGAGCCACCTAGGCACACCCCCATTTTGAGTTAATTTTTTTATGTGTGTGAAGTAGGCATCCAGCTTAATTTTTTCCATATGCATATCTACACACTTTAAAAGAAAATCTTATATTTTGGAATCTAAAATTTACAGAAAAGTTAAAAGGATAGTAACAGAGAATTCGCATACATCCTTCATCCAGTTTCTTCTAATGTTACCATTCACCAACCATAATGTAAAGCCGCGAAATTACCATCGGTACGGTACTAATAACAACATTACAGACTTCAGTTGGATTTCATCAGTTTTGTCCTCCTTCCTGTTCCAGGATCCCATTCAGAATATCACACTGCATTTATGTGATACTTTTTGGCTAAATTGAATTCTTGATCATTTCCTTAGGTTAGAGCTGGAAAGCCCTTCTGACAACAGTGTTCAGATCCCCTCTGCACTTTCCTGCGGCCTGAGCTAGTATTGAATCAGAAGTCGTTACCCCAATGGGGTAAACATGGGTTATATGGGTGGTGGTGATGCAAGAGGGAGGAAAAAGTACTTAGAAGTACAAAAAGGCTGGTCAGATCTTGTGGAAAAGATGGCAGAGCGAGTGGAGGAGGATGGCCATGCTAGCTCAAGATTAGCCAGCTCACTGACCTTGACATATTGCTTTCCATCTAGGTTCAGTGTACAAAACCCGAGTGCAGAAAATGGAGACAACTTACCAAGGAAATCCATCTCACTCCACAGATAGCAAGGACCTACAGATGTGGTATGAAATTGAATACTACTATTAAGGTATGACCTCTGTCGGTTTTCCTTTGGAATTAACGAGTCGGTTTATTTAGTTGTAACTAAAGAGTGATGGTGTGTGTTTTTCATTTATTGTATTGGTCATTTTATTGGGATTGCATCAGACTATGTATAACAGGACCCCAACTGTGATGGCTTAACCAATTGAGGACTTTTTTTTTTTTTTTCTCATGATCAGCAGCTTGGAACTAGCCTGTCCAGGGCTGGTGTGGCTGCCCAGGGAAGTCTCCCTTCTAGTTTCCAGTCCCACCAGGAGATGGTTGCTGCACTGTCAGCCATTGTGTGCAAATTCTAAGCAGAAGAGTTGAGAAAGGCAGAGGCTGAGAAGGGTGTGCCAGCGGTGCCGCGTCCTCTTTTATTGGTAAAACAGTATCTTTCCAGAAGTTCCAACAGTGGATTTCTCTTTACATCTCATTGCTAGAACAGGATCATGCAACCTCTGTGAACAACAGTAGAGATGAAGGAAGTGTAACTGAGCAAAATCAAACAAAACCAGGATCCTTTTAGTAAGGAAGAAGGAATGAATGGATATGTTTGGGCAATTAGGAATCTGACATAGGTGGTATACTGACATGTGGCAGTTAGTATTTAAAATGTCTAACTTTTTTTTTATATTAGTTTCAGGTATATAATCTAGTGATTGAGTAATTCCATACTTGGTACTCATCATGATAAATGCGCTCCTTAATCCCCATCACCTACTTTCCCTTCCCCTACCTACCTCGACTCTGGCAACCACCAGTTTGTCCTGTATCTTTAAGAGTCTGTTTCTGGGCTCCTTTCTTTTTTCTTTTCCTTTGCTTGTTTGTTTTGCTTCTTGAACTCCACATATGAGTGAAATCATATGGTATTTGTCTTTCTCAGACTGACTTTTATTTCATTTAGCATTATACTCTCTAGATCCATCCATGTTGTTAGAAAAGGCAAGATTTCATTCTTCT
Source organism: Martes martes (assembly GCF_963455335.1). NCBI lineage: Eukaryota > Metazoa > Chordata > Mammalia > Carnivora > Mustelidae > Martes > Martes martes. The sequence goes on from NC_137893.1 coordinate 138,964,178, forward strand.
TTTACGGCTGAAAAATATCGCACTGTGTGTGTATACCACGTCTTTATCCATTCATCTGCTGATGGACACTTGGGCTTCTTCTGTAATTTCGTAATTGTAGATAACGTTGCAGTAAACAAACAAGTGTATGTATCGTTTTGAATGAGTGTTTTTGTATTTTGGGGGTAAATACCCACTAGTGCGATTACCGGATCATAGGGTAGTTCTGTTTTTAACTTTTTTTTTTTTTTTAAAGATTTTATTTATTTGACACAGAGAGAGAGAGGCAGAGAGAGGGAAACAGGCTCCCTGCTGAGCAGAGAGCCCGATGCGGGGCTCGATCCCACGACCCTGAGATCATGACTTGAGCCGAAGGCAGAGGCTTAATCCACTGAGCGACCCAGGTGTCCCTGTTTTTAACTTTTTGAGGACCTCCATACTGTACTCCACACCAGCTGCACCAGTTTGCATTCCCACCAACAGTGCAAGAGGGTTCCTTTTTCTCCACATCCTCACCAACACTTGTTGTTTCTTGTGTTTTTGATTTTAGCATTCTGACAGGTGTGAGGTGATACCTCATTGTGGTTTTGATTTGCCTTTCTCTGATAAGTGATGTTGAGCATCTGTTCATGTGTCTGGTGGCCATCAGGATGTGGTCTTTGCACAGATGTCTGTTCATATCTTCTGGCCACTTTTAGTTGGATTTTTTTTTTAGGTATTGAGTTGTATCGGTTCTTTATATATTTTGAATGCTAACCTTTTTTCAGCTAAGTCATTTGCAAATACCGTCTCCCATCAATAGGCTGACTATTTTGTTGACTGTTTCATTCATTGTGCAGAAGCTTTTTATCTTGATAAGGTCCCAATAGTTTATTTTTGCTTTTGTTTCCCTTGCCTCAGGAGACCTACCTAGAAAATGTTGCTGTGGCCAATGTCACAGAATTTACTGCCTGTGTTCTCTTGAAGGATTTTTATGGTTTCAGGTCTCACATTTAGGTCTTTAATGTGTTTTTAGTTTATTTGGGTGTATGGTGTCAGAAAGCAGCCTGGTTTCATTCTTTTGCGTGTAGCTGTTCACTTTTTCCAACACCATTTGTCGAAGAGACTTTTTCCCTTTGGATAGGTTTCCTGCTTTGTCAAAGATTAACTGACCATGTAATTGTGGGTTTATTTCTGGATTCTCCATTTATTGATATATGCGTCTGTTTTTTGCCAGTACCATACTGTTTTGATTACTACACCCGTGTCACGTAACTTGAAGTTCAGAATTGTGACACCTCCAGCTTCGCTTTTCTCTCTCAAGATTGCTTTGGCCATTCAGGGTCTTTTGTGGTTCCGTACAAATTTTGTGATTGCTCGTTCTAGCTCTGTGAAAAATGCTGTTGGTATTTTGATAGGGACGGCATTAAATATGTAGATTGCTTTGGGTAGTCTGGACATTTTAACAGTATTTGGTCTTTCGATCCATGTGGGTGGAATGTCTTTCCTTTTCTTTGTGTCATCTCCAGTTTCTTTCATCACTGGTTTACAGTTTCCAGAGTACAGGTTCTCACTGCTTTGGTTATGCTTATTCCTAGGTATCTTATTATCTTGGGTACAGTTGTTGATGGAATTGTTTTCTTTTTAAAGATTTTTTTTTTAATTTATTTATTTGACAGAGATCACAGGTAGGCAGAGAGGCAGGCAGAGAGAGAGGAAGGGACGCAGGCTCCCCGCTGAGCAGAGAGCCCGATGCGGGGCTCGATCCCAGGACCCTGGGATCATGACCTGAGCCGAAGGCAGAGGCTTTAACCCACTGAGCCACCCAGGTGCCCCTAGAATTGTTTTCTTAATTTCTCTTTCTGCTTCATCATTATTGGTGTGTAGAAATGCAGCAGATTTCTATAGATTAATTTTGTATCCTGTGAATTTGTTGATCCATTCTAGCAGTTTTTGGGTTGTCTTTTGAGTTTTTTGTGTGTAGCATCCTGTCGGCTGCCAACAGTGAAAGTTTTACTTCTTTCTTACTTATGTGGATGCCTTTTATTTCTTTCTGTTGTCTGATGACTGTGACTAGGACTTCCAATGCTCTGTTGAATAAAAATGGTGAGAGTGGGCATCCTTGTCGTACTCATCTTAGAGGGCAAGCTCCGTTTTTCCCCTTGGAGGACGATCCCAGCTGTGGGTTTTTCCTACGTAGCCTTTACTATGTTGAGGTACGTTCCCTCTTAACCTGCTCTCTTGAGGGTTTTTTTTTTTTTTTTCAAGATTTTATTTATTTATTTGGCAGAGAGAGATACAGCAAGAGAGGGAACACAAGCAGGGGGTGTCTGAGAGGGAGAAGCAGGCAGGCTTCCCACCGAGGGGGAGCCCGAGGCAGGGCTCGATCCCAGGACCCCCCGGGATCTTGACCTGAGTTGAAGGGAGATGCTTACCAACTGAGCCACCCAGGCACCTGAGGGGTTTTATTATGAATGGATGTTGTACTTTGTCAAGTGCTTTTTCTGCATCTATTGAAATGAGAACATAGTTGTTATCATTTCTCTTATCAATAAGTATCACATTGATTTGTTAATATTGAATCACTCTTGCAGCCCAGGAATGAGTCTCCCTTAATCATGGTGAATGGTTATTTTAATGTATTGTTGGATCTGGCTTGCTAGTATTTTGTTGAGGACTTTTGCATCTATGTTCATCAGAGACACTGGCCTGTAATTCTCTTTTTTGTGGTGTCTTTATATGGTTTTGGTATCAGGGTAATAATGCTGGCCTCACAGAATAAATCTGAAAGTTTTCCTTCCTTTTCTAATTTTTGGAATAGTTTGGAAAGAATAGGTATTGACCTTCCTTAAATGTTTGATAGAGGGGCGCCTGGGTGGCTCAGTCGGTTAAATGACTGCTGTCAGCTCAAGTCATATCTCAGAGTGCTGGGATTGAGCCCCATGTCAGGCTCCCTGCTCAATGAGGAGTCTGCTTCTCCCTCTCCCTCCGCCTCTCCCCCTGCTTGTGCTGTCTCTGTTTCTCAAATAAAATCTTTTAAAAAAATTAAAAAATAAAAAATAAATGTTTGGTAGAATTCAGCTGTGAAGCCATCTGGTTCTGGATTTTTGTTTGTTGGGAGTTTTTATTGTTTTTGTTGTTACTGATTTGGTTTCTTTGCTGGTAATTGGTCTGTTCAAATTTTGTGTTTCTTCCTGCTTCAGTTTTTTTTTTTTTTTTTTTTTTTTAAATAAACATATAATGTATTTTTATCCCCAGGGGTACAGGTCTGTGAATCGTCTGGTTTACACATTTCACAGCACTCATCATAGCACATACCCTCCCCAATGTCCATTTCCCCACCACCCTCTCCCATCCCCCTTCCCCCCCGCAACCCTCAGTCTGTTTCTTGAGATTGAGTCTTTTATGGTTTGTCTCCCTCCCAATCCCATCTTTTCATTTTTTCTTTTCCTACCTCCCCCCAACCCCCCCCACCTTGCATCTCCACTTCCTCATATCAAAGAGATCATATGATAGTTATATTTCTCCGATTGACTTATTTCGCTAAGCATGATACCCTCTAGTTCCATCCACGTCGTCGCAAATGGCAAGATTTCATGTCTTTTGGTGGCTGCATAGTATTCCATTGTGTATATATACCACATCTTCTTTATCCATTCATCTGTTGATGGACATCTAGGCGCTTTCCACAGTTTGGCTATTGTGGACATTGCTGCTATAAACATTCGGGTGCACGTGCCCCTTCGGAGCACCACGTTTGTATCTTTAGGATATATACCCAGGAGTGCAATTGCTGGGTCGTAGGGTAGCTCTATTTTCAGTTTTTTGAGGAACCTCCACACTGTTTTCCAGAGTGGTTGCACCAGCTTGCATTCCCACCAACAGTGTAGGAGGGTTCCCCTCTCTCCGCATCCTCGCCAGCATCTGTCATTTCTTGACTTGTTAATTTTAGCCATTCTGACTGGTGTGAGGTGGTATCTCATTGTGGTTTTGATTTGTATTTCCCTGATGCCGAGTGATGTGGAGCATTTTTTCATGTGTCTGTTGGCCATCTGGATGTCTTCCTTGCAGAAATGTCTGTTCATGTCCTCTGCCCATTTCTTGACTGGATTATTTGTTCTTTGGGTATTGAGTTTGATAAGCTCTTTATAGATTTTGGATACGAGCCCTTTATCTGATATGTCGTTTGCAAATATCTTCTCCCATTCTGTCAGTTGTCTTTTGGTTTTGTTAACTGTTTCCTTTGCTGTGCAAAAGCTTTTGATCTTGATGAAATCCCAATAGTTCATTTTTGCCCTTGCTTCTGTTGCCTTTGGCGATGTTCCTAGGAAGAAGTTACTGCGGTGGAGGTCAAAGAGGTTGCTGCCTGCATTCTCCTCAAGGATTTTGATAGATTCCTTTCGCACATTGAGGTCCTTCATCCACTTTGAGTCTATTTTCGTGTGTGGTGTAAGGAAATAGTCCAATTTCATTTTTCTGCATGTGGCTGTCCAATTTTCCCAGCACCATTTGTTGAAGAGGCTGTCTTTTTTCCATTGGATATTCTTTCCTGCTTTGTCGAAGATTAGTTGACCATAGAGTTGAGGGTCTATTTCTGGGCTCTCTATTCTGTTCCATTGGTCTATATGTCTGTTTTTGTGCCAGTACCATACTGTCTTGATGATGACAGCTTTGTAATAGAGCTTGAAGTCTGGAATTGTGATACCACCGACTTTGGCTTTCTTTTTCAATATTCCTTTGGCTATTCGAGGTCTTTTCTGGTTCCATATAAATTTTAGGATTATTTGTTCTATTTCTTTAAAAAAAATGGATGGGATTTTGATAGGGATTGCATTAAATGTGTAGATTGCTTTAGGTAAAATAGACATTTTCACAATATTTGTTCTTCCAATCCATGAGCATGGAATATTTTTCCATTTCTTTGTGTCTTCCTCAATTTCTTTCATGAGTACTTTATAGTTTTCTGAGTATAGATTCTTTGCCTCTTTGGTTAGATTTATTCCTAGGTATCTTATGGTTTTGGGTACGATTGTAAATGGGACTGACTCCTCAATTTCTCTTTCTTCTGTCTTGTTGTTAGTGTAAAGAAATGCGACTGATTTCTGTGCATTGACTTTATATCCTGACACTTTACTGAATTCCTGTATAAGTTCTAGCAGTTTTGGAGTGGAGCCTTTTGGGTTTTCCACATATAGTATCATATCATCTGCAAAGAGTGATAGTTTGACTTCTTCTTTGCCGATTTGGATGCCTTTAATTTCTTTTTGTTGTCTGATTGCTGAGGCTAGGACTTCTAGTACTATGTTGAACAGCAGTGGTGATAACGGACATCCCTGCCGTGTTCCTGACCTTAGCGGAAAAGCTTTCAGTTTTTCTCCATTGAGAATGATATTTGCGGTGGGTTTTTCATAGATGGCTTTGATAATATTGAGGTATGTGCCTTCTATCCCTACACTTTGAAGAGTTTTAATCAGGAAGGGATGCTGCACTTTGTCAAATGCTTTTTCAGCATCTATTGAGAGTATCATATGGTTCTTACTCTTTCTTTTATTAATGTATTGTATCACATTGATGGATTTGCGGATGTTGAACCAACCTTGCAGCCCTGGAATAAATCCCACTTGGTCGTGGTGAATAATCCTTTTAATGTACTGTTGGATCCTATTGGCCAGTATTTTGGTGAGAATTTTCGCATCTGTGTTCATCAAGGATATTGGTCTGTAATTCTCTTTTTTGGTGGGATCCTTGTCTGGTTTTGGGATCAAGGTGATGCTGGCCTCATAGAATGAGTTTGGAAGTTTTCCTTCCATTTCTATTTTTTGGAACAGTTTCAGGAGAATAGGAATTAATTCTTCTTTAAATGTTTGGTAGAATTCCCCTGGGAAGCCGTCTGGTCCTGGACTTTTGTTTGTTTGGAGATTTTTGATGACTGTTTCAATCTCCTTACTGGTTATGGGTCTGTTCAGGTTATCTATTTCTTCCTGGTTCAGTTGTGGTAGTTTATACATCTCTAGAAATGTATCCATTTCTTCCAGGTTGTCAAATTTGTTGCCATAGAGTTGCTCGTAGTATGTTCTTATAATTGTTTGTATTTCTTTGGTGTTGGTTGTGATCTCTCCTCTTTCATTCATGATTTTATTTATTTGCGTCTTTTCTCTTTTCTTTTTGATAAGTCTGGCCAGGGGCTTATCAATCTTACTAATTCTTTCAAAGAACCAGCTCCTAGTTTTGTTGATTTGTTCTATTGTTTTTTTAGTTTCTATTTCATTGATTTCTGCTCTGATCTTTATGATTTCTCTTCTCCTGCTGGGTTTAGGCTTTCTTTGTTGTTCTCTCTCCAGCTCCTTTAGGTGTAAGGTTAGGTTGTGTATTTGAGACCTTTCTTGTTTCTTGAGAAAGGCTTGCACTGCTATATATTTTCCTCTCAGGACTGCCTTTGTTGTGTCCCACAGATTTTGAACTGTTGTGTTTTCATTATCATTTGTTTCCATGAATTTTTTCAATTCTTCTTTAATTTCCTGGTTGACCCATTCATTTTTTAGAAGGATGCTGTTTAGTCTCCATGTATTTGCATTCTTTCCAAATTTCCTCTTGTGATTGAGTTCGAGCTTCAGAGCATTGTGGTCTGAAAATATGCAGGGAATGATCTCGATCTTTTGGTACCGATTGAGACCTGATTTATGACCCAGGATGTGGTCTATTCTGGAGAATGTTCCATGTGCACTAGAGAAGAATGTATATTCTGTTGCTTTGGGATGGAATGTTCTGAATAGATCTGTGATGTCCATCTGGTCCAGTGTGTCATTTAAGGCCTTTATTTCCTTGTTGATCTTTTGCTTAGATGATCTGTCCATTTCAGTGAGGGGAGTGTTAAAGTCCCCTGCTATTATTGTATTACTGTCGATGTATTTCTTTGATTTTGTTATTAATTGGTTTATATAGTTGGCTGCTCCCATGTTAGGGGCATAGATATTTAAGATTGTTAGATCTTCTTGTTGGACAGACCCTTTGAGTATGATATAGTGTCCTTCGTCATCTCTTATTATAGTCTTTGGCTTAAAATCTAATTGATCTGATATAAGGATTGCCACCCCAGCTTTCTTCTGATGTCCATTAGCATGGTACATTGTTTTCCACCCCCTCACTTTAAATCTGGAGGTGTCTTCGGGTCTAAAATGAGTTTCTTGTAGGCAGCATATGGATGGGTTTTGTTTTTTTATCCATTCTGATACCCTGTGTCTTTTGATTGGGGCATTGAGCCCATTAACATTCAGGGTAACTATTGAGAGATATGAATTTAGTGCCATTGTATTGCCTGTAAGATGATTGTTACTGTATATTGTTTCTGTTTCTTTCTGATCTACTACTTTTAGGGTCTCTCTTTGCTTAGAGGACCCCTTTCAATATTTCCTGTAGAGCTGGTTTGGTGTTTGCAAATTCTTTCAGCTTTTGTTTGTCCTGGAAGCTCTTTATCTCTCCTTCTATTTTCAATGATAGCCTAGCCGGATATAGTATTCTTGGCTGCATGTTTTTCTCGTTTAGTGCTCTGAATATATCATGCCAGTTCTTTCTGGCCTGCCAGGTCTCTGTGGATAGGTCCGCTGCCAATCTAATGTTTTTACCCTTGTATGTTACAGACTTCTTTTCCCTGGCTGCTTTCAGGATTTTCTCTTTGTCGCTAAGACTTGTAAATTTTACTATCAGGTGACGAGGTGTGGACCTATTTTTATTGATTTTGAGGGGCGTTCTTAGCATCTCCTGGATTTTGATGTTTGTTCCCTTTGCCATATTAGGGAAATTCTCTCCAATAATTGTCTCCAATATACCTTCTGCTCCCCTCTCTCTTTCTTCTTCTTCTGGAATCCCAATTATTCTAATGTTGTGTCGTCTTATGGTGTCACTTATCTCTCGAATCCTCTCCTCGTGTTCCAGTAGTTGTTTGTCTCTCTTTTGCTCAGCTTCTTTATTCTCTGTCATTTGGTCTTCTATGTCACTAATTCTTTCTTCTGCCTCATTTATCCTGGCAGTGAGAGCTTCCATTTTTGATTGCACCTCATGAATAGCTTTTTTTATTTCAACTTGGTTAGATTTTAGTTCTTTTATTTCTCCAGAAAGGGCTTTTATCTCTCCGGAGAGGGTTTCTCTAATATCTTCTATGCCTTTTTCGAGCCCGGCTAGAACCTTGAGAATTGTCATTCTGAACTCTAGATCTGTCATGCTACCTATGTCTGTATTGATTAGGTCTCCAGCCTTCGGTACGGCCTCTTGTTCTTTTTTTTGTGGTGAGTTTTTCCGCCTTGTCATTTTGTCCAGGTAGGATTTGCTTTCTCCTGCTGTGGAATTCCGCTGTTCTTGGTGACTGAAGTTGGTTTTGGATGGTTTCTTGTTGATCTTCTGGGGGAGGGGCCTGTTGTAGTGATTCTCAAGTGTCTTTGCCGCAGGCGGAATTGCACCGCCCTTGCCAGGGGCCAGGCTAAGTAATCCGCTCGGGTTCGCTTTCGGGAGCTTTTGTTCCCTGAGCGCTTTCCGTAGAGTTCCGGAGGACGGGAATGAAGATGGTGGCCTCCCAATCTCTCGGCCCGGAGGAGCCGAGAGCTTGGGGTTCCGCTCCTCAGTGCACTCTCAGAGCAAAGCGCCCAATAGCCCCGCCTCCCTGGCTTGCGGTCGTGCCTCGAGGAAAGCAGTCAATTGTTGGAGCTGGAGAAAAGCGCCGGGTCGCTTTTGTCTCCGTGGCCTCCGGCCGCGCTCCGAGCCCACCCAGCCTGCGACCGGCACAAGGTAACCCCGGGCTTAGGGCTCACTCCTCGGCTTTGTCGCTATAGCCGGCTTCCCCGCTCTAATACCTGCGAGCTCTGCGGCACTCAGACATCCCCAGTCCTTCTGTGACCCTGCGGGTCCTGGGATTATGCTGACCTCGCCTGGGTTTCCCCCCAGTTTAGCCTCTGGAGCGATGTCTCCCAGTGGAGCTGACTTTTAAAAGTCCTGATTTTGTGCTCCGTCGCTCCGCCGCTTGCCGGGTGCCGGCCCCTCCCCCCGGGGTCTATCTTCCCGTCGCTTTGGATTCACTTCTCCGCAGGTCCTACCTTTCAGAAAGTGATCGATTTTCTGTTTCTGGGATTGTTGCTCTTCTTCTCTTCGATTTCCCGTTGGATTTATAGGTGTTCACAATGGTTAGATAAGCTATCTAGCTGATCTCCTGCTACCCGATGTTGTCTCAGCCTGCTACTTCTCCGCCATCTTGACTCCTCCCCCTGCTTCAGTTTTGGTAGGTTATAGGTTCATGTGAATTTATCCATTTCTTCTAGGTTGTCCAGTTTGTTGGCATATTGTTTTTTATAATATACCATTGCAATTATTTATATTTCTGTAGGGTTAGTTTTTATTTCTCCTCTCTCGCTTGTGATTTGGGTCCTTACTCTTTTTTTCTCAATGAGTCCATCTAGACATTTATCAATTTTATTGGTTGTTTTTTGTCTTTTTGTTGTGGTTTTTTTTTTTTTTTTCCCGAAGAACCAGTTCCTGGTTTCATCGATCTGTTCTATTGTATATTTTGTTTCTATATTACTTATTTTCACCCTAATCTTTATTTTTTCCTTCCTTCTGCTGGCTTTAGGCTTCATTTGTTCTTTTTGTAGTTCCTCTAGGTGTAAGGTTAGGTTGTTTGTGCTTTTTCTTGCTTCTGGAGATAAACCTCTATTGCCATATACTTCCCTCTTAGGACTACTTTTGCTGTGTCTCAAAGGTTTGAATCACTGTGTTTCACTTTTATTTGTTTCCATATACTTTTAAAATTTCTTCTTGTATTTCCTGGTTGACCCATTCATTGTTTAATAGCATGTTATTTAACCTCCATGTCCATATGCCCTTCCCAGATTTTTTCTTGGGCTTGACTTCTAGTTTCATAGCATTGGGGTGAGAGAAGATGTATGGTGTGACTTTGATCTTTTCAATTTGTTGAGGCTTGTTTTGTGGCCTAATATGTGATCTGTTCTGGAGAAGGTTCCGTGTGTACTTGAAAAGAATGTGTATTCTGCTGCCTTAGAATGTAATGTTCTCGATGTATCTCTTAAGAGTTTAAGAGATACTGTTGTCATACTGTCCCAGTGTAACACTCAAAGCCATTGTTGCCTTGTTGACTTTCTGTTTAGATCATCCCTCCATCAATGTAAGTCAGGTGTTAAAGTGCCCTGCTACTTTGGTATTATCGATTAGTTCCTTTGTGTTTGTTATTAACTGTTTTATGTGTTTGGGAGCTTCTATGTTGGGTGCATAAATATATATTTTTTAAAGATTTTATTTATTTTAGGGGTGCCTGGGTGGCTCAGCGGGTTAAAGCCTCTGCCTTTGGCTCAAGTCATGATCCCAGGGTCCTGGGATCGAGCCCCACATTGGGCTCTCTGCTTGGCAGGAAGCCTGCTTTCTCCTCTCTCTCTGCCTGCCTCTCTGCCTACACTTGTGATCTCTGTCTGTCAAATAAATAAATACAATCTTTAAAAAAAATTATTTATTTTAAAGAGCGTGGGGGGTGCAGAAAGAAAGGGAGAGACAGAGAATTTCAAGCCAACTCTGAGCTGAGCAAGGAGCCCAATGTGGGGCTCAGCCCCTTGACCCTGAGACTGTGACCCAAACCCAAACCAAGAGTTGGACACTTAACTGAGTCACCTAGGTGCCCCGGGTGCATAAATATTTACAATTGTTATATTTTCTTGTTGGATTGTTCCCTTTATTATAGTGTCCTTTTTTGATCCTTATTATAAGCTTTCTTTTTTTTAAATTTTTTTTATGAACATATAATGTATTATTAGCCCCAGGGGTACAGGTCTGTGAATTGCCAGGTTTATGCACTTCACAATACTCACCATAGCACATACCTTCCCCAATGTCCATAACCCCACCACCCTCTCCCTACTACCCTTCCCCCAGCAACCCTCAGTTTGTTTTGTAAGATTAAGAGTCTCTTATGGTTTGTCTCCCTCCCGATCCCATCTTGTTTCATTTATTTTTTTCCTACCCCCCACGTTGCCTCTCAATTTCCTCATATCAGGGAGATCATATGATAATTGTCTTTCTCTGATTGACTTTTTTCGCTAAGTGTAATACCCTCTAGTTCCATCCATGTCGTCGCAAATGGCAAGATTTCATTTCTTTTGATGGCTGCATAGTATTCCCTTGTATATATATACCATGTCGTCTTTATCCATTCATCTGTTGATGGACATCTAGGTTCTTCCCATGGTTTGGCCATTGTGGACATTGCTGCTGTGAACATTTGGGTGCACGTGCCCCTTTGGATCACTACATTTGTATTTTTAGGGTAAATACCCAGTAGTGCAATTGCTGGGTCATAGGGTAGCTCTATTTTCAACTTTCTGAGGAAGCATCATGCTGTTTTCCAGAGTGGTTGCACCAGCCTGCGTTCCCACCAACAGTGTAGGAGGGTTCCCCTTTCTGCATCCTCGCCAGCATCTGTCATTCCCTGACTTGTTAATTTTTACAGGCTTTCTTTTAAAGTCTATTTTGTCCAATAGAAGTATTGCTACTCCAGCTTTCTTATAGATCCGCTTGCCTGATAAATATTTCTCCATCTTCTCACTTTAAATCTGCTTTTAGGTCTAAAATGAGTCTCTTGTAGGCAGCATGTACACGAGTCTTGTTTTTTAATCCATTCTGTCACACTATGTCTTTTGAGTGGAGCATTTAGTTCATGGACATTCAGTGTCATCATTGATAGATACGTATTTATGGCCATTTCATTATTTCTTTTGTCATTTGCTTTGAAGCTTTTCTCTCATCCTTTCTTTTTCATTGTTTGCTGGTTTTCTTTAGAGATATATTTGGATTTCTTTCTCTTTGTTCTTTGCATATTTGCTGGTGGTTTTTGATTTGTGGTTACCAAAAATTAAGTTTGTACAAACCTTTTAGTCCTATAGTAGTCTCTATTAAGTGGACGGTCATTTAGGTTTGAACCCAGTCTTTTCTCCTGTCTTCCCCACGTTCGTAGGTATAGGGTATCATGTTTTACATCCTTTTATTTGGTGTGCTCCTTGACTAATTTTTTACAGAAATACTCATTTTTATTGCTTGTGTGTTTCCTCATACAACCATTTTTGGTCTTTCCTTTCCACTCAAAAAGTCCCTTGTAGGGCTGCCTGGGTGGCTCAGTGGGTTAAAGCCTCTGCCTTCGGCTCGGGTCGTGATCTCAGGGTCCTGGGATCGCGAGCCCCGCATCGGGCTCTCTGCTCAGCAGGGAGCCTGCTTCCTCCTCTCTCTCTGCCTGCCTCTCTGCCTGCTTGTGATCTGTCAAATAAAAAAAAAAAAAAAAAAAAACTTAAACAAAAAAAGTCCCTTGTAATATTACTTGCGAGGCTGGTTTAGTTGCCGTGAACTCCTATAGGTTTTGTTTCTCTGGGAAACTCCTTACCTCTCCTCCTATTCTGAATGATAGCCTGGCTGGAAAGAGTGTTCTTGGCTGCATGTGTTTCCCATTCGGCACTTTGACTATAGCACGCCGCTCTTTTCTGGCTTGGAAAGTTTCTGCTGAAAAATTTGTGGCTAGCCTTTTGGGGTTTCCTTTCTCCACATAACTGTCTTCATTTGTATTACTGCTTTTAATATTTTTTCCTTATCACTATATTTTACCATTCTAATTATAGTGTGTCTTGGTGTGGATCGGCTTTTGTTGATTTTACTGGGGGTTCTCTGTGCCTCCTGGATCTAGTTACCTCTTCCCTTCCCCAGATTAGGGAAGTTTTCAGCTATTCTTTTCTTTCTTTCTTTCTTTTTTTTTTTTAAATAAGATTTTATTTATTTACTTATTTGAGGGAGGGAGCGAATGTGCTGGCTGGGAGAGGGAGAGGGACAAGTGGACTCCACACTGAGTGCAGAGCCCGACTTGGGGCTTGATCCCATGACCCTAAGACCAGGACGTGAGCCAAAATCTACAGTAGGATTCTTTACTGACTGAGCCACCCTGGTGCCACTCAGCTGTTACCTCTTCAAGTAAATCCTCTGCCTCTTTTTTTCTCTCTCTCTCCTCTTCCAGGACTCCTATAATAGGAATGTTGTTACGTTTGATGAAGTCGCGGAGTTCTCTAAGTCTGTTCTTATTTGCATAAGTCTTTTCTCTCTTTTGTTCAGCTTGATTACTTTCCATTACTCTGTCTTCTACATCACTAATTCTTTTCTCTGCTCCTTTCATCCTGCTGTTAATTCTCCCAATTCATTTCACTCTGCCATGTTATTCCTTTTCTCTGGGTCAAGGGTCTCAGTGTCGTCCTCTACTCTTTTCTCAAGTTCAGTGAGTATCTTTATGATCATTGCTTTAAATTCTCTATCGGGCATGTTACTTCTGTTCTGTTAGAACTCTGGCTGTGGCATTGTCCTTTTCTTTAATTTGGGACACATTCCTCTGTCCTCTCATCTTGTCTAAGTCTCTGTGCCTGTTTGTGTGTGTTGGGAAAATCAGCTACATCTGTTCTTGAGGGTAATGGCCTTATGAAGAAAAGGTCCTGCAGTCCCCTGCTGTTGTAGTGTCTCCTGGTCCCCAAGGCCTGGCACTTCTGGGACTATCTCCAGCGTGTGTTTGTGAGCACTCTGCAGCTGTGTCCGGACACTGTATTCCCTCAGGCCAGTCCTCTACAGAGGCCCTCTTAGCCTGTTGTGGGCAGTGTTTTGTTCCTGGCCTGATGTGGTGCATTTTAACTAGATGTGTTCTGGTTTGCTTGTGAAATGGGACCGTCATCACTGCCACCAGAACCGAGGCCTCAGAAACCTCCAGGCTAGGGTGATGCAGTGTGGGTAGCGTTTGCATTGGCTTTTGGGGGGACACGGGCCCGCCATGCTGGGATTTAGGCAGATGTGACTGGGCTGGTTGGTTCTCCTGGAACACAGGGCTGGGGAGAGGCTTCACTTAAGCAAGTTAGGTAAGGAGTGTGGGGACTGGGCTGGTTCCCGTGGGTGTCTCTGTGTCGGTGCCGAGGATGGGCAAGAGAAATGGCTCCTGCCAGTTCCTTTGTTCCCAGAGGGGTCTCTCCATGATCACTGCTTCTCTGGGACACGCTCTGAGATGAGCAACTAACCTCCCCACTTTGTGCCCCAGGGGCTCTTCAGATCCCTCTTCCCTCCGTGCTGCGTGTCTGAGGACTCCTCGCCCTTCCTTCTCTCTAAGAGTAACCGAGATAGCTTCCTCGCTGTATCCCAGCCAACTCCATTGATCTTTAGAACTCCCGACTTTAAGTCCTGCTGATTGCAAGAACTCATGAGATTTGGTCTTTCTTGCTTTCCAAGCCAGTTGCTATGGGGATTCGTTTTCCCTGTGCACCCCCCGTGGGCTAGTCTGTCTCTTGCCGGTCTCTGCAACCACAGCCCCTCCTCCCTGCTGCAGTGGCCAGGATCCGTTTCTCTTCCAGGCCGCATCTCTGCACTCCCACCTTCCTTAGTGTGGCCTTTTCTCTCACTTTACTGGTGGAGTTTGTTCTGCCAGTCTTCAGATGAATTTCTGGGATATTTAGGATGACTTGCTGATTATCTAGTTTTATTTGTGGGACGGGGCAAGCCTAGGGTCCTCCTCCTCTGCTGTCATCTTCCCCTCTGAAAATAAAGTTTTATTGGAATACAGCCATGCTCATTCCTTATGTATTGTCTATGGCTGCTTTTGTGCTACAATGATAAGGGGTTTGTGATGTAGACCGTACGATACACAGGATTTAAAGTATTCACTGTCTAGCCCTTTCCAGAAAGTGTTTCCCAACGTCTGTTCTGATCCATGAGCGTGGTGTATCTCTCCATGTTTTCAGGGTCTTTAATTTTCTCCATAGTGTTTTTCTAGTTTTCACTGAGGGTGTCTTTTGTTAAATTTATTTCTAGCTATTTTGCTTTTTTCTGTAATTATAAGTGGAATTTATTTTTTTTATAAGTGGAATTTATTTTTAACTTTATTTTCAAGTTGTTTGTTACAATTATGTAGAAATACAAGTTCCTTGTATATGTTCACTTTCTGCCCAGAGACTTTCTTGAATTCACTTATTAAATTTCAAAGATCTTTTCATAGATTACTTTGTATTTTCTACCATCATAGCAACTCTTGTGCTTCTTTTAAAAACTAAATTTTTTGGCTCTTTCCTCTTCTTGCCTTATTACTTTGGTCATGACCATCAGCACAGGGTTGAGTGGAGGCTGGAGAACAGCTATCTTTTCTTGTTCCTGACTTAGGAGAAATGTGTTCAGTATTTTATCATTGTGTATAGTGCCAGTTGTAGCTTTTCACGGACGTCTTTGATTAGATTGAAGAAGTTCCTCTCTTTCCCTACTTTGCTGAGAATGTTTTGTCATGAACGGATGTTGGATTTTGTTAGAAACTTTCTCTGCATCTTTTGTGATGATTGTGTGGGTTTTTCTCCTTAATCTATTAATGTGAATTGCTTGGATTCTAGCATGTGAAACAACCTTTCATTCCTGGTGGTGGGGGATGGGGGCAGAAATCCCACTTGTTCTTAATATATTGTCCTTTAATGTATTGTTGGATTCTGTTTGCTCATATTTTGTTGTGGAATTCTGCACTTGTGTTCGTGATGAATACGATCTGTCATTTTTCTTTTCTTGTACTATATCCTTGTTGGGTTCTGGTATCCGAGGTATGCCGGCTCCATAAGACGAATTGAGAAGTAGATCCTTCTCCTCTGTTTTGTTAAAAAGTCTGTGTAAGGTTGATAATGATTTCTTCTTTACTGTTTGGTGTAATTCAGTAGTGAAGACATTGGGCTAGTTTTCTTTGGGAGGAGTTTTGAAATGATAAATTCAGTGTCTTAAACAGTTGTGACTAGTCACATGGTTTATCCTATCAGTTTTATAGTTGTGTTCTGTGCGTTTTTAAACTTTTTCTAATTAAAAAAAATTTTTTTTTAAGAGGTGGTGCGTATGGGCATGCAGGTGGTGGGGGAGGGGCAGAGAAGGGGAGAGAAAGAATCTTAAGCAGTAAAAAGGCCGACGACACAGGGCTATGTCTTACCACCCTGAGATCATGACCCGAGTTGAAATCAAGAGTCGGATTAGTTTACCCGTCTAAGCCAACCAGGTGCCCCGAATTATTTTAATTTTTATTTTTAAGCAGTCTTTACAGTGCAGGGCTCAGATGCTCACCTGGAGATCAGGAGTCACCTGTCCACCGACTGAGCCAGCCAGTTGTGTTTTTGAAGAAATGTATTTCATCTTTACTGTCAGATTTGTTAGAGTTATTTGCACTGTTCCCTTATTCTCCTCTCAGTGGGATCTGTGGTGGTAGCCCTGTTTCATTTTTGATGTTGGCAGTTCGGGAGTGAAGGGTAGAAAGCACAGATCTAAGCCTGGGGGACCAGGGTCCCGGAGTTCGCAAGTTCTGTGCAGAAGCCATTCAGTTCAGCACCTGAATTGGCGCTTGGGCTGGACCTTTGGAGCAGAAGCCGTTTGTGGGACAGGAGAGAAAAAGGAGAGAGGGGGCTGATGTTGGGGAGCTGGGTAATTCATTTTCCGGGCTGAGTGGGTCCAGAGACGGGAATCGGGGTTCGAGTGTCCGGCGAGCTGATCAGTATTGTGTGTCCTGAGCTTAACGACTAGCACCTGTGCCTCAGATGACGTCTCAAGTGGATTCCGTTGTATTTCAAAGGAGAGCTCAGCCAGGGAGCAGTCAAAAATAGCAGACTATTTTAATAGATACTATCCTTGGGGCCATTCTCACCCAACCTGCTTTTGTGAAGCTTCCAGACAATTGTTCTAAAGGATTAAACAGATATCTTGGATGACTTGCCTGATAATGTTATGTTACTAAACAGTAAGTATGTTTTACATACAGGGTTTATATGAAAATAAATTTTGTTATGTGAAAATAATTTGTCCTGGCTCTGGTTTAGCTGGGTTTGGAGTTCTGCGCCATCCCTCTTCTCTTTCACCTGTGATAACAGAAAGTACAATTTCGACGTCGTTTCTACTCATTCTTCAGGTCATCTGTGTCCTTTTTCCAGTTTACTTGATTTTCCTTCCTGTGGTCCATGTCTTTTTCACTTTCTTCAACTTGAGCTGCTTGGGAAAACCCCAAGGTTTTCTGTAGAATGAGCTTGTTTTTTTAGAAAAATGACATGTGCTCATCTTTGAAACATTGAAACAATACAGAAAAGAACAAAGATGATAGCAAAAAAAAACAATGCGGTGACTCATGCGGTCACCATCATGAAATAACCATTGTCATCCCCTCAGTGTGTCTAAGGAGAAGGTCTGGCTGACATACCACTTTGGAGTGAAAAATACTACTGCACGTACTGGTTTGATGTTCCGTGGTTGCATTTCACACAACCAAACTTAACATAAGAAAAAGAAGCCAAAGTGAACTAAGAACTTGCTGAATGTGCAGTAACAATTTCTTCATCACAAGGAATAGTAGTTTCTGAAATCTCCCTGAGGGGCGCCTGGGTGGCTCCGTCCGTTGAGGGTCTGTCTTTGGCCCAAGTCATGATCTTAGGGTCCTGAGATCGAGTCCCGCATCCCCCTGGCCGGCTCTCTACTCAGTGGGGAGCCTGACTCTCCCTCTTACTCTGTGCTCTTGTGCTCTCTCAAATAAATAAACAAAATCTTTTAAAAAAAGTAAAAATAAAAATAAAATCTCCCTGAAAGATTAAGAAGATATGTGACGAGAATGCTGGGAGGTTGGAATCGCCCTCCCTTCTTTTTTAAATTGCGTGTTTCAGTCTTAGATGCTCATTAACACTGGGCCACGAAAGAGGAAAAAGTAAATTACATCATACTTCGGGCCACCCCGCCTTTTCCTCACTCCCGGTGCCTGTTAGTGTTTTGGGTCATTTATTCCCAGTCACCATAATCTCTCCGTTGTTTACTCTTGTTTCTGTGTTCACGGGGCTTTCCTGCCCCCCACAATTTTGGTACCACGATTCCTTCTGTCCCCACTTCTTTATTGGGGTTCCACGTGGTTGGATGTATTTTAACTGCAGGCACTTTTCCCCAGCAGGGGCTCTGAGGTGTCAGATCTCTTCCATTTTTGAAAACTTAATTGTCTTTCTCTCTTCTTGCCTCCCACCATCTTAAAGTTGAAGGGTTTGCGGTCTTAAATTCCAGCTTCTGACGATGCCATCCCTTTTCTCATCTCCTTCTCGCCTCCAGAGATTCCCCCTCCGAGACCTACTGCTCCAGTCTCGACTGATTGCCATCTGTAGCCCGAACGTTTGAAATATTTATTGAAACGGTGTTTATTGACCCAGAGTCACTTTGGTCTTCTGCTTGGCATTCTGTCAAGGACAAAGTCTGGAGAGGTTTATTTGTAAACCAGTATTAAACAGCACGGTAGTGAGCACCGCCTGCTCTTTTGGGGCTTTGCTTTTGGTCGTTAATATATCTTTTTTAGAGAAGGGGAGAGACAGGCGGGGAGTGGCAGAGGGGGCAGGAGACAGAGCAGGAGAGAGAGAATCTCCAGCAGGCTCCATGCCCAGCTTGGAGCCTGAAGCGGGGCGTGATCCCACGACCCTGAGATCCCATCTGAGCTGAAATCAGGAGTTGGACGCTTAATCAACCGAGCCACCCAGGCACCCCTGTTGCTTTATATAAAGATGCTTCCATATCAGCACACAAATATTTCTTTGTTCTTAAAGACCACGTAAGACAAGTTCATTTAGTTGATATATCCTGATGAATTTACCCTGACTAAAGGGTATTTAGGTGACTTTTAAATTGTGTTTACTGTTAGGTGCCTGGGTGGCTCAGTGGGTTAAACCTCTGCCTTCAGCTCAGGTCATGATCTCAGGGTTCTGAGATCGAGCCCCGCATCGGGCTCTCGGCT
Organism: Martes martes; assembly: GCF_963455335.1. Classification (NCBI taxonomy): domain Eukaryota; kingdom Metazoa; phylum Chordata; class Mammalia; order Carnivora; family Mustelidae; genus Martes; species Martes martes. Next base: position 138,982,953 of record NC_137893.1, read on the forward strand.
CGGCAGGGAGCCTGCTTCCCCACCTCTCTCTCTGCCTGCCTCTCTGCCTACTTGTGATCTCTCTACCTCTCTGTGTCAAACAAACAAACAAAATCTTAAAAAAAAAAAAAAAAGAAAGAAATTGTGTTTACTGTTAGTGACAGTGCTGCAGTGAATAGCTTTGTATCTATGCCATTGTCAGTCTACTTGTAGGATCAATTCCAGGAAATGAAATTTCTGTGTCAAAGTATTTATGGTCATTTTCTTTTTCTTTCTTTCTTTCTTTCCCTTTCCCTTTTCTTTTCTTTTCTTTCTTAAGTAGGCTTCATCCCCAACTTGGGGCTTGAACCTCCTAACCTTGAGATTTAAGGGTCATGGGCTCTACTGACTGATACAGCCATGCACCCTGATATGGTCATTTTAATATGAACTAATACATCGACACAAAAGCGGGTTTCTAACGATATGTAAGGAACAGAGACTTAAAGCAAGCACTCGGGTGCCCAGCACCCCGTTTTAGAAGCAGAGCGTTCCTTGCTGAGGCCTCTGTATCTCCCGGGGGGCCTCTCGGTCCTTCTGTTTCTCTCCCTCCCCTGCAAGTGTTCTGCAGTGTTCTGAATTCTGCATGTATTATGCCTCTGCTTTTTGTTACAGAGTTCATGCATATTTATGAAACCAAAACAACATGTAAAGTTTTCTATATTTCTGTGTTGGATATGAATTATGTCCTGTTGTTTGTATTCCTCCGCAACTTGCTCTTTTTACCCAACACTGAGGTTTCTCCACAAGCATCCATGTCGATGCTTGAGCCCTGGTTCATTATTTTTCCCTGCTGGGCAGTGTGGCCGTGCATAAGCCTGCCTGCCGCAGCGCATCTGTTCTGCTCGTGCACGCGAGGGTGGTTTCTCATTTGGGGCCGTGAGGTGCACGCGAGCAATCTTGCACGCCTCCCCTGGAGCAGGCATCCCAGAGTTTCTCTGGAATGTTCCAAGGGGTCAGATTGGCCAGGCCATATGGTATGCCGGTCTTCAGTTGATTTAGGTAACCTTTTTACTGAAGTATAACATAGAAACAGAGCACGTACAAATCAAAATGCGGAACTCAGTGGCGCTTCGGAGAGTCCCTCTTTAACCAGCTCCCAGTAGAGAAATCAAACTTTTCCCAGCCCCGCAGGAGGCCCCCCTGTACCCCTTCCACTCACGCCCTCCGTCCCATGCTCCCCTACTCTCTGTGCTGGCTGACTGGACTTGGTGTAAGTAGAGTCACACAGTGTGCGTTCTCCGGGGCCTGGTCTCTTCGTCGCCGTTATGTTTGTGCGGTGTGCCCATGTGGTAGTGTGTGGTTTGTGCTCAGTTCTTTCACATTGCTGTGTCATTGGCTGTTGTTGTTTTTTTTTTTTTAATGATTTTTATTTATTTGGGAGAGGGAGGTAGTGAGAGAGAGCGCATGAGTCGGGAGGAGAGGGAGAAGCAGGCTCTCCAGTGAGCAGGGAGCCAGACGTGGAGCTCGATCCCAGGACCCTAAGATCATGACCTGAGCCGAAGGCAGAGGCTTAACTACTGAGCCACTCCGGTGCCCCAGTGGGCTGTTGTTTGAACAGAACACTGTTCTACTCTTGGCGGACTTCTGGGCTGTGATTAGCTTTTTTCTATTACAAATAGTGCTCCTTTGAACACTTTTAAAAAGATTTATTTATTTTGGGGCACCTGGGTGGCTCAGTCAGTTAAGCCTCTGCCTTCAACTCGGGTCATGATCTCAGGGTCCGGGGATCGAGTCCCGCATCTGACTCCCTGCTCAGCGGGGAGCCTGCTTCTCCCTCTCCCTCTGCCCCTCCTCCCTCCCTACCCCCCAGAATAAATAAAATCTTTTATATTTCATTTATATATTTGAGTGAAAGAGAAAGAGAGTGAGTGGAGGGGGAGGCAGAGGGGAGAGAGAATCTCAGGCAGACTCCTCGCTGAGCGGGGGGAGCCCTGCGGAAGGCTCAGTCTCAGGACCCTGAGATCACGACCTGAGCTGAAACCAAGAGTCTGATGTTTAACTGACTGAGCCCCCCAGGCGCTCCCGAGCATTTCTAACACTTCCATGGGTGCACATGTTTGAGAGCCCCTGTCAAAAAACTAGCCAGGTTTGAATTGCTGGGTGCATCGCTTGTATGTCTTCAGCGTGCAAGGTAGTGTCAAATAATCACACATTTAAATGTCGTGTATTTTGTCAAATTGCCCCCGAAGTCCTTCTGCTCCTTCAGCTCTCCACCTGGCACCTCTTTACGGCAGTAGCTGTCTCCTCCACGCCCTCAGTGCTGCATTGTTTTATCCCACTTGTCACTTTTACCCGCTGCACAGGTGAAGAGGGGTGTCTTACTGAAAGCAAAGGGACACTTAACGCCTGTAGTAAGTAAATCTAATTAACAGTTGGTTTTCTTTTGCAGCCCGAGACCTCAGATCATTGTTCCCTTCCAGAGGATCTAGTGAGTATTTGAGCACATCCTAGACCACGGTTCATTGTGCCCTCGATGATAAAAGTACTATCTGTCAGTGACAATATCAGTTTCATAAGTTTCTCTCTATTTGGTTGCTAATCAAAGGCTTTTGCTCTAACCTGACACCTGTGTAATGAAAATGTTAGGAGTCATGGTATCATGGGTGATCCTTCCCTCCCTTATAGAGGAAAATAAAATTATATTGCCGCATGTTAAAAGGAATTAAAAAGAAAGAAATGGGTAGCTTGCCTTAGTCCACGGATCAGCCTTATCATCCTTGTTTCTCATGGGTGGCTTTTGGGACCCTATCTCCGCTTGAATCCTTCCAAGAAAAGAACGAGAGGCCCGTAATTTGATGGTCTTGGCCCAGATTCAGCCGTGAGAGAGTGTTCTTGTGTATTCTGAGCTCAGTGTAATTGCTCTGTCCTGTCTCTGCCCATGGAGGGAGGGGAAGCAGCGCATCTGGCTGGCCGAGCCTCCTCACGTCTCGTTTCTCCCCAGCCGGTGTGGCAGATCCCACGCTGTTGTAGAAAAATGGTGTCTTGCATTTCTGAGTGTCTGAAATTCTGAGATTCTGAGTTATTCTGCATTTCAGTAATACAGAGGTGTTAATTTGCGGTTTTTCTACATGTCTGAAACTTGGGGACCGTGGTTGCTTTTTAGGGAAAGGGAGAAGTGACATCTATTAAATCTACTTGAAATCCATTCTGTTACATAAAGGGATGTGTGAGATACACACATTTTTTTTTAAAGTAGCCTCCATGCCCGGCGCAGACCCCAAAGCAGGCTGGAGCTCCCAACCCTAAGGTCAAGACCTGAGCTGAAATCAAGAATCAGATACTTAACCGACTCAGCCTCCCAGGTGCCTCCCCCCACGTATTTTTAATAATTAATTGTACCCTCAAGCATTTCCATAGGAAAGCAGTGGCCCAGATAATTTTAGGGTTTAGGGTAGACAGATAGATACAAAGGAAAACATAGCTAAGTACATTTGCAATGCCTGATGAGTCTGTCCGCTAGCATTCAGACCCTTTTGCACACCGAACACTCTGAACTTTAGGGCAGAGGCAGAAGAGTTCCTGGATTTCATCTGCCAGTTATTTACTTTTGTGTAGGGTTAAGGAAGAGTCTAGAGCAGGTTTATAGCCGTATCTTCTGCTTTACCCCTGTTCTATGCCTGTGGATTCTGGGGTCACTTTTATTTTTTTATTTAAAAAATTTTTTTTAACTTATTTTTTTAAAGATTTATTTATTTTGAGAGAGAGAGGAGAGAGTGAGCATGGGGGGCAGGGGAGTGGCAGAGGGAGAAGCCGACTAATAAATAAAGGATCCCAAAGCGGAACTCGATCCCAGGACCCCAGGATCATGACCTGAGCTGAAGGCAGACGCTTAACCGACTGAGCCCCCCAGGCAGCCCCAGGTTCACTTTGCAAGCAGGTTCTAAGGTTTGAGTGCCTTTATTAGTTTCCTAGGGCTGCTGTAGTACATTACCATAAACTAAGCAACAGAAGCATGTTGCCTCCTAGTTTCAGAGGCGGAGTCTGAAGTGAAGCTGTTAGCAGGGCTGTGCCCCCCCACCCCCCACGAAGGTCTGGGGGTGCTTCTATTAGCCTTTTCCTGCCTCCGGCAGCAGCACCATTCCATGGCATTGGTTGACTTGTCCCAGGGTTACTGTGGGCTCACGTGACCCTCTCCCTGCGCATCTTCCCCACTCTGTCCCTTCTCTTCCTATAAGGACACTTGTTGCACTGAGGTTAGACCTCACCCTACTCCGTGTGACTGAGGACGTTTGTAAGGACCTCATTTCCAAACAGGGTTGTGTGCTGAGGTTATGGGTGGACGTGGATTTGGGGGGAACGCTACTCAACCTGCTGTAAAGATGCTGATGGACTGACTGTATCGAGTACGATTTCTTACGTGGTACATGTATTGGTGAGAGTGGGGTTCTTGATTGTGTCCCGACAGAGTGACAGCCAGGTGCCCATGGACTGGCGAGTGTGCTGGGGTGACACGCTCAGAATAGCAGAACGGAGTACGTGTTCATGGGTGGCTGTTGGAGCTGCTCACACCCCCGTGCAGAGACAACTCGGAGCATGGTCAAGTGGGCTTCTTGGGGAGGAAGGACTCAGAGCAGGTAGTAGGAGGGCAGGGCTTCTGTTGGGTCCTGGAAGCCGGAGAACTTGGGTTCCTGTTTGTTGAGGCATCTCCTTTCCTACCTCTGCACGGTCCGTTTGGAGTGTTGGGATCTGAACTCTCCATTTACTCTCTCCTTGGGGCTACACTGGGAAGGTGTCCACAGAGGCAGCCCTGGTGTGTTGCGGGGAGAACTGAAGCTTTTCTTCTCTTTCGGTACGGCCCAGGCCGGCCGAGGGCAGCCTTGAGAGCTTACAGCAGACCGACATGCCTTCACGGCTGAGCAGGTAAATGAATGTGTGAAGCCGCTGGGAGTCACTTAAAGCGGGTGTCGGGGCTCGTCCTAAACTGAGAAATGCTGGCCCCAGACTTGCACCCCATGAAAGCCGAGGAGCAAACAAAATACTTCTGCAGGCTGGCTCACCCTCTGGACCTCGAGGCCACAAAGCCCGGCTCGACAGCAGGTGGCACGTGCTTGGAGCCCGGAGAACTGACACCAGAGGTGCCCGGGGCTCAAGGTTCTCCTGTACCAGATTCTTAGAGTTCTTGGAACATGCGTTCAAGATCACATTTAGAAAAGGCCATCGAGCTTGGGCTTGGCGGCAGAGTGGCTCCGGAAGCCAAGGAAAGTTTATTCTTACTGCAGTCGTTAGTTAGTCATCGTGGGGATGCTTTGATCCGATGACTCCATGTGTTAAATCAGCTCTGGAATGTGATCACATATTTTAAGACCAAAAATAGCTTTTTTGTTCATTTCCACATTTAGCGTCTTATTTCGATAATTGTCACGTATTTCTTCCTCTGCAAGTGTTTAGTAGCTTCTAGCAAAAAGGAGTCCTGCTTGACGGCTTCTCAGGAGGACGATCTTTTTCCGCCCCATTTTATGCCTTCCGTCATCTTGAGATCCCTAGTGAAGGGGGCGGGTTTGGGTGATAAGGGATTACTGAACAGAGAGAAGTTTCTCGTGTCAGGCTGAAACCTAGGCTTGCAGTTAGGGGATTGCACTGGCTGTTACGTTACCTGTGATGCCGCTGCGGGGATGGAAGGCTGTCGTGGATGCAGCTGGGAGACTGACTTGGGGGTGGGGTTGGTCAGTGTTCGGGGGCGGGGTTGGGGGAGGGTGGGTGCAGAGCACAGGAGGAGGCTGTTGCGGCCGATCTGGAAGAACTCTGCTGGGAAACCTTCTCTCCGGGCACCAAGGGCCATCTTTATTTCTAAATCTGAGTGTGCCAAGCTCTGGTGCGGGGTTGTGGAGGGTGAAGGGGCAGGAAGCCGTCCGTCCTCAGCCAAGCCTGTGTGTCTGTTTCTTGTCTGCCATTGTGCCTCTTGTTCTCGCTCTGCCCCGCTCCAGAGAGTGTCGGAAGTGTCCAACCACTGGTGGTACTCCATGCTCATCCTCCCTCCCTTGCTGAAGGACAGCGTGGCCGCACCCCTGCTCTCTGCCTACTACCCCGACTGCGTTGGCATGAGCCCGTCTTGCGCCAGCACGCACCGCGCGGCCAGCAGCGGCAGCCCCGGGAGGCTGGAGCACTCCAAGGGCGTCCCCTCCTCGCTGGGTGAGAGCTGGTTCTGGCCCTCCTTGCTTTCCTCCCCCCCCCCCCGCCCCCGCTTCTCCTGGAATGGGGTGGGGGAGCAGAACGCAAAAGATTTTTTTAAAGTGTGTGCAACGTGACCTAAAGCACCGTGTGATTTCATGGCTTTGGTTGTGCTGTGGCTCGGTCATAGCGTTTGCATATATCACGTGGTTCATGTCCACATAGGTGGTCCGTCCCGTGGGACGTCTGTAACACTGGTCCAGGAATTGTATCTACCAAGTTTGATGAGTTAGGTCATTGATATTTGAGTGGCTGCATCCTTTGATGGTAACTCAAAACTCTGACATGCTGGGAGAAAGTTTTGACCATATGAGCAGCCTTTTCCTCTTTTTTCTCTGAGTATTTTTTGCTTCTAATTATGCCATGTAAAATCTCAATGAAGTGATCAGTGAAGAAAATCCAAAACTTCAGGTCAGACCAGATATACCATTGACCACTTACTCCAAATGGATCTTTAAAATTCTCCACCCGAATTCTTGGTGTCCCAGCAAGAGTTCTAGACCTTCCCCTGTCCACAAACTAACAAACTTTTATGTTTGATGATGCAAATAGATTTTGACCTGAAAGCCCTATTTTAAGGGTCTCTTTTAATTTTTTTTTAGGTTTTTTTTTTAAGATTTTATTTATTTGACAGAGATCACAAGTAGGAAGAGAGGCAGGCAGAGAGAGAGAGAGAGAGGAGGAAACAGGGTCCCCGCTGAGCAGAGATCCCAATGTGGGGCTTGATCCCAGGGCCCTGAGATCATGACCTGAGCCAAAGGCAGAGGCTTTAACCCACTGAGCCACCCAGGCGCCCCTTTTTTTAGGTTTTTTAAAAATATTTTATTTGAGAGAAAGTGTGAGCAAGCACAAGTGTGGGGGTGGGGGGTGGGTAGAGGGAGAAGCAGACTCTCCACTGAGCAGGGAGCCTAATGCCGGGGCTTGATCCTAGAACACTGAGATCATGACCTGAGTGAAGGCAGACGCTTAACTGCTTAAGCCACCAATGCACCACCCTATTTTAAAGTTTTTAAACTGAGAACACTGAGCCCTCTAAAAATGTGGATGTGGCCCGAATTGAAGCCCAAGTGGTAAGTACCAGGGTTAACGAAGGTTAACCCGCACTTAGCAGGCACTCAGATGTTATTAGTGGGTATGGATATTGGGAGGGACAATTTGGCCGTGAGTCAAAAACCTTAAAATAGACCCTCCTTTATTCTAGAATTTGTCGTAAATAGTTATCAAAGTAAATCCTCAAAGGTTAATCCAAAGATTTACATGACATTGCTTATAATAGTAAAATAATTAGATGAAATTTAAGTGCCCAGGAACGGAGGAGTAGTTAAATAATAGGAAGACACGCTGTGTCTGTTGAAGTCCCAGTGTTTAATGACATGGGACGGTGGTCTTGAAAATCAGGTTAGGAAACAACATATTTTTCTGGCTTTTAAAAAACAAGTGCGTGATACATTAATAGTCTCTGTGCATAGAAACAGCACAGAGGATAGACTGTAGCCTTAAATGTTACCCACAGCTCAAGGGTTATCTGGGGTCAGTGATTGTTCTGTACCTCTGTGAACTGATTCATGTTCTAATCAGAAAAATTCCAGTGAAGGTTACTTTTAAAATTTATTTCCGTGGGGAGCTGGCGTTCGCAGAGTTTCAGTCTTAAAAGAGAACAAGTTCTGGAGACGTGTTGTGCAGCAGTGTGAATATCCTTAACCCGGTTCAACACTACACGTAAACACAGATAAGGTGATCGATTTTACGGCAGGTGTTTAACACCCATGAAAACCTTAAAAAAAAATTGTTTTTTCCATACCATGGAAATTCAGTTGGTGAAGAAAGAATGGGAGAAATACGCGGTTCCCGTGTATTTCATCTAACTAGGCAGGGGGAGTGCGAATGTGCCTGCGGGACAGACTGTAGCCCTGGCTGAGGCTGTCCTTTCCGCTTCGTGCCTGCTTGGTCGCTTACCTGGGTGTGCGACGTGTGCGTCTGTGCCTTCTGTCAGTTCCAGGCATGAACCGGTACTTCCAGCCTTTCTACCAGCCCAATGAGTGTGGCAAAGCCCTGTGCGTGCGGCCGGACGTGATGGAGCTGGACGAGCTCTACGAGTTCCCAGAGTACTCCCGAGATCCCACCATGTACCTGGCTTTGCGGAACCTCACCCTCGCCCTGTGGTACACTAACTGCAAAGTGAGTGGAGGGAGGGCCCAGCCCACCCATGCACAGACCGGGGCTGCTCTGGAGGGAGGGGGGCTGCCGTATGGCCGGGGGGGCTTGAGATCAGGGACTCTTCTGCCTTCCCACCGTGGACACTGGGTGGATATTCGTCATGTGGGGGCTGCCTGGTGCCCTGTAGGATGTTTGGTGGTTTCCCTGGCCTCTGCCCCCTAGATACCAGAACATCCCCGGTTGTGACAACCAACAATGTCCCCAGGCGTTGCTTCCCGGGCGCCGAGTCTCCCCATCCTGGGAACCACCACTTTGAGACCATATGTCCAAATTTTGGACTCTCTAGTGATTGAGTATAAGGTGCAAAGTTTGGTTCAGAGAGTTCCCAGCGTGAATGCCGAGAGGAAAAAAAATAAAACATTAAAGATAGCGTCATAATCCCTTGAGGGCAGGGATTCTTACTGGTGCTTTGCTGTCTGCTGGGACTGAAGATATGTTAGGGGCCTCATACAGCCCCCACCTGGGAAGGGGGGGAGACCACATGAGAGGGGATAGGAGCTTTTGTTATCATTATTATTATTATCTAAACAAAGGCTTTCCTGACCCTAGTATTTTTCTGATTTATTAATTTCTCCTGCAATTATTTGAGTGATTGCTGAATGCAGAACATTTGGCAAGGCTGCAAAAGTAACCTTGATTCAGGAAAGATACTCCAGATGGACCTTGCTGTCTCACTGGATTAGAATCCAGTATGAGATGGCCTCACCCGGTTCATGGCTGTTAATGTAGTTTCTTCGAATTCTGTGAGTGGGTTGGACGAGGCAGAATTGTTCATTTCCTCCCCAGCAGGCTGGAGGTAGGTGCTCAATAAACATTTGCTGAACTGAACAAAATTGTGGTCAGAATTTCCTGTAAATAAGTTGTAAAGATAAACTCTTCAGAAACAGCCTTGGATTCACTTCTCTTCACATTTCTTTTGGTTCGACTTTGAAAATTGATTTATGGTGGCGAAGAACCTTACACGAAAAAATCCTGAACCTTATCAGCCTGGATCTATTTTAATATTTAATAAAATAGTATGCTTTATGTTTAATATTCTGGTGGGAAAACACAAATATATTTGCAGTGAAAGAACCAAAGATTTAGAAAAAAAAAATTTTTTTAGAATTCATGACTACAAACAAGTGTTTTTTACCTTCTGCCCCAACCCAAGCCGATGTTATTTCTTGAATACGGTTGACCCTTGAACAATGTGGGGATTAGTGGCGTTGACACCTGCCCCCCCCCACCAGCCCAGTCAAAAATCCACATATAACTTTTGGCTCCTCCTAGAACTCAACTACAAATAGCCTCCTGTTGACTTGAAGCCTTACCAATAATGTAAACAGTTGATTGACACATATTTTGTATGTTGTATGTATATTATATACTTATTTTTACAAGCAAGTAAGCTACAGAAAATGTTATTAAGTACCACACTGTGCTTATCGAACATGTCGACGTGTGAGTGGACCCACGCAGTTCAACCCCGTGTTGGTCGCGGGTCTGCTGTAAGTCCTCTTCCTGTGTGTGGTTCGGTTCTTTCAGAGCTGGGGGGTTGGGGACAAGTAGAGGATGAGCCAGAGTTTGGGACCCCCACTCTTGAGCCTGTTCTAACTTCATGACCGTGGGTCAAGGCTATGTTAGTCTTGTATCTTTGAAACGTTCCAAGGCCTTGACAACAGTGGGGTGTGCAGGAAAAGGCAATGGCTTTTTTTTTTTTTTTTTTAACACATTCCTAAATCTGTCTCCTCACATCTTATCAGTGATGAGAACCCAGGTTTTTCTGCTGCTGGGATAAGTGACAGTATGGGCTGCTGTGGCCCTTACTGTGTGGTGTGTTGAGTCAGGAACGAATCTGCAACGTGGTCAGCCCATGGTCCCCGTAGTTGCCCTTCCTGGGGAGGAGAAGATGACCTGATGGTGTAGAAATTGCCGTGTCTTCCTTTTGTCCCTCTCTCCCTTTTTCTTCCTTCACCAGGCAATCCTCCCCACCCCCTTTGATCCTACTATGTCTTAGTGACACAAGATAGACTTGAGTACCCCAAGAGGGCTTTGGTTTGGTTTGGTTTGGTTGGTTTTGTTATTGTGGTAAAAAGACAACGTAAAATTTACCATTTTTACCACTGTAAAAGGTACAGTCAGTGGCATGAAATAGTGTTGTGTAATCATCCCCACATCTCATTCTAGAACTTTTGGTTACCCCCAGAGGAAACCTCACAGCCAGTAAGCAGCGACTCCCCATTCCTCCCTCCCCCCGGCCTCTGACAACCACTGATCTACTTCCTGCATCTCTAGATTTGCCCATGGCGAGTTGTTCCTACAAATGGAATCCTACAGCATGTGACCTCCCGTGAGTAGCTTCTTCACGCAGAGTCAAGTTGGTAGGATTCCTCCGCGTTGTAGCATGGATCAGTACCTCATTTCTTTTTATGGCCAAATAATGGCCCACGTACGGATCTACCCCCATTTGGTTTGTCCATCATCCGTTGATGGAGCCTTGGATAGTCCCACCTTCTGGCAATTTGAGTAGCGCGAGTAAGAATTTTGTATGAGCCTCCGTTTGCAGTTCTTTTCAGTGGACACCCAGGAGGGGGCCTGCTGGGTCACACAGGAATTCTGCTCAATTTTCGAGGAGCCCAGAGTTCCGTCTGTTTGTCTTAACAGTCTGGTTTTGTTTCCACACACAGGAAGCTCTTACCCCTCAGAAATGTATTCCTCACATCATTGTCCGGGGTCTCGTGCGTATCCGGTGCGTGCAGGAAGTGGAGAGGATCCTTTATTTTATGACGAGGAAAGGTCTCATCAACACGGGAGTGCTCAGCGTCGGCACCGACCAGCATCTTCTTCCTAAAGATTACCACAACGTAGGTGACTGTGGCTCTCACGGTAACACGACCGCCATCACGATAAATGCTAGTCTGCAACAACAGCATTAGTGGGTACTAGTTAACGATACTAGTGACAGTCACGTGATCACCACAGACGCTACAGAGTAAGTGTTGTGTAGACTGTGCTCCTCTGGGGAAGAGACTGTCAGGCACCGGTCCCCTAGACTGTGGAAAAGAGGAGGGACTTACTTACACGCATCCATATTCTTTAGGAAAGTAATTTTCTATGAACATCCAAGAGATGTAGGTGAACTAATGTGGCTTGGCAGTTAGTACCTTCTTAGAACAACTAGAACAGTATATTGCTTTCATTTCTCTAACTGGATCCTTTTAAAAAAAATTTTTTTTCTTTTTTCTTTTTTTTTTTAAAGAAATCAGTCATCATTATCGGGGCTGGTCCAGCAGGATTAGCAGCTGCTAGGCAACTGCATAACTTTGGAATTAAGGTAAGAGTTTTGGGGACATGGAGTTGATAACAGATGGTTAACCGTGCCCTTTGGTCCAGAATTTCTAAGATTTAGAAACTGGTTTCTGATTTTGGTGGAGAATGAGAAATCACTGTATATCTTTTATAATCTTTCTAACTGCTCCTAGGAGAGATACATTTGAAATGGGTTTAATAAAAGAAAGGTGGAGGGAATAGCCATTCTCAGCAGCTTTAGGACAGGGTTTTTTTTTTTTTTTTTTTTTAAGATGTTATTTATTTATTTGACAGGCAGAGAGCACAAGTAGGCAGAGAGGCAGGCAGGGGGAGGGGGAAGCAGACTCCCTGCTGAGCAGAGAACCCAATGCGGGGCTTGATCCCAGGACCCTGGGATCATGACCTGAGCCGAAGGCAGAGGCTTTAACCCACTGAGCCACCCAAGCGCCCCAGGACAGGGTTTTAGACTCCTAATGAGCAAATCAGAAGGGAGTCTGTGCAGAAACTAAAGCAGAAATTCTCCACGGGCTGTTAGTCAACACCACAGACGGCACGCTGGGGAAAAGTCCTTGTTTTTGTAATAGTTTGAGACAACAAATAGCAGCTTGGAAATTCACTGTTTCCTGTATAAAATTTTCTGAAACACGCAGTAATTTTTCTTACGCAAATGAAAGGTATCCTTTTTTGAGTAAGTTCTGTGCCCAATGTGGAGCTTGAACCCGTGACCTCATGATCAGCTGTCGCGTGCTTGACTGACTGAGCTAGCCAGGTGCCCCTCAAAGGCACACTTGGAGTCTTACTTTGGAACACAATCTTTGCTTCTGGAAGCAAGACTGAATTGGTTAATCCACGGTTCAGACAGAGTTACATGACTTCTAAAGGGCTGTACGTACTTGAGGTGGCCTGCTTCTCCAAAGTAGTATAGTTTTTAGCTGGGGTATGGCCTTACTCCAGTTGTTCAGAATTAGCCTAAATAGAGACTTACAAAAAAAAATACCGTGCAGTTCAGAATCTCATTTCCATTAGATTCATTTGAAGGAACCACACCCCTCAATTTGTGACTTTCTAAGTCTGACACACTTCTTTCTTTAAAAAACTTATTTTTCAAGGACTTTGGTTTTCGGTTAAACCAAACCTGAAAATCAGTTTGGTAGAATTGAATGAGTCTTAGCACCTTTCTCTGGCTGAAAGAAATGACAGCTTGTTCACGGTGTCCTCTCTGCTGGAGGAGTTTCAGAGATGAGAAAAGTTTTCAGTAGCTGTGTCTAAGAGAAGTTTTCCTCGGTTGAATGGAAGATGTAAGTCTTGGGTTACGTGATTTTCCTCACAAAACAGAAGAACCTGAGTTGGATTTATGGGAAGCGTGTTTGCATTTTAAAGTATTTTCTGAGTGGGACGCCTGGGTGGCTCAGTTGGTTAGGCGGCTGCCTTCGGCTCGGGTCATGATCCCAGGGTCCTGGGATCGAGTCCCGCGTCGGGCTCCTTGCTCGGCGGGGAGCCTGCTTCTCCCTCTGCCTCTGCCTGCCTCTCTGTCTGCCTGTGCTCACTCTCTCTGACAAATAAATAAATCTTTAAAAAAAAAAAAAGCTTTAAAGTATTTTCTGAGTGGTATGAAGTTAGGACGTGTTTGAATTGATCATTTATTTATTCCAGCATTAGATATTAGGGCCAAGATCTCTTGTTTGTCTTTGTTAGGGAAACTCACAGATGATATTGCAAGGAAGGTTGTTAATATCCAGAGTCTAGGGGGCTGTCTTTAATACAGTGCCTTCCTCTTACACTAAAACAAAACTAGACACGGATGGGTCTGTGTTAATCTGCATGAAGTCAGAGAAAAGAGGATGGGGAGGGTTAGAACCTCAGGTTGTAACCTTCCTTGCTGGAGAGAATGAGGAATAAGAATATTCAGAGGAGCTCTCCCCTTCTCCGCTCTTGGTCACCAGGTGATGAGAGAGACCCCAAAGAGACCACCCATCCTTCTGTTGTTAGGAAAGAGATTCTCGGAGTAACTGAGTTGGGTTGACTTGGGGAACATCCTTGAGCTATTTGAAAGAGTCCTGTTAGGGATCCGGAAGTGAAATGGAGCAGGAGTCACATATCCCCTGGGTTACTGCCACCCAGGGAAGCGTGGCGCTCGTTGTCAGAGCTGTCCACCACCAGCAGCTCCTCATGCGGTGCAAAATTTGGGGGAGGTGAAGTTGTCTGGGTGTGGGGCCAACCTGCTTAGGCCAGGCCCACCAGGTCATACTTGGGTAGTATGATCAACGTGCACTTTTTTTTTCATACACTTTTATTTATTTTATTTTTTAAAGATTTATTTATTTATTTATTTATTTGACAGAGATCACAAGTAGGCAGAGAGGCAGGCAAAGAGAGAAAGGGGGAAGCAGGCTCCCTGCCGAGCAGAGAGCCCGATGCAGGGCTGGATCCCAGGACCCTGGGACCATGACCCGAGCTGAAGGCAAAGGCTTTAACCCACTGAGCCACCCAGGTGCCCCTCATACACTTTTATTTTTAACAGTAGTCCTGTCCTAGGGAAGTTAAGGCCTATTTGCAAAGCTGAAGGCATTTTGCTCGACACAGAGACGTTTTATAGGAAAAACTCACCTCTTTAGTCTGGTTTCTTATAGTGCTAGCTATTTATTTATTTATTATTTGTTTTTAATTTTTTATTTATTTGACAGAGATCACAAGTAGGCAGAGGGCGGGGGGAGAAGGCTCCCCGCTGAGCAGAGAGCCTGATGCAGGGCCCAATCCCAGCACCCTGGGATCACGACCTGAGCCGAAGGCAGAAGGTTTAACCCACTGAGCCACCCAGGCGCCCCTCTTACAGTGCTTTTTAATTTATGGACTAGTATTAAGTAAAAACTTTCAGAGTACGTTTCATGTGGTAATTCATCAAATCTTATTATGGGATTGGAGACGAGACCATTTGAGGGATCTCGCTAGCAGACCACTCACTCCCCTCCTTGCTAAAAGCTGGATGGTTTGGGGCGCCTGGGTGGCTCAGCGGGTTAAGCCTCTGCCTTTGGCTTGGGTCATGATCTCAGGGTCCTGGAATCGAGCCCCACATTGGGCTCTCTGCTCTGCGGGGAGCCTGCTTCCCCCTCTCTCTGCCTGCCTCTCTGCCTACTTGTGATCTCTGTCTGTCAAATAAATAAATAAATAAAATCTTAAAAAAAAAAAAAAAAAGCTGGATGGTTTGTTTCAACATCTACATTGGCTTCTGTTCACACTACCTTCTTTTTAAAGTTTTTTACCGAGTGGTACCATAATTAACCAGATATGGAACTTATGTAACTGTGTGTCATTCTGGATTTATAGCGCTGCGTTTAATACGGTTTCTTACGCTATTCAGCTTCCCTGATTGCTGGTGTTTTTAGGTAACTGTCCTGGAAGCCAAAGACCGAATTGGAGGCCGAGTATGGGATGATAAATCTTTTAAAGGCGTCACAGTGGGAAGAGGAGCCCAGATTGTCAACGGCTGTATCAACAACCCAGTAGCATTAATGTGTGAACAAGTGGGTTTTCTTTAACATTTGTGTTGTAGATAATCAGAAGAAAAAATGGTCTCATTTTGCCTGTGTATAGTATTAGTAATGCTTCTAAATGATACAGAACCACCCCTAAATGATTTCTTGCCCTCCTCACCCCCCCCCCGAAAAGTCAACAAAAGTAGTTACAGTTCTTCCTTTCGGAGAAGGTGGAACTGTAGCGTGCATAAAAATTTTTTTCTGAGATCTTTAATTATATTTGTGTGTTATTTGCAGGCCACTCGATTAGCTCATCTTACGGTTGCCAGATGGAGCCCGTAAAAATACAGAATGCCCAGCTATGTTTGACTTTTGGATAAACAACAAGTATTGTGTTTAGGATAAGTATGTCCCAAATATTACATGGGATGTTTTGCATGCAACATTTGGGACATACTTACACTAAAAAAACAAAAACAATAACAGACAGACACCAAAACCCAAACTACTCATTGTTCATCTGAGAGTCCAATTTACCTGGACATTCTGTCTTTTATCGGGAAGCTCTCTATAGCTTCTTTGAAGACCCGGTAGGCCCAAGGTTTTTTCCTGAAGTATGATTTATTGACAGTAAATTCAACATCACCTTCCATGAGTGTCTGTGTGGTTGCGTGCTCATTTATGGGAGAGTCCACAGTGGGGCTGGAATGTCAGAGCAAGGAGAGGCCGTGCTCGGCCGTAGAATTGGGAGCATTAATACATACTGCCCGCAAAGCTGTAGAGTGCATGGCATGGACGCTGCTGCTGTCACTTCACCTTCTCCTGAAATAAGGTCTCGTAGATTTCATGCTCTTTTTCTCACTGCCTCCCTTTGCTGCCATCCCCCAGGAAACACATTTAGCTTTCTCTTCGAGAACTGCTAGACCATTTTCTCCATGAGAGCTCTGTCTAATTTCAGCTTAGAACCTGTAAGTATTTTTTCCAGGGCAAATTTTCACCTTCTTATTCTTATTATTTTGAAGCTTGGCATCAGCATGCATAAATTTGGAGAGAGATGTGACTTAATTCAGGAAGGTGGACGAATAACTGACCCCACCATTGACAAGCGCATGGATTTTCATTTTAATGCTCTCTTGGATGTTGTCTCTGAGTGGAGGAAGGATAAGACTCAGCTCCAAGATGTTCCTTTAGGAGGTATGGGAGAATGGCGTTCTGAATGTTCCATTGGAGTCCCCTTGTCACCCTAGCTTGATGAACTCCGCAGCGTCCACCTGTGTGCTCGGACGTCTGCCGTCGGAGGAGTCCTGTGAAGGGCACCTGGCGGGCTCAGTCAGTAGAGCTTGCGACTCTTGATCTTGGGGTCATGGGTTCAGGCCCCACGATGGGCGTAGAGCTTATGTCAAAACACACACACACACACACACACACACACAGAGGAGAAGTCCTAGGAGCCTTCCTTCTGGACTGTTAACGCTCTGTGGAGAACTTCCTCAAGGACCTGTACAGGCTTGTGTGCGTGAACACACTCAGATCTTACTTTGCATAAAATAGCTGATGTTTAAAAGATTTACTTAAATGTTTAATTTTCAGTTTCCCAGAGGAGCTTATTTTAAGGAAACGTGGTAGAGGCCTCATGTGAATAGTCCCTACATAATGTCCCTTCTAGATGAAAAGAGTTTTTGTATGTTAGGATTTCTTTTCCCTTTTGGGGGGCAATAGCTTGAGTTTTTTTTTATTTTATTTTATTTAGGAATGTAAGAATATGTCTTGCAATTGGAAAATTTTAATTCAAAATTGTTAGGCTTTGTTACTGATTGGACCAAATATTCTCAGTTGATTGTACTCTTTGGAAAACTTGACTGTCTGTAAACACTCATTTCCACGAAGGTGCCAGTGGAGATTTGACCATTTTGCTTCTTAAATTGATGTTCATTTAGCCTACAGTTCTTAGGACCTGTATGTACCACTCATGGGTTTTGGTGGCCTATTGTGGTTTCTTCAAGTGTGATCATTTGAACTCTGTTCTCAGGATGTTAATTTGCTTCAGGTGTATGTTTCCTTGAAAGGGTTCTTAGTTCTGCATCCTGGTATATGCTCCCTCACTGTTTGGGGTAGAGGTCTCAGTAGCAAGCACTGTCCCCTCTCTTTCCCCTCCCCTCACCCTCCTGCTTGAGACCCTCCAGTCACCCTTATTTGTAAGTGATCCCCTATGGACTCTCACAGAACATTTTCAGAAATTGGGCAGCACAGGGATCATTTAATCAAACGGAAGTAATGTCCAGACTCAGGGGGACATTGTTGACTTTTCCGGAGTTGGGGACAGTTCCTAGGCTGACTTGGTGAATGTGCTCAGAATTTAGTGAGTGTTGTGCACGTGGGTGGTAATTGCTGGATGGGCGGGGTGGGGGGGTTCTTACACCCTTTTCTCGGGGCCACCAGGTAAAAAAGTTAACAATATTGCTTTGTCTTGGCCAATTAAGAAAAGTTATCAAGGGAGGGTCTGCGACACCAACCATGTAAGTTGTTTTTTCTAATTAATATTATCTGGGAAAGCTCTAATAACGGTGCGTACGTGTCTGCATAAAGAAGGTCCCGGTTCTCTCCTGCCTCGTAGTGTCTGAGCGGAGACGCCAGCTCATTAGCACTTTGCTGAAAACATCCAGATAGAAATTCCGAGAAGCTAGAGTTAATTTCAGAGAGCATATGTACTAACGCTTTTAAGTGTAATTTACATAAAAATCACATTAAGACTTTTCCCAGTCTATTAATACTTAATTTTATATACCATTTTAGAAATCTTGGTTCCTCCCGAATCTCTACAAAACCTAAAGGAAAATAGAAACCACGTAGCAGGAGGCAGGGATGGGACTGCAAGATGGTAATGAAGGTCGCACAAAGGCCCTGGGGTCTGGGGGCCGGAGCCTAGCACAGACCCAGACGTGCTGTGGCCATCCCCATATCTCGATGTAGCATAAATTTGAATGAGAGCCTGGAGTTGTCAATTTTTTTTTTTTTCTGAACTTGCTTTCAGTTCCGTTTCTAGTTGAGCAAGTGCACAGACTTGATAGAAGGAAGCTTTGGGTCTACAGCGTACATGTGGGCTGGTGGTCCTCACGGCAAAGGTTACGAAGAAGTGCCATGTGCTAAGATGTTTACAGTTTGTCAGACATGAGCCTCCCCCCACCCCATCCCCCCACAAAGGGAATCTAAGACCAGAGCCGAGCGATGATACCACAGGGCTGTGCGTCTGTGTAGTTGAACATTCCAGTTGTGTGGAATGGATGAAGGTGGGAGTTGCTAGTAAGCAGGATTCCCAAGGCGTGTGGTGGCCGGCGGATGCTGGAGTGGAAGGGGGCCGGGCCAGGCCGCGGGGGGCCAGCCAGTGAGGGGAGAGGTGGCAGCAGTCCTCCCACGGTTGGCATTTACCCGGAAGAGACCCGGCTGCCACTCAGCAGAGCGTGGGAGCCGGCGGGTAGTAGGTGCTATCTTTAGAAAGGCTGAAAATGTGCTGGCTTGGTCTGGCTGTGGGTTTGGGAATTTATTACACAGGCGGTAGAAAACCAGTAATTAAAAGGCACCGAGGCAGAAGGCTCAGGCGATGAAAGCCCGCGATGGATTATTCTTGTTTTGGAGAGAATGGAGCCGTTAGTCTATCGTAGGGCGCTGGGTTGAGGTGAGATGTTCTAAGAACTGGGCTTGAGGTGGTGGTGGTAGGACCAGAAAGGGAGGAGGAATTTTCTCTGGGGGCACAGGGGGTACCTCCCCCTCCAAACTTGAGCAGAAAGAAGAAATTGTTCAACTAGGCAGAAACGAAACATGGTTGAAGATGCAGAGCTACAGCCTGTGTTTCCAGTTAAGATAAGCTTTGCTTTCCTGCGTGAAACCAACCTATCAAGATGTCCTGTCCCCCCACCGCACACACCCCGGGTCTCCTTGGGAAGGGACCTCAGCCGCTTGGGGGTTGGCGGGGTCGCAGGAGGAACAGAATGCAGGGTGAAGGATGAGGACATGACGTGACCGCTCTTTGCTCTGCTTTGCTCCCTTCCCGTTACAGAAAAGATAGAGGAGATCTACCGAGCGTTCATCACGGAGTCCGGCATCCAGTTCAGCGAGCTCGAGGAGCAGGTGCTGCACTTCCACCTGAGCAACCTGGAGTACGCCTGTGGCAGCAGCCTCCGCCAGGTGTGCGGCTCCGCGCGGGCTGGGGCGCGCCCGTGCGTGTGCCGGTCCCGGCCCTGACCCGGGCTCCGCGTGTGTCGGTGCGTGTGTCCTGTGCCGGGTCCCGGCTGCGACCCGGGCTCCGCGCGGGCTGGGACGTGTGTCCGTGTGCCGGTCTCATCCCTGACCCGGGCTCCGCGTGTGTCGGTGTGTGTGTCCGTGTGCCGGGTCCCGGCTGCGACCCGGGCTCTGCGCCTGCTGGTGCGCGTGTTTCCATGTGCTGGGCGTTGGCCCCGACCCGGGCTCTGCGCGTGTTGGTGCGTGTGTGTCCCTGGGCCGGGTCTTGGCCCTGAACGTGGGACGCTCTAGGTAAACAGGAAATACGGGTTCTGCTCTTTGCAAGTTCAAAAACCATGACTTCTGAGCGAAGTCGCCCCACCGTGGTTTAGACCTTGTTGTGTTGTGAAAGCTGGAGAAACCTTTCTTCAGAGAACGTGTCAGAAGGGCCCTGGCGCTGGATCTGCGCGGGGGCCCAGCGCCTGGCGGGCTGGCTGCCCTCCTTCCCCTGCGCGCCCCGCTCGCCGGAGGCCCTGCAGGCGGCCCTGGGGAGCCCTGCGTGGTCTGAGCGCTGCTCTCCAGAGACCGAAATAGAGGAGCTTTGCAGGTGTGGTCTGTGAATCTTGCTGAAGATTTAAACATGCCTCATTCCTGTAACAACTGTGGTCTTGATACTCAGATTTTCTATATTTTGAATCGAGGCTCCACAGATGACCTTGGCTTATTATCCAAATCAGGATATCTGCATTTTCATTTGATTCTTTTTTTTGTTTGTTTGTACTATTTTACTTATTTGTCACAGAGAGAGGGAGGGAGAGGCAGAGGCAGGCAGAGGGAGGAGCAGGCTCCCCGCTGAGCAAGGACCCCCCCCCCCACCCCCACCTCCCACCCCACCCCCTGGGATCATGACCTGAGCTGAAGGCAGATGCTTAACCAGCTGAGCTGCCCAGGCATTCACCATTGCCATCGGAGTAACATTGTTTTCCAAAATCAGGCAGGATTTCAGCCTCTATGGAAATGCCACGTTGGCGACAGTTGGCATGCTTATAGATGGAGTTCTCTAAATGCAGTTTTATTCATCGAGTTCTCCTTTTTCAGCATTGTTGATACACAATATACCTTGCTATCAAGGAGGGGTACCCAGGTCCAGATCATGTCTCCCTTTTGTTCTAAAATAAGCTTTCCTGGAGTGCTTGGCTGGCTTAGTTGGTGGAAGATGCCCGTCTCGGCCTTGGGGTCATGAGTTCAAGTCCCCCATTGGGGTAGAGTTTACATAATAAATAGATAGATAGATAGATAGACCCAGAAAATAAGCTTTCCTGCACATTATCGTTTCCCAGGTGTCTGCTCGCTCCTGGGACCACAACGAATTCTTCGCCCAGTTCGCTGGTGACCACACTCTGCTGATGCCTGGCTACTCCGTAATCATGGAGAAACTGGCAGAAGGCCTAGACATTCGGCTCGAATCTCCAGTGAGTGTCGACAGCGTTGGAGGGCGGGCGCTC
The DNA here is from genome assembly GCF_963455335.1 of Martes martes. Classification (NCBI taxonomy): domain Eukaryota; kingdom Metazoa; phylum Chordata; class Mammalia; order Carnivora; family Mustelidae; genus Martes; species Martes martes. The sequence continues at coordinate 139,003,843 of NC_137893.1, forward strand.
TGAACTGACCTCGTGTTTGGAGGATGGGTAGCGTGGGGCGCGTGGATGACACAGGAGGCAGGTGCTTGCCGTGACCTCGTTCGTTAGGTAGCCCCGCTGTTTGGAAGCAGCAGTGGTGCAGATGCATCTTGGTTACTCATGTGTGTGGGAGTCTCGTGACCTCCCTGACACTGCATCTGTGTTCATTTGGAAATTTTCCCTTTGCATCTTTGTCCCTATGTGTTCGCACTGTGCGTTGCTCTGATCACAGAGACTGTAACTTATGTGTGTGCTTCACTTTAGATAAATGATTTTAAAGATTTTCTATATTCTGACAGTGTTTATAAATTTTAATGACTGGGTGAGAGTTCCCTGAAGTAAGCTGTAAATGTCGTTCAGATCTCTGAATGCCAGGAAATGATTCTTTGGCGTCTTGGAGATAGAAATCCGCATGATATACTTGGAGAGGATCCTGGATCGTACGGCTCTGTCCCTCATGGTTTTCATGATTGTTTTTCTCGAGCAGGTACAGAGCATTGATTATTCTGGAGATGAAGTGCAGGTTACCATTACGGACGGGACAGGGTGTACAGCACAAAAGGTAGGTGCTAGAAGTTCACTGGTGCTGTTAGGGGCTTGGGGGTCTGGGAAAACCGTGTTTTCCACCAAGTAGTTTGCCTTTGGCAATCTGCCTGGAGATTGAGTCCTGAAGATATACCTATCTCCTCTCCATCCTGTGTGGGTCTGCGGATCTGATAGAACTGATCTAACACCATATGGATTTCATGGTAGGTGGAATTTCGAAAAGTGTTTCTTAAAGTGCGTTGGTACATGAGTCCTGAGAGTTGAATAAGAAAAATCCTTTGGCCGAATGAGTTTGAAAAGTATTACATACTGCAGTCTACTTTTTGGGTTAAGTATGAGTGTGTGAAAGGCTCTGAGAAGTTGTGTATTACAAAAAAAAGTTTATTTTGTTTAATTTGGTACTTTCCAAGTTGGCGGTGGGGTTTTTTTTTTTTAGTTTGTATGTTTTGCCGTGGGATCATTTTTCTGTTCAAGGCAGCTCTGTGTTTTCATTTTGAAACTGGCAGGAGTACTTTTATATTATTGGGATTTTTTATAAACTTCAGTAGGTGGACAGTGGAAGGTGTTATACTCTGGGATGTCACACGGAGATTTCTGTGGTGTTGGGGAGAGCAGGAGTGCTTCCATGAAGCAGAGGGGGATGAATAAGCCCCATGAATTCATTTCGGTTTATTTATGTCTGAAATGAGGACCAAAATGTATAACTGAGTGACTATCACTGGTTCCTAGATTAGCTGTGTTCTGCACTTGCCAGTTATTTCCAGATACTCCACAGCCCATGATGCTCCTAAGGATCGCACATCAAGTGAAGAGACAGGGCCTAGGGTATGAGCCCATGGGGCAGATTCTCCTGTCACTCCCGCCATTGGCTAGCAGGGGCGTTGGGGCTGGTAGGATGCAGTCTTCGGACTGTTGTGCTTCTCAGTCCTGGCTCACGTGGGAATCGCCCGTGAGAGGCTTACGAAGAAAAACTGCAGCCAGAACTCCTCCCTGCACAGGTTCTCAGTGACTCGGGCTGGTCATGTCTGTAATGCTTCCCCGGGTCAGTCCAGCCTGCGGCCAGGCCAGCAACAAACAGTGTCCTCTACTGTGAGCCCCAAAGTGAGAGGCTAATATCTAAGGCTCCTCCTAGTGGTGAAATTTTTTTTAAATACCTCTTTTTAAAATTGTACATCAGCTGATGGCTCTGGGATGTTGTGACTCTGCCTCTTGGCGGCCCCTGCTGGGTCACCCTCTGCTGGGTCACCCTCTGCCTGACCCTAACCAGGCACCTTTGCCTTCCTTTCTTTGGATCTGGCTCTCCAGGGGTATTAGGGCAGAGCCGTGTTTCAGAGTCTGTTACGAAATGTTTAAAGTCTTTTTATTTTTATGGTAGTCTGCACACTTCACATGGTTTGAATTGGAAGTTTCCAAACCAACTTGTAAGTGAAGGATGACCGCCCCAGCCTGACGCACTGAGAAACCCTTACAAACAAAGCTGTAGTGCGGGTCTCCAGGCTGCTTGCCCCGAGAGCTGGTGTGAGTCTCCGGCCAGCTCTGTTTATCTCTTCTGCCTGTTTACCTTAGCTCATGGGCTTTTGAAAGCTTTTTGGTTAAGAAAATATCTAGATCTGGGACGCTCAGTTGGTCAAGTGCCTGCCTTCAGCTCAGGTCATGATCTCGGGGTCCTGGGACTAAGTCCCTGCTCAGTGGGGAGTCTGCTTCTCGCTCTGCCTGCTGCTCCCCTGCTCATACAGTCACTTTCTCACTGACAAATAAATAAATAAATAAAATCTTTAAAAAATAAATCTAGGTCTTATTTCCTTGAAGTTCCTATGCATCCAAAAGAATAATTGCTCCCTTTTTAAAAAAAGATTTTATGTATTTATTTGACAGAGAAACAGAGCCCAGGAGCAGGGGGAGGGGGAGAGGGAGAAGCAGGCTCCTGCTGAGCAGGGAGCCAGGCATGGGACTCGATCCCAGGATCATGACCTGAGCTGAAGGTAGATGCTTAACCAACTGAGCCACCCATGCGCCCCCTCCATCTTATTTTTGGTTGCATGATGATGACACTGAAAATACTTTCTACATGTTCCCTGTGGCAGAAAATAGTGACACAATGATAGGAAGAACTCCGGCCTTCCTGGGATCCTGGAGTTGGGGTTCAAGCCAAGCACACTCAGTCTTTGATGAGGGCTCTGGTAGCTAGAGTGGTTGGCATTCAGTTCCATTGCGCGCTGCTCCTGCTGTGCTCCCCCCCAGCAGAGATGGTGGAAGTAGACACACACACACACACACACACACACACACACACACTCTTCCCAGACTCCCTAGCGGCTGAGGTTCTGGATGGTGATGGTGCAGCCACTCAGCCACACTAGTGGGAGACCTGAAAGCCCTAGTGTGGCTTCCGCTTCACCTCTGACGAGCAGGACGGTCAGGGTGTCGGGCTCTTCTGCAGCGGGGCCGGTGGAGGCCCCAGGGTCCAATCCCTCTCCGCTGGGGAGTCACAAGGCAGGGCCTCAGGAGCCCACGTTGCTGGTGCAGTTTGTTCTCTAAGCGGCACGATTCTCGAGCCGGCAGCAGGAGTGATGGCTTCTGGCGCTGGTCATGGTAACGTGGCTCTGGAGCCAGAGATGTCCCGACTGTATGGAGAGACAGCAGCTCTTTGTGGCCAGGTTCTGTGATGGGACTTGGAGAGTCATTCTTGAAGGCTCTGTTAGCACCTGTTACTTCAGTTCTCCTAAATGATTTTGTGAACCATTGGAGACCCTGCGATATTGTTTTCTCCTTAAAAAAATTTTTTTTGTGGCTTTTTGTGATTGTAATACTCTGTACTGTTTTTGATGTGCTTTACCATGTAACGTATTGATGTATGTTGTAAGAGTTTTCATTTTAAGCCTTACCTCAGTTCTTTGAGGTTAGCAGGGCAGGTATTGGCCGCACACTAGAAAGTGTCAGATATGATACACAAATATAGTTTCCTGATTACACATTTAGGACCATTTCCTATTACAGTACTGCTTTTCAGGATTGGGATCTATTGACCCTTTCTACCCAGGGTTATTCTAAACCATCAAGACCTTTCTGTGAGTTCTTCCATGTGGATGCCACTTCTGCTCAGCCAGGCACCCTTGTGCAGTGAACAACCTGGCCAATGGTACATGACGGCCCTCGCTCTTCCCAATATAACATGGGACGTTGACAGTCTCATGATTGGCAGTAGGGAGAAATGTCTTTTGTGTGTTGAGATTTTCCTGGAAATGAACCCACTGAGTGGTTGTGGTGGTGGGTTCAGTTGCTTTTGTGTGTTCATTGTTCATTTTTTCTCACAGGTATTAGTCACAGTCCCACTGGCCTTACTGCAGAAGGGTGCCATTCACTTTAACCCACCGCTGTCAGACAAGAAGATGAAGGCTATCAACAGCTTAGGTGCAGGCATCATTGAAAAGGTGACAAGTTACTGAAGCCGGGTGACTGGAGTTCCTTAACTTCTGGTATTGGGAAGTAGGGGATAATTTTTTAATTCAAATAAAATTCAAAGATTTTCTTTTCATTTGAATAATCATTCATGAAGAATACAGAAGGATACTGACAAAACGAGAGGGGGAAAGCTGGGCCAAGGTCTGAATTTTGACGTTAGGAAAACAAATCTTGTTATTCAGAATTTTAACTTGGCATATAAATATGTAAACAAGGTAGCTCTTTTTGGGGGGGGGCTGCTTTCTATGCCTGCCCTCCATTAATTGGTCCCAGTGAAGAGAGAGTTTCAGTTCCTCTGCCTTTAAAATCTCTAGCAGAAATGCGAGGGCTTCAGGGGATCCTGGTGGCCCTAGGGGTGGCGAGAATTGGTCGTAGCGACATTCACTTTGCATCTTCACATCAGCCTGGTGGTTGCTGGTGGGTCCCACTGTCATCGGTGGGAGTATGGGACTGAACAGCACAAAAAGCCAGATGCTCACAAGAGAACAAACGAGACAGGTGCATGGAAAGGGAGCATTTAGGTTTGTTTTCCGTGCCTGGCTCGTCAGCCGAGAACTGTAGGTTGCTTCTTAGAGATTGCCGTGCTCCTGATCCCGGAGCCTCCTGACCCTCTCTCTCTCTCGCTCACTTTCCAGATTGCCTTGCAATTCCCTTACCGATTTTGGGACAGTAAAGTTCAAGGGGCTGACTTTTTTGGTCACGTACCTCCTAGCGCCAGCAAGCGGGGGCTTTTCGCTGTGTTCTACGACATGGATCCCCAGGTAAGTCGCTGGTGAAATGTGGCTTGAGTTCGCCTGCCGCAGTTAGAATCCGGTCACGCTCCGGAACCGATGGGCACGGCGGATGCTCTGGGCCCGTGTTGCTGTGCTTGAGGATGCTTGGCCTGGGACACTGTCCTGCCGCAGCCCCGCCGTCTGCCGTGTGCTCTTCAAGGGCTGTCGTTGCTCCCCGGGCAATGGATCAGTTGCTTAAGAAACTGGTCTCTCGGGCCGGTGGGGCGTCCTCTTGGGGCGAGTCGGCGCAGCACGCTGATGAGTGGGACCTGAACAGCGCTCTCGAGGGTCCTCCTGTGAGCGGCCCAGAGGAGGGCAGGCTGGGGGTCGCCCGATGCGATCGGAGGTCGAGGGGCGTGCTGCGACGGGAGAGGTACTACTGGTTCCTGCACAAGGATCACCCTTGTTGTTCCCTTTTCTTCTTCCTCCCAAGAAACTTCATCTTAAAAGGTTTCCCTTGGGAGCCATGGGCAAAACTTCTTTACCATATGAGAAGGATTTTCCCCTTATTTTACCTGCAGACGTCCCTTCTCCATCCTGTTTCTTTTAGAACGAGTTCGTACAAGGGGAAAGCCTAGAGCATCCCTGAACTTCCTATTTGCCTCCTTCTTGAGCTTCGCCGCCGCGAACGACACAATGTCTAGATGAATAAGGAGTTTTGAGAGGGAAGCGGGCTGGGGACTGAGAGGAGGAGGAGGAGGGGCGGGACGGGCTGCGGGGTCAGGGGGTGCTTGTGAGCACGGGGATTTGGGGACTTCCGTCCTGGAAGCAGAGAACGTGAACTGCCGGTGCCTTCCTCTCGCGTCTGCAGAAGCAGCACAGCGTGCTGATGTCGGTGGTCGCCGGGGAGGCCGTGGCGTCCGTCAGGACCCTGGACGACAAGCAGGTGCTGCAGCTGTGCATGGCCGTCCTCCGGGAGCTGTTCAAGGAGCAGGTCAGAGAACCAGCGCGCTCTCCGCAGCGGGAGCCCCAAGGATGAAGGCGATCGCCGGGGCCGCGTCCTTCCTCCTTCCCGGGTCCAGCCTCCCGCCTCTGTGCCTGCGCCGGTCCGCGCGGGCCGGCGTGGCAGACAACAGACTGGGTGGTTTAAACCATAGCCTCGAATTTTCTCCCCGGGCTGGGGCCGGAAGTCCAAGAGCAGGTGCGGGCGGGTCTGGTTTCTGCGGAGGCCGCCCGCCCTCCTTGGCCCGCACATGGCCGCTTCTCCCTGTGACCTCACCCGCCCTTCCCTCTGGGCTTGTCCCTGTCCTCCCCTCTTCTCATAAGGACACCAGTCCTCCTGGGCTAGAGCCCACCCTGAGGCTCTAACGTGATTCCCTCACGGACGGCCCGTTCTCAGATAGCGTCCCCTTCGGAGGTACTGGGGCTGGGGGCGGCAACATAGGAGTTTTAGGGGGACACACACGAGCCGGCAGCGATATCCCTACCACCTTTCGCGCCACTGTCTTCCTTTTTTGCTCACATCGCGCACTCCCTCCCTTCCTCCCTCCCTCCCTTTTTTATGCTAATCCACGGAGCGTGGCTGTTTGCTGGGGACTCCACGTCAGGAATTTGACGAATTTGCGCGTCACTCGTGCAGAGGCCGTGCTCATCTCTGTGCGGTTCCCGCTTGAGTGTGTGCGCGCTGCAGCGAGCGCCACGGCCCTGCCTTCCCGGGGGTGGCGGAAGCTCCGCATCTCCCCGTCGTCCGGGATTAACCCACACCCCAGCAAGCCTTGACAGCTTCCCTTCCAAAGGCATATTGTCCAGAATTTTCGCCCACGCCACAGACGCAGCTCATCCCTTCTCTGTCTTTCCTCCGAGGAGCTCAGGGTACTTCCTAGTTGCCGGTCTACCAAATCTCACAACTTCTGGAGACCTAGAGATGGCGCGGCTGCTGTCTTTTTCAAATAAAGGAGTGGGAGTAGAAAGAACTGAAATGACTCAAAAATTACATAAATTAGAGAGGCCTCCCTGGTGGGGGGAGGGTGTTGCTTATTTTACGTGATGTGATTCCATCTTATAGTTGTCCCTCACTTGGGGTTTTTGCCCCAAAACTTGTTTTTATGCTAGTTATTTGGAACTGAGCACGTTGTTTCTGTAGAAATATTTTCCCTGCTGGTTCCTGTCAGAGGCGCAGAACGTGAAACAGCATCCTATGGCCGTTCTGTGGAGGCTGTTGAGAATTCCAGCCTGTCCCAGGACTGCCCCCTTCCCTTCCGCTCTGGCCCACCCGCCCCTCTTCTGCCGTCGCAGCACCCGCCGGGCGTCCGCAGAGGCCGCCCCGAGTCTCAGCCACTGGCGAGGGCCGGCTGGGTGGGGGGCCCTGCGTCTCTGGCTGGAGAGGGTGTAGACGTGAGATGTCGGGAGGTTGCAGAGTTCGGGCGGGGCCTAGAGGATGCCACGCAAGTCCGGGGCCTGGGTGGGTGCGGGGGACGGTAGGGGACAGTGCAGAGGGACGATCCCATTTCTAGAGGCGGGGGCCTGGGGGTCACCGCTCCAGGCCACAGCTGTCTCAATCCCTCTTCGATCCTGGTCCGTGGTTCCTTCTGTTGACACAGGAAGTCCCCGATCCCACGAAGTATTTTGTCACTCGGTGGAGCACAGACCCCTGGATCCAGATGGCATACAGCTTTGTGAAGACGGGCGGGAGCGGAGAAGCCTACGATATCATCGCCGAGGAGATACAAGGAACAGTCTTCTTTGCCGGCGAGGTGCGTGTCGGGGTCCCGAACCGGACGCCTTTTACTTGGTTCCTTTCTTTTAGTTGAAGTGGGGTGTGTCCAGGGTTTCGAAGCAAAGTCGGATATGGTCAAAGTGTTCTGACACTGGGGACACGCGGGTGGCGCAGTCCCTTAAGCGTCTGACTCTGATTTCAGCTCAGGTCCTGATCTCGGGGTGGTGAGATCGAGCCCGGCAGTCGGGCTCCCCGCGGGGATGGAGGCTGCTGCGCTCTCTCCCGCCCTCTCTCCCTGTCCCCTAACTCACACACACTGTCTCGCCCTCAAATCAAGCGTAAAAAGAACCAACAAACAAACCAAAAACGTCATGACGCAGGACAACAGATGCCCCCTCAACACCCTCCGCCCCCTCCCAGGACAGCTGTTTCTAACGCTTTCTGTCGTTTCCTCGGGAATTTACTTCTGTTTCCAAACATTTCCATGTTGACTTCTGATGTGATGAGGCAGACTTTGGCCGCCGGCTTCCCCTCAGGCTGACGACGTGGCCCGTGTGGTGTGGGGCTTTCACGCTTGGGAAGGGCATCCGTGCTCCTGTGACGTGGCTCCCTGCAGGGCTGAGGTGCTTGTGCGGCTCTGACGGTCGTCGTGGCCCCCGTGCTCAGTAGCTCAGTGCTAGGCCCCCTGCCCCACTGTCCTCCCCAGAGCACCACCGAGTCCCTGGGACCTGGCACGTTCGCTCCACTTTTGGAAACCCCCTTCCTGGCGTCCCCTGGCGGGTGCACTGGTCTGCACTGGTCTGCACTGGTTGATCTCTGGGACCCCTCCTTTCTGCTCTCCAGGCTTGGCGTTTTGTTTTCTAGATTACTCTCTCCTTTCTTCTTAATGTTTGTTTTAAACTGTGGTAGATTATGCACGATGTACAGTTTACCATCGTGAGTTTTTTTAAGTCCGTAAAGAACTTCTGTTGAGTCGGCAGTTGTCGCTGTCAGTCAACCCACAGTTCTTGTGGTTGGGCTTCTCTGAGCTCCACGTAACGTGGACAGACGTCCCAGACTCCCCACCTGTCATCTTTGGGATCCAGTTTCTTTATGTCAGGGCCCGAGAAGTCAAACCGTAGGAACTACGTGGATTGTGCTTTGGGAAAATGATCTAAAAGTATTTTTCTTCCTTGTTTCTAATATTGAAGAGTCTCATTACTCCCGCTACACTGCATGAGCTCGCAGAGACCGTTGGGGGTCTCGTGGTCACCCCTGTGGGACACTTGCTGGGATGGCAGCACCCCCCGCCCCTGCGTCTCGGTGTAGCCTCAGTCAGGTTCCAGACACCATGAACCACAGTGCCCATTTCCATCTAGAACGAGGCTTTTACCATCTTGCCTGTTTTCAGGTCTGCAGTTCAGTGGGATCAAATACACTGACGCTGCTGTGCCCCCATCACCACTGTCCCCTCCAGAACATCTTCATCCTGCGGAACTGAAAGTCGGTCCCAGGGAAACAACACTCCCTGCTCCCCCTCCCTCCGCCCCTGGCCGCCACATCTCTACTGTGTCTCTACAGATTGTTCTGGGTGCCTCATCCTCCCGGTGGAAGGAACCGTGTGTGTCCTTTCGTGACTGGCTTATTTCCCTCAGCAGAATGTTCTTAAAGGTTCATCCAGACTGTGGCACGGGTCAGAATATCCTTCCTTTTTAAGACTAAATATAGTCCATTGTGTGTATAGATCCCATTAAAACAAATATTTATTAAAGCATGAGCAGGGAGAGGGAGAGGAAGAAGCAGGCTCCCCAAAGAGCAGGGAGCCTGATAAATGGGGCTCGATCCCAGGACCCTGATATCATGACCTGAGCTGAGGCTAGATGCTTAACCCACTGAGCCCCCAGGCGCCTGACAGATGACATTTCGTGTACGCATTCACGTCCTGGGTGCTTGAGCTGCTGCTGTGAACACGGGTGTGCACATTATCTTCAGGAATCTCCTTTGGGTTCTCTGGGGCATATGCCCAGAAGAGGCATTGCCCGGTCATACACTAACTCTCCGGTTAACTCTTTGAAGCCACTACACTGTTTCCTACAATAACGGCATCAGTTTACGCCCCACCAGCAGTCACAGAGGTTCCGACACTTGAGACTTTCTTAAAGATTGATTTATTGTTTGAGAGAGTGTGGGTGGGGAGGGGCAAAGGGAGAATCTCAGGCAGACTCGGCATTGACCGGGGGAACCTGGTGCTTGGTTCAATTTCATGACCCTTAGATCCCGACCTGAGCCAAAGTCAAGAGTCAGACATTAAACTAACTGAGCCACCCAGGCGCCCCACGATTTTCTGTGGGTTTTTGATAATGGCCATCGTAATGGGTATGAAGTGGCAGGCCTTCTGTCTTGGTTTATTTCTGTTGAGAAATGTTTTGCTGTTTTACCACTAATTTTTTCTGTGCCCATTTTCGCTTCTGTGTAATTTAGAGACTCCTATCCTTCAGTACTTGGTTTTTTCACTTCTGATCATTCTTTCCCCACATTTTTTCCCCTCTTATTTCTAGATCTTCTGTTAGCTATATTGGAATTCCTGAATTGATTATCTTTTTCTTTGCTGTTACTCGTTTCTGTTATCTTACCGTGTTGTGGGGAGATTCACCTTCCCACCCTTGAACTGACTTTGTAAGTTTTGTCTTTTATGAGGACATTCTTGTCCTCGGATTATTCTTTTTGTAGCATCCTCTTCATGACTCCTGAGTTCCTGTTTTGTTTCCTTTAGCCTCTGCCTCCCACGTGTCCAGATATCCCACCCTTGACTGCTTAGATCTGAGCGAGGCATTTTTATAAAAGCCTGCCGAGAGCGCCCGCAAGCTTGCCAGCGGCCAGTTGGATCCGCAAACATCAGTGTATCTATCTATAGCTCTTTCCTCTGGGAACATGTAGTTTCTCTTTGCTTGGTGGCAGCTCCTGACATCCTGGGAGCCGAAAGCTCTGCTCTTACTTATGAAGACTTGACTCAATCCCCATATGGTTCGGTGCCTCACCCTTGTCTCCCCAGATCTCCGGTTGTGGTGGCGGGAGCGGGGAAGCGGGTGAGGGTCCAAACTGCTCTTCGTAGCCTTCAGCCCTGTTTTCACTCACGCCCAACCTCTGTCTCTGTGGTTCTTGATGCCTCCAGTGGCTGAGAATTTTAAAACATTCTTTGGGGGTGAACTGGTTGCTTTTGACCCCCCACCCTGCCCCACCACTACCCTTCCCAAGCGGAGCAGAGTAAAGGCAGTTCTCAGCCCTCTTTCAGGTTTTCATACTTTGTATGTTAGCTTAGGACCACACACGTCTTCTAGTGTCATCGAAAATGGAGTGGGTGTTCTTTTCTCTTCCTGACTCTTGGGGGACTGCAGAAGAATATCATTGAAAAGCCGGCTGTCGTAGAGTCATTGGGCTGCAGAGCCAGCTTCGTGGGACCAGAGGACCACAGGCTGGGCAGCCGGTCAGCTGCTTCCGGCAGCAGCTCGGGTGGGCTCCTGACCTACAGATCTTTCCTCACAGTTAAAGAACAATTTTAAACCTATTCCTGTGAAGTTTCTGCCCCTCTCCCCCACTAGTACTTGGACGGCCCATTTATTGACGTCTTTGGCCCCGGACCTTTTCCCTCCATCCCAGCCACTCATCCGGGTGACACGGCACATAGCGTAGTTCACACAGAGCTCTTCTGTGTCCATCCCCGTCTTCCGAGGCGTGCTCACCAGCTCTCCCACAGCTGCCTCCCAGACCGGGTCATTGTTCCTGCCCGCAAAGGCGCAGATCGGGACTTTTTTCCCCTTCTTGGCTTGCTGGTTGTGTTCCAGCTGGTCTCCTGGAAAGGGGCCTTCTCCCATTCCCGGTCCTCACCTTTTCTTTCCCCTTCTTGTTGAGTTACACAGCTCTGTCCTTCTGTTGCCACCGTCTAGCGAAACTCCAACTGTGGATGGAGGGGTTCGTGCTCACTGCCTCCCTCACTGCCGATTCGAACAGCGAGATTACTTGTCTGGTGGGGGTGGGGCAGCGGCTGTGTCTTAGTCATTCCTCTTAGTTCCAGCACATGGTATAGAGAGGTGGTATCCTAAGGACCGGCACACAGTACCTCACAGGACTATAGAGTAAGTTGTGGAATGATCTGGTGAGGTATGGTGGGATAACCAGAGAAGTTCAGGGGCAGTGATGGGGGCGTAGTGTTCATAGGAGCACAAAGGAGTACCGTCTATCTTTGAGGGTCAGAGAAAGTATAAGCTTGTATTGATTATTTATTATCATTTGAGATCCTTATACATTACCTCCAATTATGCAATTATTTCTTACAGGCAACAAACAGGCATTTTCCACAGACTGTTACAGGGGCGTATTTGAGTGGCGTTCGAGAAGCAAGCAAGATCGCAGCATTTTGAATAGAATTTGTCTGGACCCAGCTTTCTTCTGTGCCCCAAATGGTAAAGTTTGAAACACATGTTAAACCTCACTTTCATAAAACCAAACGGAAAACCTTCTCTGAGAGCATTAGCCCCAAGAATCCTTTCAAAGCACATAGATTTGCTTTTTCCATAGGCTGATTAGGGCTAAGTCTTCTGTATTTCAGAATAAGGCAGAAGAGAACCTTAAATTAAGATTTTGGGTAGGATTTCTTCCATGGTTGGAGACTCCCTTTAAATCTGACATTTTGTTGGACTCATCAGTTTTCAAACATTGAGAAACCAAGCAGCAATCATTAGAATACCAGATAAAGCCACGTATTTTTCTTCTGTGACAGTTTATTAGTATCTTTGCCAATGAGCCTTAAGACTTTCATAAAGCTCCAATATTGAGCTTTTACTTAAAATTTAGATACAAATCTTTCTGTTTCAGATACAGCACAAACTCTTCAGCTGAAAGTAAATGAAACTTCCAGACTGTTTTATATTGTACATATTTCTTTCCATTGGGTTATTCAAAAATTTAAATTCAGGTATCTTTTGTGATACATTTTAGATTTGTGCACTCATTGGCAAAACAGCAGAATTTTCAATTCCTTATAGTATAGTCTTCATACTTTAGGCCAGTTAGAATATGGCTCTTTTTCTAAGAGCCAAATTGGGGTGGATGGTACACTTTAAATAGCCTTACTTTTGGCAACCACTAGCAAAAAGATCTTTCTTGTCAGAATACTTTAATAAAAAACTCCCTCTACTGCCTCTTTTTAAAATAACAGATTCAAACTCTAAGAGTATTTTTTACAGCATTATGTTTTCAGTATTCCATAGGCAGGTCCACTGGAAAACTGCAGAAAAATGTGATATCCTGGTAAATATTACACATTTAAAGCCATATCTTAAAAGCCTGAGAACATGGCAGATACTTTTTCCTTTTTTCACTCATGACAAAATAATTCATTTAAAACAACGATTTCAGGGTCTTCCGGATGCTTATCTTGCCAAATTAGAAAAGTGGATGGTAACTTAAGTGCTTTTGTTTTAAAAAGTCTGAACAGTTCTTTCAATTACATTAGTCTGCTTCAAAAAGGGACTCAAAATGGTTTTAAAGACTTTGCAAAATATTAGGTATTTTTAAAATTTAAAGTCAGCTTGTAAGTAGAAATAGTATTTTATGCAAACTTTACACAGAACTTAGACACATCCATCCCCATCAGAGTATGATACAAACACAGAAAAGCGAATAGCACTAAATCGGTTTCAAAGTTGGGTTAACACAGCAAAATGCTGAGATTTGGATTATCTGATGAGAGTCACTGGTACTGATTGGGAAGTATTCTGCTTTAAAATACTATGTATTAAAACGTTTAAAGAATAGCATGTGTTCAGTGGTAAATGCAAAGTATTTTAAGTTTGAAATGGCTCACAACTGTTTAGTCTCTGGGCACTTAAACTTGTACTGTGCTATAAGCAAACCTCGTTAGCTGAAGTACAGTAAATGTGTATGTAAAAAATTTCCTGTCTTAAGTGACATCATTTGACTTTTTTTCGTTAAGGAACCACGGTACTTTTCTTTTCCTCTTGATTATGGTTTTTCACTGTTTGAAGATTTTGTAATTGAATAGCAGTGAATACACAGTGTTTTAACTGCAGATTGTGAACAGCTGGTTGTGTAAAACTACTTAATAAAAACTAGACTTGTTTTTCAAATACTCTTTGTACTGTATGGTGACGAGTGCACTCGTATCAGCTACACCTTCCCCGGGAACTTGCATGCAACCTCACCCATCCCCTCTCCTCCAAACCTTCTATAGACTTTGTTTTTAGTTCCTAGGTCTTACTCTGCTCACCCCCTTTCAAGTAAATGATCTAAACAGTTGTTAACTATAGTCACCTACCTTCTGTGAGATCACTTCCCGGTTTCCCTTGGTGACCTCTCCATCGTGTACGTGCTCATGTAACCGTGGGCAGTTATCACTGAACAGCACTCCAAATTAACTGGGTCGTGGGGCTAAATCCACCTAAAAACCTGTTCTGAATTCCTCAGCTGGGGGGGAAATGCTACAAAAACCATAAGACATTAATGCAGGAGACGAGAGCATGGATTTATTATTTTTATTGACAAGGTTTATAGGAACAAATTAAATATTTAAAATCAAAGGCCAATTCTTGGGTCTCATTTGGTTGTTTACTCCATTCATTTGCATTTTATCAATAAAACAAGTCAAACCTGTTAAAAACCCTAACAGTCAACACATACCATTTTTATGGATGGATTTTTATTTTAAATGCTCAACTGGTTTATCAAAGGCCTAGTTCTCTCATAAGTAGCACTGTTTTACTTTAAAATTCAGAGATTATTCAATAAACTGATTAAGACAATTTAAAAGACAAAATAGTCTCATTCAGGAGTGGTCTGTATACTGATCACCTAGAATCCTGATTGGCCAAAATTTAAAACCCAAAAGCCCTGATTCCACAAATACATTAAACTTCTTTAATGTTAAAAATAAGTCTTTTATCACTTTTGAGAAATATTGTGTCAGAGATACCCACTACTGCCTACACATTATCTTCTAGTATTATACTTGGTACATTTATCATAATTATAAAGGTGGCCCAGTTTCCTGTAAATATCAGCATTTTATGTGGGCAAAAGCAGTTAATAAAAATCAGTTCATTTATTATAAGCCAAATGTGCTTGTACTTAATCCCACCCTGTCCCCAAATTTTGAAGTTCTGATGTATTGATTTGGTTGATCCCTAATATAAAATGTATCTATAGACACTTGCAGAATTAACACTAAAACTACAAACTGATGACACTTCTGAGGCAAAGCAGAGAATGATCTGTTCCTTCAGTGTTTTCTCCACTGAATTCTGACTTTCACTGCTCCGTCATACCATATGGCCGAACACTGACATTTCATAGTTTGTAACTGTAAAGATACCTACCTAGAGGAGTTTAAAAATTGATCTGCACAAAAGAAATAAAAAAACTTTATATACAACAGATTTGTTTTTAAAAATACAAAAATAACATCTGTCACTTTTGTCATGCTGACAATTTGACATATATACACATGCAGAAAATTTCCAATTTAATCTCAATAGCTGAAGCCTGTATATTTTTAATATGATGAACACACCACCACTGACAGATGTGTATTCAAAATATTTCATGTACTAAATACTGCCATAGTCTCTGCATGTATAAATGTCAGTAATAGTTTGTTCTACTTGATTAAAAGTATGTCCGAAACAAGCGACTACTACTAAGCGCACTAAAAACTACAACAGTTCGAGAATCTACGATCTCATATAAAGAAATCCAAAATGTACAAAATGCAGCTATAAAAGCAAGGAACAGTTACTGCCATGCAAAATTTTAAACTAAAAACTGCATAGAAATGCAATTTAAAACAACAAACTCAAATTTACTTAACACGCAAGATAAAAAGATCGGCAATAAGTTCTACCAACACAATGCCTGCAGGGATTTAGAAAAGGAAATACATTCTCTTTGCTGGTATAATGGTATAAATCAGATCTTTACATCCATGGGACAAGTCATCTGTCTCCTCTGCCTCAGGAAATCAGCTGCAATGAGAGAAACATCATTTTCCTATGCCCAAAGCACATTAGAAACACAAAAATCATATAACCCCCACCCCCAACTTTTTAAACTGTGACCTTGGGAAATCTGTTGGGACCAATATCAAACTCTAGCTACTGTGGATCTTCTGCCTCTGGGGGACAGCAACTGTGCTCACGTGGCTGTGGGAGTACTGGGGACGCCCCCAGCTGCCCACGTACACTGCGAGCCTGACACTGCTTTCGTCACTACTGTTCGGACTGTATTTTTAAGCTTTACAATGGGAAAAATATTTTCCCCACCTATTTTGAGAAAATTTGAGGGTCAAATGATAAATTTAGTGACATGAATATTTTGAAAAATACGCAGTATTTGATATACATCATTCCTTTGTCTCAGATGTTCAAAATTAGAACAGATGGAGATACTTACCTCTTTAACAGTGGTTTTTATGAAATCTTTTCTTTCAGTTAAATCATAAGCAGGATAATTTTCATATACCTATGGTAAAAAGGAAAAGGTTAAAAGTACATTTAGAGGGATGCCTAGGTGACTCAGCTGGTTAAGCGGCTGCCTTCGGCTCAGGTCATGATCCTAGGGTCCTGGGATCGAGTCCTGCATCGGGCTCCTTGCTCAGCAGGGAGCCTGCTTCTCTCGCTGCCTCTGCCTGCCACTCTGCCTGTTTCTCTCTCTGACAAATAAGTAGGTAAAATCTTAAAAAAAAAAAAAAGTAGATTTAGAAATCCAGTGATATGCTTTACACCTTTGGATAAAGAAACGGATGCTGTGTACAAACAGCTGCACGTGCGCTCAGGGTTCTCGCTCACGAGACCCAAAATGAGCAGACAGTAAATCAGTGTGTCAACGTTCTCACTGTTGTACACGCTACTGGGAATCTCAGCGGAGGTAACAGACGCAGGTGAGGCCAACACTCAGATCTCAGGTAAGGGGACTAAGCTCTCTATATTGGCGGGTTATCTGTCCGATATTTCCTAGAGACTCCCTTACGCTTCTCTGTTACGTCCTCCAACACCACTGAGGCTCCTCAACTTGAACTCTGACGAGCCTCAGCCTCCACTCCACCATCCCATCCCCTCCCCTAAGTAAAATCCCCGAGATCTGGGTGGTCTCAGGAGTGCTCTACGCCTAGACCTTTCCAGATATCCCTCTCTTCTGTCAACTGGCTCCCGCCGCCTAACTTCATGATGACTCCTGGGCTGACTCCATTCGCACCACAGGCCTCACTCCTGAGGGGCAGTGAAGGTAAGGACACTTTTTCGGTGAAGGGACAGACAGTAAATGGTTTCAGCTTTTCCAGGAACAGTTTCTGTCACAACCACTCAACTATGACACTGCAGTGTGAAAGCTGCCACAGACACGCTGGAAAGAATGGATGTGCTTGTTGTCACATTAAACTATTTACAAACACAGATGGGAAGACAGATTCGGCCCACAGGCTGCAGTCCGCCAATTCCTGCGAGGAGTCAATCATTTACATCACTCCAGTCGTTCCCCCTTGTTCTTTCCCTGCACAACTCTGACCCGGAACTGGTCTACCTACCAACTTTTCTACACAACTTTTAAAGGACTGGTCCCGGGGTGCCTGGGTGGTTCAGTTGGTTAAGCGTCTGCCTTCAGCTCAGGGACCCTGAGTCGGGCTCCCTGCTCAGCGGGGCATCTGCTCCCTCTGCCCCTCACCCAACTTGTTCTCTCTCAAATCAATAAAATCTTTGAAAAAAAAAAAAAGAATGAAAGACTGGTCCCATTTCAAGTTCATGGTATCCAACGCCAGAGCCTCTCTAGCAATCCCTCCAAATACTACATCAGGCCCTCCTTCATTCCCGTCAATGGCCTTTTCATCGCTTTCTCCCTTTCGCTCTTGGCCAAGAAGCCACCATTTTGCATTCCTTCAACTTTCTGACATACCTCTTCCCCTCTAGCTTGTTTGTATCTGGATCTATCAATATCCCCCATGTCCTTTACCTCTGCCAGGACCCTTTCCGGAACTCTCCCCTGCCATCCCAGCACTGTCTCCGAGCCTAATATATGCATGTGCTTTCTCTCCATGACCTTCTTAAAAATCTTTCATCAGCTTGTATCCCCCATTTAGCTACGATTTCCTTTCTAAAGCAAGCTGCTCAAAACAGAAGCTTTAATATATTCACTTTCCTCCCTAGTAATTCATTCTCAATCCAACGGTAAATAACCCTTGCATTTACCATCCTCGAAATTCCTCTTACTATGTGAATGATTATCTCCTACTTGCTGAGTCCAAAAAACCCCACAAGTCCTCCTCACCTGACCTCTCCATGTTGTTAGTGATCCCCTCAAAAAATTACATAAAGTGTCGGGGCGCCTGGGTGGCTCAGTGGGTTAAAGCCTCTGCCTTCGGCTCAGGTCATGATCCCAGGGTCCTGGGATCGAGCTCTGCATCGGGCTCTCTGCTCAGCAAGAAGCCTGCTTCCTCCTCTCTCTCTGCCTGCCTCTCTGCCTACTTGTGATCTCTGTCTAAGTAAATAAATAAATAAATCTTTTTAAAAAAAATTACATAAAATGTCTTCACAAAAGTCAAAGACACACAACTCATCTCTTTCCACTCTGCCCCTGTCCCTCCCCTCAGAGGAAACCACTTATCGGTTCACTGTGTATTCTTCCAGACCTTTCAAAACAAGTTTTTACACAAATACATAAATGTATCAATGGCAATATTGTCTTTGGTATTTACATAGATGGGGTAATATTCTATATGTTTTAAGAAGTTGACAATACCTGGGAGGTTTTTCCATGTTCTTTTGAACTGCTACATAAAATTCCAAAAATACCAATGTACCAGTTTAAACATTTCCCTACTGATGGCCAGTTAGGTTCTGATTTTTCAGTATTAACAGACATGCTGAACATTACTGTAATCATTCCATGCAGATGTGACTATGTCTTTAGCATAGAGACCTAGAAATGGAATTGCTAGGTTAAAGGGCATTTGCAATTTAAATTTTAAGATACTACTTAATTGTTCTCCAAAGTTGTTACAACTTTAAGCATGAGTATGTCTCCCTATGCCCTTGCCAAGCATGAAAACTGTTAGTATTTGTATTTTGTCAAGCTAATAAGCAAAAATATTTAAACTTTTATCTTCAAGTAGGAAAAGTGTGTTTTCATGTTTACAGGGCATTTCTAGCCCCCCTCCCCGAACCCTAGCTGTTCTCCATAGCCCTTGCCCATTGTCCCCTGGAGGGCATGACCTTCCCTTTCTGGAAACTGTCTCCCTTCTTTCGTGGCTTTGACAGCACCTCTCTACAGTTTTTCGTATTTTGTAGAAATCATTTCTCAACTCTGATGTGAGTGGTTTCCAGGACTCTGTCCTTTGCTTACCTCTATCTACTTGCCTGGGCCACCTTATCTAATCTAGGCTTCTGGATTTAACTCCCAGCAGTACCCCAGTCTGTCTGTCTCTCCTACCTTGGAAGAATTACAATGGTCACAGAATCTCTTACTTGGATGTTCCCAACACCTCATCTCATAATGTCTAGAACAAAACTTTTTTCAGAATGTACCCTTTGTTCTGTTCCCTAGATGGTTAATGTAGCTGCGCCCTAACACCCACAGCTGAGCCAACGCTCACCAGGCTCTCTTGATTTCTGACTTGGTTATGGCCACCCTGTAACTTTGTTTATAATAAACCGGGGTTTCTTGACTATCATCCTGTTCTTTATTCTGTCCTCAATTTGTCTGGGATGACTCTCAAAAATCAGATCATGTTGGCCCGTGCCGATCAGCTCCCAATACCCCACTGAGCCTCCCAATTCTCCCATTAATTTCAGGGAAAAAACTAAACTCTGCAATAAGACATATTATGAGTTCTACGAAACTTGTCCTTTTCTTCCCTAACTCCTGTGAAGACTTCTTTCCAACTCTAGTCTTCAGCCAAAGAAATTACTACTCCTTGTGGTCACTGTCCTATTTTATGCACACGTGTCCATGTTGCTCGACTGTATGGCGCAGCTGATGCTCTAGGATCTCTTTCCCCTTCCCAGGCCCAAGCAGGTGCAGTTTCTTCTGTGGCGGTGCACCACCTTCTGCACTCTTCCAGTCCGTCCCCACCAACTGTCCCCAACTCACTGCAACAGCCACCTCCTATCTCACCTACCAGTAAGCCCCCAACAGCCAAGTAACAGATTTCCCGGCTTTACCCCCAAATCCATCCCAGTGCCTGGTACACAGTACGGCTCAGTGAATGCTGAATGAAAAAAAACAATAATCAAGATCTTAAAAAAGTATAGAATATTTCACCTTCAGTACATTTGAAATTTTAATTTGGTTTAACCATGACACACTAGATTCTAAAATCTCCCAATTTTGATCTAGGGTATGGAATCTCTATGGAATCATATTCAAGACTAGGACATTTTATTTTCTGCGTATCAGAAAAACTTCTCACAGAAGTCTGAGCTGAAAACCTGATCTATACCGTCTTATAACAGTAACGCTGAAAATAAGGTGGTCCATGAGATTGTCTTTTTTTTTTTTTTTAAGATTTTATTTATTTATTTGTCAGAGAGAGCGAGCGAGCGAGCGAGCACAGGCAGACAGATGTGGGACTCGATCCCAGGACGCCAGGATCATGACCTGAGCCGAAGGCAGCCGCTTAACCAACTGAGCCACCCAGGCGTCCCGCATGAGACTGTCTTTTAAAATACCGATTTATTTAAGTAATCTTAATCTCTACACCCAACATGGGGCTCAAACTCACGACCCCAAGGATCAAGAGTCACAGGCTCCTCCAACTGAGCAAGCCAAGCGCCCCAACACTGCTCTTCTAAATTAACATAATCTAAGGATGCGTCAGTAAAAATAGCTTCCAGATCAGGAAAAGCAAGTGTTCTCTGTGGTTTGGAATGTATCACTTCAACTTTCTTCACTGTACACATCCTACTGTTATTTATGAAGTAATTTCAATAGGGCAGAGACTTCGACTGACTGAATGCAGCATCCCAGCACCCGTAAGGATGCCTGGCATGTAACAGTTCAGCAGACATTTAGCGAGTGAAGGCATCCACACAAGAAAACTGCTTTTTGAACTGAGGGCTGCGTGGAAGAATTTTTCAAATAAAAGCAAAATGATCCAAGTATTTGTCCAATTACCTCCTTGCAAATCTGCTTCATCGTGACTTCCTCCAAGTTGGCACTGGCCAGTAACTTCTTCACGGTTTCCTTTAACTCTTCATCTGTAGGAGGTTTCTTTAATTTTTTAATTAAAGGTTCATCATCTGAACTATCCTCGGATTCACTTTCTAAAAGTTAAGATAAGCTTTCATTAGATTCTCAAAAGGGTTATCAGGTAAGATGATACATCACCACTCCATAAATTAGGTATATAACATCCACTGACATTTTTGTCAATTTTGAAAAATTACAATTATAAAAAAAAATTGGTATACCTTTTCCCCCCCAGGCAATTTTCTTGGCAGTTTATTTTCCACACACACTTCAAAACTGTTAGAGCACATGAGTTCTACCTTTAGAGTTGCTGAAAATGTGTCATTCTAACATACCTTTTTTGGAACTGTTTTGATTCTTCTTGGTGGTGCTGCTATCTGCCTTCTTAACATTAGCACTTTTTACGGTTTTCTTACTTTTAGAAGTAGCTTTCTGTTTAGGTTTTTCTCTTTTAGATGTCTTTTTTGGTGGCTGGTGGAAAGGAAAGCAAAGAACATTTATCGATGAGATTAATTCCATTCCTCTATTCCTCTGTACCTCTCAACAATATTAGAGAAAATTAATGTATTCAATTTCACCAATGAAAAATTATTACTAGTCATCAACTTGAGATGACCAACATCCTCAACAAACTTCACTTTATCCGAACACAAAACTAGTCACAAGAATCAAACACTAAAAATAAGATGCCCAAATTTTACAAACTATAAACAGGAAATTTTATATGCACTGCCTTAATCTTAAAAAATACCTCTAGAATGTAGGTGCTATTAATATTCTTCTATTGTCTCCCAGCTAGAATGGAAGTTCCATGAGGACCACGATTTTTTTTTAACACTCTTAAGTTCACTGAGGTGTCTCTACTCCTAAAATAGTGCACCACGCACAGCAGTTGCTCAGTAACTATTTCTGAACATTTGAGGAGACTAAGACTTGAGAGGTACTTTGCTCACACCCACATATTTAACAAAATACGTAAGTGAGGTTCAACTAGATCTGACTCCAGAACCTATTTTCTTCAACACTGATTCACAGCTGATTAAACAAAAGCAAAGTATATACACATGGATAGGTTAAAATGACAAAATTATAATTTATACTTTGTCCCAACTATGGTCTCTGAAATTGGGGAACATTAATTAAATGAATTAATGTTTAATTAATTAATTAATAATGTTTAATTAATAATTAATGTTTAATTAATAAATGTTTAATTAATTAATTAATTAATTAATTTGTTCCCCAAAGTAGAAGCATCTTATATAAACAAATAGTAACGTAAAATCTCATCTTTATACCCCTAAAACACTTCAAATCACTTCTGACAGAATGGCTCTCCAAATGTTTTACACTTACAATTCTGATTATAATTCTTAAAAAAAAAAAAAAAAGATGGATATTGGTTTGAAAAAACTCTTGAAGAAAGTTAAAGTACACAGACCAATCTGTTCCAGGAGTTAAGTGGGCTCAGATGCAGCTCTTTCCTCTGGGCACACTGCCGTCGCTATGTATTCACCCCAGGACACCCGCAGCAGAAGCCTGTCTTACCGCGGACACATACTGGTGTTGGGCAGCTGGCTAACCTAGCTAATTTAACTGCTGCTAAAAAAGTGCATTTGAGAGGTGGCAAGGGGCCGAAATGCTTTCTAAAAGTAGAGGCCATTTTTACTTATTTCCTAATTCTTGGAGGTATTCCAAATATTGGGGGGTGCTCGACAGGTTATCACTGGTTCATTAATTCTCTATGACTAACTTGAACTAAGTTTTATTAAGTTTCCACCTAATTCATAAGAAACCCATTAAACTCTAAAAGGGAACACTAAAATTTCCTAAGTTCTATTAGTGTATTTCATACTTCGAATAATCACTATTATGTATCACATTTTAGTCAAAGTTCAATAAAACCTGACCTGTAGATGACCGAAATACTTTACAAGAAAGTAAGAAAGAGTTGGGGAGGGTGAGCAAGGGATAACATTCTAAGCATTATTACCTGATCCCCATCCAAATTAGATAATTAGAATCACATAGTTAAAATACTTCCAGAGCCTTTTAAGGCCAGGGCATATATAGCTATCATTAAAATTTTAAAAGGCACACAATATGGCACCACTTTAAAACCAGCAAATCGGGAGTAGTACTAGTTTGACAAAGTATAAAAATTCACAGTGATAAAAACTGATAGTGATAAAGGAGAATCAAGCCATGTCCACAAGACATCACCACTGGACAAACACAAAGAATTAAAACTATGCTTCTTTCGGTATCTCACATCATCATCTAGCAGGGACAGTGTTCCCTAGTTTTTTAAGTGAACAACCAGCCTATTAAGAGAAACATTGGGGGAGCCTGGGTGGCTCAGTGGGTTAAAGCCTCTGCCTTCGGCTCAGGTCATGATCCCAGGGTCCTGGGATAGAGCCCCACATCAGGCTCCCTGCTCAGCAGGGAGCCTGCTTCCACCCGCCCTCTCTGCCTGCCTCTCTGCCTACTTGTGATCTCTGTCAAATAAATAAATAAAATCTTAAAAAAAATAGAGAGAGAGAGAGAGAAACATTGTACACATACGGTCACACGCACTATAGAAACCTAATGGGTAAGAGTGTAGGCTCTGAAGGATAGCTGCCTGGTTTCGGGTTCTGGCCCCAGTTCCTTCATTCACAAAATGAGGGAAATGTGATAGTACTTAAAGGTTTTTATGGGAAGTAAAGGCATTAATACATGGAAACTACTTTTAATGGTGTCAGACTCATAGGAAATGGTTAATGAGTTGAGTTATGAGTTATAAATTATTATGAGTTATTATTACTATCATCAGTGCTGCTTTTTGTAAAGAAATTCTTTAATTAAACAAATGCAGTCACTTGGAAGTTTTAAAGTTTTCTTTAAAAGCAAGGCACATACAGAGAATAGATACACAGAACCAAAGCAGTAAGATAGCTCAGTGACCCCTGTGTTAACTAACCATGGTGCACTATGCTTATTTCATTTCAGTACATTCTGGTAGACAGCACTGGACCCACAAACATCCAGCCCTGTAATAATAAACTGTGTCATTGATACCAGATTTCACTTATCTTTAGTAACCAGTTACAAGTTCTTCTGTGACAAAATGGAAGCAGGAATTCAGAAAAGCGGTAAATGCTGGCATGGAGCAGCAGTGAAAAGGTAGTAGTAAAATTAACCAAACTCTCTAGAACTACCTATCTTCAGGTTTTGTCCTGAGCAGAGAGGCGATCAGAGTAAGTCCCATTAGCCTTGCAGATGAACCCAGTCATCTCCACGCTGCCCTAATGGCAAACCAGAGGTCCGTACAGGAGGAGGCTGCTCTGAACAGTGGGGCATCCCAAGGACCTGGTGCTGGGACACAACGGACAGTCTCTGGTAGGTGAGGGAATGTGAATAATCTGGTATTTTGGAGGTAAAGAGGCCCGGAGAGCTAAGAAAGAGAGTGCAAGTGTGCCCACTTATACTCTACAGGAACGTTCAAATCCTCATTACTTCACTTACTCCCTTCCTCTACTTAGGAAAAATCTCCCTCATGAGTCTAAATCCAGCCCACCGGTCACTGCCCCTGAATCTTTCATTTTATCACCAACTGACTAATCCGTGGCCCCACAGTACCTGGCCTACAATTCACATATACCTACTTCATGCGAAGCAGTGAGTAAGAACACAGGTTTGAGCCAAACTTCCTGGTTCAAATCCTGACTCTACTACGACTGATTTTGTATTCTCAAGCCAATCACTTACATTCCCCGGGCCTGTTTCCTCATCTGTAAAATGGAGGTAATAACACCAGATTTTGCTGAATTTAAGATTTTTTTCCCACATTTTTTCATCTCAGCAGTATCTGACTGGGGTGCATTTTATAATTTACATTAAAATGACACCTTAAGGCATTGGAAATTCCATGAACTCTGGCCATATCTGCAGAATTGTTGTGAGGATCAAATGAGTCAATGTAAGGTAGCAGAGAAAATAAACATTAAATATATAGCTTTATTAAACTAGTTACTTACAGCCTGTTTTCCCACCCTATCACAGGTTTCTTTTTTTTTTTTCTTAATGTTATTTATTTCACACAGAGAGAGAGACAGCGAGAGAGGGAACACAAAGTAGGGAGATCGTGGGAGAGGGAGAAGCAGGCTCCCCACCAAGCAGGGAGCCTAATGCAGGACTTGATCCCAGGACCCCGGGATCATGACCTGAGCCAAAAGCAGACACTTAACGACTGAGCCACCCGGGCACCCCTTTATCACAAGTTTCTTAAGGGTATATTTGACAATCTCCATGAGAAGAGACACCTGACTGCCTTATTTAGCTCTATCAGTCCCCCGCAACCTTAAAAATGTTTAGCATAAAGCAGCCATTTAAATATTTGTCATGTTCATTTCTGTATCATTTTTAGGATGTGGTTTACTTGTACTCTGAACCCAGGACGTGGTTAAAATGTAATTAAAAGGAAAAAGAAAAAGGCATCTCTATAGTCCTGCTTTCACATACACTATCTTATGTGAGCTTAAAAAAAAAAAAAAATCCAAAGACAAAACAGTTTATTTCATTACAAAGGAGGAAAACATCTGAGTAGTTGACAGCCAATGCCTTATAGATAGTAAGAAGACCTGATTCACAAGTTCAGTATGCCTACCACAGATTAGTTGCTTATAGAAATGACTAACGTACCAATGCATGTCTTTTAAGCCAGAGTTGAAATGACAGAAATAAGCCAGTGATATCATAACCTATTTATGTTCTTAAATTTAACTTTTCCATTACATACAAATGTTACCAATAACAATCAATTAAAAAAAAGTTGGTAGAAAATGCAAAATAGCAACAAAGATCACCAAACTCTGCATTAGGGCTCTTTGGCTTTTACCCTCCAAATTTTGTAGGGGCCCTAGGATCATTTCTCTACAATTTTTTTTTAAAGCTAAGATGTGCCTTGGTGTAATCTTACTTTGTATAGTTTTTATCAAATCTATTTCACTCTGCTGACCTCTCCTGTTTATCCTTTAAAAGCTCAGATGAAATCATTATCTTCTGTGAGGATTTCCTGTCTGATCTTTGCTCCCCAAACGTCCCTAGAAAGAGGTAAATACCCTTTATCTTCTGAACCTCCGTATTATCTTATCCAAATCTTTTTTAGCTTTTAAGTTACACTCTACTATACTTTTTTCCTCCTGATCTTTGACTTCTCCCTCTCTACCAAATGCCGAAGGCAGAGACCCAAATGTTTCTTGATCTCCAGCTCAAGCTCAGAAACGGACACTGAGTAGTTGCTATGTAATTATTTGGAAGATTGAGATGGGAAAAGACTCTTGGAAACCAGGTAACTATTGAAGATCAATTCTCAACCCTGAGGTTTTATGTCATCAGCACCACTCTGCTTGCTAGAACATGTTTGCTACCAACAGAAGCCAAACTTCTTGGCTTTTTTAACGTAACTGTCTTATGGCACAACTTACTGATACAGATCGCACATATAAGAGAAGAGAGAGAGACCATCAGGTAAATCATCAAGGGTGAGGCCTTGCTGCCCTGCAGCAGACTCACCCAGCTATAAATCTTCTAAGATGACAGATAAATTTACAGTCTGAATCTCTCACCAAGCTTTCTCTACAAAGTGCCAGAGGGTAATTAATTTAGGCTTTGCTGCCTACATGTGCTTACTGTTGCAATCTTCATTTTTTATTTTCATAAATATTTCAAAAATGGAAAAAACCATCCTCAGTTTCTAGGCTGCACAAAACAGGCCATAGGTTGGATCTGGTGTACAGGGCTATGGTTGTCAATTACTGATCCAGATTATAAATTACTGGAGCTATATAGGTTAAAGGCAGGAACTAGATAAATTTGTCAATAAGATAATTCCTTAGATTATATATATTTATGTCAAAAGTTTTTAGTTTTTTAAATAATCCCAAGTAGACATTACTTACTAAATTATCTAAAGCCATTGCTTAAACAGGAAAAAATATACAGTGGAAAAAGACAGTCTCTTCAATAAATGGTGCTAGGAAAATCGGACAGCTATGTATAAAAGAATGAAACTTGACCATTCTCTTACACCATACAGAAAGATAAACTCGAAATGGATAAAAGACCTCAACGTGAGGCAGGAATCTATCAAAATCCTAGAGGAGAACATAGCAGTAACCTCTTCGACATCGGCCACAGCAACTTCTTTCAAGACATGTCTCCAAAGACAAAGGAAACAAAAGCAAAAATAAACTTTTGGGACTTCATCCAGATCAAAAGCTTCTGCACAGCAAAGGAAACAGTCAACAAAACAAAGAGGCAACCCACGGAATTGGAGAAGATATTCACAAATGACAGTACAAAGGGCTGATATCCAAGATCTATAAAGAACTCAAATTCAACACTCAAAAAACAGATAATCACATCAAAAAATGGGCAGAAGACAGACACTTCTCCAAAGAAGACACAGAAATGGCTAACAGACACATGAAAAAATGCTCATCATCATTAGCCATCAAGGAAATTCCAATCAAAACCACACTGAGATACCACCTTACACCAGTCAGAATGGCCAAATTAACAAGACAGTAACAACATGTGTTGGAGAGGATGTAGGGAAAGGGGAACCCTCTTACACTGTTGGTGGGAATGCAAGTTAGTGCAGCCACTTTGGAAAACAGTGTGGAGATTCTTCAAGAAATTAAAAATAAAGCTACCCTATGACCCTGTAATTGCACTACTGGGTATTTACCCCAAAGATACAGATGTAGTGAAAAGAAGGGCCATCTGTACCCCAATGTTCACAGCAGCAATGGCCACCGTCGCCAAACTGTGGAAAGAGCCAAGATGCCCTTCAATGGATAAATGGATAAAGAAGATATGGTCCATATATACAATGAAGTATTATGCCTCCATCAGAAAGGATGAATACCCAACTTCTGTATCAACGTGGATGGGACTGGAAGAGATTATGCTGAGTGAAATAAGTTAAGCAGAGAGAGTCAATTATCATATGGTTTCACTTACTTGTGGAGCATAAGGGATAACATGGAGGACACTGGGTGAAGGAGAGGAGAAGGGAGTTGGGGGAAATGAGGGGGAGATGAACCATGAGAGACTGTGGACTCTGAGAAACAAACTGAGGGTTTTGGAGGGGTGGGGGTGGGGGGTTAGGTGAGCCTGGTGGTGGGTATTAAGGAGGGCAAGTATTGTATAGAGCACTGGGTATGCTGCATCAACAATGAATCTTGGAACACTGAAAAAATAAATTAAAAAAAATAAAAGCTCTTGCTTAAAATCAAATTTGAATCTAAATCAGTAGTTCTATATAGACAACTCTGAAGACAGAAGCATATGCACTAGCCACTCTGGGAAGAGTAATATGGACAAGACATTAAGAAATATTACACCTGAAACTAATGTGACATTGTGTGTCAACTGTACTTTAATACTATATATATATGTATTTATTATATCCTTGGAGTGCACAATAGAGGATATATCAGCCTCACTCTTGGAATCAAGACTGACCAAGATACAAGATATGAAACTACACGGCACGTCGGAGAGTCTCAGGATGTCTGCTCCTTGTGTTTACCAAGAAACACTTACTGAATGAGTACCTCTCCCCAGGTAGACTATTCCTAGCAGACAGAGGCCAGGTCTTTTCTTCCCTCCTCAGCAAAATTCAGGTAGAACAAGACCATCATTCTGAATAAACAAGAATGATGCATCTATTATTCCCAACATGCCCAACCTCCTGAGCTCTCCAGAGTCTGGCTTCAGTGCACACTGCTCTAGCTTCATCTCTCACTGCTTTACTTCTGGACACATTACATAACCACAAACAAGTGTATCTCTCTGAGGGACCCTGGGCTTTCTTGCTCCCCCTCTCTGTCCACATGTCCAACTTCCCTTTCTATTCCCAAGGTCAATTTCAACCAGCATTTGTATTATTTCTCTCCAGAGCTTTCCCTCAGGGATAGGAATATTTTCTTTGGGAATCCTATATTAAGTATCATTTGAATGGTATTTGGGTAGAAATTATTTTCTGGAACCTCAATAGCACTTAGTGTATTCTCAATTTATTGAACTGAATAAAGTAAAAGTGACAACATCAGACAACCCTGCTTTAGAATCTCAAAATATTTTGGAAAATTTTAGTAACTATAGCAAACCGATTATGTGGCATTACAAAGGAAAAATGCTGGAGGCACTCATGAAAGTTAACTAACATTTTGTTACTTAATCAAACAAGAGTCAAGACTTGAGTCTTTCATCAAAATACGTGGGAAAAAATTAGGTGGCTACGTTTAAAAAAAAATTAAGAAAAGACTAGTTTCCAAATTGTCTTGGATTTATTAAGGTTCTGGCTCATTATTTCTGAATCTGCTGTGAGTAGTTCAAACAGAACCATCCGGTATTATAGTAAATTTTAATGCAAAACAGACAAAAGGGAAACACAAAAATTGACAACTGCCATTAATTTCAGATAGTACCTCGTACTATGATCTAATTTTGTAAAAGATTAGTAACAGAAAATTTTTTAAAATCTGAAAAGGATTTTTTGTTATCTCTGATAACCATGAAGGTATAGAATCAGAGGAAGGACACAAGTACTTTTTGAAGGAAGGCAAAAAAAAAAAAATCTTGGGAGAAAAGGCTTACCTATCTTTTATAGGCAGCAGGGCTCTTGAAGGAGGGTCTCCAAAAAAGACGCCTGTCACAGAGCCAGAATCCTGTCCTCACAGCAGAAAGGTTGTACTGGGTGAACAGATGAACAAAATAAAAATTAGCTTAAAATACACTATTCTTTGAACAACTTGGCTGAGAAAACTCAAGACTGCCAAGAGTAAAGAATGTGCAAGGCTCATTGTATCACAAAAGATATGAAAGCCAGTTAAAGTCTAAGATTTTATTATGATTATTCAGTTTTGCCTTCCTGAAAAAGATTTTAATTGATACAGTTTTCTAAATCCTCTTTATCAAATTATGAGATGGGGGTGGAGGTGGGGGGCTCTCTTTTTTTTAAGAAAATAATTAGGAACTAATGAAACTTTTTAATTCACCCTCCCACTACTACCAAATAATTCCCTGAATGGTCCAAATATATGTTTACCAAAAAAGGTAACCAAAGTCTCTCTGATCTGCCAAACATGGTAGGATGGCTCAATCAACCTCTTTATTTGCTTTTCTCCACTGATGTAAGAAAGCTACCACCTGGATCTCAGCTTCCCCTGCAGCTAGAGGTAGAGGCGTGATGAAGTTCTGGCCAAGGCAACATACACAGAGATCGCTGGTAAAAGGTATCCCCTCTGGGGGAAAAAAAAGCAAACACATTCCTAGAAGAAAGCCTTTGCCCTTCTCTATCAGGAGCAAGGATTCAAGGTCTAAAGGTAAAACCACCATCTTGTGATCATGAGGTTAAGTGCCACATATGCAGATGGCGGCTCAGGAACAAAGAGGATACTAAAATTCTTGATACCTTTCTCGAGCTGATGTACTGGCCCCCCAGATCGCCTGTCTGTGGATTTCCTGTCATGAAAGAAAAAAGAACTCCCGTTTTGGACATTACTAGTAAGGTTTTGAAGTATTTACAGTTGAAGACATTCCTGATACCTATGAGTACATTCAGATAAATTTTAAATACCAAGTAATAATTCAGTTTGCTGTATACTTTTCCAGCTTGTAAGAGTGTTATAAAAATACTAAGAAAACAGAAGGAGTATTAGAATAAAATTTTAAAAAACTAAGTATGCTTTTAAGGGTCTAAGAGATTATCAGAACTGTTTTCTTCAGGTGGGAAGCCATGCTTCCCATTCTGTACTCTCCAGCAGTTCTCTATGCCTAAGGTCTAACACCCGTGGTAAATGACAAACCTAAGCATGGTTTAAGCTCACTGGTTCATATGAGCAATCTTCTCCTAAAGATGCTAATCCAGTATAGGAAACAGATGATTTTCAGAATAACTTTATAGGAAATACCTAAACGTGTCATTTTCCTATTCCCTAATTTTTTTTTAAGATTTTATTTATTTATTTGACAGACAGAGATCACAAGTAGGCAGAGAGGCAGGCAGAGAGAGAGGAAGGGAAGCAGGCTCCCCGCTGAGCAGAGAGCCCGATGCGGGGCTCGATCCCAGGACCCTGGGATCATGACCTGAGCTGAAGGCAGAGGCTTTAACCCACTGAGCCACCCAGGCGCCCCCCTATTCCCTCATTTTTAAGAAATTTCATCTACACTACAAATTTCCCAATTCTAAACCGCTCTCCTACTGCCCTAACTAAGCAAACGTCCAAGAGCCAAGACGGTAAGTTTAAAACAACTCTTAATAAAGTCACTCTTGGAAAGAAAGGGTTTCTTAAGAAAAGGAGGATTTGGGGCGCCTGGGTGGCTCAGTGGGTTAAAGCCTCTGCCTTTGGCTCGGGTTGTGATCTCAGGGTCCTGGTATCAAGCCCTACATTGGTCTCCTTGCTCACTGGGGAGCCTGCTTCCCTTCCTCTCTCTCTGTGATCTGTCAAATAAATAAAATCTTAAACAAAAAAAAAAAAAAAAAAGAAAGAAAGAAAGAAAAGGAGGATTTAAAACCGCTGTGAACCACTCACTGCCTATTACAGAAACAGAACTCCAGGTACAGAGAACCTCCAACAAAATGTCTTAGCAATTACTGGCTAACAGCCTTTTATATATGACACGTTTTCTTACAAAACACTTAAAAAAAACCTGACAATTATTTTAACTACGTGGTTGCCAGTGACTTCAATCTTACATTTAAGAGATAATAAATTAACTTACAAATATCCTAGTCTTCCACACAGCTACATCTGAAAATGAGCAGATGAATGAGTAACACTCAACCTCACATAACTGGTCAATGGACAACTATAACTCGAACTGGATTTCTGCTTCAGAGTCCTGACTTTATCTATGGGACATAGATTATTTAGTCCAAAGCCCTCAGTTGACAGAGGAAATCAAAGATAGCATTTATCGGGGCGCCTGGGTGGCTCAGTGGGTTAAGTCGCTGCCTTCGGCTCAGGTCATGATCTCAGGGTCCTGGGATCGAGCCCTGCATCGGGCTCCTTGCTCAGTGGGGAGCCTGCTTCCTCCTTTCTCTCTGCCTGCCTCTCTGCCTGCTTGTGCTCTCCGTCTATCAAATAAATAAATAAATAAAATCTTTAAAAAAAAAAAAAAGATAGCATTTATCTACTCAACTTCATACATAGTTACTTACTCTAAGAATCTAAAATAAAACAAGAATATATTAATGGGGGAGAGGCCTTTCCCCCCCCCCCAAATTCAAGATTTTTTCCTTTATTTGACAGAGCACAAGCAGGGAGAGCAGAAGGGGCAGAGAGGGAGAAGCAAGCTCCCTGCTGAGCAGGGAGCCCGATGCAAAACTCGATCCTAGGACCCCAAGATCATGACCTGAGCCGAAGGCAGACACTTTACCCACTGAGCCACCCACGTGCCCTGGGGGAAAAGTCTTTTATTTAAAGGAAAAATCTGTCTCAGGAAATAAACAGAATAATATTAACTTGGTAATTTTCTATGAAAAGAATCTACCAAAAAATTCTATCTACAGGCAATTCACAACTTTTCCTATCAACCTGTAACTCTTTTGGCCTCTGAGCCCTGGGGGGCTCAGTTAGGCAGCTTTCTTCAGCTCAGGTCATGATCCCAAGGTCCTGGGATCAAGCCCCACATGGGGCTCCTTGCTTAGTGAGAAGCCCGCTTCTCCCTCTCCCTGCCCCTCCCCCTGCTTGTACACTCACTTTCAATATCTGTCAAATAAATAAAATCTTAAAAAAAAAAAAAGAAAAAGGAAAAAGACATCCTTTCATAGTAATAATAAAACATAATGCTGCTTGTGAAGTCCCTAACAAAGTTAACACTTAA
The DNA here is from genome assembly GCF_963455335.1 of Martes martes. Classification (NCBI taxonomy): domain Eukaryota; kingdom Metazoa; phylum Chordata; class Mammalia; order Carnivora; family Mustelidae; genus Martes; species Martes martes. The sequence continues at coordinate 139,036,405 of NC_137893.1, forward strand.
CTAAGTCCTCAAAAAAATGGAAAAATAAGGGAAAACACAGTTACCATAAAAATACTGTTCCTCCTGCTAGTACTTACCATTCATAGGAACAGAATCAGAAATAAAGTTTTGTTTTTTTAAGATTTTATTTATTTATTTGACAGAGAGATAGAGAGTACAAGCAGGCAGAGTGGCAGGCAGAGGGAGAAGAGGAAGCAGACTGTCCACTGAGCAGGGACCCAATGCCAGGACCCTAGAATCATGACCTGAGCCAAAGGCAACCGCTCAACCGACTGAGGCACCCAGGCACCCCAGAAATAAAGTTTTTTGAGAACAGTCCTAAATCTGAGATAGCCTTTAGAGCCATGAATAATAGAGTTATCAAGAAAAAAAAAAGAGAGTATTTCTCGGCCCAGATTTTACTAGATTGTATTTTAGGATGTTTGTCAGTACGAGTCCAAGGACAAAAACCAAAGAGGAGAATGGAGCGTTTGATACAGCATTTATGTTGTGTGACTTTATATGACTGTAAAAGTCTTATTTGTTTTCTTTTTTTCCTACATGGGTTTTCACCATTTGACCTGGGTTTCTAGCAAATGATCCTTTTTTATAGTCCCATAGAAAGGCTTTGATTTATAAGTGGGACAGTTCCACTTGTGATCACTGTTCAGGAACCAATATGGTTACAAATCAGAGGTCATCTATATTACAAACTTCCAAGTAATTCTACTTAGAATAGGACAATCATCTGGAAAGCAAGAAAGAAAATTAGTATAAAACACCCTCACCTTTTAACCTGCACCTTAGCAACGACAGGAAGCCTAGGTTTAGCAATACTACATATGATAAAAGGTTATCTTAATACTACTAGTAGTAGCAGCAGCTAATACACAGTACTTGTACCAAGCAGTGCTCTAAGTGGTTTAAACAAAGTCACTGAAATCAACCCTTTGAGGCTGGTCCTGTTATCAACCGCTATTACAGATGAGAAGCTGAGGTATACAGTTTATAAGTAATCTGCCCAAAGTCATACTCCAAGATACAGCTGGGATTTGTACCCAAAAGAGTTTCCAAAGCCCATACCCATAATCACATTGCTTCTACGGAAAAATTAAATGTTTATATTCTATGACAACTTTTCATGCTTTAAATCTGCCTTTAAAAAGGTTTTAGGAAGCATAGTGAACACATGTAGTAACAACCCAAAATCTGTTGAATAAGGATGATTATTACTGCAAAATTGCTATTATTACAGATTCACATATAAACAAACCTGTTTCCCTCTTGATGTCCTTAGAATCTATTCCATAAAAAACCTTAGAGCTGAGATTTCTCATCTTCCTTTGCTCCAAAAATATATTATGAAATACCTGCTAGACCTGTAATATTCTTTTGTAAATTATTACGCATTTCAGACTTAGCTTTATAGAAGCTAAGTCTTTTTTGTCTTTACAAAACTGACATTAAAACAATCATGTATTTTATGTGCCTAAAAACAAATACACACACACACACACACAAAATCAGAGTTGATCCCATCTTTATTCCTTCTAATCCAGGAGTTACCAACTGGAGGTGATCCTCCTGCCCCCACCCGCAAGGACATTTGGCAATGTCTGGAGACATTTCTGGTATTTACAATTGGAGGTTCAGGGGGTTGTAGGGGAAGGTGCTATTGTCTTCTATTGGAGAAACATTCTATAAGGCACAAGACAGCCCTCCACAACAAAGAATCACCCTGGCTTAAAAAAGTCAAGCCAAAAAAAAAAAAAAAAAAGCCAATTAAGGTCCCTAAATAAGACAAGGAAGATGACCCAATTTACATAGCAAGGTCTGACAACTGAAGGAGACACCAGAACAAAGTTAAAACAGTCTCTACCAAAACACTATTAACCATAATAAGAAATCATCTGAGGATATGTATCAACAAGAGGGTAAAGCTAATTTTTTAAATGGCTCAGCGGCTCTCCTCCTCCTGAAGTTTCACTTGGAAAACTAAATATTCTCAAAATTTTACAGATATGCCCAAGTAAAAGAAAACGGCAGGCATTCCTAAGTGATACAAAACTTGCCCACCCATCAAATAAACTTCAAACACTATTCTTCTCATTAAATAATCCCCAATGAGTTGAGAAAACCTGGGGTCCTTAAACCCCTTGCTTTTTTCCATAAAACAGAACAAAATGCCTCAAATCAATCATAAAATACTAATGTAAAAAAATTCTCAAACAATCTGCTTCTTTGGGTTCCTGTTCAGTACATGCACTGCTCTCCTTTCCCATTTACCTACTCTAATCTTCAAGGTCCAGCTCAAATCCAGCCAACCTCACTCCTCCAACTTCAAACTCTCACATGGCCATAAAACCAAAAGCTCCAGTAAGACAAAGAAAAGATCTATACTTAACTATTTTTGTGTCTTTGGAATTAAAAACAACCAATATGGTAGTAACAGTTTCTAGACTGTTTCCTGGCTATACCTATCACATGACAGGAATATTTAACTCTCCCCATGGAAAGAAATGAGGGGAAAAAAAACCCAAAACACCCAACATTTTACCTCCTCTTCACTTTCTTTATCTTCATCATCTGAAGACTCTTCTTTGTTTTTCTTTTCATCTTCATCACTGCTGGATTCATCTGACAGAATTTCAGGACATTTGGTTCGCTTAGCTTTCCTTGCCATTCCAGAACTGTTCCGTTCCTTTTTGTTGCCTTTGCTAGAACTTTTTTTAGATTTTGGCAATGGCTGTGTACAATAAAATAAAGATAACACCAATGGGTGATTATATTTCCAAGTCAATCATTTTTGGTAACTACTTATCAACTCAATCATTCTTGTTCCTGTCTCAAGAAGTATTTCCAAACTTAGCAGCTTTACAGAGAACAATTCATCTCTGAAGTGTCAAGTTGATCTTTTTGTCCACAATACCCTTTCATTTGTGTTCTAACACCTAGGTAAGACTCTTCACAAATGCTGAAATACATACTCTGTGTTCTGACATGGGATTAGAAGCCCAAGCACACACTGTATTAATCTCAGACAGTTATTTACACCTTATCAAGGCAATATTTTGAGTTAGACTTGTAATTTATTTCATTGCTATAAGCATTAAAACTGTCAATGCCATCAGGGAAAATACAAATCAAAACCTCAATGAGATACCACCTTACACCAGTCAAAATGACTAAAATTAAGAAGTCAGGTGTTGGCAAGGATGTGGACAAAGAGGAACCCTCCTGTGCTGTTGGTGGGAATGCAAGCTAATGTAGCCGCTCTGGAGAACAGTATGGAGGTTCCTCAAAAAGTTGAAAATAGAGCTACTCTATGACCCAGCAATTGCACTACTGGGTATTTACCCCAAGATACAAATGTAGTGATCCAGAGGGGCACATGCACCCAAATGTTTATAGCAGCAATGTCCACAACAGCCAAACAATGGAAAGAACCTAGATGTCCATCAGCAGATGAATGGATAAAGATGTGAGATCTATATATCTACATATAGATATATATATATACACACACACATAAAAATACAACACATATATATACACACACACGCACATACACATGATGGAATATTATACAGCCATCAAAAATTGAAATCCTGCCATTTGCAACAACGTGGATGGAACTAGAGGGCATTACGCTAAGCCAAATAAGTCAATCACAGAAAGACAATTATCATGTGATCTCACTGATATGAGGAATTTAAGAAACAAGACAGAGGATCATAGAGGAAGGGAGGGAAAAATGTAACAAGACAAAACCAGAGAGGGAGACAAATCATAAAAGACTCTTAATCTTAGGAAACAAAAAGGGTTGCTGGAGGGGAGGGAGGTGGGAGGAATGGGGTAGCTGGGTGATGGACATTAGGGAGGGTATGTGCTATGGTGAATGCTGTGAACTGTGTAAGAATGATGAATCACAGACCTGTATCCCTGAAACCAATAATACACTATACGTTAATAAAAAATTAATTGATTAATAATCTCATCCAAAAAACCAAAAACCTATTAATGCCAGAGGAGATTTTTGCTTTAGGGGATCCTCCAATCAAAAGATTGCAGACATCCATAAAGGAAATAAAACCTCACTTTACACATCCTGAATTTATGAACTATATAGTTTATATTCATATTACTTCTGGGCTCTACTTTCAGTAATGCCAGAATTATACTCTCATTGATGATTCTAAATATGCAATTAGTGTTGGGATGTTAATTATGAAGCTAATTAAGAACCACAAAATACATGTACTGCTTTTACTCTGATATTTAATTAAACCACGCATATTTAAAAAGCAGAGATCATGAGATCAAACAATCTGATTATATCAACCAGCAAATTTAATTCTTAAATGCTTTCTTAGGGGAGTATTTGCTAGCTTATGAAACTGAAAACCATAAAATAACCTTGCATAAAAGATCTGAAAAAATTTACCCTGAAGAATTACAATTTCCAAAGTAATAGGTATCTTTTGTTTTTATTTTGCCTTTATTGTTTTCTATAATAAGCAGAAACAGTAAGGAAAATTTGGTAACATAACCTTATGATATGCAACTGTATAAATGTTAGAGGTAACTTTAGGAAAAATCTTTCATGAAGCTAGCAGAATCACAGATTCTTTCTCTTCTAGAATGTTTCAGTTTTAAGGATCACTGTCCCCTGCACAAAAATTAAGAAAAGGTGGCTGTTTTGTGTATGTAGTGTTCTCAGGCTATATACAATCCACAAGACAGCCTCTAGCTACCCCCCCAAAAACCTATCCTTCCTAAAGGCAGACTGGGCAAGAGTCAATGTAGGTCACTTCAGGAATTTTAAGTTAGTAGACCAGTGATATTTCTCAGAGGGTTTCTCTATAAGGGTCTATTAAAAAACTTCCTTGAATGTGTATAGATATCCTTATTATGTGACCTGTTACCATTACAAACTAGTACCAGGAACTGAATCTATTTGTATAAATTCTTTGATCTTCCTGGAACAAAGGTGACTCATTGTCCAAACTATCATATGAAATCCAGGACTCAAATATATTAGAAAAATGTGGTATCCTTTACTATCTAAGTTCAGGAACCAGATACAGGTAGTAAGAATAAGATCTGTATATGGATTCAGTAGTAATATGATGGGTGCAGGATAATCTATGCAGGAAGTGGAAGAATACGTTAAATCATTCAAGTAACCAATGAAAAAAATACAACTTCCAAAAATAAGTAAGGAGCTTTAAAAAAAAGTAACAATACACAAATGTTTTAGAGCTTTCTTATACTGGTTCTAAAAACAGTTGACTCTATTAACCAGAATCCAGTCTCAAAAGCATCATCCCTTTTTAGAAACAAAATCTGAAAAACAGATAATCAAGGTAGAAGTACAAAAAAAGGATAGTAAAACAATGTTAATTCAATAATTTTATTATTTTGGAGAAAGAAACTAGTACTAAGAAGTTTATAGTGTTTTTCTTAAATGACAAAAAGGTACAGTAGTGTAGAAAATAACTTGAGATTGATTATCATTACATTGAGGATTAGTTCTCGCAGAATCTTACAAAGAAAGTAGATGTGTAAGAGCTGGATTCCATGGGGGGAGGGAGGATGGGTGAGCCTGGTGGTGGGTATTAAGGAGGGCACATACTGCATGGAGCATGGGTGTGGTGCATAAACAATGAATCTTGAACACTGAAATAATAAAATTAAATTAATTAAAAAATTTTTAAAAAGAGTTGTATTATGTAAGGCTAAAAGAGTGGTTCTCAGAATATGGTTCATGCACCCTGGGGCTTCCTGAGGCCTTTTCAGAAGCCCACGAGGTCAAAACTATTTTCATAATAATATCAAGACATTATGTACTTTCTCTTTTCACCGTGTTGACATTTGTACTGACTATGCAAAGGCAAAGGTGACTGTAAAACTGCAGGCACCTTAGTACTAAAGGCGGCGGAGGCCACCAACTGTGCTAACAGTCACTGTATTCCTCACAGCCACAAACTAGAAAGAAAAAAAAAGGTGTTTCCTTTAAGAATGTCTTTGATGAAGCAGTAAATATTGTATTAACTCTCAACCTGTATGTGTCTTTATGCAATCTGTAACAAAATGGGAGGTACACATAGAATATGTTCACTACACACTGAACTTCACTGGTTTTCTCAAGAAAAATCCCGTGCACAACTGAGCTGTGAGCTAAGCTAGCTACCTCTTCCATGAAACACCGTTCATAAAAGAACTGTCAAAGTATGCCTATTCAGACTTCGATAGTGAAAACACATGTGTTCAAAATAAAGACGACCTGTCACTGTAAGGAAAACAACTGATGGTATTTACTGCCAATGACAAATGTCCAAACTTTACATGGGCTACTCACATCTATCACCAAGAACTAACAGTCCCCCAATACCTAAAGATTCTTCTGATGAGATGGTGGTTATATTAATGAATGACTTTTTGACAGTGCTTAGTGGAAAGGTGCCCACATCTGGAAGATCCGCATAATTCAGAAAAACCAATAATTTCCAAATGGTGAGTGCAATTACAAAATCATAGATAAAAAGCCCAGGAGTTCATTGACTTGGTTTCAGAGCCTACATTATAATGAACCTTTAATAAACTACTACTGTGGAGTTTTGGTACTGTATCAAAGGAGAAAACAGGTAATTATCTCCAGGTTTTTAAAATATTCCTTTTTCTAACTACTTACCTGTGAGAAGATGATTTCCTTTACATACTTTAAGTAAAAAAAGTCACATGTGCAATAGACTGAAATGCAGAAGCAAGTGAGAATAGCCAGACATGAACAGACTTGTAAAAATATATTCTTCCAATTTTGGGGGAAGTCTAGTTATTTTTCATATAAAATATTACTTGTGTTAGCATGTACTAGGCTTACCATTAATTTAAAATTTTTTTGGTTTTTATTATGATACAGTAAATATCAAAATAACCCATATAAAAGCTTCTGGAGTCCTCATTAATTTTTAAGAGAGTAATCAGGTCCTAAAAACCAACAATTAAAAAATCACTGAGGAAAAGAATATAAACATATCCCCCGTAACCTAAGCAACTTAGTAATGTCTTCCGGAGAAATGGTATTCAATCGCCACATGAAATTGCAATCTGGCCATAGTAAAAACTTAGAAAAACAGATAATCTCTCATCTTTAAGCCAATTTGAAACACCGAAACAAAAGATTTACCACGGCCCTTGGGTTTTCAGCTGCATGACAATTTATGAAAATATCCTTTATCAGTCTTTGCGCAGCTAATGATTGACTGGACCAGCAGCAGATAAAACCAAAGTCCCAGAGCTACTTTCTGATTCCTCATCTTTATGACTTCTCCCCTCACTGAAGGTATGCCCCTGAACTCCTAGGTCCTCTCGATCTCTTCATAATTTCCTTACTATCAAAATAAGGAAGAAAATTAAAAATATTTACTAACAAACTTCAAACAAACTGAAAAGGCAGGGTCAGGTAAGTTAACACTTCAATAGACATTTCAAGTCAGTCATGTCATTTGTTAAACAATTCAGGCAAACCTAATCTAAATTTAAGGAAGAATGGGGGAAAGTGTAAGACCATTTTACTTCCCTGTTCAGCTCCTGGGCTCTGCTGATTCTGGAAAGCCAATCCAAGAAACTTGTAAGAGTCAGCTTGGGGTTTTTTTGTTTTTTGTTTTTTGAATGTTCTATTTTCATAACCTTATTCTAGTGTCTAGAAATCATCCAGTTCTAATATATCCCCGTCCATCTTTCCTGACCTGGTGGAAGGTTGCACACCCTCCCTAACCAATCCAACACCTCACCCTCAACTCAACCTGTTTCTGTTCTTCCAGTGCCTTCTAGATATATAACCCTGGAACTTTGTATTTCTGCCCATTTAACTTAATTTAGTGAATAATTATTTTTCTGAATCTTATCTTTTTTATCTGATGAGAGGATGTATCTGTGTGGCTTCTATGTTATTTCTATGTTATTTCTATCATGAAACTGTAGCAGATATGTCAACAGAGGCATATTCTTTGAATGCAGAAGGCAATATTGAATATTGACGAGAAATGCTAACAAACTAAATTGTTCCATAAAAAAAGTAAGGAAAGACTATGAATACTTGATTTGTTACTGAAATAATAAAAATTGGTCCTCACTTTGCCAGAAGGCTTTGGATGCATTAAGAAATTCAAGATCCTCTTCACCAGTTCACTATTCACACCTGATCTCTCCAAATCAAGAACCTCGCAGATGCTCTTTAACATGGCATTTCTAAATCTAAAACAGAAAATGAAAGAAACCAAATTTATTATGCACCGAAGTTTATAAATATTCTCTACAACATAAAGAGACAATAGCTAACAAAACTGGCTCAGGTACAAACATTAAAAAAACATCTAATGTTTCGGGCGCCTGGGTGGCTCAGTGGGTTAAAGCCTCTGCTTTCAGCTCAGATCGTGATCCCAGGGTTCTGGGATCGAGCCCCGCATCGGGCTCTCTGCTCAGCAGGGAGCCTGCTTCTCTTCTTCTCTCTCTGCCTGCCTCTCTGCCTACTTGTGATCTCTGTCAAATAAATAAATAAAATCTTTAAAAAAAAAAAATCTAATGTTTCTCCAAATCTAAAGTACTTTCCTAATAATCTTGACCAATGCACAAAATGTAACCAAATATGATCATTGATAAATTGAAAACACTGTTTACTAATTAAGTTTTAAAGATAGTAAAAAGAATAAATGAAGTTGGGGCATTTGGGTGGCTCAGTCAGTTAAGCATCTGACTCTGAGCTCAGCTCAGGTCTCAATCTCAGGGTCAAAATTCAAGGCCCAAGCTGGGCTCCACACTGGGCATGCAGCCTACTTTAAAAAATAAAAAAAGTCAATTCCCTAGGAAATAATGTAAAAGGTTTGCAGCACTATAAAATTCACGGATTTGACAATGTTTCAGGTTGGTGACTAAATACTACATTTTCCCCCTTAGCACTCCTACTATTACAACATTTTGATGAAGAAACAGGTAATCATCTTTTTGATTTAGAACTCTTAAACTATAGGGGATTTAACAAACAAAAGCTCTTAATATAACATCTTGCTTACATTATGGTAAAGAACAGTGTTCCTATCAAATTATCTTCAAAATAGTTTAAATGGTACCTGTAAGTTCGTGGAACAGAGTGGCTGGCAGAGAACAAGAGTGGGGGAGATTTTTCACTATATTCCCCTTTGACTTTCTGGACTACATGAACAACTTGTGTATATAGTTCTTCTAAGAAGTAGAAACGTCGTTACATATGAGTTTTTAATACTAATATTCATTATTAGAAAGTAATGAACATCCTAAGTTGATAGTTATGAAGAAAAGTCAGATCTTGGCACTTAAAGCAAAGAATTAGCAGTCTACTAAAAATGTCTAAATGAAGGGCGCCTGGGTGGCTCAGTGGGTTAAAGACTCTGCCTTCGGCTCAGGTCATGATCCCAGGACCCTGGGATCAAGTCCCGCATCGTGCTCTCTGCTCAGCGGGGAGCCTGCTTCTCCCCTTCTCTCTGCCTGCCTCTCTGCCTACTTGTGCGCTCTGTCAAATAAATAAAATCTTAAAAAAAAAAGTCTAAATGGTCATATTTAAACGATTAAAAATAAACTTGTAACACATTGATCAAAACACAATACTTATGAAAATAACTTACTTTTTCAACATTTCTTCCTTCTTTTTGTATTGGACACTTCCTTTTTCAAATGGAAAGCCACTGAACTGACCCACATTCTTCTTTAACGAGGACACCTGAAAATGTTTCCCTTATTATTAATGCTATTTATTACCCAGTGATGTACATAAGAAAAAAATTCAAAGCCAACATCTTTATTTTCGTATCTGTCTCCCACTTACAACAGTGGTTTATTCAGCACTTCTTAATCACAACTGAAAACTGTACTTGTTACTAAAGTATTAATGTTATAAAAGGCTTGTAAGTTTAATTCTTCAAAAATAACAATTTCACTTTGAATGAATTTCCATCTAGGAATTCTTACTGGCAATTATAAAACCACAACTAAATGTTATCTGACAACACTGAGGGATGTGGAAAGTTACTTCTTAGAAAAACTCCTTTTTTAAATAATGCAAGTCACTAGTAATATTTATTTCCCAAATCAGTCAGTCATGGATTTTATTCTTTGAAAAGAACAAAGGACCTCCAAAAGTTAATACCATTTAGCAGTAATAAGACCTGCGTATATCAGACTGTGGGGAGGATGACATGAAATTATACCACGCTCCAGATATTTGATTCTAACTGCAAGCTTCACTTTGCCCATGCATAACCCAAAGCAAAGTTTCCTCAATTATACAAAATACTGAAGTTGTGTGTACAGTGTAATTTGGTAAATGATATACTGATTTGTTCTGACAAATTTCCTGACAAAAAATTACCACCTAATTTACCAGATATATGCTCAAAATGAGATACAATTATACTGTATCACTTATTCTGAATAGCTAAATATATCCAAAAAATAAATTCAATACATTTAAAGATCACTAAAAATCACCACTATTTGGATTTCACATTTTGAAATTTCAGTTTGGCATAAAAATAACTATAGACAAAGCCTGGATATTACAATCCTACTGCTAATATCTAACTATATATTCTACAATAAATCATTTAATATGTGTCTCAGCTTGTTCACTAGTATGGTACAGAAATTGAACTAGCTGATTGCTGAAGTCCTTTCCAGAACTAAAATTATGCTTCTTTTCATAAATATGTTACTAGGTTAAAGATATAAAAAAGGTCTTAACTGTGCCTGGCCTGTTGTAAAGCAGTTTATGTAGATTTCTAAGTTCATCTGTTTTCTTTTTACTCAGGAAGAAATGTATCCTTTCAATTTCACAAAGTTTCTGTCCCTTTCCTAGAAAAAAAGAAAAAAAACAAACACTGTAATAATTAAATACCCTTTATGTGTTAATACATTTACAAAGTCATTTTAATCACAATTATTTTACAGTATAATTTACATACAGCTTTTGCTGAATAGAGCAAACTAAATAAAATTATACCCATAATATATAACTACTTAGTCAACACTAAAAACTAAGCACTGCTGACCATCATTTTGTACACTCAGGCAGTTTTACCATAAAATGAAAAGAACAAACTTACCTTGTGCAATGGTAAATGGCTCTCTCTGTAAGGAAGAGACTTGCATGGTCAATCTCTCTACTTTTTTCTTTTCCCTCTTGCCTTCCACGATGAGACTTTTTTCTAGAAATTAATTTAATACTTCTTAAATAGCTAAAAGCTTAAAAAACATGTTAACACTACGGATAAACATGTAGCAAAACCCTGCAGAAACCTCTAATACCTTACTCTTCTGACCAAGACTCTGAGAAGCAAATGATGAAAGATGAATATACTTAATGATAAGTTAATAGCATCACCAAGTTTTTTTTTTAAGAGTAGCATTTTACTCACCTGGCAACCTCACCAGGGATCCAGTTTAAAAAAAAAAAAATCACAAAGCGAACAAAGTTTTATTGCACTACAACTGTTGCCAATGAAAGTCTAGTCACTGTGCAAAATCACCACAGCCTTCACTAAGCCTACTTTTTGATTAGACCTAATTCTGTTGATTGTGATTTAGTTTATGGTACCTCATCAAACAGCAAGTTTAGACAGAGATTACAACAACTTCAAAAACATATCAAAAAAAGCAGTAATTCAGTAAGCAGATGAAAGAAAAAGAAAGACCTTAGCTAAGGCAGAGCAGCCTGAAATTGCTATAAATAGGGTAAAATTCTAGAAGTTTACGTTTACTGCAATTGACGGGGTGGACGTCACTTTGTGGTTCAGTAAATGTTTATAACAACGGCCATAAATCGTTCTAAAAAAGTTAAACTGTTTATAGTACAGAATGCTTTTATTTAAAAAAGAGACTAGAAGATAAAGAACATATACTTTAAAACAAAACATTGAGCTTAAATTTCCAAAACGATTTAACTACTGAGATAAATTCAGATAAAAAAAAGAGGACACTATCACTGAAGGTCCTTTCGTTCATTCAACTGAATTCTTGTTTTGTGCAAAGCTTCACTAGATACTAAAGGGGGGGATGAACAGATGGTTAAGACACTGAATAACTCTTGAAAGAGATACGTCCACTGGTAGTGATGAGACACAAACATACCCCAAGCAGAAGATGATAGAACACTAAAGGAAATCTACAAATAAAAGTTCTTTGAGCTGAAGAGAGTAATTATTTTTGGATTAAGGAAAAAGGATCAAAACAGTGGAGTTGGCTTTGAAGGATAGGTAAGATTTGGCGATGTAAGGATTTGCACAGAAAGAATTAGGAAGGATAAAGGGATTCCAGCAGGTATATTCTGCAATGGTGTGCAGAGTGAAGAAAATGTACTCTACCGCAAACCCTGTTATCATGCTACTTCCTTTCCCTGAGTGATTTCAACCACCTGCTCACCTCTGATTACCATCCATAAGCTAATGATTTTCCTGCTCTCTCTTTAGCAGGAGTTTCAAATCAGCTATCAGGGGCAACAACTGGACAGCTCCACTTCTTGTCTTATAGGTACCTAATGCAGTGCGCTCAAAACAGAAGTCATACTGATCTCCAAACACGCTCACCTTTGTGAGTTCTATCTTTCAGAAAACAGTAATATTGTCAACTCAGCTGCGGAAGACAGAAACCTGAAAGTCATCTTTTCTAGCTCCTCCCCCACCCAAGTCAAGTCAATCCCACCTTTATTTGGCACAAACTACACTGCCTTGTTTCTGTGATGCGTCAGCTGCAGAATTAAATTTTCAGGGCTAACCAGGATAAAAACCTTAACAATTTTAGTTGTTCCACAAACACCTCAAATGAGGGAATAGAACAATAAGCAATTAGAACAAGTACAGAATTGCTTCGGGGTAATTTGGGGGGGGAAAAAATCACAACTTCAGCTACCGTCAGTTCCCCAAGCATTGCTATATCTGCCATTTGTAATATTTTTACATGATTTCTACAATTTTTCCTGACACATAGGAATGCATCATCTAAGTGGTATCACAACCCTATCTTTAAAAAGACACTAAAAAACAAAAAATTGGGAGGAAAAAAAAAAAAACGCCGGAGGAAAATTTTGGACTAGTTGAGATCCTGCAGCCAATTTTCAGTTACTGCATTATGAGTAATTTAGAAGTAAATTTGTATATTTTTCCTAAGCATTTTTGTACTTAAAGTGTGGAAGTGCTCCTTTCTCAGAACACCTACCACTTTAAACAAACCATGTAATCTCAACCCAGATTGTACTCATAAAACGCTGACCATGGGCGCCTTTAGACTTAAAAGAAACTGACAGTTGAACCCGGGTCTAGGAAAAAACAACTTCCAACTTCTTCCTAAATATGGCTGAGCTAGAGCCACCTGCGAAACAAACCTAGACTGGGCTAATATCATCAGAGAATTCTAAGAACTGTGATCTGGATTTTTAAGTGGCTGCAGACGTTTTCAGAAGCTGGCTCTGACCCACGCGTGCTGGGGAAAGCGATGCTGTACCTCCCCCGAATTCTGTCGGGTTCTTCATGCCTCCAGGTAAATAAATACTGGTTAATACTGCTCTTCCGCAACTCCAAAACTGAGACAGCTTTCGGAACTCTTTCACAGCTCACTGCTTTCATACTTAACTACTTTCTCAAGCAGCAACAGCTTTCACTGGTGTTTCCCCGTGAAAGTTAACTCCCCCGAGCCTTTGAGAAAGGCCTCTGCTGACGTTCCGCAAAGACACCAAAGTTGTCCAAGTATTTCCAGGACTAGCAAAATAACGTCTTTAAGTCTTCATGTGGTTTTCCAGGAACGACCTCGCCATAACGTCCAAAGACAGAACAACACCTGTACTTACATTAGCAAAAGATGAAAATTAAAAACGGCTGCCCTAGCGACTTCAAAAACTAGCGGTTTTAAAAAAGCAGATCTGAAACTCAGAAACGTCCTGTCGCATGGGAAGACGTTGCGAGCACGCACTGCTGACCACAAGTCCACCGCACTCCAAGACACGCAGTAACGGCGCTAACACGTTATCTCCTACCACCTGGAACCCACCGAGTTAATGCTCCGCTGCTGCACAACCCCAAAAAGGGATACAGCTCGCAAACATTCTCTCCGATTTGGCGTCTCCGGGCGCAAAAAAAAGGGGGGGACAGAAGGGTTTTCTGTGAAATCCATCACCAGGAACCCGACTTTCTCCCACCTTTTTCTTCCTCCTCCTCCTCTTCCTCCTCCTCCTCGTCGTCCTCGTCCTCCTCTTCACTTTCCTCTCTCTGGCCGGGCATTTCGGGTTCCTTCTCGGACGCGGGCTGGGTGGGGGTTCCCTCTCCCTCTGCAGCTGGGCCCGAGGAGGACATGCTGTGGACCTGCGGGCGGCCAGGAAGCCACACGTCTCGGTCCCCTCGCTCCCCGCGGCAGGAGCGGGGCGGCCGCCGCGACCCGCCCGACGCTTCCCGGCCCCGGAACGCCGCGCGCCGCGGGAAACCCGACCTCAAAGTTGCCTCCTCCCGCGGCCGGGACAGCCGCGCTCACTCCCCAGGGGCGACTTCCCTGCGGCTCCGGGCATTCCCGAGGCGGGAAACCGCGGGCGCCGCGCCGCCCCTCCCTCCGCCCGGCCCGCACCGCCCCCCGCCCGCTCGCCCGCGCCGCCGCCGGCCGCCTCGCGTCCCCTCCCCCGCCCCAGGCCGCCGTCCAAATGGCCGCGGCGGTGCGGGCGGGCGGGCCCGCGGCGCCCTCTCGGCCTCCCCCGCCCCGACGCAGCCCTCACCGCGGGTGCCGGCCGCCGCGGGCCTGGCGCGCGAAGGCACGAAGACGCTTCGGGAGGCGGCGGCGAGCGCCGAGGAGGAGGCGCACGGGCCGCTCTCTGGCGTGACGCTCGCGCCGCGCTCTCGGCTCCCCCGAATCAACAAGATTTTCAAAATGGCGGTTCGGGAAGGAAAGCGGGAATGCGGCGGCCAATCAGGGCCGCGAGCTGGGAGTTGGCGCGCGCGGGTGGGGGAGGCGGGGCTGCCGGGCGCCTCCGCGGGGAGCCCGGGCCGGGGCGCGGCCGCGCGGGGTCGCCCGGGCTGGGGGCGGAGGGGCGGCGCGCTCTGGGGCCGCCTGCGCTTCGGAGCCTGGCTCGTGGGATCTCTGCTGCCGAAGCGTGCGGGCCGCGTCCGGGGCGGCAGGCCGGCCTGACTGGGCTGATCGCGAGAACGCTAGGGGGCCTGCCTGGGTATTGTCTCCTCGGTTCCTTCCCGGAAAGGGGGGGCAGCCTGGCCCGGGAGGGGGCGGGCGGCTGGTGGCAGAGAAGTTTCTATCCCAGGAAGTCGCTACCTACAGTGTGTCACAGAGCTTGAGAGGAATTACTCAATGGGTGGTCTCCTATAGGTTCCAGAGATCGTGCTGGGGGTGAGTCCTGAAACTGCCGTATTTCTCAGGACCCCATGGATTGTAAGTTGCACCGAAAGGAAGAAGACCCTACGACGTTGAGAGTTCACGTCACCAAAGACAAATCTATGTCCAGACCTGTAAATTAGGGGGATGTGTGTGCGCGCGCGATTTCCCGGCCTGTAAATGCAGAGGGGTGTGAGAGAGAGAGAGCAATAATATAGGAAATACGGTACTGCCCGGTCCAGACTTGTAAATGGGGGGGGGGGGGGCGTGTGTGTGTGAGTGTGGTAATAGAGGAAGCACGGTGTTGCCCCGTCCAGACCTGTGGATGTAGATGTGTGTGCGTGTGTGAGAGATAATAGAGGAAGTATGGTATTACCCAGTCCAGACCCGTGACTATGGGGCGATAATAGAGTAAATACGGCAATGCCCAATCCAGACCCTTAAGTGTAGGGGGGTGTGTGAGAGATAATAGAGGAAACACGGTATTGCCTAGTTCAGACCCGTAAAGGTGGGGGAGATCGTACAATAAATACGGTATTGCCCAGTCCAGACCCTTCTCCCGGAGTTGCAGGCCAGCTGCGCAGATACCTTTTAAACTCAACATTTCAAAACCTGAACGCAGTATTTTCGCTCCTCAAAAGCTCCCCCTTTCTGATTCCCTTGCTTTCTTTTCCCTACTCCACAACCACTAGGGGCCCAAAGGATCCTTTTAGTCCATGGGCTTAATGGAAATATGACAAGTTAAATTTGCCTGAATGGAGTCCGGATTGCATGGTAAAAATTAGACTTTTTCTTGGAATCCTCTCTTTTCCTTTTGTGCCCCTACCGAAAACATAAGCCAATTCTGTCATCTCTACCCTCAAATTTTATATCAATTTCCCCTCTGTTCTGATGCCACTCAAATCCTGTCCGTCCACCCTTTTGCTTGGATTTGGAAGCAGCCTCTCACTGGTCAGGTGGCTTCCACATTGCCACCCCCACCCCCTGCTACTGGCACAGCAGCCAAGGTGATTTTTTTTTTTTTTTAAATTATCAGATTGGGTACTCTCTTGCTTAAAACCCTCCAGTGGTTTCTCTTCATACTTGGAATAAAATTCAAAATATTTACAGTTCATAGGGTGCCTGGGTGGCTCAGTGGGTTAAGCCCCTGCCTTCAGCACAGGTCATGATTCCAGGGTCCTGGGATCGAGCCCCACATCAGGCTCTCTGCTCAGGAGGGAACCTGCTTCCCTTCCTCTCTCTCTGCCTGCCTCTCTGTCTGCTTGTGATCTCTGTCAAAAAAAAAAAAAAAATCTTAAAAAAAAAATTTAGGGTTCATAAAGTCCTATGCAATCCAGTTGTTGACAGTCTCACCTCTCTGACACCTGTGGCTGTTGTGGCCACACAAGCCTTTGAGGTTCCCCCAGAAAGCCAAGTTCATTCCCACCTTTGAGCTTTTTGCTTTTTTTTCCTGCCAGGACCACTTTTCCCTCAGAATCTTCAAACGATTTGCACTTTCACATCATTTAGCTTTATGCCCAGGTGCTTCTGCTACCCCATAATATCATCACTAGTCCCTTCCCATCCTTTTGCATTCATTCATGTGTTCATTCAAAAGTGTTTGCTGAGCACCTACCTACCTCCCACTCATCACTGGGAGCTAGAGATCAGAAGTTTAAGTCTCTGCAATCTTCAAGCTTGCATTCTGGTCGAAACAATGAACAAACAAGTGAAAATGCTGAATGACAAATTGTGATAAAAATAAAACAGGTTAAAGGAGATAGGAAGTAACCAGTAGGGGGGATGGGATCTTATTTTACGTATTTGCTAACTGTTAATAAGATGACATTTGGAAACAGACCATAAATAAATGAGAACACTGGAGGAAGACTGGATAAATTCTAAAGAATTCTTTTAAGTATTGAATGTGGGTTATTAGAGGCAGAGAGGAGTCAATGATGACTTTTGGTTTTTGGTTTAATAACCAGAAGAACCAAGTAGCTAGTTACTAAAGGATAAGGAAGACCTTAAGAGTTGGGGATGGGAGGGAAGTCTTCTTTGTTCTTTGGGGATGGGGAATGGGGAAGGGAATAATTGTTTTGTTTTGGAGTACTAGGTTTGAGATTCCTATTAATCTAAGTGGAGAATCAGAATAGATAGTTGGATGTGAGAGTCTGGCATTCAGGGGAAGAAGCTCTAGTCAAGACATAAATTTAGCAGTTGTCAACATGTAGATGGTATTTAAAGCCCTGAGTCTGGAAGAGATTATTAACAGTGAATATTGGTATAGATGAGGAGAAGGTCCAGATTATACCGTGGAGCTCTCCAGTGTTGAGAGGTTCAGGAGAGGAAGAAGAACCAGCAAAGGAGATGAGAGGGAGTTACTGTATCCAGTGAGGTGGGAGGAGAATCGTGGGTTGTGTGAGTTGTGTCTCAGAAGGCAAATGATTAAGAAGTGTCTAAAAGGGAGAGAGTGATCACTTGGGTCAGAAGATGCTAAAAGGCCAGGCAGGGTGAGAACTGAGACTTGTTCATTAGACATAACAATGCTGAGTTACCAGTGACACCAACAATAGCTGCTTCTGGGGAGGTGGCACGTGGAAGGTGCCACAAGTGGGGTTCTAGTGAAACAGGTAGGCAAGGAATGGATTCAGACACTTTCCAGGAATTCTGCTGTTAAGCAGGGCAGAAAAATGGAAAGTAGATCAAAAGGAGTTTGGTTTTTAAGAAG
Organism: Martes martes; assembly: GCF_963455335.1. Classification (NCBI taxonomy): domain Eukaryota; kingdom Metazoa; phylum Chordata; class Mammalia; order Carnivora; family Mustelidae; genus Martes; species Martes martes. The sequence continues at coordinate 139,054,487 of NC_137893.1, forward strand.
GAAGATATTACCAAATATTTATGTGATGATGGGGATGAATCAGTAGAGAGTGGAAAGTTCGTGCTGAAAGACAGGGAGGGGCTGATCTCTGTAGGTGGATGCAGAAGCTGAAGGTAGGGTGCCAGTTGGTTATGGGGGACCAATATCTGTGAAAGGAAGGGGGAGATGCAAGGTTGGGCAGAGGAAGAGGTCAAACTGAGGCAGACCTGGCAAAGCCTTAGCGAATCCCATGGGGAGCTCTGGAGTGTGCGCTGCTCTGCATAGTGTCCTTCCTCATTGGGCTTTTATAACCCCGCTTTGCTCAGTCACTACATGCAAGCTGCCCCAGGAAGGGCATGACTTTAGGCAAAGTGACTCCATGGCTACGGCAGACCCCGGGGGGGGGGGGGGCTCTGCAACTTGGTGGCAGGCCTTTCCTTGAAGGGAGATCTGGGTGGCCCATCTCCATGTCTACCACAGAGGAGATGGGTTCTGGTACACAGAGTAGGAGTTGTCCTTAGATGGGACAGTGGGCAGTTTGTACACAGTAGCAAGAGGGAAGGTAGAGCATATAGGTATTGACTCTGGGTGGGGATTGGCTCGTGTAGTGGAGTTTTAGAAGTTCTTATTCCTTGTTTATAGCAGCAATGTCCACGATAGCCAAACTATGGAAAGAACCTAGATGTCCATCAACAGATGAATGGATAAAGAAGAGGTGGTGTATATATACAATGGAATACTATGCAGCCATCAAAAGAAATGAAATCGTGCCATTTGCAACGACATGGACGGAACTAGAGGATATTATGCTGAGCGAAATAAGTCAATCAGAGAAAGACAATTATCCTATGATCTGCCTGATATGAGGAAGTAGAGATGCAACATGGGGGCTTGGGGGGGTAGGAAAAGAATAAATGAGACAAGATGGGATCAGGAGGGAGACAAACCACAAGAGCCTCTTAATCTCACAAAACAAACTGGGGGGAGGGGTGTAGGGAGAGGGTGGCAGGCTTATGGACATTCGGAAAGGTATGTGCTATGGTGAGTGCTGTGAAGTGCGTAAACCTGGCGATTCACAGACCTGTACCCCTGGGGCTAATAATACATTATATGTTAATAAAAAAATAAAAAATTTTTAAAAAGGAAGTTCTTATTCTTTTAAGTTTCTCAGTGAAATCAGGAGCCAAATCACCACGAGTGTGGGAGAGGACCATTGGAGCTTTCAGGAGAGGCTAGTCATGTCGGAGAATGGGAAGGATAGATTAGGGAAGGTAGTATGATTACCAGCTTGCTTCAAGGTGGACCCAGTGAGATGGGTGGCCATGAGGTCAAAGTAAGGACTAGTTAGGATTATGGCTTTTGTCCAGCTGCATTCATCTACTTGTGAGCAGCTCTGAAGATGGCAAAGATTTGGGTTTAACCAGGCTGGGATTTTGCCAGCCAAGTACGAAAAAAGGAGAGGAGAGAAATGAGGTGAAGAAATGGACAGGACACTAAATGGAATGATGGAGGGTAGAATCTGAGCTGAGCAGGGAGGGAAATAAGGCAACGAGAGACTTGGTGAAAATGCGGCAAGATCCAGAATTTCACCACCTGGGATTCCTGGGTGGCTCAGTCGGTTAAGTGTCTGCCTTTGGCTCAGGTCATGATCCCAGGACACTGGGATCAAGTCCCACATTGGGCTCTCTGCTCAGCAGGGAGCCCACTTCTGCTTCTGCCTGCTGCTCCCCCTGCTTGTGCGCGCGCTCTCTCTCTCTCTCTGACAAATAAATAAAATCTTAAAAAAAAAGAGAGAATTTCAGTACCTAAAAACTGGCTTGTCTTTCCCGCTAAAACGTTAGCTCCTTGTAGCTGCCTGGACTGGATTATTCATCACGGAATTCTCAGCCCCTGAAGCAGTGCCCAACACCTAGTAAGTGGTTAGTAAACAGATGCTGAAGGAATGCATGCCAGACACATTAAACTCTCATTGCGAAGGGCAGAATGCTTTTTGTTCAATGAGAAGATGTATGAGGACAGGACAGGCTATTTCAGCAAAAGTTCACTCAACAGCAGTTCAACAGTTTTGATTAACCTCAAAGGTTTTATTTCTCAGGCTATAAAGCTCCCTGTCCGTGGAGGGAACTCCCAGGGCTTCCCTCCTTGTGGTTTACTCATTGCTCTAGGCTACTTTGGTCCTGTGGACCCCCGTGCCTGGAGTTCACAGTGTCTGGAGTTCAAAGTGGTAGGGGAATAGCGCAGGAGGAGAATTCATTCCTGCTCTTCTGTGGTTCTGCTCATTGGCCAGTGCCAGATGAGTCACCAGACCCCACCGAACTGCAAAGAATCCAGGCAACATGGGGGCACCTAAGGAAGAATTGTGAGCATTGCTGTCTCTGCATCTAAGGGACTGATAATTGCAACGAGCAATCGAGAAAATTTTTACATACACTGCCCACATATATCTGCCTTTCTCATATACATATCTAGCCCTTCTGCACGCATATCTGTCTTTCCCAGACTGTAAGCTTCATGGGCCCATGCTATTTATTATTCTCTCCCAGTTCCTGGCACGGTGCCTGACACAGTAAATACTTCAGAAATATTTGTTTAATTGAAATGAACCCTTTGGGTTCTTAGGGGCATGAGTCTGTTGTCTGAATGCTATTTAAAGACCTTCCAGGAATATCAGCTCAGTAAATTAACATGGCTTGAGTAAACGGATGACCAGATTCTTATTTAAACCTGGTCATAAACATAAATATAGCTACACATTTGGTCCTTCTAAAAACAAGATATCATACTCTATTTTGGTAGAAAGAGTTAGCCAAAGTACACAGCTTAGTAATTTGAGATTAGGTTTGAAAATATGTGACGGCAACAGTTGGGTGATAAACTAGATAGTTCAGCTCTGACAATGGCCAGGGAAGACCATTCAAGGTAAGCCGTAGGAGAAGTTGAGGGAAATGGTGGTGAGATTATAAAGGTTGGAGGACAAAAGATAAGTGATTACCAGATTTTGGCCCTGGTACCCAATTTTGCTCTGTATTTATCAAGCATTGTCTGTAACACAGTGCATGAATATATCTCTATCAGTTGTTCCATTAAATGGAACCAAAGAAATAGAGAAGCACGGAGCTTTGGTATTATTTCCATCTTTCACTGTAAAATAGGGAAATCAGCTCTGGTGAAGCGGGCGTTTGTGCTTATGGGTTAATAATCCGTGCTTACGTATTGCATGGAACACTGGGTGTAGTACATAAACAATGAATTCTGGTACAATGAAAAGAAATTTTAGGGGTGCCTGTATGGCTCAGTGGGTTAAAGCCCCTGTCTTCGGCTCAGGTCATGATCCCAGGGTCCTGGGATCGAGCCCCGCATCGGGCTCTCTGCTCGACAGGGAGCCTGCTTCCCCCGCTCTCTCTGGCTGCCTCTCTGCCTACTTGTGATCTCGGTCTGTCAAATAAATAAATAAAATATTAAAAAAAAAAGAAAAATTTAAAAAAATTTTTTAAAAAGGAAAAAAAAGTCTTAGATTAATACTTCTAAAAAAAAATCATCAGTGCTTAGATTGTATTTAATACCACCTCTGTGGGCCAGATCAGAACCTCAGAGGCAGTAAAGTGTTTTCCACTACAAGCTGGCTAGAATCATCACCACTGTCCCAAGATTATCGAAATGGGGTGTTCTCTTAGGTAGTAGGTATGTCTAGATCACACCCATGTTTGTCATTCTCGGTTGGCTCCCATTCCACATAGGACCGAATTCAAACCTGCAACAAATTGCGTGACATTTTGAGGCTAAGTTTACTTGTCCAGCTTCATCACCTTCTTTTCCTTGCTATTCATACAGGCAACCTATCTTTTTTTCTTGTTTTTTTTTTCTCCCTCTCTTTCTCTCCTTAAAATTTAATGGGGTATACTGGCATGAAATAAAACCTACATAAGGAAAGCATCCCAGGGGCACCTGGCTGGCTCAGTTGGTAGACCAGGTGATTGTTGATCTCAGGGCTCTGTGTTTGAGCCCCATGTCGGGGGTAAGGTTTACATTTAAAAAAATAATAATGATAATTTTAAAAAGAAAGTATCCTATCTGATGAGTTTTATTTTTTTTTAAGATTTTATTTATTTGTTTGACAGAGAGAGAGCACAAGTAGGCAGAGAGGCAGGCAGAGAGAGAGAGGGAAGCAGGCTCCCCACCAAGCAGAGAGCCCGATGCGGGGCTCAATCCCAGGACCCTGAGATCATGACCGGAGCTGAAGACAGAGGCTTTAACCCACTGAGCCACCCAGATGCCCCACTGATGAGTTTTGACCTATGTTTACAGCATAGAACCGTGACCACAATGAAGACTGGGAACATACCCACCACCTCCACTTTTTTTTGTGCCCCTTATTTTGCTACCCTGTCATCTCTCCAATCCCTACCCCTGGACCGTGACTGATATCCTATCTGCCACAATAGAAAAAAAATACACCTAACTCTGAAATCGTCCTATAGATTTTATTTTGAATTTAGGCTTTCAGAAATAAAATATTTCTTAATGAGCTAGAGAAGGCTTGGGCAAAGTATTTATCCCATAAGGCATTTTCCATTTATGAAATTAAATTTAAAATAAACACCTCCTTGCAAATTAGGAAAAGAAAACTGTCCCAGCCACTTCTCAATTTAATGCAGTAGTTCTGATGTGGGATGGGGCTGGGAATTTTGCCTGCCGGGGATTTGACATTGCCAGGAGACATTTCCAGTTGCCACAACCTGGGGAGGAGCTGCTGGCATCTAGTGTGTAGAGGCCCAGGATGCTGCTAAATATTGTATAATACACAAGGCAGCCCTCACAACAAAGATCTATCTGTTTCAAAACCTCAGTGTTGCCCTGATAGAATGCAATGTATTTTCTTTTCCTAGTTCTCTGCAAAACTTCTCTCAAGACCAGCAATCATCCCCAAATAGGCAAGTGAAAGGCTCCTTTTGAATAGTCCTATACTATTGCTTAGTTTCTCTACAGCATTTGCACTGCTTACCATCACCTTCTCTTTTTTTAAAGTTTATTTATTTTTAAGCAATCTCTACACCCCATGTGGGCTCAAACATGTGACCTTGAGATCAAGAGTCACATGTTCTACCAACTGAGCCAACCAATGCCCCACCATCCCCTTCTTTCAAAAACCCTTTCTTTTGCATGGCAGTGTCCTCACATGACATTGCTTTCTCTTGGTTCCTTTCCTCTGCTGGCTGTCTTGCATCTGTTGTTGATGTCCTTCAGGGACATAAGCTCCTGGTTCTTTCTTTACACATGATTTTTCTGGGTATTCTCATCCATACCCGTGGTATCAATGACCTCTAGATCAACAAAGTCCAAATCAATGTATTTAGCAACACACTTTCTCTTTGAGTAGCCTACTCATCAACAACTTTTTTCGATTTATTTATTTATTTATTTATTTATTTGACAGAGAGATACGGTGAGAGAGGGAACACAAGCAGGGGGGCGTGGGAGAGGAGGAAGCAGGCTCCCCGTTGAGCAGGGAGCCCAACGTGGGACTCAATCCCAGGACCCTGGGATCATGACCTGAGAAGGCAGTTGCTTAACCGACTGAGCCACCCAGGCGCCCTATACTCATCAACTATTGGATTTCTTCACTCAATATCGTGTCAATATCTGAATCAACATATCAAAAATGAAACCCTTTCTCTAGCAAAGCTCTCCCCTTTCTACTGATTCATTTCATTGCTTTGTTGTCCACCTTGTGTCTCAGAATTCACTATTTGAAATCATCTTTGGATGATTTCAACTCCTTTTCTCAACTCCTCATGTCAAGTCTTCCGGATTCTAAATGTCTACATGTCCCACACACCCCTCCTTATCTCTCAGGCCATATTAGCTCTCTCCCTCACTGCTGTCATAGACTCCTTTCTGGTCTCTGCCTGAAGCCCTCACCTCACTGAAAAACTAGTCACCAAACAAGGGATAATCTTGCAAATGCTACAGACTAGCTAGTACGTTTGTCTGGCAAACATAAATTCAGCCGTCCTGACTCAACTCATTGCCTTCTCCGTGAAACATTCCTCGTGTTTCTGAAGTTGAGACAACTTCTCCCCCCGCACTTTGTTCTCTTAGTACTTTGTTCATATCTTTATTATAGCACTTATGAAATTATGTTGTAATTATTTGTGTGTCTACCCTTACAGCAAACCTTCATTAAGAGTTCTTTCTGAAGAGCTGCATTACTCTTGACTCCTCAAACACACTTTCCTTTTTATCCCCAATTCTGTGCTGGCCGCCACCTGTATAGTTACATGAAGAACTCTGGCAGGCACGTGTTTACATCATGACCCTGACCCCTGGTCCCCCCTGAGTGGCCATCTGACCTAGGGAAGGCGGGTTAATCCCCTCAATCTCAATGTGGAATTGAGAGAGAGAGAGTGAAGAGGAAAGTGAATTAGGATAAGGGAGGAACAAAGATTCGTGATTATATTTCATTCCCCGTTCCTGATTGTTGAGGGAGCCTGTCTGTATCCATGCCTTTGGTTTCCAGGTGACAGGCCTGCTACTGCATTTCTGTTACTGGCAACCATAGTATTCTAATTCATACGTCCACTGACTACGAATTCAAGGACGAGCCTAAAGGACAAAAAAGAAAGTGTGTTTGAGGAGTCAAGAGTAATGCAGCTCTTCAGAAAGAACTCTAGTCTAAGGCAGACCTAATCCTTGATTGTCTTTGTATATCCAGCACTTACTATTGAGATACAAAACAATACTAGATAGAAAAATATTTGTGGAATGAATCAAGGAAGGAAGGAAGGAAAGAGAAGAAAAAGTTAAAGAGAGGAGAATGAAAAATGTGATGAAAATGAAAATGAAAAAATGTGAAGGAAAATGGACGGGAATAGAACTGGCGAGAGAGAGAGAAGACAGCAAATTATCTTTTTTTTTTTGTTTAAAGATTTTACTTATTTATTTGACAGAGATCACAAGTAGGCAGAGAAGCAGGCGGGGGCGGGGGTGGGAAGCAGGCTTCCCACCAAGCAGAGAGCCCTATTTGGGGCTCGATCCCAGGACCCTGAGCTCATGACCCAAGCTGAAAGCAGAGGCTTAACCCACTGAGCCACCCAGGCACCCAACACTAAATTATCTTAAAATAAACAACAACAAGGGCACCTGGGTGGTTCAGTCGTTAAGGGGCTGCCTTGGGCTCAGGTCATGATCCTAGGGTCCTGGGATCCAGCCCTGCATCAGGCTCCCTGCTTGGTGGGAAGCCTGTTTCTCCCTTTCCCACTCCCTCTGCTTGTGTTCCTCCTTTCACTCTGTCTGTCAAATAAATAAAAATAAAATCTTAGAAAAAAATAAACAACAACAAAGACTACTGAAGAGAGTGATCTAGGGGCAAAGTGTTTGGCTGTCCTGGGGTGCCCGGCTGGCTCAGTGGGGAGAGCCTGCTACTCTCGATCTCAGAGTTGTGAGTTCTGGCCCCACATTGGGTGTAGAGGTTCCTCAAAACAATTAAGGAAAAAATGTTTGCCTGTCCTGCTCTGGCTTGGCCGACCTAAGGTCAACCTGCTTCCCCCTCCCCCACCTTCACCTATGCCCATTTGTTCTCAGAATCAGGTGGGGGGGGGCCCAGCATGAGTCCCATTGCCTCCCAACACCCCAGCCCAGGCTCTCACGCCCTCCTTTAGACCTGATTACAGCTCACCAGGTTGCCTCGAGGTAACGACGAGGTAACGGAGCTCCCAGCCGTCAATGTCTAGACCTCAGCAAATCTAGAGAGCATAGCCCCGTAGAACTAGCGTGAACTTCGATTTCAGACAGAAGGGTTCAAATTGAGGAAGGTCATCAAATGATTAGATGGTAGGAGTGAGCGGTAATAGGAATCAAAGAACTCTCAAGAGGAGAGGGGAGCTGCGGTGGGAACATGCTCGTCTGCTGTCACACAGTAGGACCTTTAGAATCTATATCAAAGTGATTCCTGTGTGTCAAATTCTCCTTTATTCTACTAGTCAGTTACAGATCAACGTGCTTTCTATCCTTGAACTGTATGAGTTACTATATAATAAAATGTTTCCTAAACAACATTTTTTTTTAATCTCTGATGTCCATTTCCTTCCGTGGCATGTCACCGTTTACCACTGCTACTCGGCTCTCCCTCTAGGAGTCCCTTCAGGAAACTTTTGTCTCTCGGGGGACTTGTCATAGGACTGAACTTAGATGCCTCAAAGGCATGAAGATCTGGAAAGGTACTCACTGAGCATGTACCCCTTCCAGAGCTCTTCTCCGAGTCCCTCCCATCCCTCCCCCAACCCTCATTTGTTCTCTGCTTGCAACCCATGGTCTTTCTCAAGCAAAAAGCTGATCTCATCGTGACCTTGCTTGGTAACATTACAGTGCCTCCCTCTTGTCTGTGGAATCAAATGCAGTTTTAAAATATGGCTTCGCGGACTCTCCATGATCTCGCCTCTTTTTAACCTCTCTAGCTATGTCTCTCCATTCTTTCTTCCAACCACGGGCACTCCCTCCTCCAAAAAAAGAATCCAACAGCCAAAATGAGCTTCTTGAAATTCATTGATTTGCCATGCTCTTCCTTACCTTTAGCTTTCTTTCTCTCTCTTTTTTTAAAGTTTGTTTATTTTTTAAATTAACATATAAAGTATTATTTGTTTCAGGGGTACAGGTCTGTGAATCATCAGTCTTACACAATTCACAGCACTCACCATAGCACATACCCTCCCCAATGTCCATCAACCAGCCACCCCATCCCCCCCAACCCTCAGTTTGTTTTCTGAGATTAAGAGTCTCTTATGGTTTGTTTTCCTCCCCAACCCATCTTGTTTCATTTTTTCCCTCCCTTCTCCCCACGAACCCCCACCCTGCCTCTCAAGTTCCTCATATCAGAGAGATCATATGATACTTGACTTTTTCTGATTGACTTATTTCGCTTAGCAAAATACCCTCTATTTCCATCCACGTCGTTACAAATGGCAGGATTTCGTTTTTTGACGGCTGCATTATACACACACACACACGTGTGTGTGTGTATATATATACACCATATCTTCTTTATCCATTCCTCTGGTGATGGACATCTAGTTTCTTTCCATAGTTTGGCTACTGTGGACATTGCTGCTATAAACATCCCAGGGCATGTCCGTGCTCTCCCCTTACTAGGAAACTCCCCCGTCTCTAGTCATGTTATATCCAGTCTTCAGGTCTCAGCTTAAAAGCCACATTCCCTGGGCTTCACGTACAGCGCCCTCCTCGCGTGCCACCTGCCATCAGAACATCTGCTTTCAATAACAGCCTGTTCACCTGTATAGCCCTCTGTTCAGTTCCCTGAGGTTAGGGATGTTGCCTTTCCTGTTCACTGTTCCACCCCTAGCACCCCGCGGTATCTGCAGCTAGCGAGCATTTGATAAATATCGGCAGAATAAATACAAAGGCCAGAGTCTCTTTAATAGCGATTTACATTTTCCAGGCTCTGTAATAAACTAGTTGCTTCTTAAGGTAATTCCTGGCATCATTTAAGTTGTCACTGGCATGACCGACTATGAATAATGCTACACTTCCTGTAACCTACTCCATAAATACAGATACTGAGAGGCAAATGAATGAATGAACCCATGGAGTGCCATTTAACAAAGCACCTTCCACATGCCCAATAGGGATTATGTCACTCCCAGCCCCTGCATGTTAATGACACGGTGATGTTTTCACAGATGCCTTCCCATGGTTCTTCTCTCTCATGGTATTGGGTATGCTCTGCCCAGTGCTAGTTGGTCGGCCTTAGAACTCTCTTTGCACACGTCCCCCTGCTCCTTCCCGGAACTTTGGCTTCAGAAGTGTCTCTCCTGAGAAACGGAGGCTGCAGACGTACTCAGTAACCAAAGCCAGGTGTAATGAACTGCTCTCGCCTAGACCTGGGGCCCTAACAGGTGGCAGGTATCCGCAGTGCTGGCAGAAGAGACCTGCCTTGTCTTGCACAGCTGAACGCAGCATAGCCTTCCCGAGGCCAATCTGAAGTTGCGGCAACCCAAGTTTGAATAGTGGGGACGTCTACATTTTTAAAACAGGAAAATGGAAGGAGTTCTTTTGGAAAAATTAAAATGACTGGCCGGAGATCCCCAGAGCACAAGCTCCAAGAATATCAAGCGTTCAGTGCCGTTGTGGGAAAGGCCAGCGGGGATGGAGGCAGGGACGATTAGACGTGGTGCCTCCCTTGAACCTCATTGGGTAGATCCAAGATTTTAAAAGGGTTCCTCTGAAATCGCCCAGCCCCAGAATTTCAAGGACCACCGTCGCTGCCCCTTCCGAAAGAGAGAGCGTTTCTGGGGGAGGTGTGTGCGTGCACGCGCTGGGGGAGGGAAGGCTCGGGAGAGGGGCCACCGCTCTCCGGAATAAACAGCAGGGGGAGAAGGGGAGCGCGGCGGAGGGCGGCCGCAGGGGGATGAGCGGGCGGGCGCCGGGGGCGCGGGCGGGAGGAGGGGGCCCGGGGCGCGCGGGGCGGCGGGTAGCTAGGAGACCCGCGCGCCTCTGATACCTGAAGCGCCGCCGGGAGGAGCTGACAGCGGCCCCTCCCTGCGTCCCCGCTCCGGACTCGGACCTCGCGCGCAAGGTAAGCAGGGGCGCGGCGTGCGCCCTCCCCCGAGGGCTGCCGGGCCAGCCGCACCAGGTGCCGGGTCGGCCTCTCTCGCTCGCGCCCGCCCCGGTGTCCTGCGCGCGGAGCGAGCCCCGGGCCGGGGGGGGGGGGGGGTGGGAGGGTGGGCGGCGGGGACTCCGTTCCTCGGCCAGCTGCGCAGGACCCCCGTCTCCTCTCCCCTTACCCCTTCTCTTGTGCCCCCCTCCCCCGGGCAGCCCCCAGAACCCGCCTCCCGGGCTCGTAGGGAGAGGGTGGGAGGGCAGGCGGGAGGTCTTGACCCTTCTCCAGGTGTGTGGCGCAAGCACCCGCGCACGGTTCTCCCCTAGACTCTGCAGTAATTTCCAGGTCGGAGTATCACAACTGCTCTTCTATCAAAACATTACCCCCGCCCCCCCTCCTGTGTCTAGCCTAACTTTGCCGGGGGTGGGGGGGTGGGGGTGGCGATGATGACCGTTGGTTCAAAGTAGGTGTGCCGTCTTATCTTCCTATCTGCACCGAACAATAGGTTGAGGCTCTTTGGTTTTGTGTGTTTGTTTTTGTTTTTGTTTTGGGTCCCCCCCCCCCCCCGGAAAATGAAATACTGTGATGAGTTTAGTAGGTTTTCTGGGGGACTGCGCTGTGACTAGAACTTTATCACAGCCTAAAGCAGTAGGTCCTACTCAAGCGCTCAGATACTAATTCAGAAATGGAGTGGGGGGGGGGGGTGCACACGCAGGCTTCTGTGCATTTAAAAAGCACTCCCGGGGATGGCGATGTGCTTCCCTCCCCCCAACCCCAATCTCTTCAAAGTATCTTAAAGGTCTGCAGAAGTGGGAGAGGGGACACCCAACCATTGGGAAGCATCACCTGGAGAATAAAAACAGAGCGAAAGCTGGTTTCTTTCATGCTGATGAATTTGGTGGGGTGGTTGGTTCTGAGTTGGCAGTTTTGGGAAGGGAGGGTTAACGTTGGTTTGGAACTCAAACAGAGGGTGGAGAGAAATACCATACTTCTAAGAGCCCTTGTTAAAGAGCTAGCTTTTAAACGTCAGTTTTTTTCAATGTAAGAATTCCTTCAAAAGTACTCTGGCGATTAGAAAGGGCTGAGGCCTATTCCCATGGAAATCAGAAAATCTTCCTCCTCTGTGCTTGCATGGACTTTCTGTCAATGACCACTGTCGTCTTTACAGATTGGTTACTTTAAAGCCAAAGATCCAAATGCACTGTATCCCTAGGAAAACAGAAGGAAGAATTATCATATAAATTAATTTAGATTCTGTTCACATTCCTAATTATTTGAACCAAGCTCTTCTACCTGAGTTGGTTGAGAGTGTATGTACGTTATATTGTATTTAAATTTATACAGATACTGAATGTTTCTCCATCTCGCACTTTGCCATGCATATATTTCTGCTGCTTTTTGTATATATCTGTATCTGAACTGTTCTAGGTACCTACCGAACTCTCAGAGTAGCTACCAGGGAAAAGAAATATTTTTATTTTATCTGTCTTTGGAAAATTGAGGTAAAGGACTCATTTAAAAAAAAATACTGTTCCGTTGGTATCATATTAAATCATACCACTTTTTATGAAATGAGATGCTCATTATGAAACAGGAATGGTATTTGGTACCTGCTTTCAAGGATATTAAGGACAAGTAGGAGACTGTCTGTAAAGCATTTTGAACTTTTAAGAAAAGAGTCACTGTCTAGGTATTGAGCCAATATGATTGTTTTCCTGGCAAACTTTTCCTCCTTTCTAAAATTAACTTCCCCCTAGGAAAAAGAGTGCAGATGCACACGATTCAGCCAACCAAGTCGAGAAAATACTGTGTTTGAATTTTAAAAGTGACCTTAATTCATCCCTATAGATCTAGCGTTTGCAGCCTATGCCACAAAATATGCAGAAGTATTCATTGCTTGCTGACCTTTTCAAAGCATTGGCTTAATGAGGGGTGTTATGGACAGGGTACGATATTATGTTATGAGTTTTGTTGGCTTAGGCCAAACGATTATCATTATTTTCCTAAGGTTTTTGTATAGATGTGTGTACACTGGGTCTGGGACTTACATAATTATGTATATATACGTAACACATGTTTTTAATAGGAACAAAACCCCACAATATTTTTCTCTGTGGCAGAACACTGTAAGCATTAGGTTTTGATTACATTTTCATGGAAATTTTAATATGACAGAACTAAAAACTTCAAGGAAATAATTCCATAAAGATCTATTTGGAACTGAAGGCCTTTTTAATAAAAGATGTTTGGAGCCCTTAGCTGTGTGCTTAGCATGCGCGGAGCAGTCCTTTGTGACTAAGGGTGGTAGGTCCAAGTCTGGCAGCTCAGACAGCGGATGGTTAGACCTTGCCACTCTTTTTTCAGACCTTCAATTTGGTCTGTAACTTGATGCTTCACTGATCCCCACACTCTCCCTGCCACGCTAGCTCACAGAGGAATTGCTGGCACTCTGAATTTTTCCCCCCCTCCCATCAATTAGAACATGTTTGCATTGGTTGCAGAATGCCATTACATTTTTAGCACAGCATTCTACGAAATACCTTGAGCCACAGAGAGAGCAGCCTCCGTGTAGCCTCGATCTCAAACTGCCTTACTTAATCAGGCTATATTAATTTCCCTTGATTCAGCTCTGTAGAAATAATAGAATCATAGAGTATTAAAATTGGAAGGCACTTTAGAAGCCATCTAGATTCTAATAATTTCTTCCTACAGATGAATATTGAAGCACTCACAAACCATAATCCAAACTTTGAAAGTAGGCATTACATTTTATATTCTTTCCAGTTCTTGTAGTACTGGGGAATCTGCTCGTTCAAAATGAATTTATACATGAGTTCAATAAGGTAGGAAAGACAGCAAAGTCAGTTGCAAATCTCAGCTAGCTTTCCTGTGAATCTGAGAGTGTCACCTTAAAGGCAACATAGGTCATTGACAAAGGTGGTGACATACTTTATGCTAGTTCCTAGTGGCTGGGGACTGCTTCGGCTGACTGTGGAAGAAAAGGAGTGCCCTGAGAAGGATGAGTATATAGAGAAGGGTAGTGTGGGGGACCATGCAGTGGGGATGGGGACTGACTCCCTCCCTGTAGCGTTCAGGAATGGTTAGCCTTCAGAACGCTCCCTAGCGATTGCAATCTGAAATAATGGAAGCCATCGTTGGAGTTTATAGCCTTCAAAACCCTACTTAATTAAGGCTTGAGTTTTGGAAGTCCGATTTCTTGATGTGTTTGTCTTTCAAGATCTTTAGTCTTAAAGGTCTACCATCCCAAGATCCTAGCATTGAGACCTTTATCTTTTGTCACTTATAAAAGAATTTGTCCTGATAGGTAGGCACCAATCTCAAGAAACCATATAGACTCTAGGGAAGTATTCTTGCCAATGGTATGTCTCACTGCCAATTATTTATTTATTACTTATTTTTATTTATTTTTTCAAGCTGTAGTTCACTTTATTTTTCTTGTATAAAACTATGAGGGGGTTACAGCTGGAGTCTGGGTCCTCTGCACAGAGACTCTGGTGTGGGTCTTCACAAGATGGTCAGTGAATTTCTGATAGGGAGACTTGGTGAACACTGCCTCCTTCCAGAGGTCAGGGTGAGATAGCTATAGGTCTTGGAGATGGCATCAAAAGTAACCTTGACAAAGTATCGGTCGTCAGTTTCGGCCATCATCAGTAGCTTCTTGGGCACGGGGGCTGAGATAAATGCCAGTGCCTCTGGGGGCAGAGATGGGATGCACCAGCACAGAGCCACAACAGCCAGTCACCTTGCCTAGGACAGTGTGGGACTTGCTGATCTTTTTCCCAGTAGCCTCGCCACAGTGGGACGATGGACAGCTTGGCCAGGGTGATATCCCCGCGGATGGCAGTGGCTACCTCCTTGGAGTACTTGACCCCCAGACACAGGTGTCCACTGTAATCTCCGGTGGCAACAAATGCCTTGAATCTGGTCCGCTGGGTTACACGGGTCTGCTTTTTGCACAAGCATGATCTTCAAAACCTCGTCCTTGAGGGATGCTCCCAGGAAGAAGTCAATGATCTCAGATTCTTTGATGGGCAGGGAGAAGAGACAGATCTCCTCCAGGGATCTGATCTTCATATCCTTTACCAGGTGGCCCAGCTTGGTGACAGGGATCCTCTCCTTGTTGTGGCCTTACCTCCTTGAGCTCCCTGGCCTCAGCCCCAGCCAGACTCACCACCCCCATGGCCCCGATGCTGCTGCAGAAGCCTCAGGGGAAGCCAGCCCAGCATCCCATTCCAGTCCCACACCCCGCGCCCCACTTTTCAAAAAAGTTCTTGTAGCTTAATGCTTCTTCCCCAACATACTTCATTAGTGCAGACTCTTCTTTCTTTTTGAAATCCTGCTCTCCATGAGCATACTTTAGTCCTTGACCACTATTTTCTGGGAAACCATGTGAGCAGAAAGACGTAAGAGTGTTTGGAATATTGTATATAAATGTGTATATAAATATCTTTAAGTTTTCAAGGAGGCTTATGAAAAAGGCCAAGGAGCGTATCAGGCAATGGACTTACATTTTGGCTTTGGAAGACAGAGAGGAGTGTGGAGATGACTGTCAAAATCGCCTCTGATCCCACTACCCAGACATAGCTACATCTAACACTTCGGCATAACTTTTCTGGGTTCATAACTTTTATACATGTGAACATATATGCATATATGAATGTTGTTACAGAATTAAGATTTTTTTTTCTATGCATTGTTTATTTATTTTTTTAAATTAACAATACAAAAATTGCCCATGTTATTCAACATTTTTTCTTTAGCTGTCTGGACTATACTTTCTTTTTCTTTTTTTTTTTCTTTTTAAAGATTTTATTTATTTATTTGACAGAGCTCACAAGTAGGCAGAGAGGCAGGCAGAGAGAGAGGGAGAAGCAGGCTCCCCGCGGAGCAGAGAGCCCGATGCGGGACTCGATCCCACGACCCTGAGATCATGACCCGAGCCGAAGGCAGAGGCTCAACCCACTGAGCCACCCAGGTGCCCCTGGACTATACTTTCTTTGCTCCTTCTTCTCGGATAGCTAAAAGGTATTGATCTTAAAAAAAAATTCTTAAAATTTCCAACTATTGCAGCCTTTAAGGTTTTTGCTTGTTTTTTAAAATAATTATGAGCTCGTTTTCCCTAAACAGTGCCAGGAAAAAATGATATTTAACAGATTTCTTTCTGTAAGGCGAGAAATTGGACACATTTACTATTTCTCTTTCTCCGTCCCCTCCATGTCCTAGTTTTTTGTTGAAAAAAATCTAGTGATATAATGTAGGGTTATTAAAATCAAATTTATTATTATTTCATAAATGCCAAAATAATCTCTTTTTTAAGAAGAATTACTTTTAACACTTTCTTTAAGGTTTATACCCATATTGACCAAATTTATTTAGACTTAACTCCGTTTAAGGCATTCTATTACTTATACCTGGTTAATAACGTTACCATTCCTCCATCCTTAAATTCATGCCATAACAAATTTAAGTATGTATTCAAGTAAAATGTTTAGGCCATATGTAGCTGAGAATGTTTTTAAGAAATTGCTTTCAGAAAGCCTTGCACAGATGAGATTACTTTCTATTTTTCTTGCTTTATATAAAATGCTTGGGTCATAGTCCTTATCTCAAGGCTCTCTAGATAGGGCTTGATTGAATTCTAGCAATGAGGGTTGCAGAAGAGAAGTCTGGGGTATTTCTGATGGCTATTCCTTTGTAGGTAGTCTGTTTTTCTGTCTGGATGCTTAAAGCATTGTATTCATTTCCCTAATACTAAAAAAAATAATAATAATATATATATATATTTTTTTGGCCAGGCTGTATCATGATAATAGTCTGTTTTATTTTTTCCCTGGTACTCTTTGAGTAGTATTGATTTGAAGACTTAAAATCTATTTTTCATCTCAGTATTCAATTCTTGTGGTGATTTCTTTATTGATATCTTTCTTTTTGGAAACATGCATATATTTATGCATTCATCTCCCATATCTCATTGTTCATTTAATAAATGTAATCTTTTTGCCTTTTCTCTGAACACTGGCAGAATTTCTCAAGGCTATCATCTACTCTGTTGAGATTTTCAATTATTTCCCATACGTTACTCTCCCCATTGCAACTTTTGAGTTGGCATTGATATTTTTGGTTGTCTTTCCTAATCTCAGATCCTTCCTACTTTGTGGTTACCTACCTTGGCTTCATAGCTATGACGTCTTTTTCCTTCTGAGTCTACCACATCGTAGATCCATCCATGTTTGGACTGTACAGCAACTTTATGTACATATTGTTTATGGTAATTCCTTAGAAGAGTCTCCTTTTGAAGTACAGTCTTTTCATATACCTAGTATTTTCTGTCCGTTTGCTCTACCTTGAAGAAGTTAAGGTGGGCTCCTGCACATATGATGTGGAGTCCTGGCTGATTCCAAGGTTGGTGACAAAAGGAGGTTGAAATGTGCAATGATTTACTTTACTACCTCAGAGAGAAAGGAGGAGCAAGAGACTGATGGTATTAAAGAAAAGAGCCTTAGGTCTTCACACAAAAAAATTTTTTTTTAGTATATAACGCATGAACTTCATTAGAATAGAAAATTTTGGGAACACCTGTCTGGCTCAGTCAGTAGACCAGCGACTCTTGATCTCAGGGTTCTGAGTTCAAGCCTCATGTTGGGTATAGAGATTACTCAAACAACAATGACAACAACAAAAAACTTTGTTTTCAATCACTTTTATACATTACCTTGTATTATCCTTAAAACAGTTGTTTTTGAGTTCAACGACCACATCCTTTGGGTTCTGAAGATTGTGGGTTGGATACATTCCTTAACACTAGTAATGGAAGCTTTGCAAATTACTTTAATGTCCCTAACCTCATTTCTTCACCTGGAAGAAATAATGTCTACTGCATAGAATGGTACAGGTTACAGGCGATAATTACATAGGAATTGTCAGAACATAATTTGTGGTAGAAGGCATGGATGAGATGGCCCCAGGAGAGCCTGGAGCAGGAAGAGACCTTCAACAGTGAAGCCTTGAGGAGAAAAAGCCAACAAAGGAGACGAGCAGGTGGCACCTGAGTGGCACTGTGGGTTAAGTGAATGACTCTTGGTTTCGGCTCAGGTCATGATCTCAGGGTCCTGGGATTGGGCCCCATCTCGGGCTTTGCACTCAACCTGGAGTCTGCTTGAGATTCTCTCTCTCTCTTTCTCTCTCTGCCCTTTCTGCTCATGCTTGCTCTCTCTCTCTCTAAAATAAATAAATTAAATCTTAAAATAAAAAAAAAAAGCGATGAGCAGGAGTGGTCAGAGTGAAGGACAAAGATCAGAAGAAATTGGAATCAGAGAATCAAAGGGAATTTAGACATTTCAGATGAACAGAACTCCCGTTAGCATCATGAGTGTTGGGTTTGGCAGGTGGTTAGACTGACCTCAGACACGGACCCTTTGCGTGCAGAGAGGCAGTAGAAGGAGGACAGCAGTAGGTTGATTAACATGTTTAGGGAGGAGGGTAGGAAGTGTAAACAGCCAATGAAAACATGGTTCTCCCTTAAGGGAAAGGGATAAGACAGGAAAGAAGAGAGAGAAGTCAGTAGCTAGATGGATACTCCAGATTGCAGATTGTGATTTGAAGAAATAGCAAAATTTCAGTAGAAAAAAGGTATGAAAGTTTGCCAAGTAAAATTTTTTTTCAAGGAAGGACATTAAAAATATGACCATCTGATACCAACTTATTTCTGGAAAGAAAGAAAATATTGACATGAAAAAATTGAGTACATTTAACTTTATGAGAAAGTCAGTCTCTCAGATGGTAAAGTTTTTCTTTTTTTCCATCCAAGATTTACTTTTCGCCCTCTGGGTTCAAGGTTCCACCTCTCTTCTCCCGTAGAGATCTGGCTTCGCCCATCGTCTTCTCTCTCAACTACTTTCCGTCTCTTCTTCTTTGTTGAGTCTCTCCCACGATTACATAAGCATGCCCCACTCCATCTTTAAACAAACATAGGTAAGAAGTAATGAGGACCTGCATGAAAACAGTGGCAAGGAGATGGAAAGAGCGGCCAGATAGGAGGGAGGACTTATAAATAGCATTCATAGGACTTGGTGACTGATTGGAGGTGGCAGGTGGGAGGGAGGGAGGAACCTAAGATGACTTCCAAGGTGACGATGCTACATGGCGCTGTCATACAGGAGGATTGGGGCTGGGAGGACACAACTCATGGACTCGGCCCAGCGTGCAGGGAGCATACGAGTTGGGAACTCTGCACCCACCCCACTTCAGCCTTTGTCTTCTCATGCTTCATGGGTTGGGGTCTACACCTTGCTTTCTGCAATTATTTGCCTCTTGGGAGTTCAAGCCCTGCACGCAGGAGTTGGTGAGCTAACAGACTATGTGTATTTTCTACTGGAAAAAAGTAAAAATGAATCAAACGATAGAAATAGGAGTCCCCATGTCACGGGGTGTCTAGATGGAACCTTTTGAGTCTTCGGTTTTAGCTGTGACTCAAGACGGTAAAGGCCATATTCCGAAGTCAGATGTAAGACCACAGTGCTGAGTACAAGAGGAAGAACAGGAAAATCAGCTTCACACTGGTTGTGGTTAGCTCATTGGCCACTTCCAGCTGATAAAACAGGCCAGAGAGGCTAAGAAAATAATGATTAGAAGATCATTTTTAGGGGTGCCTGGGTGGCTCAGTGGGTTGAAGCCTCTGCCTTCGGCTCAGGTCATGATCCCAGAGTCCTGGGATGGAGCCCCGCGTTGGGCTCTCTGCTCAGTGGGGATCCTGCTTCTCCCTCTCTCTCTCTCTGCCTGTCTCTCTGCCTACTTGTGATCTCTGTCTGTCAAATAAATAAATAAAATCTTAAAAAAAAAAGAAAAAAGAAGATCATTTTTAGAGAGTTGGGAGTGGGTTTGAGTCCCCGCTCCTGGCCACCTTGAGAGAGGGCTGTGAGGTCGTGCCTCTTCAACTCAAGAAAAGGGTTTTCCGCAGACCATTGGAGTGTTTAATGATTGGGAGGTGTAGTGGATGAGAGATTGGTGCCTGAGAAATCTAAAGGACAAGAGACTGGCCAGCTCCTCTCCTCGTAGATCAACAGAGACGGTAGGTGCATTGTGCCATAATTCAAGAGAGCACAGACTTCAGGATCGTTCCCCAAGGACCAAAGGTACCCAATTCTGAAGCCTGAGGTCATCTCAGGTCATATGCAAGAGGACCACCTGGACCCCAGCAGGGTAAACTGAGGAAAGAGCCATCAGTTAGCATGTGCACCAAGCGATCTGTAGGCGATGGGGGTAGAGCTGAGGTTCTCTATCTCTCGACTCCCAGTCCCCTCACCACCATCCCCAACCCTGCTCAAGAGGAAAAAGTAACCTTTAAAAACCTACCAAGCTCACAGATGACCAGCATTAGATTATTAATCAAGGGAGAATTTTCCTGCAGTCTCTTCCCCGTGCCCACCCCCCCAAGTCATGCCCACTTTGGTATCAGGAAGTGGCATAAACCTCTGTAAGGAATCTGGCCAAAGAGAGAGGACGCTTTCCTTGTCTACCTTTCCCAGTACAAGGGGAAAGTGTTCCGTAAAGATGTTCGGTAGATCACAGCTGTAGGAAGACGCTTAACTTTATGTGAGCTGGAAGTCTGAGTGCTTTTTATGATGCGACACATTAATTACAGAATGACGATCGATTTTGGGGATTTAGAGTGACTCAAGTGTCCTCATTATTTAAGAGGAGCTGAAAAAGTCATGACAATTGTCCCGAATTTCGCCCGAGGACTAGGGAAGAACAAACCTCACATACTAAAAGAGGCAATGGAGAAAAGAGATAAAGTCATTTTCTGATGCTATCCCACGAGTCCTGCTTGTTCGCTGCGCACAGAAACCATCTGGGGTTTTTCAATGGTCCATAATTGACAAGAGGATGGAAGGGGAATGCGGGTTCTTCCAGGAATTAAACAGAAATGTCACGATAACTATTTTCATTTCTGAAAAGGATGCTAGGAGAATTTTAATCAGGCAATTAAAATATATATCAGGTAATTTAAGAATAAGGTTTGCAGTCTGTTTCACAGCTGGGGAAATGATCTGAGATATGGCCTTTATGAAATAAGCCCATAAGACATTTTCTCCCTTCTGTTTCCAAAGAATCACAGAAGCCATAAATGGCTAAGATTAACTGTTCGCCATTTGTATTCTGCCATTGATCAATTAAAAAAAAAGAAAAGAAAACATGTGTTCCTGTAAAACAGTAAAGATGATGCCCATAAGCCAATACATTCTAGAATAAACAAAAATGCTAATGGATTTCTCTTTTCCGCTTTTAGGCATTTTAAAAGGGCTTTAAACTATTAGCTTCCATATTATCTTCCCAGAATTTGCCAAGTTAGTCAATGAAAGTCTTTAATGGTAAAGGAGTGACAAGGGAACGATCTAAATGATGTTTCTATTAATGTATTCCTAAAAGTGGAAAAGACAACTTGAAAAATACGTATGATTCACCCGTAAAGTATTTACACTGACTGAGAACAAGCGCAGTTTATTCCATAGAAGTGGAGTTTTGGATCCAGAAGTAGAAGATCAGATTGACCCGAATAGAGGGAAGAAAGTGGTGACTTGGCACAAGGACATGAGTCCTTCTGCTGTGGGTCTAGAGGGAACGCAGCTGTGCCCTTAGGATCCTGATCCAATGGATCCAAGCAATGCCACCTTGTTCTAGGGCTCTGCTAAGTGCTCCCA
The DNA here is from genome assembly GCF_963455335.1 of Martes martes. Classification (NCBI taxonomy): domain Eukaryota; kingdom Metazoa; phylum Chordata; class Mammalia; order Carnivora; family Mustelidae; genus Martes; species Martes martes. The sequence goes on from NC_137893.1 coordinate 139,075,799, forward strand.
GCAGCTCCTTCTGCCCAGGGAGAGGAGCAAAGTGCTGGAGGTGGTACACGACCTGGGGCGTATTTCATCTCCCAGTGTTGCCGTTTCACTGTGATAAATAAAATTCTGAGATGCCTCCCAAGATCTTTGCACCTTCCCTCCCCGAACCCCCTTCCCCTTGAGCGTGAGGATAAAATGTTAGTCCCGTGGTTTTGTTCCATTACCCTCATTATCAAGACTGGAGAGAGACTGGAGGGCTGAATCGCTACATTGTATCCCCGACACTAATAATACGGTCAATGATACTGGAACAAAAAAGAAAAGACTGGAGAGAGAGTCACCTGTCCAGGTTTGACCTGGAAAAGATGGCCGAGGTGAGGTGTGGGGTTTGGAAAAAAGTAATAAATAAGCTGATGCTTGTGGGTTTTTGGGTGTAGTGGTTCATCTCTCTGTAATACACCTTTCCATCATTTGGTGGGAATAATGAAGACTTTATAGATTTTTCTCTCTAAGTCAAAATGTTTTATTAGCTTTATAATGGAGGAAAAGCTTTGAAGACATAGGAAAAGGCTTATTTTTAGAGAAATGAGACAGAAGTAGAAGGAGGTAGGTTATGCTTGGAAGTTACGTGTAGCCCACACCTGTTGTGTGTCAAGCTCTGTGAGGTACTGTGCGCAGGTAAGAGAGGATTCTTGCCCCCATTTTACAGACCACAAAACTGAGGCTCAAAACGATTTAAGTTTATTTAAAAATTTTTATTATTATTTTTAAGATTTTGTTTATTTGAGAGAGAGAGAGAAAGAATGAGTGGGGAGAGGGGCAGAGGGAGAGGCAGAAGCAGACTCCCCACTGACCAGGAAGCCTGACTCAGGGCTCCATCCCAGGACCCCAAGATTGTGACCTGAGCCTAAAGCAGACGCTTAACCGACTGAACCGTCCAGGTGCCCCACCTTTTATTATTTTTTTAAAGGTTTATTTATTTAAGTAATCTGTGCACAGGATGTGGGCCTCGAACTCATGGCCCGAGATCGAGAATAGTATGCTCCTCTGACGGAGCCAGCCAGTCGCCCCCAGGTTTAAGTTTAGTAATCAGTGCAAGTTTAGTTATGCAGCTACTAATGAGAAAGCAAGAATCTGAACTTGGGCCAAACCGAACTCCCCTCGTCTACTCAGGCTCTCAGGGAGATACAGATCCAGTATGAAGGCCTTTGCGACAGCTGCTCCCCAAGACAGAGCCCAGGTGTGGGTTCTCTCTCATGGCGACGCCACCAGTAATCAATAAATCGTGATTGCTGGCAAAGCCTTATTGATTCGACTCTGTAGAGCTCTCTTCTCGTTGGTTCCACTTATTAATGTAGAGTTTAGCGCTGGAAGGGCCTTGGGAAATTAGAATTTGCAGACTAACGGCATCTATCGGAATCCTTCTGTGGAACATTTTCAAGACACGCATGCTGCCTTCTGAGTTCGCGGGGGTGAGGTGTGCATGGTGTGGATGGGTCTGGGTGTTTGGAAGGTTTCCCGGGGGTCATCTCATGTACTTTCCTGGTTAGGCTAAGAACCAAGACTGTCTTGGTTCGGGTCGCTGGGGTGGCTCAGTGGGTTAAGCCTCTGCCTTCAGCTCAGGTCATGATCTCAGGGTCCTGGGATCGAGCCCCGCATAGGGCTCTCTGCTCAGCAGGGAGCCTGCTTCCCCTCTCTCTCTGCCTGTCTCTCTGCCTACTTGTGATCTCTGTCTGTCAAGTAAATAAATAAAATCTTTAAAAAAAAAAAAGATTGTCTTGGTTCACGTAGGTCGTTAGACAATTTAAGCCTCGGTGATTCTGTTCGAGTTCTTTCTGATCTCCTCTTTCATCACCACCAACTTGCAATTCAGTTTCTGATTTAATGAGTTGGGCTTTAGGTAGACCTTTATTTTCAAAACAAACCTCTGCTTTTCTGTGATGTAGATGAATGCACAATGCAGTGCCCTGTGCTTTGGGCTCAGAAATCCGTGAGAAGCTCTTTAATGATAATTCAAGTTAGTTGCAAACTGCTGTGGCAGGGGGAGACACACCAAGCTGGAGGGTCCACAAGGAGGTGTGCGCGGTGACTGTGGGATCAAAATGTGGCTTCAGGCAGGAAAATAATTTCTTTAAATCCACTAAGTTTATTTTACATTCATCTCCAAGGTGTGATTACCAGCATGTACAATTTATGACTTGGCATCGTGTCCCACCCTGGTCATGTTTAATAACTTCGAAACATGATTTCACAAATCTTGAGGTTTATGCGAATATAAATGTTTACTTTTTCAGGGAGATAAAGCGGGCTCCTGGAGACAACGGCAAAGCAAGAATGTTTTTTTCCTTATATTAGATAGTTGGAAGAAACCCCACGGAGGAATCCATCATTTGTAGAAGGGAAAAGAGCATAGCTAGTTTTAACTTCAGTTGAGATCATCCATCTGAGCTGATCAGTAGCTCACTGGGGCTCTGTTTTCATTCTTTAGACCCTAGCTTGCTTTCTTTCTTTCTTTCTTTCTTTCTTTCTTTCTTTCTTTTTAAAGATTTTATTTTAGGTGGGGAAGAGAGCCCAGGGGGAGCAGAGGGACCAAGGGGGAAGCAGACTCCCTGCTGAGCAGGGAGCCCAACTTGGGGCTTGATCCCAGGACCCCAAGATCATGACCTGAGCCAAAGGCAGACGGTTAACCAGCTAAGCCACGCAGGCGCCCCTAAATCCAGCTTTCTTAACAGCACAGATCAAGATATTTAATAACATAAGATTCAAATGAAGTATTTGGGGCTCAGTTGACTTGCTTTATAATCTATCTTTTATTAAAAGATTCACTTTTTAAAGGGAGTCCTGGGGTGCCTGGGTGGCTCAGTGGGTTAAGCCTCTGCCTTCTGCTCTACTTGTGATCTCAGGGTCCCGGGATCGAGCTCCACATCGGGCTCTCTGCTCAGCGGGGAGCCTGCTTCCCCCTCTCTCTCTGCCTGCCTCTCTGCCTACTTGTGATCTCTCTCTGTCAAATAAATAAATAAAATCTTAAAAAAAAAATAAAGGGAGTCCTATTTCTGATTTCACATTTTCGTTTCTCTCAGAGGAGTTTCTACTGCCCTTTCCATATTACATAAATCAAAACTTCTTTCTGTTAATATTCTTAATGATCAATGGTAAATATGAGTGTCCTTATCTCCTCAACTGACTGAACAGAATGACCTTGGTTCAGGGAAAATGTCACGGGCTGATCCCCATTAAGGAAAAATATAATGTTACATTATGGCCTTGTAGAATTTAGAATTCTCTCAACCCTGTAAGAAAAGGCACAAATATAAGCAGAGAGAAATAAATAACAGAAAGATAGTGCATTAAGCACAGTAAAGCATAGTCAGAACGAACAGAAACCTTTTGCTTTGGTTGGGGAAACTATTCCTAGATGTTTGTGTAGGGTTCTTTGGAGCAAACCCAATGCAACCTACTTGCATTGAACAAAGTGAGATTTTCTACTTTTGTGACCATTTGGAAAACAAAACAAAGCCAAAAAAAAAAAAAAAAAAAAGAGAGAGAGAGAGAAAAGAAAAAAGAAAAGCAACCAAATAATTACCATTTTTGCCTGGTTTTTGGCAGCTGAGGCTTCTCTATATTTGAATGTTGCATCTTCAAGAGAATGTATCTTGATTTTCACCCTGTTAATGCAACCAGAGGGAGGTCTGCCTGCACAGACTCATTAACTCATTCAGTTGGGACTGTAGGTCACCCAAGGCTAGATGAGACCTTAGAAATCCCCTTTTCTCATCTGGTGATTTTACAAGGGAGGGAACTGACGTGGTTTGCCAGGGTCATTGGTTATCTGGTGGTTGAACAAAGGCTCTTGGTGGAGGTTCTTGATGCTTAGGGACCTTCTTTTTGGCGTCTTTCTGCTTATGATTAAAAAAAAAATTAGGTACTTCATATATTTGTGTATTCAATCACAGAAGTTCAGTTTCCAGTTTTTCACATTTCAGAAATATATGGGGCGTGGCAATAATGCTCTTCCCCAAATACTACTGGAGTTCTGCCTTCAATATCGCCATTTCTGGAGCCCCATCATGTGATGAGTTTCACCAGTGATTTGCAAGAATTGTGTGTTGCTTCTGAGAGGAAGTATTTAATCCATGTTGTCTAAGGCCCTCTGGGGATGTGTCTTTTTTTTTTTTTTTTAAGATTTTTATTTATTTGAGAGAGAGTGTGTGTGTGTGTGTGCACAAGTGGGGGGAGCAGAGGGAGAGAGAGACACGGGCTCCCCGCTGAGCAGGGAGCCCGACGCAGGGCTTGATCCCAGGACCCAGAGATCATGACCTGAGCCGGAGGCAGACGCTGGAAGGACTGAGTCACCCAGTGCCCCCCCCCCCCACGCAGGTGCCTCTGTGGTAGGTGCTCCGTCGGTCTGTATCCCTGAATGATAACGACATGCAGCGCCCCCTGCTGAACTGCAATGCACTCTAAGCATGAGCCCAATAACCTTTCAAAAAAATTATTTTTTTTGAGTACAATTGACACACAATGTTACATTTGTTTGAAGCATATACCGTACTGATTCCGTAAGTCTTTACATTGTCCTGTGCTCACCACAGGTGCACCACTGTCACCATACAACAAGATTACAAGACCATTGACTGTGTTCCCTATGCCATAGCTTTTATTTCTATGACTTATTCAGAAACCTCTTTTGGGGCCACCTGGGTGGCTCAGTTGGTAGAGCCTCTGCCTTCGGCTCAGGTCATGATCCCAGGGTCCTGGGATGGAGCCCCACATCAGGCTCCCTGGTCAGCGGGGGAGCCAGCTTCTCCCTCTCCCCCTGCTCATGCTTGCGTTCTCAGTGTGTCAAATAAATAAATAACATCTTTAAAAAATTTTTAAGCCACTGAGATTTGGGACTTATTTGGGACCTCCGGGTACAAACCTGCTAAAAGGTGTTTTCTTTTCTTTTCTTTTCTTTTCTTTTTTTTTTTTTAAGATTTTATTTATTTATTTGACAGAGACAGAGAGAGATCACAAGTAGGCAGAGAGGCAGGCAGGGGTTGGCGGGGCGGGGGGAGGGGGATAGGCAGGCTCCCTGCCGAGCAGAGAGCCCAATGCGGGGCTCGATCCCAGGACTCTGAGATCATGACCTGAGCTGAAGGCAGAGGCTTAACCCACTGAGCCACCCAGGCGCCCCAAAAGGTGTTTTCTTTTAAGGAAGAAAATATTTCTAATTTAGGCGTATAGCATTAAAGGAAAATGTAAAGTTCGGGCAACACATTTAACAATTTAGGGCAAAAACAAAATATGAATTTTTTTGCTTATTGAGGATTTTTTAAAAATTTACAAAAATTTTTTTTTTGTGGACAGTTGTTTCTATATCATTAACTTGATTCTCCACTTTGGTTTTTTTAGTCACCCACGGTAGCAATCCGTGCATGGGATGACTGCTGCAGCCCATTTCAACATTTTTTGAGTTATTGTCATTTTAAATCACAATGAAGATTCAGTAAATGCAACTAAGAATCAGGGAATCTGGGTCCTCGTTTTCATATTGCCAGTGCATGACCTTCATCCTGTCTGGGTATTAGGACACCCATCTAAAAATAGGTGTTGAAATAAATCATCCCGAATATCATTCTAGATCTGTGGGTCTGTAATTCCAGGAAATCAGAGTAACATGCTGCTAACTATTTTGGGTTAGGGCTCTTCCACAAAATTTTAAAATATAAGAACCACGTCTAAGTATATCTCGGAATAACAATGATTCGAGGAATAAATGATGCTTAAATCATCCGCATCTTAAAACTGTCTCAGGATATGGTACATTATGCTGTCAGAGCCCCCCTGCATTTGTAAGTGCTATCCATGATTTTTTTAAAAACAGATTTTCCAGGTTCTTCTGGTATTTAGGTTATTTTCCTTGTATTTAAGAATTTCTTCTTCTTTGGCACGCAGAAGAAGTTTCCTGGGGATGTAATGCAACTGTATGTCTGTCATGTCTGATTTGCCTTTTTAGTTTCTCCAATTTCTCGTAGAGATGTGGATGCCCAGATCTTTAACGCTTTTTCATGAGATTTGTTGACTTGATCAAATTTGCCTTGCTCTGTCTGAATTCTCGGACTTTGGGAAAGTGTTGGCAGGTGAACATTAATTAGCCTCTCGTTTTGATCACAGAGCAACAGTGGGTGCACTTAAACCTCTGCTCTCAAATCATTGGGTTGCTTTGCCGTCAGTGTGGATGGAAGGCTCCTGTGACAAAGCCTTCAGGATCAATTGCCATGTTCCTTCATGGTGGAAACTGTCACTGGTTTCTTGCTCTGGCTTTTGACTTTGTTTTCCCAAAAACAAGTGGGCCACACTCAGGTGCTTGGGTGGCTCATTGGGTTAAGCATCTGCCTTTGGCTCAGGTCATGATCCCAGGGTCCTGGTATCAAGCCCCATATCGGGCTCCTTACTTAGTAGGGAGCCTGCTGCACACCCCCACCTTCCCCAGTTTGTGCTCTCTCTCTTTCTGTCAAATATCATAAATAAAATCTTAAGGAGAGGGGCGCCCTGGTGGCTCTGTGTGTTAAGCCTCTGCCTTCGGCTCAGATCATGATCTCAGGGTCCTGGGATCGGGTCCTGCATGGGGCTCTCTGCTCAGCAGGGATCCTGCTTCCCTTCCTCTCTCTCTGCCTGCCTCTCTGCCTGCTTGTGATCTCTGTCTGTCAAATAAATAAATAAAACCTTAAAAAAAATATTAAAGAGAAAAAAAAGTAGGTGGGACACAGAACCATCCAGCCACAGCCCCTGGCCTCTGGGGGGTGCCCATCTAAGTTATGTTCATTTCATTGCTGTACTGATGGCTTGGTAAAGGGTCCAAGGGATCTTTGCAAGCCAGCTCAGTTGTTTTCTTTCATGCAGACAATGTTCTGGTTTGTTCATCTCTATTTATTATTTTTTTTGTGTTGCAAGGGAATATAATCAGTATTGTAGCATGATATTTTTTTATTTCGGAGATATAGAAGGATGGGGAGAGTTACTCATAATGACTGTCATTCTTGTTGGTTGTAAAATATACTTTTAAGAATCAGATACTGCCTGAAAATAGAAGCCACCTGCATTGCACAGAGCTCCGGGCACTTATTTAAATTCAGTGGCAAATAAAATTATCTTTATGTAAAACTCAATTTTTAAGAAAGCAGCCGTGTGACATTTTGACTAGCGTTACCTATTTTTATATTCCTAAAACATTTCCGTTTTTTGCTTTCATCTACATCTTAAATAGGTAGCTCAGGGCATTCGATATCTTAGCTCAGTGCGCTCACCCAAAGAAATAAAAAATAACACAAATACAAACATGCCTCAGTCCCAAGAGTTCTTATTGGGCTTGAAGTCCCATGTACAAAGGCACCCCTTCAGTGCTTTAAAATGCTGGAGAAGACTGAATTTAGCAGGCATAACCTTGTCGTCTTTGACTAGTCCTTTCAACCTCATCGTCAGCACCGGTGACTAACAAGGAAGTGCCTGTTAGAAAGGTGACCCAGCGCCTGGCAGGTTTCACTTGACTCGAAGGAATGTGTAAGCCCCAAGGCCAAGCTCACATACTGTAAGCTTTCTGTATGTTTGTGAACTGCAGTCTTGGGGTCTCTCCATAGGTATGAAAGGTATGTGGGGGAGGTATTTCACTGATGCCTCTATGCCACCACACTCAACCGAGCTAAGCCAGAATCCACATGTCACAACTTGGGTGGCTTAGCCGGAGAGAAGAGAAAACGGGAGGGACTGCGGTAAGCAGGGCTGTCCTGAAATGTGTTCAGATTTGACGGTATGAGAGATATGTGCATTTTGCTTGATTATTTTCAGTGGGACGTGTGCTATTTTATTTTATTTTATTTTATTTATTTTTTATTTTTTTTTAAAGATTTTATTTATTTACTTGACAGACAGAGATCACAAGTAGGCAGAGAGGCAGGCAGAGAGAGAGGAGGAAGCAGGCTCCCTGCTGAGCAGAGAGCCCGATGTGGGGCTCGATCCCAGGACCCTGGGATCATGACCTGAGCTGGAGGCGGAGGCTTTAACCCACTGAGCCACCCAGGCGACCCTAGAAGCTAGTACTTTTGATTGCTTGAGGTGTTACCATAGTTATTTTCTCCAAGTCAGATGGATGATATTAAGAAAAGAGATGATGGGTGTTACCCGAACCGACTGTGTTAATCACTTCACGATAGATGTAAATCAGACCGTTGTGCTGTCTGCCTTCAACTTATGCAGTGATGTGTTTCAACTACTTCTCATTACAATGGGGAAAAAGGAAAATTTTACTAATTACATTATTCTGGACTTTCAGTGAATAGACTTTTGCTCACCAACTATGCACAAAGGGAGTGAGCTCTATTCTTTTGGTACTTAGCATTTGAGGTAAGTGTGGATTGATTTTTCATTCACACTTGACAGGTTTTACGAGACACTTAGGTAACTGTACCTACATGCCCTATGGGGTTGTTGACAATAATAAGTTTGATTTTTTTTTTTTAAGATTTGTATTTAATTATTTGAGGGGGGAGGACAAGCAGCAGGGAGCAGAAGGAGGAGAAGCAAGGATCCCGAAGTGGGGCTCGATCCCAGGACCCCAGGATCATGACCTGAGTGGAAGGCAAGCCACCCAGGTACCCTGATAGGTTTGATATTTGGGGAAAAAAATGTTTAAGCTCAACAAAATGAAAAAAATTAAAGAGAATTCTTGCATAAGTATCCTCTAACCTGTCTCTGTTGGGTTCTGAGGTCAAGAGTGAGCCATTTCTCCTGGGGGAGGGTTGGGTGCCCAGCCTGTGTCAGCTGCCGCTGCTAAGTGTCAGTTATGTGGGGCCCCTGACCCCTTTCCACTTTCAGAACCAGAATAGAACTAATTGTAGCATCAGGATGCAATGCATTCCAAAATATATTTACTCTGAACCAGTAATCTCTTCCACATCCTGCAGAGCCATCAAGGACATATTTTTTTGTCACTTAGAATTTTTTTGAGATTGGATTTGAAATTCTAACCTCAAATAATGCTGAAAAAAAAAAGCCACAGTTCAACTAATCCAACTTGTCCATCGTTCAGATCTTTTAATAATGAACTTTATGGAACCATCCACATTCTTTTACGACGATGGAATTCTGCTGTTAAGCTTCACGTAAAACAAGAAGACTAATTTTAGAGGGCATCTTTCCACCATGGTATTTGCTATTATGGCATTGGGTCTGTATCCACACCCAAGCCTTGGCTCAACCACAAATCGGCAAAGTTTGCATCTCTTTTCTTCATTGTCTTTGTTCTTTAGACTTTATCTCCTGCTCAGAAGGCGCCTCACTCTCCTTGCAATAAGCTCCCAGCGTTGGACAAAGTCCCTCCTTAACCACAGCAAAACAGAAAAAAAGTCTGATCTTCATAAGAAACATAAAACGAATACACATGAACCTATAATGAACCGAAATGAGGAGCAGAAATAGGAAACCTCTAATTTTGACTCTGAATTACCTGCACCCATCAATAGGGCCATTATGTTGTTGTTGTTTTGTTTGTTTTTGGTTTTGTTTTTGTTTTGTAGTTTATGCTGTGCCTGGAGTCAGAAGACCTGCGTCTGAGCCTGGCTGAGTTTCTCTCTCAATGCTTCATCCTTCTTAGGCTCCCGTTTCTATCTACTATGTTGCTACATCTGTACTTGGAGTACTGTTTATTTCTATTGCTAATGATTCTACAGGATGGTGTGTGTGGATCTGTTCCGTCAAACACGAAGCACGTGCCAAGTGTTCATTTAAAAAAAAAAATTGCTTTGGGGTGCCTGGGTGGCTCAGTGGGTTAAGCCTCTGCCTTTGGCTCAGGTCATGATCTCAGGGTCCTGGGATCGAGCCCCGCATCGGGCTCTCTGCTTAGCGGGGAGGCTGCTTCCCTCCCCCCCACTCTGCTTGCTTGTGATCTCTCTTTCTCTGTTACGTAAATAAATAAAATCTTAAAAAAAAATTGCTTTGAACTCATGCAAGGAACTCTAAATAAGAAGCCAGAAATCCTGGGGCACCTGGGTGGCTCAGTGGGTTAAGCCTCTGCCTTCAGCTCAGGTCATGATCCCGGGGTCCTGGGATCGAGCCCCGCATCGGGCTCTCTGCTCAGCGGGGAGCCTGCTTCCTCCTCTCTCTCTACCTGCCTCTCTGACTACTTGTGATCTCTCTCTGTCAAATAAGTAAATTAAAAAAAAAAAAAGAAGTCAGAAATCCTAACCTCTGAGACCTTGAAAAAGTCTTTTAACCATACAAGGCGTGCTTCTTGTCCTAAAAACCTGCCGGTTGAATTAGAACATCTCTAATGTCCTTTTCAACCTCGGTTGTTTCCCAATCCCGGGAAATAAAATTATTTGCAAAGAAAACCCTGTGACCCCTGAGGTCAGGAACACAGAAGGTGGCACGAGTTTGGACGAGAAGGTTAAGTAGAGGAATAAAAAAAGATGGTGATTATGGGGGAATAGGGCTTCATCTTCCCAGAGGAGCCTGGAACACGGGGACGTTCCCTGGGATGGGTTCGTGGGCTTGGGCTGAAGATCGCAGGGGCGCCTGGGAGCTGAGTGCGTAGGATTCTGCCAGTTTGGGGGCAGCAGTGCCAGGTGGGCAGGATCTAAGGCTGCAGAGAATTTGGTAGGGAACAAATGCAGGGGTGAAAAAGGCAGTCTGGCTGCTCCGAATACAGCAGCCGCTGCCCCTTGTCTCCCCTGCAATCCACGGGGCAGTGACAATGACCAATTTAAAATGAAAACCAGAAGACTTCACTCCGCTGCTTAAAATCCTTTCACGGCTTTCACTGTATTGAGATTAAGACACAAATTCCTTATCTTGGGCTTTCAGGGGCCCAAAGGAAGGAATTGGCACTTGCTTATCTCTCTAATCTGCCCCCCTCCGTTCCACTGTGCCTCTTTCTTTCTAAATGTCAGCCCTCCTGGTCAACTTGGAGTCACCAAGGTCTACACCGGGGTTTCACGCACGTGCTGTCTCCCCACTCTTCCTCCCAGGGTCAGCTTTGATTCTTAGTTTAAATGTTTCTTCAGACCAGCCTTCTCTGACTGCTCGCCGGGTGGTGCTCCCCCCACCCCACCCCCGCTCTAAGCCCCTTCTCTGCTTCCTTATCAACACCACAGTCGAGAGCCCGACCCTCCCTTGGTCTCTGACTCAAGAGTTCTTTGTCGAATGAATGGAGGGGTTCACACTCCTTCTACTCCTTTTTCTTTTCTCTACGTATTTTGTCTTTCCCTCCTTTTTTCTTTTTTATTTATTTATTTATTTTTTATTTTATTTTATTTTATTTTTTTTAAAGATTTTATTTTTTATTTATTTGACAGACAGACCACAAGTAGGCAGAGAGGCAGGCAGAGAGAGAAGGGAGGAAGCAGGCTCCCCGCTGAGCGGAGAACCCGATGCAGGGCTCGATCCCAGGACGCTGGGATCATGACCTGAGCCGAAGGCAGCGGCTTTAACCCACTGAGCCACCCAGGCGCCCTCCCTCCTTTTTTCAAAGTCAATATATAGCTTAATAATTTTTAAAAAGATTTCATTTATTTATTTGACACAGAGAGAGAGAGCACCCAAGCAGGCGGAGCAGTAGGCAGAGGGAGAAGCAGACTCCCCACTGAGCAGGGAGCCCGATGCAGGACTTGATCCCAGGACTCTGAGATCATGACCTGAGCCGAAGGCAGACATTTAAATGAGCCATCCAGGCGCCCTAGCTTACATAATTTTTTTTCTGATTATAAAAGTAGTATACATGTGTGTCAAAAAACAAAGTGACACTTAAGTATGTAAAGAACATGAAAATCACTGAAATTACATCACTCAGGAAGACCAGAGCTGACATTTTATTGTATATACTTAAAAGCTAGTTCTTCTTCTATTCTTTTTTTTTTTTTTAAGATTTTATTTATTCGACAGAGAGAAACACAGCGAGAGAGGGAACACAAGCAGAGGGAATGGGAGAGGGAGAAGCAGGCTTCCTGCTGAGCAGGGAGCTGGATGCGGGGCTCGAACCCAGGACCCTGAGATCATGACCTGAGCCGAAGGCAGACGCTTAATGGCTGAGCCACCCAGGCACCCCAAAAGCTAGTTCTTAATTTAATTTTTTAAAGGATTTTATTTATTTATTTGAGACAAAGAGACAGAGATAGCAGCAGAGATAATGAGAGAGAGCATGATAAGCCAGAGGAGAGGGACAAGCAGGCTTCCCGCTGAGCAGGGAGCCCGACTAGGGGCTTGATCTGAGGACCCTGCGATCATGACCTGAGTCGAAGGCAGACGCTTCACTGACTGACTGAGCCACCTTTTTTCTTTCTTTCTTTCTTTTTTTTTTTTTTAAGAATTTTATTTATTTCTTTGAAAGAGAGAGAGAGCAAGAGAGAGAGCATGAGCAGGGAGGAGGGGGAGAAGCAGGTTCCCTGCTCAAAAGCTAGTTCTTGATTTTAAAAAGAAGGGGAGAGCAGTACTTTTCTTTCCAAAATGTAACAAAACCACGTTGTTTTGGCCTCGAAAGGTCTTCAGTTAGTCAAAGCTGTGCATCCTTCCCAGAAACCGTTTCCTGCCGTTGACACTGGTGATCTTCTTCTCTGCCTGGGAGCTCGGCTGACCCTGGCTCTTCCAGGCATAATATGGCATTTATCTTTGGTTGAAAAAAAGGAGCTGTATTCTTGTCTCACCGCCCGCACTGCAGACCAGGCATTTGAATGCCTTGGACTGTGTATTTGGAGATGCTAACAGCTGTGTGGGCTATTTCCAATACTCTTTGAGATCCACCCAGGATGTGACCCTGGGAATGCTTGTCATTTTTCTTGCCGTGGGGGGGGGGGGGTAGATGTAAAATGGGTGAGCGGTATTCAGCGGTGAAAATTAGGTGAGAAATTCTTCAACACATTGTAGACTCGGCATCTGGTATCTGGAGAAAACTGCATTCCTTTCGGTGGATTTCAGAACGCTCAATGGCCTGAACTTGGATGTTTTAGAGAATCTGTTCCTATCAGTGTTTTTCCAGGGAAACATATTTCCTTCCCTCCTGTGTATGTGTATGTGAAAGAGAGAACAGCACTGTTGCACAGTCCATAAATTACCAACAACAAGCAAACCACATGAAAACCTTGATTTTTCACTTTTTAAAAAAGTCTTATTTATTTGTCAAAGAGAGAGAGAGAGAGAGCACAAGCAGGGGGAGCGGCAGGCAGAGGCAGAGGCAGAGGGAGAGCGGGCTCCCCGCCTGATATGGGACTCGATCCCAGAACCCTGGGACCATGACCCCAGCCAAAGGCAGATGCTTAACTGACGGAGCCACCCAGGCACCCCAATTTTTCTCTTTAAATAAGAAAACCATTTGGATCGATGATTAGGGGACCATGGGCAAGTCCTTCCCTTCTTTGATGCAGCGAAATGCACAACTGAATTGAGTTTCTAGGTGTTTATACTCACCTCCAGCTCAGTCACTAAATGATTCTTTGACACTCTTTTGGGCTCTGACTAGGCTGAGAAATCCTTGTTATATTCCGGTAGGGCCGATTTCTTGGATTTTCTTTAAATCTTTTGCAACCCAAAGCCTAACAGAAATCAGAATTAGGGGTGCCTGGGTGGCTCAGTCGGTTGAGCAGGCTTGTTGGTTCAAGCCCTGGGTGGGGCTCCACGCACAGTGGGGCGTCTGCTTGGGATTCTCTTTCTGTCTCTGCTCCCCCTTCCTGCATGCATGTGCGCTCGCTCTTTCACTCTCTCTCTCTCTCATAATAAATAAATAAATAAAAATTTAAAAAGAAGTTAAAATTAAATATTTCTGTCCCTTTTATCTAATAATATTAAATTATTTGATATTCCAGAATTGTTTTGTTTGTTTGGGAAAGGATGTTTAAAATTAGAACTACGGTGTTTTCCTTGGCTATGAATACTGAAAATCCGTCACTATTAGATTTTGACGATTTGTTTGGGTGTTTGGAAGGGCACGGCCCCTACTGTCAGAGTCCTGCCCACTTCCTTTCAGATCTTACCATTTACTGCCCCGGGGACTTCCGCTGCAGGTGTCTGGAAAGGCACCTCTGGAAAGTCAACTCTGTTCCCTCCCTAACCGACTATTTGCAATCAAATCTTTGTCTCAAGTCACACCTCACCCCCACTTTGGGGCACCCCTGATCTAAATCAAACCTTACTCTACTATCCTTGGTCGATAAAAAAGATTTTTGGCTTCATCCACTTAATTATATATTTTCATTGTCTGGTAGCACCTTGTTAATTATCTTGGGAATTATGTCTTCCTTTTTATTCTTCTCGGTAAAGGGCACGCTAATCTCAAACAAGATTAGGGCAACTGAAACAAGGCGAAAGCCTCAGGAAAAAGAAAGAACACAATCGTAGTCTTGAGTTTCTAGTCTCAGCCGTGACACTTAGGGACAGAGTGGAATATGGACCACGTGCGGAATTTAATGACTAAACTTATAATTAAACGTTTGTTCTTGCTTTTCACAGCATCTCCTGTTCTAGAAGATAGCCAAGGACTTATAAGGAATTTGTGATTTTAGTGACAGTGAGGTCTGAGGTCAAGTAACATTTAACTCACGTTAATGGAAGAGATCTCCGCCTTAGAATTTGGCCTTCCGTGTGGAGGGCACCACAGAAAGCCAAACACAAGCATTTGCAGAATGCAAGAGCAGGCACGCAGAAGGCACCAGGACCTTGAAGGCATGGGGCAAGTGACTCTTGTAGGCTCTTTGGGACAGTTGATGTCTGGGTTTTCAGTTGTAGTCCGGGCCAGCTGTGCCTAGCCTTGGTCACGTGGGTGATGGGTTCCGAGGTCATGGTGGAAGCAAATCCACTCAGTGGCTGGAAGCCCATTCTGTGTGTGCCAGAAGTGTGTCCTGTAACGCGGGGAGAAAGGCAGCAGAACATGGTGATTGGGGGGTACGGGGCAAAAATCATTTTTAAGGGATAGGTCTATTTACAAACTTAAGAAATGCAATTCATTCCAAAAACTAAAAAATCCATGTGTATTAAAGCAAAATAATAATAATAATAATAAAAACCCTTGGTATTATTTGAACATGAAAAATAAGTGGAATGATTATTTTGGTTACATTTTCACATACTTCATGAGTTTTCAGTCCTATCTGGCTCTAATGGGCAGGTTCCTGACATTTTTCTAAAGAAGGATCTTTTTCTGGTATGGACATATTATTTTTTAGTTATTTCTAATATCTGCAACAGTTCTTGAAGTACTTTATGTTAATGAAGTTGAAATCGGTGGGTGTCTGACTCTTGATTTCAGCTCAGGTCATGATGTCAGGGTCGTGACATCGAGCCTGGCCTTGGGCTCCACTCTGGGCTTGGAACCTGCTTAAGATTCTCTCTGTCCCCGTGCCTCTGTTCTCCCCGCCCCCCCACCCTACCCTTGCACATGCAAGTTCTCTCTCACTCTAAAAGAAATTAAAGGGCACCTGGGTGGCTCAGTGGGTTGAGCCTCTGCCTTTGGCTCAGGTCATGATCTCAGGGTCCTGAGATTGAGCCCCACGTCGGGCTTCCTGCTCGGGGGGAGCCTGCTTCCCCCTCTCTCTTTGCCTGTCTCTCTGCCTACTTGTGATCTCTCTCTCTGTCAAATAAATAAAATAAAATAAAAATCTTTAAAAGAAATAAAAAAAAATAAAGTTGACATTGTTGACACCTTCAATTGACTCTTGTCTGTAAACCATAATATTTTTTATTTAAGAAACATAATCTCTTGTAGTGACTGGCTGGCTCCGTCAGAGGAGCGTGTGACTCTTAATCTCGGGGTTGTGTGTTTGAGCCCATTAGGTGTAGAGATGACTTAAAAATAAAACCTTTAGGGGGCGCCTAGGTGGCTCAGGCGTTAAGTGTCTGCCTTCAGCTCAGGTCATGATCCCAGAGTCCTGGGATCTGAGTCCCATGTTGGGCTTCCTGCTTGTTGAGAAGCCTGCTTCTTCCTCTCCCACTCCCCCTGCTTGTGTTCCCTCTCTCGCTGTGTTTCTCTCTGTCAAATAAATCAATAAAAATCTTAAAAAATAATCATAATAAAAAAATAAAACCTTTAAAAAAAAACCCCAATATCTCTACAAGAACTGAGTTAGGAGGTTAAAACTAAGTGAATACAATGTATTAATCAGATAAAATATGATGTTTGACACTGATTTTTTTTTTGCTTCCCCTTGAAGTACCTTTTTAAAATTAAGTTTTAAATTTTAATTCCTATACAGTTACCATACAGTGTTATATTAGTTTCAGATGTACAATATAGTGATTCAACAATTCTGTAAATGACTCCATGCTCACCATGACAAGTGTGCTCTCAATCCCCATCACCTACTTCATCCGTCCCCTACCCATCTCCCTGGAGTAACTTTTGTTTTGTTTTGTTTTGTTTTTAAATATTTATTTATTTGACAGACAGATCACAAGTAGGCGGAGAGACAGGCAGAGAGAAGGGGAAGCAGACTCCCCGCTGAGCAGAGAGCCCGATGCGGAGGTCAATCCCAGGACCCTGAGATCATGACCTGAGCCGAAGGCAGAGGCTTAACCCACTGAGCCACCCAGGGGTCCCTTGTTTTGTTTTGTTGTAAAGATTTTATTTACTTATTTGACGGAGAGGACACAGGGGGAGAAGGAACACAAGCAGGGGGAGTGGGAGAGGGAGAAGCAGGCTTGCTTTCTCTCTCTCTTTCTTTTCTCTTTCCTTCCTTCTCCTCCCTCGTTCCCTCCCTCCCTCGCTCCCTCCCTCCTTCCTACCATGCACCCATACATACATACATGAGCTCATACAGTATTTGTCTTTCTCTGCCTTATTTCATAACGTAATGCCCTCAAGGTCTATACGTGTTTTCACACGGCAGGATTTCCTCACTGTTGCTTTTTGACGGCCGAGTACTCTTCCGTTGTGCGTGCACCTCAGCTTCTCTGTTCATCCGTCCCCTGGTGGACACGCGCGGCTGCTTCGGGCTTCTCGGCCGTCGGTAATGCCGCAGTGAACGCGGGGGTTCCCACGCCTTTCCCAGGTAGTGTTTGCATTTCCTTGGGCTGTATTCCCAGAAGTGGAATTGCCGGGTCGTGCGGTCGTGGGTTTTGGGTTGTTTTTGATCAGACAGCGGCTTCATCACAAAAATTATGTAGTTTACTCGGCACATTCAAAATTTGTAAAATTTGAAAAATATCGCTTCTATTTGCAATTTGTTTGGGTGAAATGATGACTTACATTTTGCACCATAGCCAATTCGCCAATTCCAGTTATAATTCTGCTCCGTATCTTTAAAAAAAAAAAAAAAGATTTTATTTATTTATTTATTTATTTGAGAGAGAGAGAGAGAGAGCCGTCAAGCGTATGTGAGCAGGGTTGGGGGGCACGGAGCAAGCAGACTCTACACCGGCTGGCGAGCCCAGCACAGGGCTGGATCCCATGACCCTGAGATCATGACCTGAGCCAAAACCACGAGTTCGCTGCTTAACTGAACCACCTAGGTGCCCAGTTCTGCTCCATATCTTAATTTAATGAGATATCTTAATTTAACATGAGATCTCTTAATTTAGTAAGATAGTGATTTTTACCGTGGACACCATGCTCTACTAAAATTATTTATATCACTGCAAAAATACTTAAAAAATTTATTTTTTCCTTTTTAAAGGTTTATTTATTTATGTTAGAGACAGAGAGAGAGTGTCTGGTGGAGGGGTGGAGGGAGAGAGAATCCCAGGCAGACTCCGTGCTGACTACAGAGCCTGACCTGGGGCTCCATCGTACTACCCCTGAGGTCAGGACCTGAGCCGATATCTAGAGTTAGTCTCTTAATTTGACTGAGCCACCTGGGAGCCCCTCGATAAGCTCGAGACTTCTGATGTCCATTATGATGCTGCTTTAGCAGATTCATGTTTTTAGGTTTTCTCCCCAGTTATTTTTTTTTATTTTTTTATTTTGTTTTAAAGATTTTATTTAATTTGACAGACAGAGATCACAGGTAGGCAGAGAGAGAGGAAGGGAAGCAGGCTCACGACTGGGCAGAGAGCCCGATGTGGGACTCGATCCCAGGACCCTGGGATCTTGACCTGAGCCGAAGGCAGAGGCTTTAACCCACTGAGCCACCCAGGCGCCCTCCCCGGTTATTGATTGCACTGTGTCCCCATGGCAGTCCGGGGCAGGGGGTAGGGGGCTGGGAATGATGACATTTTGTGCAATTTCCCATTCGTCATTAACTGACTTGAGAAGCAGAAATACAGCACTTAATATTTTACTAAATAGAAGCTTCCCTTTTGAGTTTATTAAGGCTGAAAGCGCTGATTGCAAAATTTAAAAAAAAAGAGCATCACCAGACAATAATGTAATTAGTTGTAGATATGCATCTTCTAAGACATGACCAGGTCATATGGCTGGAGTGTCCAGATTGGAGTCTGTGCCCTGCAAGTCTGTCACACGCCCCTGAGCCATGATTTCCCACAGTCCCACTGTCCCCGCCTTGTGGTTCATGCATCCTGCGGAGCTCCCCGTGGCCGTGGCCCTCCCAGCGGGCCGAGCCCAAGAGCATGGGGCGGTTCTGGGTTCTCTCCCTGTGGCCAAGAGGCTGGAGAGGTTGTTAGCTGTCCCGGAGGCTCCGCTTTGAGCGCGTTGTCTTCTGTAAGCCAATGCCCTCAGTTCTGAAAAGAAAGTCTTAGCTCCATTGTGTTTGGGAAAGATCGGGGAAAATGGAGCTGGGTCGTTGCTGGTCATCCTCCAGATTTAACCACGTGTTAGAGTGAACTCTCTGTTCACTGCTCCTCTCAGGCAGCTCGGGCTGCCCCGACACTGTGCCGTAGACCTAGTGGCCGAAACAACAAAGACTTAGTTGTCACGGTTCTGAAGGCTGGGAAGAGCGAGATCAAGGTGCTGGCAGCTCGCGTGGCTGGGGAGATCCCCCTTCCCGGTTTGCAGATGGCTGTCCTCTTCTTACAGCCTCCCATGGCCTCTCCTCTGTGTGTGCAAACGGGAAGAGGGGTCGTCCCATCAAGAAAGCTCCATTCTCACGAGCTCATCTAAACCTAATTCCCTCCCCAAAGCTCCACCTCAAATACCATCACACTTGGGATTAAGGCTTCAACATAGGACTTCGGGAGACACAAACATTCAGTTCATAGCAATGCTCATGCGCCTCGCACAGTCCTGGACAAGCCCACGGGGAAGCTTGGAAATACAAAGTTGGGGGCTACTTAGCCAATTCCACGTTTAATGTGACTATTAGTAGTAATTCTCTATTGCAGTGAAAATATCCAGCAGATATTAAACCAACAGAGTAGTAATTCTCCATTAAAGTGAAAATATCCAGCAAATATTGGCGGGACAATAGGCCCTAAACCAGGACCGTCCGGGGCAAAGGAACTCTCAACCATTAAGTAGGATGGCACCGATCCTAAAGGAAGTTTTCACATAAGAACACTAGAGGGCGCTTTAGACTAATTAAGAATCCTGTTTTAATGTCCCCAGGAAGCACACAGGGCTCTACACTGAGCTTACACATTTCAATAGTGAATGATGGTCAAATTTAGATAAGTCCATAGCTGGCAGTTTTGATATTCCATAAACGTGAACAAACTCATTACAAATGTTATGGTATGTTGTCTCCCTCCTCTGTATGCTGGAGGTAGTGATTATCCTGTTTTTGTTTTACTTCGAAATGTTTTTGGGTTTGGTTTTTTTTCCCCCTAGAATGTTCTTTAAAAAAAAAAAAAATCTTCAGGATGTCTTACATTGAATGTTAGGGTGGCTATTTGCCCTCACTAATTGAGATTTTTGTTTTTTCTTGGGGCAGGGCAGGGAAGGAATTGCTATGTAGCTAATTAAAACAAATGTAGCATTGTCCTTCCTTATAGATTAAGCCAGTGCTATTATCTGAGACACATGTGGTACCCATTGTTCTTATCATAAGTGTTGATGAGTGAGGGGCTTCAGGAAAGCAGGGAGAATAGGAAACATTTGACCTGACATGGGGTCTGGAGCCTGTCCCTGTGTCTGTGACTTTGGGCAAATCCTCTAATCATTCCGGGTCTGTTTCTTAGTAAAGTGAGGGCCTTGAACTCAACTCCTAAGGCTTTTTCAAGTCTGGAATTCTCTAATCCTGAATTCTACTTGTACTTTGATTAGTCTTAAATTCGTGTTTGCATATGGATGTCATGGCTAGAAATGACCTTCAACTCAAATCCCGAAACTGTGTGACACTGTGAGGAATTGATTTCAGAAGAAAGTGGGAGGTAGGTGGCTCTCTCATTCGGGGCCCCTAACCAAGGGCTTGTTTTCCATTAGAAACAGCTAGAAAACACTCCTTCAGAGCCGCTGCCTGACCTTATATTTCCCTTGAGACAAAAATGGTGGTCAAATGTTTCTTTTTCATGGACTTTTCTGCTGGGCTTCAGCCTAAATAAAAAGTGAGAGGCCAAAAATTACTTGAGATATTAAATGAAGTCTAATTTGTCCATTTCTGATGCTATGAAAACAGGAGAAAAACCTCAGGTAGATATAAGCATCATCCGCCCCTCATGTAATTGGGGTCAGACTGTTTAGTGATCTGGAGTTTGATTCAATATTGTTACACAGTTGTTGTTTTTTTTTAACTTCTGTAGAACCCTGACCCTCTTGACTGAGTCGTACTTCTAAAAATAAACATGTTGTTGAATGGTGTACTCATTACATGGAAAAATGAGATGTTAGCAACATTCATCTCAGTTGGAAGGAAAATAATTTGGTGGGTGGAGTTGTACCACTCCTGTCTTACAGACATAAAAAAAAAAAAAGCAATCCTTAATATGTTTCTAAATTTGTACAATTGTCAGTAATCTTTTGCATGTGTGTATGTGTGTGTGTTGGCGTGTCTCTGTGGCCTCATGCTTCAAGTATACAGTCATTTACAATTAGTAACTCCTGGATGATAACTCTTTTTAGGTCTTAAAAGTTTCTCTGCATTTCATAGTTCCCATCTGTGATGGTGAAACCAAGATTAAGGAGATCCCAATGGGAACTTGCCTTGCTAGACAATTTCTTCATGACTCATCACGTCTGTTCTGAGCCTGGGGAGAAACACAACAGAGTAGTGGAGGAAAGCAGAGAGGCTGAACCAGA
This sequence comes from Martes martes, assembly GCF_963455335.1. NCBI lineage: Eukaryota > Metazoa > Chordata > Mammalia > Carnivora > Mustelidae > Martes > Martes martes. The sequence goes on from NC_137893.1 coordinate 139,096,863, forward strand.
GAGCGGGGTGTAAGGCAGGGCCGTGGTGCTCTCAGCCCTGTCTAGAGCACCTGGTTTGTGCCAGGTGCTGTGAGGCGGGAAGTGAATGTGGACGTTTCTTCCCGAAGGCACTCTAAGGACTAGTGGGTAAAACAGACACAGAAATAAACCGTGATGAAAATTGGAAATGCTGGGACGTGTGGGTGGCTCAGTTGGTAAAGCTTCTGCTGTTGGCTCAGGTCATGATCCCAGGGTCCTGGGATCGAGCCCCACGTCAGACTCCCTGCTCCGTGGGGAGTCTGCTTCTCCTTCTGCCCCTCACCCTGCTTGTGCTCTCTCTCTCTCAAATGAACACATAGAATCTTTTTTAAAAATGAGTTAAGAAATACCCCAGCCTCTCCTCAGTACCCCCAGCCCATGGTAGAAGCGTCTCTTCTACTTTCTGTCTCCTGAATTTGCCTGTTGTAGGGGTCTCCTGCAAGTGCAACCATGTGACATTCGTCCTTTTGTCATTGGCCTCTTTCATTTAGCACAGTGTGCCCAAGACTTCATCCCTCTTGCAGGCTATATGCGAACTGCCTTTCTTTGTTGACAGTAGAAGACTGGAAAAGAGGTGGCCTGAGGGGCGCTGAGTTTGCCCCCCTTGGGGGGTGGTGGGAGAAAGCAGAGCAGAGGTGCGTTTCCTCCTGCCCGTCTGGAAGTTCCAAGTCTTCCCTGGTGCCTCCTTGCTATTTACTAAGACCAGCAAGTGGTGTGTGTGATTGATCGGGTACGAGGGACACAAACAAGCCACACCCCAGCCTCTCCCCAGATTCCGTGTCTTTACTGCCTGGAAGCCAGAGAGGAGTAGATGGACTGAACTTGACCGTGAGAAAGAGCTGGGAGTCGAGGTGGGGAGAGCGAATGTAAAGCAGCCTCACCCACACGAGCTCTCAGCAGATCGGAATTTGCGGAGAGAGGAGTGAGGCTGACGTTTTGGAGCCTGTGGACGGCAGCTTTATGCCCCTGGGTGTCTGAGCCCTGGGTGTCTGAGCCCTGGGCGACTGGGCGGAAGGAGGGAGAGAAGAGGAACCTGGGACTGGGAGGAGCTGGCTTTGCCCTTGCCAGTCTTAACCGGGACCAGATGGGACGCCGCCCTCACCCACTCCGTAGCTGTCACGTACCACGGCCAAGGTCCCTGGGCCACCTGGAGTCTTGGAAGGGAAGGGGGACAGCTGGAATTCGCAGCCTCCGTCCCTCCTCCGCGGGTTCTCAGGTGGTGGAGGCACAGGAAGAAGTTTCCAAGGCTGACTCCGGGGCACGGGCAGGGCAGAACAGAAGTTCTTTGTGGGGACCTTGACGTTCTGTTCAGCTGTACTCACACGCTCACTGCCGGTTCTAAATGTCTACGGCCGTGACTTTGAAAAGGCTCCCCATTGGAGGTTACGTACTTGGATACTCTCTGGGGGTGGGGGGGCTCCTCTCACCTCCCTGTTCTTTCTTAGCTTTTTAACGTTGGATGGGTAGGTGAGAAGGCAGCCAGCATTGACGGGCGGATGTGTGGAGTGGGGAGACAAGCAGGACGTTTCTAGGTCCTGTGTCACTGACCTAATTCTGCATGATGTTTTTATTGAACGCGTTGATTATTTTTATATCATTTCCTGGTAAGTGAGTTACATTCACTACTTTCAATTTTTCCATGTCCCAACTTCTAGTTCCTGACCACGTTTCATGTGCACTTGAAAATTCCCTTCTTAAGCTCTTTTCATTCTTTTAACCTGGTAGGAGCAATATTCCCTGTTAATTTTTTTTTTTTTAAGATTTTATTTATTTATTTGACAGAGAGAGCACACAAACAGAGGGAGGGGGAGTGGCAGAGGGAGAGGGAGCTGCAGACTTCAAGCTGAGCAGGGAGCCTGACCCAGGGCCAGATCCCAGGACCCTGAGCGGAAGGCAGATGCCTAACTGACTGAACCACCCAGGCACTCTTCCCCTTAATTTCTGAACAGCAGTGTTGCTGTTGGTATTATGAACAGCGTGGTCTTACCTCTAATTTGTAGGAGGAATAAGTTAGTATTTATTGTTAAGGCTTTACAGGAGCTGTGTTCTTCGAGTAACATTTTAATATTCCATGTGCCAAAGGAGTCTTTCTTGAGTGATTAAATATGCATCACTACGTCCAGCCTGGAGTTCACTAACTGAAGCCTGGTTTCTTGTTTAACAGGTTAGTTGTTCCATTAAGTTTATTCACCGTCTACTGCAATTATTGGCATTGCTTTTTGTGTTTCAATTTTGATGAACAGACTAAAACCAATCACTTTTTTTTTTAAGTTTTTTTTTAAATTTATTTATTTGGCAGACAGAGATCACAAGTAGGCAGAGAGGCAGGCAGAGAGAGAGAGCGGGAAGCAGCCTCCCTGCTGAGCAGAGAGCCCGATGTGGGGATCGATCCCAGGACCCTGAGATCATGACCTGAGCTGAAGGCAGAGGCTTAACCCACTGAGCCACCCAGGCGTCCCAAAACCAATCGCTTTTAAAAATAAGTGTTCTCTTCGTATTTTGAAACAGTGATACTTGTGTTATCTTGAGGTTAGCTTGAGCACTGGAGAGACATTCTAAGTTTAAATTCAAACTCACGGGGATCATGACTTCCCTTGTTTCTAAAACTTGCTCAGGTATGTCCAGTTTCGGCTGGTATGACATAATGAAAAGATTCTTTTGTCTTCTGTAAGTGTGATTTTTGTATCCTCCACCTCGCGTTTTAGTGAACTTCGAGATTCTTTTCAGTCCTAAAAATTAAGTGGGAAATAATTCGATTAATCAGGGCTTTTAAAAATGTTTAATAAAGAAGACATCAATTGCTTTAAAATTATTTGAAAAGGTCAAGACTTTCAAAAGGAATAATTCCTTTTTTTAAAGATTTATTTAAATCTTAAATAAAGATTTAATTTTAATTAACATTAAAATTAAATTAAGTTAAGCCTCTGCCTTCAGCTCAGGTCATGATCTTGGGGTCCTGGGATCGAGCCCTGAGTCGGGCTCTCTGCTCAGCGGGGAGCCTGCTTCCCTTCCTCTCTCTCTCTGCCTGCCTCTCTGCCTGCTTGTGATCTCTCTCTGTCAACTAAATAAATAAAATCTTTAAAATAGAAAAAAAAATTATTTATTTGAGAGAGAGAGCGTAAGTGAGCAGGAGCCAGGGGGAGAAGTCAGAGGAAGAGAGAGAAGCAGACTCCACGCTGAGCAGGAAGCCTGATGTGGGGCTCGATCCCAGGACCCCAAGATCATGACCTGAGTCAAAGGTAGACACTTAACCTACTGAGCCGCCCAGGCACCCCTAACAGGAAGGAATTCTTAACACTGACTTAAGAATCATTCCTTTTGAGGGGGCACCTGGGTGACTCAGTCGGTTAAGCATCTGCTTTCGGCTCAAGGCATGATACCAGGGTCCAGGGATGAATGGTTCCCCGGTCAGTGGGGAGTCTGCTTCTCCCTCTGGTCCTCACCTCGCTCTCATGCGTGCACGCACTCTCTCTCAAACACATAAATAAGATTTTTAAAAAAAAGAATTCTTTCCTGTTACATATATTGTGAGTGTGATGGATTGATTGATGTGTGTGAAACCCATGTTAAATGTGAACAAATTCATTTAGTAATGCTTGAAGGAACAAGTCCCCTTCCCCCATAAAAAGTCTAAGTTTATTTTACAGCAAGTGGTAACATTTACATTTTGTGAGAAATATAATTTTAAAGCTAATGTCAGGTTTGCACATTAAGGATGCGATAGAGTATTTATGTTTCCTTTTCCTGTTACCAAAGAGAAAAATGACTTCAATGCAGAAAGCAGAAAAAAGCCTTTTGGTCTCTGTCCTTAACTCTGTGTTCCTCCATGCAGCTCTATTAACTGGGTAGAGGCTCTAATTACATAGTTCATCTTTGCAGCGGCTTCAGCAAATTCAGTTTAAAATCAGATTAAATTCTTGTGTGTCCAAACCCATAATTTAGACTCTGTTGAACTTTTAAAAGAATGCTTAGCCATTTTTTTTTCTCCAACCACAATTTGATATAATTTCCTTAAAAAGCAAGGAAGTTGTGCCACAGTCACAGATCCCAGACTTAGTTGTTTAGGGGCTGTTTCTGACGATGGGAGGAGTGAAGTGGATCGCCACACAGGATTTCCTTTTCTCCAGGGTGGCGAGAAGCAGGGCTGGGACACGGAGGGGTGAGTCTTAACTCAGAGGAAGAGCTGGAGAGGGTGGGATCCTCTGTCTTTCAACTGAACATTTCCTTGGCTCTTTGATTTCTTATGGTCTCTTCCCCTCCCCCATCTCCTCCCCATTTTTTCTTCATGCAATTTTTTAAAATTTTATTTATTTTATTTTATTTTTATTTATTTTATTTTTATTTTATTTTTTTAAAGATTTTATTTACTTATTTGACACAGAGAGAGATCACAAGTAGGCAGAGAGACAGGCAGAGAGAGAGGGGGAAGCAGGCTCCCAGCTGAGCAGAGAGCCCAACACGGGGCTCGATCCCAGGACCCCGAGACCATGACCCGAGCCGAAGGCAGAGGCTTAACCCACTGAGCCACCCAGGTGCCCCCCATTTTTTTAATTGGGTAATATTTGGATGTACTCTGAACTTTGGGAAGACATTTTCTTTGGATTCAGTCCGTTGGGACTACTTTTTTTTTTCTCTTTATACTGTATTCATCAGGAAAACCTTCAGTGTGTGAAGTACAGAAAGGTATTCAGTTATCTCATTCCTTCTTGAGTCATTTTAGCTGGAGAGTTTCTCTTCCTTTTGTTGCTTAGCACACAGGGAAGGGGGGGCTCTGGCTGAAGTCGTCGTGAGAGGGGATCGGCTGTAGTCCCACAGCAGAGCATGCGAGAACATAACCGTGTTATGTTAGTACATAAAGAGGCAAGGGATTGGTTTAGGCACGGAGCTGATTTTGAGGAAATGTTGGATGGTGATTAAGACCTCAACGTTGGCATTAGGTAAGCCTCGATCGCAGTCCGGCTCAGCCATCCACTAGCCAGGTAACCTTGATCTCTCTGTGGGGTTTTCGTCTGTAAACCTGATACACATTCTTCAGGACATACTGGAGGACTAAATAGCTATTGCAGTGTCTAGCACAATTTCAGTCTTAACTAAATGGTCCTTTATTCATACTCATGTGTATGCAAAAAGAGAAATAGACATTACAGATGTCTTTGTCACTGTCTAGTTGAGATCAGGTGGTTGATTTCCGACTCCGGCAGCTGGGTGGCTCAGTTGGTTACACGTCTGCTTCTACTTTCCTGGGATCGAGCCCCTGAGGAGGTTTTCCCTCTGCCTGCCGCTCCCCACTGCTTGCGTGCTCCCTCTCGCTCTCTGTCAAATAAATAAAATATTTTTTAAAATTTCTTTTCAGCGTAACAGAATTCATTGTTTATGCACCACACCCAGTGCTCCATGCAATACGTGCCCTCCTTAATACCCACCACCAGGCTCACCCCACCCCCCACCCCCCGCCCCTTCAAAACCCTCAGATTGTTTTTCAGAGTCCATAGTCTCTCATGGTTCACCTCCCCTTCCAATTTCCCTCAACTCCCTTCTCTTCTCCATCTCCCCATGTCCTCCATGTTATTCCTTATGCTCCACAAATAAGTGAAACCCTATAATAATTGACTCTCTCTGCTTGACTCATTTCACTCAGCATAATCTCTTCCAGTCCCATCCATGTTGCTACAAAAGTTGGGTATTCATCCTTTCTGATGGAGGCATAATATTCCATAGTGTCTATGGACCACATCTTCCTTATCCATTCGTCCGTCGAAGGGCATCTTGGTTCTTTCCACAGTTTGGCGACCGTGGCCATTGCTGCTATAAACATTGGGGTACAGATGGCCCTTCTTTTCACTACATCTGTATCTTTGGGGTAAATACCCAGTAGTGCAATTGCAGGGTCATAGGGAAGCTCTATTTTTAATTTCTTGAGGAATCTCCACACTGTTCTCCAAAGTGGCTGCACCAACTTGCATTTCCACCAACAGTGTAAGAGGGTTCCCCTTTCTCCACATCCTCTCCAACACACGTTGTTTCCTGTCTTGCTAATTTTGGCCATTCTAACTGGTGTAAGTTGGTATCTCAATGTGGTTTTAATTTGAATCTCCCTAATGGCTAGTGATAATGAACATTTTTTCATGTGTCTGATAGCCATTTGTATGTCTTCATTGGAGAAGTGTCTGTTCATGTCTTCTGCCCATTTTTTGACATTATTATCTGTTTTGTGTGTGTTGAGTTTGAGGAGTTCTTTATAGATCCTGGATATCAACCTTTCGTCTGTACTGTCTTTTGCAAATATCTTCTCCCATTCCGTGGGTTGCCTCTTTGTTTTGTTGACTGTTTCCTTTGCTGTGCAGAAGCTTTTGATCTTGATGAAGTCCCAAAAGTTCATTTTTGCTTTTGTTTCCTTTGCCTTTGGAGACATAGCTTGAAAGAAGTTGCTGTGGCTGATATCGAAGAGGTTACTGCCTATGTTCTCCTCTTCCCTTTTTGGGCTCTGAGCATTTTGAGAGAGGGGTTGTTTTAATCATATTTACCCCCAGCATGTCCCCCTACTGTCTAGCACAGGACCTGGCACAGTGGTAATGATTAACTATGACTCAGATTGAAACGGATTGAACTTAATTACGTTGAATCCCTATATAGGAAACAGGGCCATGTGCACATATTTGGGGCACGCAGACTACTACCTAGGTCCACGAGGGCTCTCATTTTACAGCCTCGCTTTGGATTCCAGGACCCCAGTCTTGGCTTCGCACCAGATTGCCCATCACACTTGATGGCACTCAAGGGTGCAATTGTCATGGCGGACGGACAGTGTGGTGAGATTCAGGGGCTAACGGATGTCGGGTTTCTTGAGGTTTTACGGTGGCTTGGCTGTTCTTTGGGATAGGAGCCGTCATGGCGTTCAGTCTGCTGAAATTAAGAGAAGATGGCCAGTGTGACATTCCGGGAATAACATACTTGAGTACAAGCTCGAGAACTGGGCTCAGATGTCGTGGTTCTCCTGGTGAGGCCGTCCGAATGGACTGATAACTTGTTTTCAACGCGCCAGTAGTGGTGTGTCTGTATTTGTAACCTCTGCCAAAGCACGGGTTGACTTTTGGGTCTGCAGTATCTTTTTCAAGAAAATGGGAATAAATCATTGCGTGTACAGTGGCAAGTCAAAAATAAAACCGACAGTGGTATCTTTACATATGAAAGATACCTATGTTTGAGCCCTTTTTATATGGTGGACATGTATGTGCAACATCCAAGTGCAGATTTCTTTCCAGTATTTTGGTATTCTTGAGAGGGAGGCATTATTATTATTTTTAAAATTTATTTACTTATTTATTTAATTGAGAGAGAGAGAGAGAGAGAGTGAGTGCATGCAAGGGTGGAGAGGGGCAGAGGGAGAGAATCTCCAGCAGACTCCCCACTGAGCGCAGAGCCTAATGTGGGGCTCGATCTCAGGACCCTGAGGTCATGACCTCAGCCAAAACCAGGAATCATTCCCTTAACTCACTGAGCCCCCCAGGTGCCCCAGGAGGCATTATTTAAATATATGTTTTTGTACTTGTTGTAATTCTTTACTCTGTATTTAGTGAATGAGTCTATGTTTCTTACCTTACTCAAGAATTGACTTAGAACTCCTCCCTGGCCATGACTTTGTAAGGGAGGCGTGGCCTGCCCTGGGTCCAGTGTACAATGGTACATTGCCTGTGTAACTGTGCTCGATATTTTTTTTAGGATTTATTTATTTATTTTAGAGAGAGAGAGCAAGCTCGAGCACAAGCAGGGGGGGCAGTGGGCAGAGGGAGAGGATCTTCTACCAGGTTCCCAGCTGAGTGTGGAGCCCAGTGCAGGTCTCCATCTCAGGACCCTGAGGTCATGACCTGAGCTGAAATCAAGAGTTGGCTGCTTCACGGACTGACCCACCCAGGTGACTCATGTATAATTGTGATAATAATAAAATCATCTAAAAGCTGGTCTACTTTTTTTTTTTTCCTGGTCTGCTTTTAATGTAACCATGCAGCGACAAATCTAAACAAATGTCACCGATAAAATACACTTCCCTGAAAAAACTTTTTGTTGGTCCAAGTTCTAAACAGTTACTGTAGTTACCATTGCACGTTACTAATATTTATGTAAACTGCGAATAGGCACATTTGTATTACTTACTCTTTCATATACATTGTTTCCATGTGGCAGTTAATTTGGAGAACTCCTACTTAAACATCGAGCTACCACGTTCCCTTTTTAAAAAATTTTTATTTTTTTGAAGATTTTATGGGTTTATTTGAGAGAGAGAGAGAGAGAGACCGAGCGTGAGCACAAGCAGGGGGAGGGACAAAGGGAGAGGGAGAAGCAACTTACCCAGGTGTCCCTTGTTTTGTTGTTGTTGTTGTTTGTTTTAAAGAATGAACATTTATGGGGTGCCTGGGTGGCTCAGTGGGTTAAAGCCTCTGCCTCCGGCTCAGGTCATGATCTCAGGGTCCTGGGATCGAGCCCCGCATCAGGCTCTCTGCTCAGCGGGGAGCCTGCTTCCCTCTCTCTCTCTGCCCCTCTGCCTACTTGTGATCTCCCTCTGTGTCAAATAAATAAATAAATCTTAAAAAAATTAATGAACATTCATGGCAGCTGATCTCAGGATTGTGGGTTCAAGCCCCACATTGGGTGCAGAGATTACTTGAAATTTCAAGCAATGAAATGCTGCAAATGGCAAGGGGTCCAGGTTGTTTTTTTTTGTTTTTGTTTTTGTTTTTTAAGTAGGGTCCACATCCAGCGTGGAGCCCAATGTGGGGCTTGAACTCATGACCTTGAGATCAGGACCTGAGCTGAGATCAAGAGTTGGATGCTTATGTGACTGAGCCACGCAGGCCTCCCAAGAAGTCCAGTTTTTATTTGTGAGTGTGAATTTTAGTTTACATGTGACATTTTATTGAGTTTGAATACTGACTTTGAAATTAAAATTTATTTTACTTTTAAAATTCCTGTTTTATTTATTTGAGGGGGGTGGAAGGGGCAGTGGGAGAGGGAGAGGGAGAAACAGGCTCCCTGCTGAGCAGGGGGGCTCAATCCCAGGACCAGTGGGGCTTGATCCCAGGACCCTGAGATCATGACCTGAGCCAAAGGCAGACGCTTAACTGACTGAGCCACCCAGATGCCCTTAAAACCCAGAAAATGCCATGTTATATCAATATGATGATTTAGTAGTTAACCTAAACTGTCACTTTTTCAGACACTTCATTTTTATTGAAAGTAGCCTGTTTGGTTACTGTAATATTATTATGCATAGAAAAATTAATATTCATCATTCATATATAAAGATAGGCTGATATATAGATATAAGGTTTTCTCTCTTTTTTCCAAAAATACATTAAAGTCATTCAAGGGCATTGGTCCATCACTTTTCTCTGTTTTGAGTTTTCTTTTTTATTCTTTATTATTGGGGGGCACAACACTGAGTTAAGTAAAATAAAAATGTCCCTGACTGTGCTGCTTTTTTTGTCATCACAGTTATTATGTTGCATTTTGCGATTATCACTAAGAATAGTTTTATCATGTAGAGAAGTGGTGTTGGATGACTTACCCCAGCGCGAACACTCTAGGTATGTTCTTGCTCCTGGGATAATTCCCACATAAACTCTACCATCGCTAATAATTTCCTCTGTGCTCTGCACTTAGTTAAATAAGCACATCCTGCTTCTATATAACGACATGTTCCTGAAAAGCTGGTGTGTAATCAGGATCTTTGGAAAACAGGTATTTAACATCTGGTCTTTCAAACATACAAGTTATCTAGTTTTTCCCCTGCCATGCTTATGTATACCCCATTTACCTTGTTTCTCTCCAGCGCAAAGAGGAAGCAGCTTTTTTTTTTTTTTTTTAAGATTATATTCATTTATTTGAAAGAGAGAGAGCATGAGCAGGGGGAGGGGTGGAGAACCAGACTCCCACTGAGCAGGAAGCCTGATTCGGGGGCTCGGTCCCAGGATCCTGGGATCCTGACCTGAGCTGAAGGCAGATGCTCAACTGACCCAGCCACCCAGGAACGCTTTCAAGGGATACTCTGTGTTCTGAGCAAAGAACATTAGATGCTTTTCTGATAGAGGCAAAGCTCCTTTTAGCTCTGAAGCAACCTCCTTCCAGCCTCACCTGTCCTCCCCGGACTTACACTCCACTTCCTCTAACCCTGAAGGCACAGCCGTCATCTTCCCCAGCTACAATCAAAACAGCCCATGAACTATTCAGGCCAAAGAGGAAGGCACTTCTGGTTTCCCTGACGGAGTCTGGGGACGTGGTCAATGGACCATCGGGCCCAGGCACAGCATACGTGCTTGGACATACTGGTTAAATGAATGAGCTCCTCGGACTGAATGTTAACACTAACCAGGAATTTCTGAATGTGCCTTAGCTGTTCTTAAGGAAAAGCAGCAAATTCTTTGGGTCTCTTCATATCCATGGGATATATTTACTTGCGAGTTTCCCAAATATATTTATAGAAGAGCTCTTTTAATAGAAAAGTTTGGGCCAAGCCTCTCTATAATTCATTCAGTTAATTCCAATATGAAAAAGATACCTATGATGGGATGACAGTGTGCTTCATGCTGCCGAAGGCTGGCTAGACGCCCCCGTCCTTTCATTTTTCCCTGGCACGGGTGAAACCTCCCTGTCCTATGGCATCTTCCCACAGAACCTACTTTCTGTTGGGTGACAGTAATTCTTAATCAGAGACGCTCATCTCAGCAAATGCAGTAAGTAGCCAAAGAGTGTGTCACTGTTTCAGATAAAACAGAAACATTTCTGGAGATGTTTAAGCAGAGCAAACAAAGTTGTGAATTTCAGGTGAGTGGTGAGGGTGGGGGGCATTTACAGGGTATTTCTGGAGAAGGAATTCTGGCTTTTAGCACTAGAAAGGTCAGGCTTCCATAGTAAATCCTGGCTCCTTCATCTATTAGCTAGGTGATTTGGGGCGAATGACTGACCTCTTTGAGACTTTGTTTTCTCATCTCAAAAACGGGGATGATAATTCCCAATTGACAGGGTTGTTGTTTGAATTAGGTAGGTTAATGGATGGTAAATTGCTCAACACATAGTAGGCTCTTTTAATTGGCAGGTGTCATTATGATTTTTTGGGCCGTTTTAAGCGTCTCTGAAGCCTCATCCCGTGGGAGAGTTTCTGCCTGGAGAGTTGATCCAAAGCACTGGGTTTCCTTGCAGGAAGTTGGAAAAGTCTTACTGAAAAGGGTGTGCAAGCACTTGGGGGTTATTACTCTGGGTGTTAGTTTTATTATTTGCTTCCCGTAGGTTGTTTTATTGTTCTTAAATCATCTCCCTTTGGATTTATTGGCTTCTCTTCCAGTGTATATGATGCTGATCCCTGAATAATTTCAAGGTTAAAGGGATAATGCATTCAGTTTGGAGGCAGGAACGTCTCTCCAAAAGAGGGTCAGAGTTTGCCATTTAACGATGGGGATGGTTTTATGTACGGTCACAATAAACATAAGAAAAGATTGTTTCGGATGAGCATCGTACATTTACATATACAAGGTCTGGTGACTACCCCAAGGGAGATGCAGAATCACAACTTGAATATGGGTTAAAATATGAGCCTCAACTTGCGAGGGACAGAAAGATCATTACTTTCCCTCATCTGAAAGACCCTGACTGAAATAGCAAGGAACTTTAAAAGCTTCTGATTGAAATCCTAAGAAGGTGAGCCAGGTTATTTATTTAACCCTTTAATCCCCTGTATTTAATTCCTTTGGACTAAATTCCTCAAGAAAGTCATTTCCAGGGGAGCCTGGGTGGCTCAGTTGGTTGAGCGTCTGACTCTTGGTTTCAACTCAGGTCATGATCTCAGGGTCGTGAGACTGAGCCTGGCATTGGGTTCCTCACTCAGTGAGGAGTCTGCTTGAGATTCTCTCTTGCCCTCTGCTCCTCCCCCCAATGACTCCCCATTAAATAAATAGTAATTTTCACATTAAATGAAACACTTAGACTCTGGTGTCCATTTTTAAAAATTTTTTAATTTTTTAATTAACATATAATGTATTATTAGCCCCAGGGATACAGGTCTGTGAATCATTAGGCTTACACACTTCACAGCACTTACCATAGCACATACCCTCCCAATGTCCATAACCCAACCACCTGCTCCCTAACCCCCTCCCCCCGGCAACCCTCAGTTTGTTTTGTGAGTTTAAGAGACTCTTATGGTTTGTCTTCTGGTGTCCATTTTTAAAGAACAAATACGGGAGTTGAGAAAACTATTTAACTTGCTTGTGTCAGTTTTTTTTCTCTATAAAGTGAGGGAGCTGTGTGGGTGCGCAGAACTTTGCCTCACAGGCTCTGTTTTGTAAGACAAAACAGAAAGGATTGAATGATGCTTGAACCTCTGTCAGTCACTCCATACCCATTAAAGGAAGGTTAACTGGCTTCTGGAAGATTCTGTACTTTTCTTTTTAAAATTTTTAATTTTTTTTATTTCCTTAAGTAATCTCTGAGATCAACCTGGGGCTCAAACTCACGACCCCGAGGTCATGAGTCACATACTCTACTGACTGAGCGAGGCAGGCATCCCAAGATCGTATATTTATAGTATTCCAAGGGAAGCCATCATTCAGGCTTTTATACATGTGTTTAAAAAGGCAGCAAGAGAATTTTGATTTTTCATTCCTTTTTGTTTTCTTATCAACCAGCAAGTGATGCCTCTTCACTGAAGTTCAGTAAATGGCTTATTTCCAATGAGTTTTTCTGGGTGGCTTTTTTGGGTGGTTGTGCTTTGCTCTGGTAGAATGTGATTTTTTTTTTTTTTTTAAGAATTTCTTTTCTTCCCTCTCTGGAAATTAATTAATTAATTAATTAATTTGACAGATGGCGATCACAAGTAGGCAGAGAGGCAGGCAGAGAGAGAGGAAGGGAAGCAGGCTCCCGGCTGAGCAGAGAGCCTGATGTGGGACTCAATCCCAGGACTCTGGGATCATGACCTGAGCCGAAGGCAGAGGCCTTCACCCACTGAGCCACCCAGCACCCTGGAAATTTATTTTTTTAAGTAGGCTCCGTACAGAGCATAGAGCCCAGTGCGAGGCTTGAACTCACAACCCTGAGATCAAGAACTGAGCTGAGATCAAGACTCAGATGCTCAACCGACTAAGCCACCCAGACCGCCCCCCATACCCTTTTCTCCCCATCTCTGGAAATTCTTAACCTTTGCCCATTGGCAACCATGCTGCACTATTTTCTTTAGGTTTTGTTACAAATGTGCTTTGGAAAAAGCTCAGGAACTTGGCATTAATTGTTTAAGTGACGTTTTAAGTTTATACTTTCTATCAAATTTGACTTTCTATTTTATTCTTTAAATTCCACTTCATTTTTACTGGTCTGCTGGTAACGTGGAGACGGACATTTATTTATGTCACCCCGAGAGTTTACATTTAATTAACACACTCTTTACATTTTAAAAGTTTACCGAGGGCTTCACTCATACCTAAAGGGATCCTCACCGAAACAAATATTAAGTCTCACAACGGGTTTGTAAATTAAGCACTGTTATAATTATCAACTTTTTAAAAAAGATTTTATTTATTTATTTATTTATTTATTTGAGAGAGAGAGAAAGAGAGAGAGCATGAGAGGGGAGAAGGGCAGAGGGAGAAGCAGACTCCCCACAGAGCAGGGAGCCTGATGTGGGACTCAATCCGGGACTCCAGGGTCATGACCTGAGCCGAAGGCAGTTGCTTAACCAACTGGGCCACCCAGGTTCCCTGATTATCAACTTTTTATAGGCTAAGAAGCTTGGGTGGAGGATGGCGACGTAACGAGCTGAACATGTTGGCACAGAAACTCACGGTCTGAATTCAGCTTCTGGGGACTTGCCCTTCTACTAGCTTGCTTCCAATCAGCAAGCTTGAGGGATGCTCTCCCTTTTCCAGTTAAAAAGGGTTTTGGGGGGCGCCTGGGTGGCTCAGTGGGTTAAAGCCTCTGCCTTCGGCTCAGGTCATGATCCCAGGGTCCTGGGATCAAGCCCCGCATCGGGCTCTCTGCTCAGCGGGGAGCCTGCTTCCTCCTCTCTCTCTGCCTGCCTCTCTGCCTACTTGTGATCTCTGCCTGTGAATAAATAAATAAAATCTTAAAAAAAAAAAAAAAAGGGTTTTGGAAGAGGAACTTCCAAAGAATTAATTTGTAGGTTTTTACTTATTGTGAGACACTTTGAATTTTCTTTCTTAAAGTTCTATGTGGGTCATTCTTCACCCTTGGCTAAAGCTGGCCCTATAAAATAACTTTGATGCGTACTTAAGAATTTCAAAATGTGGGCGCCTGGGTGGCTCAGTTGCTTAAGCATCTGCTTTCAGCTCAGGTCATGAGCCCAAGGTCCTGGGATGGAGCCCCGCATCGGGCTCCCTGCTCATTGGGGAGTCTGATTCTCTCTCTGCCTGCCACTCCCTCTGCTTGTACTCTCTCTCTCTTCCTCTCTGGAAAATGAATAAATAAAATCTTTAAAATAAAATAAAATAAAAGTCCCCATCTGTAGAATGGAATTAATAATCTTAGGGTTGTTGGGAGGATTCCATGAAAGGACATTTTAGATAACATAAATATAGAAAATACTATGTCCATGTCATTTAGTGCAGTTGTAGCAAATAATAAATGCAGAATAAGTGTTAGCCATTGTCAACATCTTTAGTTTCCACAGGAGTTTTAAGGTAACCCTGTAATGCGGATGAGAGAAACGAGACTCAGAAAGGCCAAACCATTTCCTCGGAGACTGTACATTTCGGCTCCGTGATTCTCCACGGGAATTCTAACAGCAGGTTCTGCCCTAAGTTTTCTTAGACGAGTGTCATTAAGTCACACAGCTCTCTATGTGTCTTCCTTTCAACCAAATAAGGTGTAAGCGCCAGATGACTGTGAATGTAGAGAGACAGGTGAGTGTGTGCTTGAGGCCTAATCACAGTCCTATCTTTTTTTTTTTTTTTGAAGATTTTATTTATTTATTTGACAGACAGAGATCACAAGTGGGCAGAGAGGCAGGCAGAGAGAGAGGGGGAAGCAGACTCCCCACTGAGCAGAGAGCCCGATGCGGGGCTCCATCCCAGGACCCTGAGATCATGACCTGAGCCTAAGACAGAGGCTTTAACCCACCGAGTCACCCAGGGGCCCCTCACAGTCCTATCTTATTTGTGGTTTTAGGCAAGGATGGTTCACAAATGCATATACGTTTTATTTTTACCTTAGGCAAGTTCCGTTCTTTTCACCAGTGTTCACTGAGCCTTTGAGACTTTGTTCTGTTCCATGAAGAATATAAGATATGTGGCGGGGTGGGGGGGACCTAGAAAAAGTCCCCCCCCCCCCCGCCCCCACAATCGTCATAGTTAAGTGAGACAGAGACATAGAAAATAACCAATGCAAATTGCTCTCATAGAGATTTGTCCAACTGGTCATTTCCTTAAGCTAATAGGTGTTTTCAAAACATTTTTTTGGCGGGGGCTGCGGGGCGGGGGAGGGCATGTGCCGGGGGAAGAATTTGCTAGGTTTGTTGCTCATAGGCACGCACAGATAATTCTTAGAAACAGCTTGTTTTTCGTCTGGTTTGTCTGAGGACATAGCAAACACTTGGTGTGGCTAGCTTTGACTGTGCAATGGGTTAGAAGCAGGTATCGCCTTGTTTGCCAGAACACATCCAGGAGATTTTGGCTTCACAGTGTGCAAAGAGAGAGCAGTCGGTGTAGGTTTTTAGATGCAACGTATTAAAGATGGGAAATGTGAGTGTAGTCTGTCTTGAAACAATGATGAATTATAAATGCTTCCAGCTCTTACTGCTTGGACTCAGGAGGTAAAACAAAAACAAAAACCCACACACACACAAAACTTGGACCATTAGTTTACTTGATGTATGTGCTTAGCCCTACATGCCCGGAGAAATAAAACACATAATGGAAGGTTTGAAAAATAATAAACTCCTCAATCAGCTTCAATCAGGCTCTTCTCCTTTTTTTTCTTTTCCTGTTGGTCATGGTTATTTTGCAAACTTGCTGATAAATCATGGTAGGAGCTCAGGGAGGAAGGAAGGAGGTGTAGGACGATCTTAAACATTCATTTATTCTTTTTTTTTTTTTAAGATTTTATTTATTTATTCGACAGGGAGAGAGATCACAGGTAGGCAGAGAGGCAGGCAGACAGAGAGGGGGGAAGCAGGCTTCCTGCTGAGCAGAGAGCCTGATGCCGGGCTTGATCCCAGGACCCTGAGATCATGACCTGAGTCGAAGGCAGAGGCTTAACCCGCTGAGCCACCCAGGCGCCCCCAAACATTAATTTATTCTTATTATCGCCTTCAATGAAAATCATTGCTTTGCTTCCTTTTGTTCATTGGACCTTCTTGTAGGCTTTATTACACTTTGTTACCTTATCTAGTGTCCTCACTCCTGGGGTTCTGTGACTTTCTCACACCTAACTCACTTGTTCTTGGGGTTGAATAGGAACACATCTGTCGTGGAAACCATGCATTCCCATTCCTACTTCAGTTAAGAGTGGGATTCATTTACCTGTAGAATTTTTTCTACCTCTCAGATCCAGTTAATGTCTTTGGGCTCAGAGCTGTCAGCAGCCCACGTGAAAAGACTGAAGAGCTCGTGTTCTAGAAACTTCCTAGACCTCCCATTCTCAGTCTCTCTGGGACTTGTCTGTGTCTCTGAGTCTCTGCTTGCTTTTAGACCCTTTCTGTTCAGCTGTTTAGCGTTAAGTTCCAATACTGTCAAGACCTCAGTGTCGCCTGTGACCTGGCAAGCCGCACTGGATGTCTGGAGCCTTGGAAACCAGGCACATTTCCTTGTTGCTCTTCTTCTGATGTAGGAAGGATGTTAGGGTTCAAGGCCGATGGCCAAGAAAGAATTCTTGAGATGTCTTTGGTGCAAAAAGGTGATTTTATTAAAGGATGGGAACAGGACCCGTGGGCAGAATGAGCTGCACTGGGGTCATGGGGAGTGGCCCATTATATACTTTCAAGTCGGGAGGGCGTTTGGGGAGAGAGTAATTCTCTAAGGAATTTTAGAAGGCAGGTTCCCAGGACCTTGAGGACTAGCTGTTGTTGGGAAATGGTCATTTATTACCGTCTAATCAAACCTCAGTCATGAGACCCTTCAGATGTGTATCAGTGGGTCGTCTGCTTGGGAGATGATTGCCAACATGTATCTTGGGGGGTAGAAATAAAGGAAGTTTCTGAAAGAATTTTTATATGTGAAAGTAGACTTACAACATCCTGGGTGTTGGGCTAAGATTGCCTTTTGCCCTTCTGCCCTCATTGAGGCCGTAGAGTCCCTAGAAGATTGTCACTCTGCCTGTTTCAAGGACATGTCTATGGGCTCTAAGTAGTAAGGAAACTTGATATTTTTTCTTCTTCTTTTGTTCCCCACATCACTTGGCCAGATGTGCTGCTGGGGACTGGCGTCACGTGATGTCCCTGCCCGGAGAGAGGAGAAAGGTGGTGCTTGGCAGGCACTCACCACTATTTCCCCTAAAGACAGAGGCAGCGCGTGCCACTTGCCAAATGCTTAAAGTTCTCAGAGTTAAAAGCAGTGGATTCTACCCCTTTTTGTCCATCCTGTGCTGCTTCTCAGGGAGAAATGTCAGGCGGGACAGAAGGAATTGTCCTGTGTCTCCCTGCAGCAGCTGGAGACGTTGGCGTATCTTCAGAGGCAGCGTCTGTTGAGTCGGTTCTCAAAGTGGGTGGACCTCGCCGTTTGTCCGAACTTGTTCGGATCTGCCCCGAGAAGCCCAACGTCTGGCGGAAAGTCCTGTCCCTTCCCGAGACTGCAGGAAGCCCTGTCCTTTCTCCGAGCCAAAGCTGCCCACGCTTCCGCCTCCTTCACGGACCCTTCCACGGCCAGCCCTGGTCACTCTGGGCTCAGCCTCCTCTCGCCCAGCGCGCACCCCCACAGCTGGCTCTCTCTGCGGGACCCAGCGGCCAAGTCCACTTGGAAGGGTTCTTCGGAGGCTTTGTGGTTGTTTTTTTTTTTTTTTTTTTTTTTTTTTGCAAAATACTCTGCAGCTTTTAACTCTTCCCATTACTGATTGAGGTTCCTGTAGGGTGTCCATGACAATAGGGATTTGATGATTTGACTCTTGAACTAGATGCAATAATATACACAAAGCCCCTAGCCCAGCGCTTGGAACACAAGGTAGGGATTCGGTAAACATGAGCTTCCTTGATTGGATCCTTTCTGTGTTCTTTTTCTGGCGGCAAGCGACGGGCAAGGAGGCTCTTCAAACTCTTGTTTGCTGAGCACCGTTACAGCATTTTGGGTGAGAGAGAGCGGACCTTGGTCCCCTGCTGTCGGGGTCCAGGTTCACCCTCTAGGTGACTTTGGGAGCTTAGGCCACCTCCTTAACCTCTGTGCCTCAGTTTCCTCACTGATGGATTAGCACTAAGGAGAGTCCTTATTCATATCATTGTCGTAAAGATTACATTAGTTAATCTGTTGGTGCCGTTAAGACCACATGCCTGGTACATGGTGCGAAGTCAGTGGGAGAAATTGGTAATTCCATATTACTAATAATATATTAGTTATTCTATTCTATAGTATATATTAGTTATAGACGTTATATTTATTATATTAGTCATATTAGTAGTAGAAGTGAGGCTAACGAGGCCACTGTGGTCTTAAGCAGCAGGCTTTTGTCTCTGTCTCTTTGGGACAACCCAGCCCACTAGATGCATGGGATGGGGTCTCTAAAACTTTGGTCGAGAGGTCCATTGGAGCAGAGGTGCTGGAGATGGAGGTCTCTGACTCAGCTGTTTCTCAAACCCCATTGTAAAAATCACCCGGGGCACTTGTTAGACAAGCTGACTGGAGGGGCCTTGCGCCAGACAGACCTGCTGAATCAGAAACTTCAGGGAGGGGCTTGCAATCTGGTGTCTAACAACCCAGCAAACAGTATCACCTGGAAACGCTAACCACGAATCCCTTGAGATCGCACGAATCGCTTGAGAAAACGCGGATGGCGGCATCTCAGACACTGGACCTTCTGATTTGATTGTTTTGGGGTCTTGGTGTATAGGCATGAGGATTTTTTTTTTTTTCATCCTCTCACAGAAATGGAATGTGAGCCAGGGTTGAAATCCACTAAAATAGAGAATCAGACTTAAGTTAGTATTTCTCAGGATCATGTAGGGTGTGGGTTAAAAATGCAGATTAAAAAGGCTCGCCCCAGCCTCCTGAATCCAACGCTGCAGGTGGGGGAGAGGGGGTAGGGGGAGGGAGCCCCGGCAATTTGCTTTTTTTTTTTTTTTTGAGATTGTATTTATTTATTTGAGAGATAGAGAGCACGAGGGGGCGGGGCAGAAGGGGCCTCCGGGCTGAGCAGGGGCTCAATCCCAGGACCCTGAGATCATGACCTGAGCTGAAAGCAGAGGCTTACTTAGCCAACAGAGCTCCCCACCCCCCACCCCCTACCCCTCCTCCCCTGCGCCGGTGCCCCCAGAATTTGCATTCTCAACAGACCTTCCAGCGGATTCTTCTGTATGCTGGACTTGGAGAACCACCCCCGTCCCCCCAAGTGGTGTTTTCCCGAAGTAGGCGTGTATGAAAGTGGCTGAATGAATGAAATGGAATCATTCCTTCCTTTCCTGCTGCACCAATCTGTTCGAATCGTGGTTCTTCATATACCTCCTGTAAATGCATTACCCGCTTGCCGTTGATTGGCCTAGGGATTCCGGAGAGCTGTCTCTGTTTCAGTATGCTTTGATTCGACCTGGCGGACGCGGATGGGCATTAGTGTTGGGTGTCTGTGTGGCCGAATGAACGTGACAGGCCAGACACGGAAACCAGGGGAAAGGCGTTGTCCGATGTGGTTGACCAGTTGGGCGGTTTGTAGTTTGGCGGGGAGCCCCTGTGTTCTCAAGGCTCTTGAGAGCTGAAGCTAAAGGGAAAGTGGGAGTTTGCAGGATGGATTGCGTGGAGCTGTTGTGAGGACGAGGCGCCGTTTTCCTCAGATGACCACGCGGCAGGAGGGCGGGAATCTTGTTTGAATTTGTCCCCCGCTGCGGCCCAGGGCCTCACCCGTGTGTGGCACTGCCCTGAGACTCCATAAATGGCGTAGCCATGAGAATCTTTTCTATTGCTGCCTCAGCGTAAATGCAGCCCCCCCCCTTCCCATGTAGACTAAGAGAAATAACCATTTCTTTTTTTTTTTTTTTTTAGATTTTATTTGTTTGATGGAGATCACAAGTAGGCAGAGAGGCAGGCAGAGAGAGAGAGGGGGAAGCAGGCTCCCTGCCGAGCAGAGAGCGGGATGCGGGGCTCGATCCCAGGACCCTGGGATCATGACCTGAGCCGAAGGCAGAGGCTTTCACCCACTGAGCCACCCAGGTGCCCCGAGAAATAACCATTTCTTTAGAGACTAACTAGGAAAGTTGTACACGCAGGGTCGGTGCCGGGATGGAGCAGGTTCATTTGGAGGAAAGGACTCCTCGGTCTGCAAAACCAGCTCATAAAGTTACTGCGGGCACTTTACTTACATCTATTAAGAGTCTGTTTCTCCCACCAGAGGTAGGAGGGGGAGATTAAGTGTGGGAAGGTAGGTAATAGTTTCTGGAGCGCAGATAAGTGGTGTCCACACAGACCCGTCCTGGGAAATGCTCCAGGGCTGGGGATAAGCGGATTTGTCTTTGTCCTGGGAACGGAGGCCTCAGGCAACCAAAGCCTGATGGCATTAAGGAGTCAACCACTCCTGTGATCGCATCCATCTCCAGCGCACCAATAAAATGGGATTCTTTGCTTCCCTGTATCTTTTTCACACCTTCGCCCTTCAGAATGTGGTCCTTGGACCAAGAGCATTGGCCTGACCCGGGAGCCTGTCAGAAATGCAGACTCCCAGGCCCCTCCCCATCAAAGCCCAGCACGTTGGGTTTGCCTGACAAGGTGGCATTTTGTTTTCTTATATCATAGTCCCTGGGGTTTAGTTAGGATGAGTCAGCGTCCTTGAGTCTGATTAAGTTCAAGATACTGTTGAAATAGTTACTGAACCGGTTAAGGGCTGAGGGCAGACTCAGGGCAGAGAATTCACCAAGGAAATGGCACTGAATGGGTGACCAGTTGGCCCTCGTCAGATGACCGGCTTTTTAATCCCTTGCTCCTTTTTGATTTCAGCGTTGACCCCCACCACAAGTTGCCTCCGATAACCGTACGGGGCTTATTTCCGTTCTGCACTACGATGAACCCCTCTTCCTTTCCAACTGCATGAACAAACTTGCTTCGTCTGCTTTGTAGCTGGCCAGGACTCCAGCAGTTTCTGGGAGTCCTTGCAGTGAGGGAAAAAGGACTCTGACCTGTGGAAATTCTACAGGGCACATTTTTCTATAGATTCTTATTACTATTTTTTAAAATTAACTAAAGTTCATACTTTATTCAGACTTTACTTTTTACCTCCCGTCCTTTTTTTCTGTTCCAGGATCCGGTCCAAGATACCACATAACATTTAGTCCTCATCTCTCCTCAGGCTCCTCTTGGTAAAGTGTCTCAGGCTTTCCTGGTTTTTGATGACCTTGACAGTTGGGAGGACTACACTGTCAGGCGTTTTTAAATTGTCCCTCAGCTGGGATTTGGGATTTGTCAGGTGTTTTTCTCATAACTCATCTGGTGTTATGGGTTTTTAGGAGGATGACCAGAGAAGTGTCACTCTCATTACACCCTGTCAGCAGTACATATGGTCAACATGGCTTGTCACGGTTGGTGTGGGCTTGATAACCTGGCTGAGGTAGTGTTTGCGACGTTTCTCCACTTCTTCCCTTCCCCCAAAGTGCTCTTTTGAAGGAAGTTACCATGCGTTGTTCACACTTAAGGAGTGAGGAGTTATGCTGTGTTTCCTTGAGGGGAGAGTACTACCCCAATGATGTGGAATGGTTCTGTGTATGAGACTGGACTCTTTGCCATCCTTCATGTATTCAACCATCTATTTTTACCAGTATGAACTTATGAATGACTATTTTATGCTAATGTTAGAATCCAGTACTGCTTTCTTTTGTGTTCAAATTATAGATATTTTTAAAGTAAATCTTACTGCCTAATATGGGGCTCAAACTCACAACCCTGAGATTAAGAGTTGCACGCTCTACTGACTGAGCCAGCCAAGCACCCTGTTTCTGTTTTTGTTTTTGTTTTTTTTTTAATATCCATGAGAAACACAAGACTCTGCCCTTGACTGGGTCTAGGCCTGCCTGCAGGCAAAGAAGATAACTGCTGAACTGGCCTGATTTCAGTGGGGCTGAACGCCAATGAGGAAGTTGGTGCCATCTGAAATAATTATCCTTGTATTCGTGTGCTAGAGTTGCCGTGACCAAGTCCCCCAGAGTGGGCGGTTTTAACAACAGAAATTTGTTTCTCAGTTCTGGAGGCTGGAAGTCTGAAATCAAGATGTCAGCAGGGTTGAGTTCCTTTGGAGGTTTCCCTCTCTGGTTCTTGGATGGCCATCTTCTCCTTGTGTCTTCACATGGTCTTCCCTCTGTACAGACCTACGTCTTAATCTACTCTCCTCCTCCTCCTCCTCCTCCTCCTCCTCCTCCTCTTCTTCTCCTCCTCCTTCTTTTAAGATTTTGTTTCTTTATTTCAGTGAGAGAGAGCATGAGCAGGGAGAGGAGCAGAAGGAGAGGGAGAGGGACAGGCAGACTCCCTGCTGAGCAGGGGGCCTGATGTGGGGCTCGATCTCAGGACGCTGAGTTCATGACACGAGCTGAAGGCAGATGCTTAACCCACTGAGCCACCCAGGTGCCCCTTAATCTCCTCTTCTTATAAAGACACTAGTCGTATTCGATTAGGGCCTGTCCTTATGACTTTATTTCAACTTAATTACCTTTTCCAAGATCTGGGTCACATTCTGGGTACTGGGGGTTAAGATGTTAACATATGAATTTTTGGGGGAATTCAGCTTATAACACTCTTAATGGAGTCTCAGATAGATGCACATTTCCACCTGACATTAACTAGAAGAGGCACGCACGGGTCATGCTCTGTAGCGTGTCTTCCTAACACTACCATCAGCGCTGTGAGACAACAGTGGGTGTCCCCCAGGATGGTTTGAAACATTGGCAGTTGGGGGTGGGGATTTGGAATCGGCCTCTTTGCAATGAGAACGCTATGATTAGGGACCAAAACCATGGGCAGCATGAGGCCACTGGTGCCTGGATAGGTATAGGATAGGGAGAGGCGTTTCAGGGCAAGCTGTATACAGTAGGTAGTGCGACACTGAAATAGAAATTTACGGCGACCTACTTTCCGTGCAACGTGGTTCTGCCCATTCTCGAAAGGCTTCTTGCTTTAGTTGCTCCACTGCATACAAAGTCTCTAAGAATGGCCTTGGGGTCAAATAGATGTAAGAAAATTGGGTGATTTATATTTCAAGAGTGACTGCCTCTTTGTATACCTGCTATTCAACGGATTGTGGAAGAATTTCAGTCTCTATTTTTAGCCGAGGGTTATGTTAGAAAAGACCCGGCCCGATGTGTACCTTACCCAGAAGGGGTGTGGGTATTGTGCACTGAATGCACGTCCCTTGATCTTAAACCCAGCCTGTGAAGCAAACTGAGCCCATTGTGACATGTCCGACAACAGATCCTGCTGGGGCGTCCGGCTAGGGGGGCGCCAGAGTTTATTTAACTAACCGTGGCAGACAATAATGGTGTCGAGTTTTAGAACTTTGTGTTTCCTCTCACTCTTGTTTTCTGAGGCCAATAATGATTTGGGACACCATAGGACAATGAGGTTGATTCAAGCAAGAGAGAGCAAGACGGAACGGAGGGAGCCCAAGCTAAGAGGCTGATTTATTCATCAGGGCAGAGACGAAAAGGTACCTTCCCAAATTCCATTTTCAACTTTTTTAGCAGCAGAACCTTAGCCCTGTGACAAGCTACACTTGCCTGCCCCCATTGCAGCCAATGGCCACGTGATCATGTTCCGGCCGATAGAAGATAAGCATTTAGAAACTTCCAGAAGGGCTGTCCAAAAGGAGGGGCACAATGTTCTTTTGTTCTTTCTCTTTCCCTCCTCCTTCTAGTCTTGAATATGATGGAGTTGCTGCGGACATCTTGGACCAGGAAGTGTGTGTGTGTGTTTTAAGATTTTATTTATTTATTTGACAGAGAGAGACACAGCGAGAGAGGGAACACAAGCAGAGGGAGTGGGAGAGGGAGAAGCAGACTTCCTGCCCAGCAGGGACCCCGATGTGGGACTTGATCCCAGGACCCTGTTATCATGACGGGAGCTGAAGGCTTAATGACTAATGTTTAATGACTGAGCGACCCAGGTGCCCCCCTCCCTTTCTTTCTTTCTTTTTTTTTTTTTTTTTAAGATTTTATTTATTTATTTGACAGACAGAGTAGGCAGAGAGGCAGGCAGAGAAAGAGAGGAGGAAGCAGGCACCCCGCTGAGCAGAGAGCCCGATGCGGGGCTCGATCCAGGACCCGGGGTCATGACCTGAGCCGAAGGCAGAGGCTTTAACCCACTGAGCCACCCAGGCACCCCTCAAACCTAATTCTTGATGAAACTTGGGTACCTATTAAAATTGTTTAGGGAATCTATTTCCCTTCCCCCGCAGGGATCTGGATTTTACTGCTTTAGCAAAAAAGACAGACAAGTGTTGTTCTTAAAAAGTACCCTTAGGTGATTCTAACGTGTGACCTGGGTTGAGAACCACTGTCTTAACTTACACTCTGTCTCTCTAACTAACTACTGTGTTTTAAGAATTGTGATTTCTAGTATCACTGAGGCACTTGTTCTGTTTCCGTAGCCTTGTTAGGGAAAGGAATAGTACTAGGGGTAATCTAAAAGAACTGATTTGATGGGGTGCCTGGGTGGCTCAGTGGGTTAAAGCTTCTGCCTACGGCTCAAGTCATAATCCCAAGGTCCTGGGATTGAACCCCGCATTGGCCTCTCTGCTCTGCAGGGAGCCTGCTTCCTCCTCTCTCTCTCTGCCTGCTTCTCTGCCTACTTGTGATGTCTGTCAAATAAATAAATAAAATCTTTAAAAAAAAATAAAAGAACTAATTTGAAACAGTTCCTATTTTAGCTATTGTGAACAATTTTGGGGACTAGAATATAGATATCAACATACTCCGAGAACCCAGAAAGCCTCATAACGATGACAATACCCAAGATGGCGACATCATGTGCCTTTATTTCTGAGGAAAGAGAGAAACTTTAGCTTGTGACACTTCCTTTCCCTTTACCAGATTCGAGTGTACTTCTGCTGAGGACTGCAAAGAGTTTAGCCACAGAGTGCAGGGAGACAAATTCGTTCCTTTAAAGCTGAGCGGTACCTGAGCCGGATGGAGGGAGAACAGGGGCAGCTTTAGATTTTTATTTTCCATTAATACTATCGATGCTTAGTTCTCTGAGGAGCATTGATGTGGATGAAATCCCAATGCAATTTCTCAGAATACCAACTATACCTACTTGACAATGATGTCTCCCTTCCCTAGAGTGTTGTTTTAGTTTTGGTCCTTTTTTCAAGGTTGTAAGCCTGCTAACCCCTTGTTTTATTGTAGAATGCATAGTATAAACATTGTGACTTGTAGACCAATGTCTAATATTCCTGGCTGTGTTTGTCAACAGCAAGATCAGTTTTTGTCTTGTGGTAAGAGAGTTTCAGGTGTGACTCTGGTGTCAAAAACCCCCTCTTCCTCCCAGTTTCTTCGGGGTTATTTACTACCAGTTTTCTTTTCTTTCTTTCTTTTTTTTTTTTTTTTTAAGATTTTATTTATTTTTTTGTCAGAGAGTAGAAGTAGGCAGAGTTGCAGGCAAAGGCAGAGAGAGAAGCAGGCTCCCTGCTGAGCAAGGAGCCTGATGTAGGACTCGATCCCAGGACCCCAGGATCATGACCTGAGCTGAAGGCAGTTGCTTAACTGACTGAACCACCCAGGCATCCCTACTATCAATTTTCAACAGGAATTTGAGAGTGAGAAGAAGTAAATAACCGAGTGGCGTGTGTAATCAATTGGACTGTGAATGATGGAAGAAAGTTAACATATTGTGTTTTATTCTTTTGATAGCAGTTTCCATCTGAGCATCTTAGTATTTTGGAAATAATGAGCATTAAATGACAACGGGTGTATTATTACATTAGAAATAAACAGTAGGTTAGAAATATATGGAGAGGCGAAAGTGACTTTGTGGGAACTGTGGGTTTTAACACCACAGGCCAAGGGAATATGAGGAGGTTTGACATCCTGTACATCAGGTAATAGGCAGATAGACCTTGGTACTGTGGTCCATGAACCAGCCCCAGACTCTCTCAGCCATGATCCGGGAGCCCCTGGGAAGCACTGTCTTAGATGATCCCCCACGGATGGGAAAGCCTTTGCGGAAGTCCAAGGTTCAGAGACATTTCAGCACATTGTTGGGGCAAAAACATACAAGCTTAGACACGTTATATAATGATAAAGAGGTCATTCATCAGGGAGATATAACAGTTATAAATATATATGCATCCATAGTCAGAGCACCTAAATATACTTAGCAAATCCTAACAGATCTGAAGGAGGAAACAGATAGCAATACGATAGTAGTAGAAGACTCAGTACTCCACTTAATGGATAGACAGATCCGTGAGACAGAAAATCAACAAGGAAACATTGGACTTGAACCATCCTTTAGACCAAGTGCACCTAACAAACATATATAGAACAGATGGTCCAACAGATGGAATACATATTCTTCCCAAGTGCACATGGAACATTGTCCAGGATTGATCATATGACAGATCACAGAGTAAGTTCTAGCAAATTTAAGAAGACTGAAGTCATACCAAGTATCTTTTCTAAACACAATGGTATGAAACTAGAAATCAGTAACAGAAGGAAAGCTGGAACATTCACAAATATGTGACAATTAAACAACATATTCCTGAACACTAATGCATAAGACAAAATCAAAAGAAAAATTTAAAAAATTGTAAAATGAAGGAAAATGGAAACATAACATACCAAAACCTATGGGAGGCAGCAAAAGCAGTTCTAGAGGGAAGTTGATAGCAAAGAGTGCCTACATTTAAGAAAAAAGGAAGGTCACAAATAAATAACCCAATTTTATACCTCAAGGAATTAGGGAATAAAAGGAACAAACTAAGCTTAAAGTGAGCAAAAGGGGGAAAATGTCAAAGATCAAAGCAGAAATAAATGAAAAACAATGAAAAACATCAATGAAATTAAAAGCTGGTTTCTTGAAAGGATAAATAAAAACGGCAACATTTAACTACACTAAGAGTAAAAGAAGACTCAAGTAAACTCAGAAATGAAAGAGAAGACATTATAGAATATAACACAGACATGCAAAGGATCATAAGAGATTATTATGAACAGTTACATGCAAACAAATTAGAAAAACTAGGAGAGATGGATAAATTCTTAGAAACATACATTTTACTAAACCAAATTATGAAGAAATAGAAAATCTGAACAAACCAATAAGGACATTGAATAGGTAATCAAAAACCTCCCAACAAAGAAAAGCCCAAGATGAGATGGCTTCACTGGTGACTTCTACCAAACATTAAAAGAAGAATTAACACCAAACCCTTTTCAAACTCTTCCAAAAATTGAAGAGGAGTGAACACTTCTAAACTCATTTTTTAAAAAGATTTTATTTTTAAGTAATTTCTACACCCAACATGGGGCTTGAACTCATGACCCTGAGATCGAGAGTCACATGCTCTACCAGCTAAGCCAGCCAGGCAACCCCTACCCTCAAACTCATTTTATGAGGACAGCCTTACCCTGATACCAAAGCCAGGTAAGAACATTACAAGAAAAAACAAAACAAAACAAAAACAAAAAACAAAAAACAAAAAACAAAAAACCCATACAGCTATAAGCCAGAATCCCTGATGAATATAGATGGGAAAATTCTCAACGAAATGTTAGCAAACTGAATTCAGCAGCATGTTACAAGCACATGATCAAGCAGGATTTATCCTTGGGATGCAAGGATGGTTCAATATACACAAATCAATGTGATATATCACAGTAATAGGACGAAAAAAATCATAATCCCAATATACACAGAAACTGATAAAATGCAACATCTTTTATGACAAAAACCCCCAACAAATGGGTATAGAGGGAATGTACTACAACATAAAAAAGGCCATATATAAATGCTCCACAGCTAACATCATACTCAACAGTGAAAAGCTAAGAACTTTTCCTCTAAGTTCAGGGACAAAACAGGAGATTTGTTCTCCCTGCCACTAGTATTCAACATAGCCCTGGAAGTCCTAGCCAGACCAATCAGGGGGGAAAAAAAAAAGCATTCTTGAATAGGAAGAAATGAAATTATCTATGTTTGCAGATGTAGGTGATATGCTCTTATACATAGAAAACCCTGAAGAGGGGCGACTGGGTGGCTCAGTCAGTTAAGGGGTCGTGATCCTGGAATCCCTGGATGCAGCCCTCCTTCGGGCTCCCTGCTCAGTGGGGAGTCCTCTTCATCCTCTAACCCTCGCCCTGCTCGTGCTCCCTTTCTCTCTCAAATAAATAAGTAAAATCTTAAAAAAAAAAAAAAAAAAAGAAAATCCTAAAGATCCCATCAAAAACCAACTAGGACTCGTCAACAAATTCAGTGAAATTGATGGCTACAATATCAGCATCCAGAAATTAGCTGCATCTCTATACACTAACAACAAACTAGAAGAAATACAATAATTCCACTCACAATAATACCAAAAACAGTAAAATACTTAGGAGTAAGTATTTCGTTATTTATTTATTTATTTGACAGAAAGAGAGAGAGAGAGAGTACAAGCACAAGTAAGGGATTGGCAGGCAGGGGAGAAGTAGGCTCCCCGCTGAGCAGGGAGCTTGATGCGGAGCTCTGTCGCAGGACCCTGGGATCATGACTTGAGCCAAAGGCAGATGCTCAACCCACTGAGCCACCCAGGTGCCCCAGGAATATATTTAACCAAGAGGCAAAAGGTCTTTACACTGAAAACTGTAAAATTTTGTGAAAGAAAATAAAGAAGACACAACTAAATGTTAAGATACCTGTGTTCAGGGATCCGAAGAATTAACACTGTTAAAATGTCCATACCCTTCAAAGCCATCTATAGATTCAGTGCAAGTCCCTATCAAAATTCCAATGGAAACAGAAAAAAAAAAAAAAAAAGCCTAAAACTTGTGGGAAACCACCAAAGACCCAAATAGCCAAAGCAATCCTGAGAAAGTGTAACAAAGGCGATAGCATTGTGCTTCCTGATTTACAACTATACTAAACTGTGGTAATTGAAACAATATGGTTTGGGCATAAAAACAGACACACAGACCAACGGAACAAAATAGAGAGTCCAGAAATAAACCCTCACATGTACAGTCAACTAATATTTGACAAGGGAGTCAATAATATTCAATTGGAAAATAATCAGCTTTTCAATAAATGGAATTGGGAAAACAGGAAATCCACATGCGAAAGAATGAACTTGGACCCCGTCTTACACACTTGAAATGGATTAAAGATTTAAACATATGGCCTAAAACCATAAAACTCCTAGAAGAAAACATAGGGGGAAAAACTCATTGTTGGTCATGGCAATGATTTTTTGGATAGGACACCAAAAACAAGAGCAACAAAAACAAAAATTAGTAAGTGGAATTACGTCCAACTGGAAGCTTCTGCATGGCCCCAAAACCCCCAACAAGATGAAAAGGCAACTTACGGGAGAAAGTATTTGCAAACTATGTATCTAGGGATAAGAGCTCATACAACTGAGCAAAAACCAAAAACCAGCACAAAAACCTAAAAACAATCTGATGAAAAAATGGGCAAAGGAAGTGAATAGACATTTCTCTAAAGAAGATATACAGATGGCCAACAGGTGCATGGAAGGAGGCTCACCATCGCTCATCATCAGGAACATGCAAAGCAGAACCACGATGAGAGCTCACCTCACACCTGTTAGGAAGGCTATTATCATCAAAAAGACAAGAAATAACAAGAGTTGGCGAGGATGCGGAGAAAAGGGAACCCTATGCTCTGTTGGTAGGAATGTAATTTCGTGCAGCCACTGTGGAAAACAGTATGGGGGGTTCCTCAAAAAATTAAAAACAGAACTACCCTATGATTCAGCAATCCCACTCCTGGTACATATTGAAAGGAATGAAAACTGTATATCAAAGAGATCTTTGCACTGTCATGTTCACTGCAGCATCGTTGATGATAGCCAAGATACGGAAACAATGTCAGTGCCCATGGATGGATAAATGAATGGAGATGGGGGGGGGGATATGTGCATGCATGCGCATGTGCATGTGTGGCTGTGTGTATTATGCATAACTTTGGAAGATCTAATGTACAATTCTTACCACACACACAAAAAAGAAATGGTACTCATGTAAGGTGGTGGGGCTGTTAGTTAAAGCTACATAGTAATCACTTAGCAATATATAAGTGTACCAAATCAATGCATGATGCCCCTTAAACTTAAACAATGTTATGTCAATATATTTGTTGCTGGTGAAACAAATATATTACTTTGAAATATCAGTACATCAGTACTTCTGAAAGGCACTAAGCTTTGTATATAATCTCTCTTATTGAGACTTATTTTGCAGTGAAATTGTCACTTAGCAATTTGTTTTAAATGTATGAATTTAGCAGTTTATATTTATAAAGCATCTTACTTTAGCTAATTATTTTCAAGTTGAATTACACTAATTAATTCTTTTATTTAAAATGCTCTGGCTTGGGGTGCCTGGTGGCTCAGTGGGTTAAAGCCTCTGCCTTTGGCTCAGGTCATGATCCCAGGGTCCTGGGATCGAGCCCCGCATGGGGCTCTCTGCTTGGCAGGGAGGCTGCTTCCCCCTCTCTCTCTGCCTACTTGTGATCTCTGTCTGTCAAATAAATAAATAAAATCTTTAAAAGAATAAAATAAAATAAAATAAAATGCTCTGGCTCCTCTCTGTCCCCCAACAATCATTAGATATATTGGGAGTCTAACTGGAGGTTCCTTCTAGATTGTATTGTGTACTGTAATGAAAATGCTGAATCATTCTATATTTGAGTATTTATGTATCTAATTAATTTATGCCACCAGAGACTTATCCAGTTAACAAAACAAGCAAAATCTTGAATTATTAAGGGCCAAATAAAATATTTTCTTTCTGTGGTGCATCAAATTTTTTTTTTTTTTTTTACTTTGCATAGAATAATCATTTAGTTTTCTTAAAGGGGCAAAAAATTTCAGCAGATCCATAGCTGGATTTGTCTTCCAGGACATTGTAGGTTCTTAGAGAGTGAGATTGGAAATAGAGCAAATGAATTATGTCATTAGCCTTGCCTCTTAGAGGGTCTATGAAGGGAATAAAAAGGAGTTTTACTTTACCCTGCAAGCAGAAAACTCTTAAGATTTAGTTTGGATTAAAAATATGAATAGGTAAGCTTGATAATTTGTTATTAGAGAGGGTAATTGACTTACTACGGAGAAGGAACATACCCCTAACATGCACGGGGGCTGCATTGGAGCCCGATCTAGTCTGATCACGTGTTCCAGTTTGCTGGGATCGTGTGGTTTCCTGGGACACAGGGATTTCAGGGCTGAAACAGGGAAAGTCCTGTGCACACTTGTGACAAGTCGATCACTATCTCTTTGGTCTGACTGGGGTAGGTTTTCAGGGGCTTGTCTGAGAATGTGTACTGAAGCTCACTGATGCACCAAGAGCTCCAAGTAAGATTCGTTCTCAGTAGGTCCCGTCTTCATGGGAATAATAGTATTTGCCAACATTCCAAGGTTTGTAATCCCTCTCCTAAGGACAACATGGAATCAAAGGGAATACAGATGTGTATGCCCCACTGGGAAGTCTCACCCAGCAATGAGTGTTTAAGGAAGAGGTGTCCCTTCTTATCTCGGGCAAATTCTACCCTTGGGCTCAAGTCCAGACCCTTCCCATCTTCTTAGTGGCCTGTACTGGAGTCTATCCGACACTCCTTATTCTACCACTCCTCAGTATGCTCTCTTTTTTGAACAAATGTCCTCTTTCTCTTTCTTCCCCCCCACCTTCTATTTCTTAATAATGATGAAGCTTTTTACCTTTCTCCAACTACATTGCAACCACTGGTCTCATTTCTCACCTGGACTACCAAGCGGATTCTTACCTAGAGGCACCTGTATTAAATTTTGCTACTGTTCAACATATTTCTACACTGTAGTCAAGGTGATATTTAAAAAATAAAGATCTGGTGACTTTGGATTCTCTCTCCCTCTCCCTCTGCCTTTCCACTTGTTCTCTCTCTCTCAAATAAATAAATAATTTTTTTTTTTTTTTTTTTTAAAGAAAGAAAGAAGTAGAATTGACAGGACTAGGGGATAGGTAGGATGCTGAGATCTGGGAGTTCAAGAACTCAGTGCTGACTTCCGTGTTTCTGATAAGAGCAACTGGGTAGATAAGCCCAAGTTCATATTTAAGCACATTGAATTCAAGGTGGGATGCACAAGGGAAAACACAGAGGCACCCCTGTATTCACAAGTTTTATATATAATCTTCCTATTGAGGTACCTGAAATGATGCCATCCCTACCACCATGATGTTGAGTTCCACCAACAGTTACCATTTAATTTGTATTTACTATGTGCCAGGGGCTCTACATATGTTTTTCTGGTTTTCACAACTACACACGGCAGTCATTATCTGTAGTTTTTTTTTTTTTTTTTTTTTTGGACAGAGAGAGAGCTCACAAGTAGGTAGAGAGGAGGAAGCAGGCTCCCTGCTGAGCAGAGAGCCCGACGTGGGACTCGATCCCAGGACCCTGAGATCATGACCCGAGCTGAAGGCAGAGGCATAACCCCACTGAGCCACCCAGGCGCCCCCATTATCTGCATTTTATAGGCGAGGAGATCAAGGCCCCAAGAGGTTGGGAAACGTACTCTAGATGAGACAGCTTGAATTCAACAGAGCCAAGATTTGAACCCAGCATTGGCAGATTCAAAAGGCTATATTCTTTTCATAACATGATGCTGACTTTCTCCAGGGTAATGTGGTTTAATCAAGGTGTTTCTGATTTTAAATAACTGAAATAAATCTGAACTAGCTTTAAACAAGGAGAATTTGATAGAAGGGCAAGGAGTGTCTTGAGGAACTCGAAGATAGGGATGCAGGTGGCTTCTGGAAGGCGCTGGACCTGCGAACGGGAAACCCACTCTTCTCTTCCTCCGATTCTTGTCTTACCTCCTTGCGCACGTCTGCTCTATTGTTCTTTCTCGGTTTTTCTGTAGCTCATGTAGATGTAGAATATTCGGGCTGCTGCATGGCTTCAACCAAGCACAGAGATTAGCTGTCCCTAAATCCAAATTACAAACTCCTGGTAGAGAACGTCTGGTTAGCTCTGCTGCAGACAGGTACCTGCTCTGGGTCCAGTCAGCTTTAGCCAAGGAGGCAGAATTACCTCGTCCAAACACGGCTACCGTGGAATTTGAGAGCAACATACTTTACCGGTAGGAATGTCTGACTCTTGTCTTTTCTCACTCATCTGATTTGACTATAGCCCGTTCTGGGTTCTCCAATTATTACATGGAGAAGTCAAAGAGTCCCTCTACCCTCCACCCCAGGTTTGACCTATGATTATAGTTCTTTGAAGAGCAAACAAGTCTATGACAGACTTGGCCAATATGTTCTTATGTCAATGATTTTCCCCATCATATCATCACTGTCCCTCCAATCTTATTCCTTATAGCTTATTTGCCTTTACACACACACACACGAGTACACTTACAGTATCTACTTGGAAGAAACGACCTGCTTTCTCGTAGCTCTACGTCTGTCCTAGGCTACAGTAGCAGAAACCCACTGACTCTCTCTGCCAATATAAATCAAATAAAACCCTCTCCCAACCTGTCGTCCTTACTCTTCTTTATGATAACGTGGAGAGCCCTTTCCCTTACAGTCGCTACGTAACCAGAAGTAGAGCTGCTTACTTTCATCAGGCACAGTGGGAAGAACACACTCACTTAGGGGGCTTCGGAACAAATGGTCGCCGATCCTTTCTCAGCTGAAGGAGCACCTAAGGAAGGAGGTCAAGGGTCATCGCCCAGTCATACACATGTATACTTTCTATATTCTTCTGCAATGGCAAAGAGAAAGAAACTCAAGGAGAAAAATTTATTGTTACATTTTTTGGTAGGTGGCCCAAACTTATGAATATTAGGTGTTCCAGAAATTTGTGTGCAGGTCTGTTGTTTAGAACTCAGAACTCATTATTGACTATGGAAATAATATCATACTTGGCTAAGTTTAGGTTTCTAGCCGACCGTAAATGATCATTTGGTCTACAGTATAGCTGAAATGTTAATTATTACCTTGTACTTTGCTTGCTCTTAAAATTGGATTCTGGACTCTTTAGTGTCTAAAGCCCTGCATTTGGATGCCTGGGTGGCTCAGTCGGTTAAGCGCCTGCCTTCAGCTCTGCTCCTGGTCCCAGGGTCCTGGGATCAAGTCCTGCATTGGGCTCCCTGCTCGGTGGGGAGTCTGATTCTGCCTCTGCCCCTTCCCCTACTCATTCTTTCAATCTCTCTCTCTCAAATAAATAAATAAAATCTTAAAAAAATTAAAGCCCTGGGCGCATGGGTGGCTCAGTTGGTTAGGCGACTGCCTTCGGCTCGGCTCATGTTCCTGGGGTCCTCAGATCGAGCCCACATCAGGCTCCCTGCTCAGCGGGGAGTCTGCTTCTTCCTCTAACCCTCTCCCCTCTCATGCTCTCTCTCTCAAGTAAATAAATAGAATCTTTAAAAAAATAAAAATTAAAAAAAATGTTAAAAAAAAATTAAAGCCCAGAATTCCTTTCCTTTCTGAATGCTAACTCCCCTGAACTTCTCTAAAGTTTGGTGTTTTCTGGACCCTTCATTTTCTCTCATTCTGCAGGAGGGAGAGAGAAACCATGGAGTCCCGCAGGTGAATGACAGGTGTGGGCTGCAGGTGTGGAAAGGTGCAGGTGTACTAGATGCCACCAAAGGAAGGGTGGTAAGATAGATTTGAGAGT
This sequence comes from Martes martes, assembly GCF_963455335.1. Classification (NCBI taxonomy): domain Eukaryota; kingdom Metazoa; phylum Chordata; class Mammalia; order Carnivora; family Mustelidae; genus Martes; species Martes martes. The sequence goes on from NC_137893.1 coordinate 139,131,860, forward strand.
AGTACGTTTGCTGTCCTTAGTAACTCCCCTGGGAAAGGTGAGAGTCTGGGGAGGACGGCTAGGGAGGGGAAAAATGTGTGGCTGCGCTGTTTGATAAATAGGTATTGTTACGAGTTATTTGATGCCTGTGTATAAAATATTTATTAACTATTTTTTCTTGCATGCAGTTCTTTGAGTTGCTTTCCCCCTTCAATTCACCTGCACTAGATTCATAATGAGTTTTATAGCATTCCCCATTTGTTTAGCTGAATCCCTGAACTTACCTCCCTGGGGTGAGGCATCGTGGCGGCACAGGAGGCCCGACAGGTAACGGGAAGGTGGGCTCTGGCCTCTAACTGCATGGCTGTGTTGTGTAATCCCAATGTGCCTTCGTGGAGATCCTGCAGAAGTGTTTTTAGTACATGATTTCATCCCCTTTTCTGACTTGGACCCAGACAACTTTACATTCTCAGCAAACAGATGGACAGCAAGGTTGAAACAGGATCTCATACCGAAATAGTCTTTGAGTCATCCACTTTGACTGTTCCCTCTTCCAGGAAACTCGCTTCTTCCTTCTTGCAGGAGGCCAGTGCTGAGAATTCATGTTGGACTCTCTTCCCAATGTATGTTTTCTATTCTTCTTCTTGGTTAGGATTGGGCTTCTGCTGAGATAAGGAAAAATGTCTAATTTGTTTTGGCAACACACCTGGCCTTTTGCCCTAAGTAGATGTTTAAAAATAGAATTAAAATGTTTTACATCAACCTTCTATTTTTGGCCTCCTTACAAAAACGTTCCTGATGTGAGAACAAGGGGAGATTAATTTCACCTCTAAGTTTACTTTGGGAGATAGGCGCGTACTAGCAGAGTGTCGCTTGGCCTGGGTCTTGGGCTCTAGTCCCCGTTGCGCCAGTCACCGGCTGTTTGAGCGTGAGAAAGTCTATTCATTCTTTTTTCTTTTCTTTTTTTTAAAGATTTTATTTATTTATTTGACAGACAGAGATCACAAGCAGGCAGAGAGGCAGGCAGAGAGAGAGGAAGGGAAGCAGGCTCCCCGCTGAGCAGAGAGCCTGATGCGGGGCTCCATCCCAGGACCCTGGGATCATGACCGGAGCCGAAGGCAGAGGCTTTAACCCACTGAGCCACCCAGGTGCCCCAAATCTATTCACTCTTCAGTGCCCAGGTTCCTCATCTGTAAGAGGGAATGACAAAACCAGCCGAAAGGGTGCGGTGAGCCGTCAACGAGATTGTGCATGTGAGGGTGTCAAATGTAGTAACACTGCTAGAATAACAGGTTTCTATTTGTTTTCAGAGGTTGGAAAGATCCTTCCTCTGTAAAAAACTAGTTTGTCATGAGCATGCTCTCATTCACTTAGAGATTTGTTGGTTCCAAGCCGAGAGTCCCGTACTCAAGCCCTTGCAGGAAAGGGGTAATAGTTTTCAACCCTTTGTCATTTCAGCCTCATTTGAATTTTTGAATGCGGCATAAAATAAAGCCCCGTGTCATTCAGGGCACGGTACAGACCTCAGTGCCTGCCTCCTGCTTGTTTGGAACATTTATTGTTATGTTTTCGGATGAGAGGCAGAAGTTGATATGATTATCAAAGGAACATCTTGAGCTGCCTGAACTGTTGAACGGAAACAATTAGCCTGAACTGGGCAGGCGGCCACTCAAGTTGACCGTGTCCTTTTCAGCTCTGATTCCTGCCTCCCCATGTCCAGCTTGGGCAGCCAAAGGTAGGGCCCACCACCTCTTTGTCGTCCCGGGCCCTCCCTGCAGGAGTCTGTGTAACAAAAAGTTTGCAAAGATGGGAAGTTTTGTGTTTGCTTGTTTTACTTCTCAGAATTTAAGTAACAGCATCAGACTCTGGGGGACTCTGGAAAGTTCTGTCTCTGTTGGTCAAAGAGGATACAATTTTGGATTGGTGAGGAGGAGTGCTTCAGCCTACATGGGCCCATAGAATGGAAGACAGAGGGGCGCCTGGGTGGCTCAGTCGGTTAAACGTCTGCCTTCGGCTCAGGTCATAACCCCGGAGTCCTGGGATCAAGTCCTGCATCGGGCTCTCTGCTCTGTGGGGTGTCTGCTTCTCCCTCTGCTCCTTACCCCATTCATGCTCTCTCTTTCTAAGTAAATAAAATCTAAAAAAAAAATAAAATCCAGAGTAACAAAATATTAAAAACAAAACAAAACGAAAAAGGAAGGAAGACAAGTGTTTGACAAGAACCCCATACTGGACCAGTAGAAACCCCAAAGTTTCTGTCATTTGTCTTGATTGGTTCTCTCTCCGCTTTACGCAGGGAGTGGAAGGAGCCTTCCTTCCTCACTTTGTCCTCGGTTTGCTGTGTTAACGTCTCCCGCAGCTGAACTGTTTATCTTCAGGGACCAACGCTTATCAGGGCAGTCATAAAAGCTCCTTTTGGTCTTCAGATAAAATGTGGAAGTTTTCACATATTACTAATGAGCCTCATTGGAATTAAGAAAGCACTGGATATGAATAATGATGAGGAATAAAGTTAGAGGTGACTTTCTAGGAGGATTGTCTGCTTTTAGTACAGCCTGAAAAAGTTTATAAATGAGTAGTTTGAAAGTTTTTTGTTTTTTTTTTTAAATGGCATGCCTGGGCTGGTGAAATTTTTTTCTGCCATCAACAAAGCTTATCTGCTACGCATCTCTCTCGGTGTACTCTCAGCCTTCCTTTTCCCCAGCGTCCTGTCTGTCGGCTTCCCACACTTTGTGGCCCAGGCTCTTCCCTGTTGTGTAGGGCGAGGCGGGCAAAGCTGCTCCCTGGGACCACGGGGCACCACACTGCCTGGTAGACATGGCTGACTTTTGCCACGCCACGTGAAGCATTCTGTTCTGTTCATTGTTGTTCTGCCGGCACCTCATGATGAGCCTGGTAATAGCTTAATATGTGTTTGCTGAAGGAGTGCCTTCATTCTGGGTAAGAGCATTCTACTAAAGATGGAAGACTGGAGGAGGCCATCCATCCAGCCTGATGGGGGAGGCGGAGGGAAGTGCAAGTGGAGAGGGTGTGTCACCACGAGGGTCATTTTGGGGCAGGAGGAGTGGCTCATCAGGTGAAGAAGGTGGGTCACAATAGCATGGGCGGGTGGAGAACCAGGGGCATTTGTGAAGGGGAAATTCGGAGTCCCTGAAAATAGTTTTATATGGTTGGCACTTAGATGCAAAGGGAAAAGGGGGCAGAAGATCAATCTGGAAACGTAGGCAGTTTAGGGGCCGTCGTTTAGGGGGCGCCTGGGTGGCTCAGTGGGTTAAAGCCTCTGCTTTCAGCTCAGGTCATGATCTCAGGGTCCTGGGATCGAGCCCCGCATCGGGCTCTCTGCTCAGCAGGGAGCCTGCTTCCCCCTCTCTCTGCCTGCCTCTCTGCCTGCTTGTGATCTCTCTGTCAAATAAATAAATAAAATCTTAAAAAAATAGTTTAGGTGGCATTGGATCTCATAGGTCATTTGATTTGATGAGTCATTATTTAACTAATTTTTTATAGCAATTATTACACAGTAAATACGTGGGTCTATGGGTCCATGTTCGAAACAAAAATTTGCTGGGCTCCCAATCTAAGATCTTGGAAGTTTTAGGGGATTCTACGTGACTTAGAGGTGAAAACATAGGAGTCATAATGTAACCCCAAATGGCCTATATCATGAAACAGCTCTCTAGCCCAATCTGTATTTAAATGAGCCTTTTCTGATATATCAGCTACTAAACATTTATAAATGTTATTGAACTTAGATCTTTTCCTCTAATGACTACTTCTGTGAAGAGATGAAGTAACACATACAAAAGACTTAGAACCAAGTACTCTGCCTGACACACGGGGGGTGCTCAACAGTATAATCTGTTTCTTCGAGCAACTGGCCAGACCTGAGGAAGCTTCCACTTTATGAACGTTTAGGAGAAACTGTAAAAAAAAAAAAATCACAAAAAACAAAAACACCAAAACCCACAACACCCTGTCTCCAAGTGTATATTTGTTGAAATATCCGCTAATTCTTTAGTAGGAGTTTGGAATTTCCTTGGTGATTTTAAACAAGATTTCCTCTATTAAATGTGCTCATTGTGTAAGTCTGAGATCACCAGGGCTGATCTGATGTGAGCACAGAGTCTTCAAAGCCTTGGTGGGACTACCTGTTTAACAGTTGCTTACATTTAAAAATATTTCTAGCCCCCGGCAGCTCAGGGTTCAGTGAATCATGCTGAGACACTGATTCTTGACAGGCAAGAATATGTTTTTCTTCTGGATTGGTAGGTGGGCAGCAGGTTAACTGATATCTACTGGTACCTGTGAATGCCGAGGAGGAATTGAGATGCCAGGTTGGAAAATGAAAACTTGCACTACGTGTTTGCTGGGTACCATCCAGAAGTATTGCATGCTCTTTGGTTTGTTTTGATTAAATTCCAAGGTGATACAATCATCCGGCTGTTAAAAATAATTAATTGTCTTGTTCCTACTTAGAAGTGTAATGATTACGGATTTGCAAGTCCAAATGCTTTTGCAGTGGGACACTGGAACACAACTGTTGTTACTGCGACTGAGCCTTTAGGTGAGCAGGGCAGATCACCAGGTCACATCGCCAAGACGCCTTTCAGGGACCATTTATTTCTCTGGAGATGTGAGATTTTTCAGAACCCCAATTACTAGAAGTAATAGGATGATTAAGCCTGGACAAAAACAAAGCAAAACAGTTCCAAATATAAAAAGCAGAGATTTTGAAGATCACATTTCCGAATTACATGTTTCAATTCAACTGGAAATCAATAATAAAAATTTGACCTCCCAAAATACCATTTGAAACTAAAAAATACTCTCCCAGATAAACTTTTGATTAAAGAGTAAATTGAAAAGATGGTACATTCTTTATTATTATTCTTATTCTTATTTTAAATTTTTTAAGGTTTTATTTACTCATTTAACAGAGAGGGAGAGTACAAGCAGGGAGAGCAGGAGGCAGAGTAGGAGGGAGAATCAGGCTCCCTGCTGAGCCAGGAGCCAGATGTGGCACTCGATCCCAGGACCCTAGGATCTCGACCTGAGCCGAAGGCAGCTGCTTAACAAACTGAGCCACCCACGTGTCCCGAAATGGTACATTCTTTAGAAAGCAGTAAAAATTATACTTTGTACCCCAATTTTTAGGGCATAGTATATACCCAAAACTTTACTCAAAGGAAAACTTAAAACAGTAAATATATATATACACATATGTGTGTGTGTGTGTGTGTGTGTATAAACACATATTACATATATAATATGTATCTTTTATTCATGAAGAAAAGATTAGCAGAATATCTACTTCCCTCAAAAAAGAAAAAAAAAGGTTCTGATAAAGTTGAAAGTTAAAATTAATGAAATAGGAAGAAAAAAGCAGAAAGACTAAGACAAAGATTGGGAAAAGTAAAAAATTTTTAAGTTAGGATTGAGAAAACAGACACAACTATATAAGCAAGGGAGTCCAAAAGAATGATAAGAAATATACATGAAAACTCTGCAGACGTCTATAGAAACACATTTGAAAATATGGAAGAAAAAACGTAAATGACCAGTATCGACTCATCCAGAAGGTTCAAACAGATCAGTAGAAGTCTCAGTTTTTGCCTGTTGTGGCATTGGTTCTGGACTCATGATTTTTTTTTTTTAAAGATTTTATTTATTTATTTGACAGACAGAGATCACAAGCAGGCAGAGAGGCAGGCAGAGAGAGAGGAAGAAGCAGGCTCCCTGCTGAGCAGAGAGCCCGATGCGGGACTCGATCCCAGGACCCTGGGATCATGACCTGAGCCGAAGGCAGAGGCTTTAACCTACTGAGCCACCCAGGCACCCCTGGACTCATGATTTTGGCATGCACTGAAATAAGATGGGATGGTAATCCTTTACCTTATTATACCAGGTTGTGCGGTGGTGTCTAATAGTGTGTGTGATGTGTGTGTTGTGAGGAATGTTTTTACTTTAACACATGCTTAAATATAACCCTGTATCCCCCCCCCACCCCCAAATTCTCTCCAAATGCAAGTTAGTTTACACCCTCTTTAAAGGACAGTGTGTAGTTCGCTGACTAATGAAATGAAACTTGTTCCTACATTGGTGGCTGAGGACCACTAATTTGTCCCAGGCCTGCTGGTGGGAGAGGTACTCAGTGCTCCTAGGCCTGCCCGAAGGTATACCAGATGGTTGTACCATCCCCTCTTCACCCCACCTCTGTGGCCTACAGAAAGCAGGAAGCTGCCAGGCTGACTTCAGTGCGAAGTGTGGGAATCTGACTGTTCTAGGTGCAGTGGTTTTGTCATTTTTGTGTGGTGTAAATTGATAACCAAATTACTTTAAAATTTACTTTGAGGGATAACTGGGTGGCTCAGTGGGTTAAGCCTCTGCCTTCAGCTCAGATCATGATCTCTGGGTCCTGGGATCAAGCCCCACATCGGGCTCTCTGCTCAGCGGGGAGCCTGCTTCCCCTCTCTCTCTCTCTGCCTGCCTCTCTGCCTACTTGTGATTTCTCTCTGTCAAATAAATAAAATCTTTAAAAAAATAAAATTTACTTTGAAATAGTCCCCTTTTGCAGAAAATGAGCTAAAGAGTTGAAAAGTTTCATGAAAAATTGAATACTGAATTTCTGTCTCTTAAGAAAGATGATAATGAGGGGCGCCCAGGTGGCTGTCAGTTAAGCGTCTGCCTTCAGCTCAGGTCATGATCCCAGGGTCCTGGGATCAAGCCCCACATTGGGCTCTCTGCTTGGCGGGGAGCCTGCTTCCCTTTCTCTCTCTGCCTCTCTGCCTACTTGTGATCTCTCTCTCTCTGTCAAATAAATAAATAAAATCTCTTAAAAAAAAAAGTGAAGTCATCGCTATTGATCTGTTGGCTCCATTAGCGGAAGATGAGTTAACACACAGATTATACTAGTTTCATATAAAAGTTACCAGATGCTTCAAAAAGAAAATCAATTACATTTTTTACCTGAATGGTGTAATTATTTTCATAAAATTCAGAAAAGCTTTTAGAAACACCATTCCCCTGAAGTTTAAACATTTAATATTACTGTGAATTCCATCATAAATTTGTTTTAAAAGTTTACCATCAAAAAATAAAAAAATATATATATATTTTTTTTTTTTTTTAAGAAAGGGAGGGAGGGGGAGGGGCAGAGGGAGAGGGAAAATCTTAAGCAGACTCCATGCCTAGCACGGAGCCTGTCGTGGGCTCAATCCCATGACCCCGAGATCATGACCTGAGCTGAAATCAAGAGTCTAACACTTAGCCGACGGAGCTACCCAGGTGTTCCTGAAATTTTATATTTTTAACAGCTGTATTGAGGTAAAATTTATGTACCAGAAGTTTTACCCATTTTAAGTGCACAGTTGGAAGGCTTTCAGAAAACTTGTGCAATTGTACGAACATCATGCCATTCAGTTTTAGAACACCTCTCGCCCCCCCGGGGAAGCTGCCTGGCACCCTTCTGGAGTCAACCCCCACGTTGAGATCCAGCCCCTGGCAGGTGCTGAAAATGATTTCTTTTTCAGTGAGAACACAAATAAGGACTTTGGTGGGGCACAATGTCCAAGTATACACAATGGAATTACTAGGATAAGAAATCCGTGAAACAAATAAAATTAAAAAAAAAAAAAAAAGGACTGATCTTATTGGGGCACCTGGGTGGCTCAGTCGGTTAAGTGTCTGCCTTCCGCTCAGGTCATGATCTCTGGGTCCTGGGATCGAGCCCCGCATGGGGCGCCCCGCTCAGAAGGCAGTACTTCTCCCTCTGCCCCTCCTCCGTGCTTGTGCTTTCTCCCCCTTTCTCTCAAAATAAATAAAGTCTTAAAAAAAAAATCCATAGAACAGAAATGTGCATATATAATGGCATAGAGAAGTCATTATTTCTTTCAAACAAACTACAATGAAAGTAGAAATAACAGCCAAATTTCACAAATACTCTTCTACATACACTGAGTTGGTGAACTACAACATTTTTGTGTTGCAGCTGATGTGGAGTATGAAAAGTTCTTTGGCATCCAGCACATGTTTTTTGTCCTTGCTGGTCATTCTCAATCAGATTTTACAAATATTTTGAGTCTTTGAAGAACTGCTTTGTAAATCAGTGCTAATCGATAATATTGACCGTTTTTTTTTTCTTTTGCAAAGGAGTCCTCTAAATTTGTATTTTGTTTGAGATAAATTAGAAATTTTTAATCGAAGTATTAATTAATGGAGCAAGCAAAAGAAATATTCAGGTTTTGAAGTTTTGCAATTTGCAGTTATGGAAAACAAACCTTGCAAACAGGAAGGTGCTAGAATTTATCCTTATAATGTAGGAACTGACCAGTGTAAGTGAAAAGAATTCAAATACGGTATACAGGGTTTAATTTTGAAATTTTATAGTTGCACTTAGAATATCTGGAATTGAGGGAAGATTCTTTTGATAGAAATACTATTTTTAGTAGGATACACTTGTGTTTTCCTCAAGAATTCAAAATAGATTGAATTTGAGAAGGTCTGTGATTTCAAGGGATCTAACTTTGATGAAACAGTAAAAGGAATCATAAGTAGAATTCATTTTATGAATTTTTTTGTATAGCTATTTCTCCAAGAAAGGTATTAAAAACAAAAAAAAACCAGTATCTTTAAAAATACTTTGGCTTAAATATTTACAGTTCTCAGTATAAAATACAAATTAAGAATACACTCCATGCAGTAGAATTTTCTCTGAGCTTACCAGGTATTTGGGCAGTGAAGAGAAAGTATCTCTCAATTAAAAATATTATGGTCTATAGAAAAGAGGGCTCAATAATGTCAAATGTATTAACATGAAATATACCTTTGAAGAACAGTCCAGGAATTTTTATAAAAAAATAAAAAATAAGATTATATTGAAAATATAACATCTTTCATAAAAATGGCAATGATTCAGTATTGGTAACAAACTGATTAAGTACTTGAATATGCACCAAGAATAATTTCCCTTGCCATATTTTAATTTTTGTTTTTTAATTTTATATTATTATTATTTTTTAAGATTTTATTTATTCATTTGACAGAGAGAGAGACAATGAGAGAGGGAACACAAGCCAGGGGAGAGGGAGAGGGAGAAGCAGGCTTCCCACTGAGCAGGGAGCCCAATGAGGGGCTGGATCCCAGGATCCTGGGATCATGACCTGAGCCAAAGGCAGATGCTTAACGACTGAGCCACGCAGTTGCTCCTAACTTGCCATATTTTTAAAATTAAAATAAACCATATAAAGAACTTTAAAAATTGTTTTAATGAATGCAAACATGTTTTATTTATTTAAAGTTTCATTTCTGAAAATTTCTGAATTGAACCACAGTCCACCAATATATTTGTCCACAAACCAAGTATTTTGTCAGTCACTATATATTTTAAACGTTATTTGATTTTAATTGTTTATTAGCATCTTCTTTCATTCTCAGGATGTCCTGGTTTGAATGAGAAATTTTATGGTCATTTTGTCTTTAAGAGTAAGATAATTAGGGGTGCCTGGTTGGCTCATTTGGTTAAGCATCTGCTCTGGTCATGATCCCAGGGTCCTGGGATAGAGCCCTATGTGGGTGTGGTCGGGCTCCCTGTCCAGCGGGGAGTCTGCTTCTCCCCCTGCCTCTTCCCCTGCTGGTCCGCAGGGTCTCTCTCTCCCTCTCTCTTTCTCACATGTGCGCGAGTGTGTTCTCTTCTCAAACACATAAAATCTTAAAAAAAAAAAAAAGTCAGATAATTACACTATTATTTAAATGTTTCCAGATCACTGGGAAAGGTAAGTACCTCCCCAATTCACTTTACGAAACCAGCATACCTTTAATATTAGCATAAGACAATACAATATGGTCAAGAAAGGATTATTGCAGGGTATAAATTAGGTTCAATATGAGAAAATCCAGCCACCATATCCATTATATCAAAAATTCAAAGAAAAGTAACATGATCATATTAGTAGCTGCTGAGAAAACATTTAGCAGAGTTCAGTACTACTCTTAATAAAACTCTTAAGGAGGAATAGAAGGAAACTATTTAGACATAATAAAGACTATTTGCGAAAAACTAACAACAGGTTTACTTTGTATGGTGAAATACTAAAAACAGTTAAATAAGGATCTAGATGAGAATATATATGACCAGCATTTTTATTTATCATTATCTTTAATCTTATAGGAAATGCAACAAGACATTGGAAGAGATTAAAAAAATTTTTTTTCTTGTTGCTGAGATGACTGTGTATACACCCCCAAATGTGAGACTAAATTAGAAACAGAACAGCCACTCTAGTAGAATGAATAAACTATTCGGGGAGATGGCTGGATGTGAGATAAATGTAGAAATTGGAAGCTTTTTTCTAAGCAATAAGTTCTAAGAAATGGCAGAATTATTCCCTTAAATAGAAAAACCATAAAATATACATAATATATAAATTTCCCACAGTTCAAAAACAGAATATACATGGGTTTTTAAAAAATTGCATAAAATGATCATAACATTTTATATTGATGAATATTCTATTGAAGATAAGTATGAAATATAGGAATATTATAAAGCCACTATAATCAAGATAGTATTGGCCTAGCAACTGACAAATAGACCCTTGGAACAGAGTAGATTCAGAAATAGATCATTCAGGTCTTTGGGAAACCCTTAATCAAGACTGGAAACCCTAGATTAATATCTAAAATTTATAAAGAACTCTTTAAGTCATCACCAAAAAAAGCGAGGTCCAATTAAAAAAATGGGCAGAGGACCTGAATAGACATTTTTCCAAAGAAGACATACATATGGCCAACAGACACTTGGAAAGATTTTCAACATCACTCAGCATCAGGGAAATGCAAATCAAAGCCATAATGAGATAATACTTCACACCAGGCAGAATAGCTAGTGTCAAAAAGACAAGAAAGAACAAGTGTTGGTGAAGATGTGGAGAAAGGGGAACCCTTGTGCACTGTTGGTGGGACTGTGAATTGGTGTAGCCACTATGGAAAATAGTATGGAGGTTCCTCAAACAATGAAAAATAGAGCTACCTTAAGTTTCCAGCAATTCCACATTTGGATATTTATCTGAAGCAAATAAAAACATTAATTGAAAAGATGTGTTGGGGCGCCTGGGTGGCTCAGTGGGTTAAGCCGCTGCCTTCGGCTCAGGTCATGATCTCAGGGTCCTGTGATCGAGTCCCGCATCGGGCTCTCTGCTCAGCAGGGAGCCTGCTTCCCTCTCTCTCTCTCTGCGTGCCTCTCTGCCTACTTGTGATCTCTCTCTGTCAAATAAATAAATAAAATTAAAAAAAAAAAGAAAAGATGTGCACCCCTATGTTTATTGCAGCATTATTTACAAGAGCCAAGAGATGGAAGCAACCTGAGTGTCCATCGGTAGATGAATGGAGAATGTAGAGGTGGTATAAATATAATGGAATATTACTCAGCCATGAAAAAGAACAAGATCTTCCCATTTCCAACAACATGGCTATCTAGAGAGCATAATGCTAAGTGAAATAAGTCAGACAGTGAAAGGCATCAGTTTTTTTTTTTTTTTGGAAAAAGCATTTGTAAAACATTTCAGGCAAAGTGTTAATAGCTATAATTTAAAAAGAGCTCTTACAAATGGGCAGGAAAAATAGAAATTATTCTAAAGCAAAATGGACAAAGAATATGAATAGTTAATTCACAGATCTGAGATTAGCGGGGAGTGTGTGTGCACGTTTCAATGATCACAGAGAAAAATGCTTACAAGACACCCCAGGCTGTTAACTTGAGCACATGGTGAGTGACGGCCTGATGTGGGAAGTGAAAAACAGGCTATGACACACTACTGACAGACCACCGAGGAAGATAGAAATAATTTGAGTGCTCCCTAGGTGCCATAGTTGAGGGATAAAGAGAGATCTGAGTGAGAAAGGAGGGAAAGACTTACGCATCTGAACAGAGAGGACTCTGGGCAGTAAATTATTTTCTTCACTACTGGCCTTACAAGATTGTTAATTACTTGCAACTAGTGGCACTGTGATTTCCGCGAGATAAGTAGAGTTAAGTGGGTCAGGCACAATCTGGAAAAGGGCACTTTGCAAAGACATGTCACGTAACCGCAGTTCTTGCTTCAACTGATTTTCCTGTATTTCCCAATCTAGGATTCCTCTAGAGGCCAAAGGGAATGAGAAAGATCCACTTAAGGAACACTGATCTGTAAGAAGGATCTCTCAGATTCCCTTGGGTTGGCCGTGCAAACATTGTTGCACAGGGTTGGTGGCTTCTGCTACAGTTGTTAATATGTAGCGAAGTCCTTGCAGAAGCTCTGCCAGAGTTCCATACCTGGGCATGTGCTGAAGAAGGTCTGGAGGACTTCAGGGGAAAGGTGAGGGTGTGGAAAGGAAACAGGCTTCCCAAGTGAAAGGGAGACTTTTCTGTTGCATTATACAGAAGAGGATCCCTCCCTCTTGCGGTACCTGCATTTCCCAATCCAGCTTCTGTCTAGCTGTGGCTTCCACGCCTTAATTTGGTTTCTTTGATCTGTTGCAGATGATAGATTGTATTTGTTAGTTCTATCTGGCTTCTGGTTTCACTGGGGACCTTATGATTCACTATTTTGTAAGAAGAGGAAAGAGAGCCACCGACTGGCACAGTGTCTGGGATGATGATGTATGGCAGCATTGTTTGGGGATTTTTTTTTTTTCATCGATTGTCTGATATGCAGGAATTCAGAGGAGAAGTTAATATTCGTAGAAGGATTAATGCAATCTTTGCAAATAAAAGGATTCTGAAGACTATTTCATTGGACTTTCTAGTGGAGAACCTTTCTTTTTAGAAGAAGATTTTATTTATTTATTCGAGAGAGAGAACAGGAACGGGGGTAGGGGTTATGGGGGTAGGGAGAAGCAGGCCCCCGAAGAGCAGGGAGCCAACATGGGGCTCAATCCCAGGATCCTGAAATCATGACCTGAGCTGAAGGCAGACCCTTAGCTGATTGACCCATCCAGGGACTCTTTTAGTGGAGAATCTGAAGTCAGGCCTAATGCAATCATTTTCCCTGCAGTTGGGTGATGGACAAGAATGCTGAGTCCCATTTTCTCTTGGGCCCATAATCCCAACTTGCTAGTGGTGTTATATGTGGGATAGTCCGAGTCTTGAACACCTGAACCCTTTGGAGCGTTGCTCTCTGGCTAAGCTCTTTATCTTGCGTCACGATGGGTTCTTGCGTAGCAGCTCGAGATTATTCTGGTCAAGTTTTTCTTGTTGGGGCTCAGCTGGTTTTGACTTGCTCTGGGAGATGCTCTTGTACGGTTGAAATTGAACCAAATGACATGTTTCCAGCTTTTGGAAAACTTCTGTTAACAAGTCAGAGGTAATTGGATGACTGTCATATATATCATTGGGAGCATATCTCCAGAATAGTTTCTCTCACATTATTTTGGTGATGTTCTTCTTTTCTTTTCTTTTCTTTTATTTATTTATTTGACAGAGAGAGATCACAAGTAGGCAGAGAGAGACAGGCAGAGAGATAGGAGATAGAGAGATAGGAGGAAGCAGGCTCCCTGCCAAGCAGAGAGCCCAATGCGGGGCTCGATTCCAGGACCCTGAGATCATGACCTGAGCTGAAAGCAGAGGCTTAACCCACTGAGCCACCCAGGTGCCCCTATTTTGGTAATGTTCTTAAGTCTTATTTTTACTGTGTCTAACTCTTAGTTCTGTGCTTAATACCCTCCGTAAGTTTTGCCTGGGTGTAAACACGGGCCTCATTAGATGCACCAGGAAAATGCAAATGAAGTTATAGCTATTTGGAAAGGAGAAATGGCAATTAGCAGTGGCAGAACACCGCGACCTTTGCCTCACATCTTTTCCTGTGGACAGAATTGCACTTTATTGCAGAAGCTGGTTTCCCAATACTTGTGTTCTTTCAGCTGATTTTTGAAACTGAGCAAACCTTTTTTCTTTAATTTAGGTTTTAGTGCAGGATGTAATTAAAATGTCATGTCTAAGGTATGTGTTACTAATTTGCCTACTGAGGCATATTAGAAGACCAATTTCAACTGCCTAAGAATGAATCTTGATTTTTTAAAAAATATTTAATTGAGAGGCAGAGAGTGAGCAAGGGAACACAAGTGGGGGGAGGGGCGAAGGGAAAGGGAGAAGCAGACTCTCCGCCGAGCAGGGAGCCCGGAAGCTGGGCTCCATTCTGGGACTCCAGGGTCATGACCTGAGCCAAAGGCAGACACTTAACTAACTGAGCCACCCAGGAGCCCCTTGATTTTTCTTTATATTAAAGAGAACAGTTTTGAAACGAAGAAATTCCTCTTGATTCTCTTCTTATGTAGGACCTCTGCATTTTATAACGTATCTGTTATATACTACATATAATGTGGTATACATTATTATGTTGCATTTTACACATACAGGTTGAGAAAGCTAGTAGTTCTATTTCTATATTTATTTTTGGCCTCCCATGTAGGGAAAACTTTGAGTATGCTTTGGACTTACTTTGGTTTTGCTCTTATATGACTTTAGGTAGATCACAAGTTAATAGAATTCCCGTTACAGTGTGGATTGCTTACTGTTCATGGGAAGGTCTTGTTTGACTTTTCTTTAGGATGGTCTATAATTCAGATTAGGGAATGATTCTCTGTTATGAATATCAAAATGACTACAGTCTCAGGTGGACAGTTTGTAATATCACATCTGTTATTGCTCAGGAAAAATATTGTTACAGATTGTAGTTGGCTGGATTTTACTTCTCAGTCTGTGATCTCAACTGTTACATTTATTTTTGCAGTCTAAAAGAAGCGGTTCCTTCTTAGGTTTATTTGAGGACTCCTCTTTTACCTGCCCTTTAAATACTGGGGTTCCTTTGGGTTCTCTTTTCTTTCTTTCTTTTTGTTCTCTAAGTAGGCTCCACACCCAGCATGGACTTCAATGCAGGGCGTGAACTCACGGCCTCAAGATCAAGACCTGTGCTGAGATCAAGAGTCAGATGCTTAACTGACTGGGCCACCCAGGTGCCCCTGGGTTCTTTTTTCTCATTCCTGTCTCTTCACTTCCTATTTCCCTTCCTTAGATGAATAACAGTGAGCAAGTTCTTACTGTGTATCAGGGCAGGGCCGTGCTGTACAGCTGAGCAGTTCGTGTACTGCACAATTCCAGGAGATGACATTCACTGACCCACCCCAAAGACTTGGGTAGTGTCATCAGGCACTGTGCTACCTACTTTATGAACTGCTTGTTTAGCCTCACAACAATCCATGAGATGAATATCATCATTCCTATTTCATAGATGAGGAAATGGAGCTTTGGGTCTGTTAAAACTTGTTTAAGGTTACACAGTAATGACCTGACAAGAAAGTTTGTACAGGTCCAAAAGCTTTGCTTCTCTCTACAGCATGCTACCTTTTCTGGGTGATCTAAGCTCTTGGTGAGCTTATCCATGACCACCACCTAAATGATGCTAATTCCTGAAAGCCTCTCCACCTCAGATCTCTCTGTTGATGGCCTATGAGACAAGTCTTCCAGTATGTTCCAGGGGCCCCTCAGATTCTAAAGGATTCAGACTGAATCACTGCCTTCCGTATGACTGCTCCTCTTCCATTCCCACTCACAGTTTGTGGCACAAGCAGCCTGGGCTCCTCTCTCTCCCTCACCCTCCCCATCCGATAGGATACCAGGTCCCATCCCTTCTGTTTCTCGGATCTCTCTCTGTTCGCTCCCCTCCTTTGTAGGCCAGTTGTCACTACATGGCTTCAGGCTCTCATTCTTGGATTCTGAATGCATCTCCTCTGGCTGCATTATGACAGACACCACGTAGTACTCGCATTGGTGGTTGCATCTGACTCACGGGTGTCCACCCTCCGCCATGTGGCTGCCTGAAGACTCAATTTCAAGTTACTTTCTCGGGGAAGCCTTTCTTTTTCACCAACCCCTTTCCTTTAGCTAAATTGCTCTTCTCTGTGCTCCCCTAGACTGTCATGTGTATCGCTTCACTCACCATCACACCCTGATCATTGATTTTCTTGTCTGATTCCTTCCCTGGACTGTGAGCTCTTTGGGGACAGGAACCGCATGCAATTTATCTAGCATCTAACAGCTTCTCTGGGAGATCAGTAAATGCTCGAGAGGCACCTGGGTGGCTCAGTTGGTTAAACGTCTGACTTTGGCTCAGGTCATGATCTCAGAGTCCTGGGATCGAGCCCCGCATCGGGCTCCCTGCTCAGCGGGGAGTCTGCTGCTTCCTTTTGCTCCGGCTCCCACCCAACCCTCCTCTCTTGCTCTCTCTCTCTGCATCGAATCTGTAGTTTGCTCTGGGTAGCATGGACATTCTAACTATGTTCATTCTTCCAGTCTGTGAGCACAGAACGTCTTTCCATTCCTTGCGCCCTTCAAGTTTCTCTTGTCAGTATCTTATTTCCGGTGCACAGAGCTTTCACTCCCTTGGTTAAATTTATTCCTGGGTATTTTATTCCAGATCTGAAAGAGTTGTCCACATACTACTATAGTGTTCTATGTGTTTACTTAGTCCTATTAAAATTTTAATGTAATTTCTATTAATTCACGTAGTGAAAATAATCAATGCTATTGTGATTTAGTTATACAATTTTTCCCTTTCTCCCTGCTATTTGCAACAGCAGGCAGCATGATCATTGCCTAATATATGTTTTTACAGCAGCAGCTTCTTCCCTTATCCTGTTGACAAAAGATTATAACTTAATTGCATGATCATTTAAAAAGTGGATTCTGCGTTGAACTTTGGTCTAAGGGCCCAAAGTTTTGTATTGACAGTAATGAATTAACTAATCTCTTAAAAGGTGCTTTCTTTATCTTTCCTGATTCCGGTCCACCAACAGTGGCCACTACATTAAGAAAATACCTCAAGGTTGATTCTCTTACTTATTTTTATTTATTTATTTTATATTCTAAAAGATTTTGTTTATTTGAGAGAGAGAGTGAGAGACCACGAGCTGACTGAGGGGCTGAGGGAGAAGGAGACTCCCTGCTTGACCTCAGAGGCTTAACAGACTGAGCCACCCAGGCGCCCCAAGGTTGATTATGTTAGAACCTAAGCTACTGCTAAATTTGAAGCTAGATTCCTTGGCGGGGGGGGGGGTGGTTATTAACATGTACCTTTTCACCTAACACCATTCAGGTCTCATTCCAGTTCTGCCCCTATCTGGTTCCAGCCAACCACTTAAATCTCCCCGGACACCACGTTCCTTGTCTTTAAAATTAGGCATTGGGACTGAACTAGCCAGAACAACTTTTCAGTCTCAAATGTCCTCTGATTCTATTACTTTGGGTCCCTCCCTACTGTGCCTTCTCTGTCTTATTTTCCTTGCCTGCCTCTGCCCCCTTATCCGCCCCCAACCAATGCACTGTTCCAGGCCTGTCCTACCGTATGCATACTGTGTTCTTCAAGCACTTGGCTTTGACCTGGAGGTTTTCTTGAACATGGAGGGTTGAGAACTCAGCAGCAGACTGGCGCTGTCTGGGAAAGGTGCCCACTGCCTCTAGTTCACTGGCATGCTCAGATTCTCTCCATAAAGGACTACCGAGTCCTTTCCTTTAAGGACGCACATTCTTGACTGCTTTTGCAGAAGTCGAGTGACCTTGCAGAGTAGGCCCAGAAGATTCCTGTGTCAGAGCAGTGCCCTTTCTAAGTCGCAGCCGTTCAAAAGATTTGGGGCTGTGACTGGGACCTGGGAAGGGGTTGTGCAACCGGGGCGGGGAGTGAGTCGATTTCATTATAGTTTTTAAACATCACCCAAATGCAGTCTCCTAGGTTTTGGAGTGCGGGAGGCACACGACTGCATGCCCTGCTACAGCTTCTGGATTACCGTGTGGCCTTTTCTTTAACTGACTACCCCCTGCGAGGTTGCAGTGGGCTCCCACATACATTGGTTGAGAAAGCGCTTCAAGCAACAACCGTCGTGTCATCGAGGTGTGCGGGCGAACGAGGACTGTCCGGCTTTGATTTGCCCGCGTTCTGCTTCGGTCAGGGGACGCGAAGGGACGAGTCAGGTACGAGGTGTTTCTGGGGAGACGCGCCCGGGAAGCGTTTCTCCGCGACCCGCGCTCCGCCGCGCCGGGCAGGCAGGCCGGGGTCCTCAGGCGCGCGGGAGGGAGGGTGTCCCCGCGGGACACGTGCGCACCAGCGCGAAGCCGGGAAGGCCGAGGGGGGCCGTGTCCCGGTCTGCGCGCGAGGAGGGACACCAAGGGCCGCCGCGGGACACCCCGCCCCGGAGGCCGTCCCCGCGGGGCGAGAGGGAGCCGTCCGGAGCGGTGCGGCGAGCGCCCCGGGGCCGGCGTGCGGGCGCGCGGCCGCCCGGGCTCCGACGGGGTTAAAAGACCATCACCTGCCGCTGGAGCGCGACCCAGATGGGAAGTAGGAAGTGCCGCGCCTGAGCTTCCTGTATAAATAGACGCGCGGCGCCCGGCGCGCCCGCTGGCGAGCTGCGCCCCACGCTCCGCGGGGCTCGGGGCGACGCGGCCGCTCGCCGGGCCTCCTCCCCGCTCCTGCCCTCCTGCCCTCCTGCCCTGCCCCCGCCGCCGTCCTGCGGAGCGCGGAGCCGCCGGCGGCAGAGCGCGGACGACCCGGGACGGAATGACACGGCTCCGCCTCCCCGGGGCGCGCGGCGGCCGCTGCTGAGAAGCCGGCGGCGCCGGGACCGGCGGGCTGCCCTGCCAGGTAGGGTCCGCGAGCCTTCCACGCGGGGCGCGCAGGGCCGGGCGGGCGGGGCGCCGCGCTGGGATGAAGGTGGGGGACGGGGGTGGGGGTGGGGGGCACAAGAGACTGTGATTGCCTGGTTCGGAGCTGGATTTCCTGCCTCCGGGGCCGAAGCCGTGCGGCGTGGAACTCATTCCGAACGCCTTGAACACCTGTTAGCGTCTAAAAAACACGCCTCGGTCGAGGTGGGGAGAAACGAATTCCTAGCAAAACAGTCTCTGCAAAATGTGTGGGTTGGCGAATTCGAGGTGCGCTCAGACCGCCCCGTGTCTTTCCTAAGGGGACCCCAGAAGTTGGTGGCATCTCGGACGCTTCCCTTCTCTTGCTCGGAAATGCACCCCGCGGTGTTGACGCGCACAGATCGGAGTGAGATGGGATCTTGGCCACACGTTATCTTGTCAGGGAATTGCTGATAACCCAGAGTGAAACTCTCTTCCTCTCCGGCTCTTGGCAAGTTTAAGTTAAAATGAAACCGATTCCCTTTCAGCAGAGAAGAGGGATCTTGAGCTCACTTTTACCAGGGCACCTTTTTGCTTTTCGCACTAGTTCCGGGGATTCTGCCCTGAGTCCGCTCCTCTTCTCGCTTATACTTCTCACGTTCACATTTCTCAGAAATGAATTCTCCTCTCTGGGAAAACGTCCTCTTTCTGGCTTCCAGTATTGTGTGACACTTCATTTCTTGCGGCTGCACACATCTTACCAAACATGACCTGGGGGTCCCCATAGGACTGTCTGTGTTCTTGTAATGTGGCATTTCTGGATGTTTATTTGAACACTGCCAGGTCTGAATTAAAGAACAATGTATCTAACTTTTCTGAAGCGGCAGATTGGTGGTGGTGTTGGGGAGGGGGGGGGGTCCTCGGCCCAGAAGCAAAAGAAATGAACTTGGGGATGACTCAGTGCTTAGGGTGTGCGTAAGAGGCAAAGGGATCCCAGCCAGTCTTCCCTGAGTTGCTGGCTAATTAAAGTATCCGGCTTCTGCAGTTTTCACTGAGATGAGCCTCCTGGTCCCTTTCACATCCCACTGCTTTGTGGGTCCCTTCTTCTCCCGACTCTCTCCTCCCTTATCCTTATGAACTGTTTTCCTTAGTCCTGTGATAAGTACCGGCCCCTTAAGTATTTCTGAAACTCTCTTGAGGAGGAGTTGGAGGGGGCAAGAAAGATCTTTGTATCAGACCCACGAGCCACACTGAGATAACTGTATTAAATCCAAGGCCACGTTATCACACCCCTCCTGTTTAACTCTTGCACACTTGCGACCGGTCTTTTTTTCTTTGTGGTGGGCACACACGCGGAAAAACAGGAAAGAGAAAAACCCTTCTGCTTCTAAAGTAGCCCCTCACTGACTGTCTTGATGAGTAAACAGATACAAGGTAACTGTGTATAGAGAATGTAAGTATAAAAAAGAAGTCAGAGGGGCACCTGGGTGGCTCAGTGGGTTAAGGCCTCTGCCTTCCACTCAGGTCATGATCCCAAGGTCCTGGGATTGAGCCCCACATCGGGCTTTCTGCTCAGCTGGGAGCCTGCTTCCTCCTCTCTCTCTCTGCCTGCTTCTCTGCTTACTTGTGATCTCTGTCTGTCAAATAAATAAATAAAATCTTTAAAAAAAAAAGAAGTCAGAGTAGCAGAATCCACTCCTTGACTTTTTATTTAAAACAAACAGAAGAAAACATAACCCACCCCCCCCAAACCCCCAAACCAATCACCCTAGATAACTTTCTCTTGCACTACTGTGCTGGAAGTGAGCTGTGAGTGTGGTCAAGCACTGTCCATTTACCCAGAGTTTTACAAATATTTACAGTCATCTCTGCCAAATATCTTTGCACTGAGCCTCACAGAACATTCTCAGCATTCAAAAGCTCCATTCTCATGAATGGCTTCAGTTCATTGGCAATTTAAAGGCATCTGGGCTTCCAAACTAGGTCAGTTTAAGACACATCTTTTTTTTTTTTTTTAATAATTAGTTTTTGGGTCTCCCAGATTGTGAATCAGGTTTTCTGAGGCAAACTTAACAGCAGAGAGAAAAGTTATACTCTGTCTAAAAAGAAAAAAAGTTTATTTTATCTCTATAATAACCGTTTAGCTTCCAGAAAACGATCTTTCTCTTCAACAATATGAGTCGTTTTAATCTGAGGAAGTGTATTTAAATTTTTGTTTTCGAGAAGCAGTTTTAATATTTTAGGTATTTAGAAACATTTATTAGGACATTGGAGTCATTCCTCTTGGTGTTTCTGCTAATTCTGGCTTCCGTGTTTCCCCTGGCCTTGACTTAAAGCATTAATTTCTTGTCAAGTGAGGTTCTTCGTGTTTGAAATCACCAGTTTGAGGTAGAGGTCAGGAATCATGCTGAACCCAGATGTTGGGAGAGGAACAAAGTCCAAACGGTTTTGGGACTCAACCTACTTTGTGCAACTGATTATTTTGGATATGGGAACGGGGCCAAGATGCCACACAAATCATGCTTTCCACTTCGAGCTTTGGGGAGTAGGTATCTATAGCCATTGCTCCCAAGTCCTGAGATTTTATTTTCCAGGGATGCCCATCCCAATTGATAGAAGCTCCTTAGCTATTATAAATTATCAATATTTTTAGACTTTGAATTGCCGGAAGTGAATGCACATGAGAGCCGGGCCTTTTGATATTCTCTCTCCTCCATGTACTTGTAAAGAAGTTATCCACTGTGGGATCTAGGTAGGTGTGGGCTCGATGCTGACAATGGAAAGATGGATAAGAGGTGGCCTCTGTCGCAAAGGCATTGGTGTAAGATTGGAAATGACATTGTTCTGGAGCAGCAGCTTTTCATTCGTGTTGTTCTGAGTGGACCTGAGTATGTTAGAGGCTTTTCATTTTGACTTTTTTCTTTCTTTTTTTGGATAATGTTTCCCATATGCCATCAAGTTAAGTAACTCGAAGGGGCATAACAGCACCGAAGTTAATTTATTTAATTATTTACATTTTAATTTGCTTGTTCACCTTTAGGTATATGTGGGAGGTCTTATACTAATGTTCTGTTTTTATTAACTTTGGCATTCGCTTTTGCTTGGTCGATGCGTACTTCGAAACCCAACGCATCACATGCAGTGGTTATTAAAACACATAAGATTAATATACTACATTGAAGAGAGGAGAAGCGGTCAATGTTTTGCAACATGGAACTTCTCATATGACGAGGCCTCCATCCTTGGACTGAAAAACACAGCAACTTCAGTGAAATAGACGTCTTTTATTTGCAGCTGAAGAGGCTGTGGATCTCGGGGCTTTTAGTGTCTGTTAAAGAATGTACTTTGAAATCCATGTCTTACTGGTTTCTAGTTCCTCTGCAGTCATGAGTTTGAGTCCCAGGCCTTTAATCAACTGGTTCTTTGTCTTTGCGGGAAGATAGAACAAGACATCTCTCATTTGTCTCTTTGCTGGACTTATGGCTGAAGCTATAAACCCACAAATTATCTTATGTATCATCATGTATGAAACTATCTGTTGACAGCCTCTTCTACTAGTTTACTCTTTGTAAGCAGGGTCTGGATTTAACCACCTTACATCCCTACCATCCAAAGTGTGGAATTCAGTTCTTTGTGGATTGACTCGGTTTCCTGCATTATTGATTTTTTTTTTTTTTAAACGAAACTGCTTTGGCAAAGGCACACAAAAGTACACATGCTGCCCCTTTGCTTAGTGTGGGATGGAAGGGAGTCCTCTCCCGAACCGTTTAAAATTTATATCTCATTAAAATTTCTGTATGAAACTTTTGACTTTCCAGGATAATACATACATGTGTTTTTGTTCATTTGGAGAAAACATTTGGATTTAGCTATTTGTGCTTTAGCCACTGTAGCTTCCTGGTAATGTGTTGACCCAGGAAATCAGCCCATGTCTTGCTCTATAGGGCTTTCTAAAATAACACTCCTCCTTGATCTGTTAATTACATCATTGTCTGACCTGCCTTTAAGTGGCCTTCCTTCCTGCTTCTGGGAGCTTTGTTGTTATGCCAGGCAAGGGGAAGAAAATTATTCAGCAGGGCTCTATGAATAATTGTGGGAGGCAGGGGAACCATTGATTAAAAAATGGGGTGGGCAGGGCACAGTGGTTTCAAGGAGAGAGCTACCATGATGACTGAATTACAATGCCAAAAATATCATTGAGTTCTTATCCTCATATTCCCTCCTACCGTCTTTGATAAGTTTTTATTGTTAGAAAAGCCAGGAATGGATTTTCTCCTCTTGGGCCTTTCCCTACAGTGGCAATGAGAACACGGAAAGAAGGTGAGAAAAAAAAGAAATGCACTTTTTAGAAGGATCAGCATTTTGTAGATGTTAAAATTTGCCATCCGAGATGCCTGTCCTCTGTAGGACTTAGAGAATGAACTTTTCACAATGTCATCTACTTTGTTGGCCATTATCTCCACAAATGTTTCCATAAATATCTCCTATATATTTTGTAGGAAAAAAAATTGAATATTTTTATTCTCACTGTAAAAAATTTTTTTGGTGTCTGAGGGGATTAATGTGTTAACTAACGTTATCATGGTAATCATTTTGAAATATGTATAGACAGATATGTATATACACGCACGTATGTATGATTGTTACATTGTATCCCTTAAGTTTACACAGTATTATATCTCAATTATATCTTAATAAACCTGGAAGAAAATTAGATCTTATCCATAGCTGTACCAGACTTTATACAGAACCTAATTTCAAATAGCAAAGAGACTGTTTAGTCTTGCTAATATTTAAGAATACTTGCTAATATTTAAGAAGCTCCTCCTAATGGAGTATCTGTCCTATTTACCCGTGTGATAGTTAATAGGGATACATTTGCATGTCTGTTCCATTTTTAGAGGATCGCAGTCTCCAGGTTACACATTTATAGTCTTATTTCCATCCTGGTAACTGTTGAGATGAAGATGTTAAAGCTAAGAAATTACAGACTGGAGTATTGTTTGACTTTCTGGTTTCCTCTGAATGAGGCTGAAAAACAGGGGGGAGAGGAAAACCGGGTCCCCTGTCCTATCACACGAGGCACAGTTGTAAACAGCCTTGTACAGCACTGCGACCTCACAAGGCCCAAGTAGGTGAATATTTTCTTCCGTCACGTCTAAGAATTAAGTATTTTTTAGGTTTTTTTTGTACTAGAGAATAGGGTCTAATCTATTTTTTGCAAATAATGACAAAGCATCCTAAATGTGATGCTGGGCATCTACTCATCGGCCTCGAGCATTATTCTTTTAAAAAATAATGAAACAGGTATAAAATATTTCTGTTTTTCTGATACTACTGGATTTGTACTGGCCGCTCTAGTTCTTGAATCACCAGAGAGTGGGTCAAAGCAGAGAGGAGAATCCCAGCGCCGGCCACTATGGAGGTCTACCTTAAGTCCTTGTCTCATGAAACACTAATACCCATTGCTTTGGCTGCTCCACCAGCCAACTGGTCTACCTTCCATTCCAGACTGTATTTAGGGTAGAACTACAGCAAATGGCTATCGGCTGATGAGGGCCAGCACTTCACTAGACGCAGTCAGTACTATTTGAGTCATTAATAGCTCCTATAAAGGACATGGACTAGCAGTGAAATAAATAATTGTATTGGGCAGAAGTGCTAAGGTCAACACAATACTAATTTTCAGATTTTGTTGAGTAGAATCTGGTTGCCTGACATATCATTCTCGGTGCTGGGAGAGTGACAAGGCAGAGATGGGATCTCGGCATGGCTGTATCTTTCTATTCTGTTAGAGCACTGGCTTCCTGAGAAAATCTCTATTATATAAAGGCAACACTTCAGCCTTACCTTCCCCACCACCTACGCATCCTGAAAACTTTTCCCTTTGTTAGCTCTCCCTGAGTCATGCATTCATATCTTTTATTCCAACTACCTCACAGGAATGACTCAGTGTCCTACATGGGCAGTAAACATTTTGAGAATATTCTTGTGTCTCTTCTTCTGTTTTATCCCTTGATCTTGAGTAGATCTTAGACTTTTATAGCATAGTTTAGAATTAAGACCTCAGCACAGATCAACAGGCTTTTCACATAAATATTCTGTTACATTAGTAATATCCAGTTGATTTCATTTTCTTTTCTTTCTCCTCTTCTTAGTCTCTTTATTTTTAAAATTTTTTTTCTTAGTCTCTTTAATTGTGCTTTATCCATTTATCTAAATTTTACAGTTTTTGCTGAATAGTGTAAAAACTCCTGAACAACTAGGTAAGTATCCTGGTGAAACCTTTTCCCTTCCAACTGCATTATCTTTTTGTGCAATGGAATAACTGCTGTGATTTTGGGTAGTGAAACAGGCATAAACTACATTACTTAAAAATACTTTGAATGTTGGCTCTCCTACCCTCTCCGTTTTTGGAGCAGATTGCTTTTTCAGGCCGTCAGTGGAATATGAAAATTCCTTATACATCCTGTGCTCCCAGCATGGTTTGTGAAGTACTCCTTTCCTTGGCAATTCTAATGAAAACACATGAGGGGAAAAGTGACTTTTTTGTTCTTTCCTATCAGATCGTACTAGCTGTTCACATAATGAACACTTTATAGTACCAGAGACAATCAGGCTAGGTAGAACTGCTGGTTCCCCTTTCTTGGTAATTTGGTGCAAAATCAGATGTTTTAGAGGGGCTTTCTTTGCTCACATTGCCCAACCCATCTGCCCTGTTACGTGGCTGCTTGTATTTCAGCAAGTGATACTTACACAGTTTGGGTGAAGTCCGCTCTCACCACACCCCAGTCAAAAAGTTCAAGCCTAAAGGGAGCTGTCAGCTTTTTTCCCCCCCAATATACCCCTTGTGTGCTCTGCCAAAATTCTTTTCTCATTGGGTTCTTGACACCCAATAGCGGCTCGGTCCCATTTGTAATAATTATAAAAGCAATTACAATTGTTACTGTTTCAAAACAAACGGGAGGGGGGTGTGGAGCATTCAAGTCACTTTCTTATTTTAGGTAAAACATGAGGTATGAGGCAGAACAAGTTGGGCAAGCTAGTGAGAAGGGATTACCGGCTGTCTGCATGGAAGAATTTCTTGGAACCTGGAGGGGAGTGGGTGTGGGTTGTCCGTGTACCTGTGAAGGCGTAGTCCTCTGAAAGGGTCAGGAGCTGCAGGGGTGTGTCCCCTTCCTCTGGACACGCTCTCTGAGGTTCATGCCACGTGCTCGTGGTGTGGGTGGGCTGGTGAGTTTCTGCTATTGGCGGTTGCATGTCAGAGACTGGGAAATCCCAGTAAGACGTCGATGGAAGGCTGCTAGGACACCTGGGAGCCATTCACCAACATCTCGAAGGAGGGAGCATCAGGATTCTCCTGATGATTGCTTGAAGAGCTCTATGTGTAATGAATCAATGGGGAAAGGATTTCCTTTCTTTCTTTCTTTTTTTTTTTTTTTAAAGATTTTATTTATTTATTTGACAGACAGAGATCACAAGTAGGCAGAGAGGCAGGCAGAGAGAGAGGGAAGCAGGCTCCCCGCTGAGCAGAGAGCCCGATGCGGGGCTCGATCCCAGGACCTTGGGATCATGACCTGAGCTGAAGGCAGAGACTTTAACCCACTGAGCCACCCAGGCGCCCCTCTTTTTATTTTTTTTTTAAATATTTTATTTATTTATTTGTCAGAGAGAGAGAGCACATGAAAGAGAGCAGAAAGCTCGCACAAGCAGGGAGCAGCAGGCGAAGGGAGAAGCAGACTCCCCACTGAGCTGGGAGCCTGAAAGAACCCTGGGATCATGACCTGAGCTGAAGGCAGATGCTTAACTAACTGAGCCACCCAGGCATCCCTGGGGAAAGGATTTCTCGTCTGATGCTCTTTTTTCCTTTATAAAGCACTCCCTGTGTGTCATTCACTTTTAAAACTTTCATTATTGATTTTGCCCAGAGTGAAAAACCAAGAAGCTAGTTTTCCAGCTGTGCCTGGCAACGCCCTCAGCTTCTGTGGTGGTGCCTGGAGGGAAAGGTCCAGGGGACCCGGCCCCGTGCTCCCAGTACTGCTTCGACCACCACTGGTCCCCCTCATCTCCTTGCTCTGATGGGAGTTTACGTAAGATGGTGTTTCTGTAAAATTCCGTTGCTTCATGTGTTTGAATGGAATTGGTGTTTATGGTGTGCAGAAAAACAAATCACTTCTTTTTGAAGAATCATTTTGGATTGCTCCTATCTCAGAGAGATGAAATATGTGACCTCCTTCCTCTGTCTCAGTTACGAGCGCCGCCTTGTTTGGAATGCTTGGAATTTTTGTTGTTGTTGTTTTAACAAGACAGGTTTCTGCTTTGGAAAAGGCTTTTGTCATAAAAATATTTTCATATATAAAATATACTTTGAACACTTGCACATATATTAAATCACTTTATTGAAGTGTGATTGACACGGACAAGAAGATGTACATATTTAATGGAGACAATTTGATGAGTTAGAAGATAAATCTGTGCCTGGGGAACAGCGTAATACCTTTATTTAACAATGCTATGTTGTATACTTACTTAAACATTTGCTAGGAGGGTAGATCTTCTGTGAAGGGCTCTTACCGTAAATACACGCACACAAGTAATGGTATGTAAACGGGGCAGGAGGAAACTTTTGGAGGTGATAGATATTCTTATATTTTTATAACTTTGATTTGTAACCACAGAGGAAGGAGCGAACACTTAATGTGTCTATGGCGAGGGATAAAATCATGTTTTAGGTGTCCACAGTGAACACAATTTCTAGTTCTGCCTTCGAAAGACTACTTCTAAGAGATAATCTAAGAAGTAGTCAATTATGTCTTCATTTCTCAAGTGTCCTATGTCTCTTTCTAAAAATATAAGATGGAGGCACCTGGCTGGCTTGGTAGATAGCCTTGGTAGGTAGCATGCAACTCTTGGTCTTGGGGTCATGACTTTGAACCTCACATTGGGAGTAGAGATTACATTAAAAATTTTAAAAAATAAAAAATAATATAGGTTGAGACTGTAAGAAATAATTGACTTTGTTGAAGAATACCTAGATCTCCTGCTAGGTTAGAACAACAGGATTTACCTATTCATAACCGCTTCCTCTGGGTGGGCTCCTCGTGTAATTGACATTTGTGGTGGTGGGTGGCTGGGCCTGTGTCATTCCCATCTTCCCGGCTCAGGAAGCATGTACTGGCGACTTTCTTCATCCTTCTCCTCCTTCCCCTCCTCCTTCCTTCTTCTTCTGCCCCTCCCCCTCTTCCGTCTTCTTCTAAAATTGTATTAGGTTTTAACATTTTAATTCCAGTGTAGTTAAAATGTAGTGTTCTGTTAGTTTCAGGTGTACGCTATAGTAATTCAACAATTTTATATGTTACCCAGTGCTCATCATGAGAAGTGTACTGGCTATGTTTCTTCTTGATGTTTGACTTGGGATTTCTCTTTTTTTGGGCAAAGATCGTCAGAATATGTTGTATGCGCTGTGTTGGGAAAATAGAAATGTGAAGACAGCAGCTGGGGGAGATTGATAATACCCCCGTTTTGGAACGGGGATGTCTTGCGGAAACAGACAGGTGGTAGTTGTCTGTGCATAAACTGGGAAGAGGAGAGAAGCATAATCACTCATTTTTACTCCTAATTGACCCTAAAGTGAGATTTTTTTTTAACCTCAAAATACTGAATTTGATAGGCATATTGATTTGCTCTTGGATGATAGCTCATCAATAGTTAATCAAATAAGAACACCATGTCTCAGACCTTATTGAGCCTTTCCAAAATATTATGGAAGCTGATCATTGATTAGTTTTCTATTCAAATTTATTTTTAATCTAGTCTACCACTACTCAAGGAGTAGGTGAAAAACCTTGAGTATTTCGGGTTACTAGAGTCAGTAACTATTGGTTCTTTCTGGTATGACATTAAGATAGTGCAGTTAGAGCTCATAGATTTTTTTTTCCCCTTCCATCTCATCCAATTTGGTTTTCTCTCCCTTGTTTTTGTACTTTTGAACCTATATGTTGAGACGTAAGCCATTGTGGGGCTCTGTAACAAATCCTGAACATATAATTTCTTTTGCTCAAAAATTGGGACAAGAAGAGTCTGGTTCTCTTAGGGGGAGAGGCTGTTTACCATGATTTTTGTGGCCAAATTTCTTAGAATTGGCCATAGTCTTTTAGAATAGTAAGAACTGTAGGACTTTGCTTCTCTCTCTCTCTCTTTTTTTTTAAGATTTTATTTATTTATTTGACAGACAGATCACAAGTAGGCAGAGAGGCAGACAGAGAGAGAGGGAAGAAGCAGTCTCCCTGCCGAGCAGAGAGCCCGATGTGGGGCTCGATCCCGGGACCCTGGGATCATGACCTGAGCCGAAGGCAGAGGCTTTCACCCACTGAGCCACCCAGGCGCCCCAGACTTTGCTTCTCTTTAATTAGAACACGGGGCTTCCTGATATCCAACTATAGAGTATTTTCACAATTATTTTACCTCTTTTAAAGATCATCTGAATAAAACACGTGGAAGGGCTTCTGTTTCTACTTTTTATTTTCCATCGTAGAAAAATCCTTTCTATAGTCATCCAAGTTTGGAGATAGATTTTGCTCTGTATAGTTTCAGTGACCTAATGGTACTTGTAGTCATGGGCTTTTTGTCTCTTTCTGTCTCTCTGTCCTTTTTTCCCCCTTCTTTCCTTACCCCTTCTTCCTTCTCTCTCTCCCCGTTCCACCCCTCCATGTAATATTTGTGAGGCAGCTCTGGGGTAATGGACCAGGCACTGGGCTCAGTCTCAGAAGGTGGAGGTTTGAATTTTGCTCTGCTATATCCAAGCTCTGAGAACTGTGGCAGATTATTTAACTGTTCTCAGGACCTCAGTTCACCTATAAAATAATCCTCATGGTTGCAAAAGTTGAAGTGAAATGACATATATGAAAGAACACAGTTAATACTGATGCCCCGTGGGAGGGTATGTATAGACATAACATAAAATTTACCATTTCAATCATTGTAAGTGTGTCATTCGGTGGCACGAAGCACACTCATAGTCTTGTGCAACGTTCACACTGTCCATTTGTAGAACTTTGTAATCATTCCAGACAGAAACTCCGTACCGATGAAATGGTAACTCTCCATTCCCCTTCCACCCCCAGTCCCACCTTTCTGCTTTCTGTCTCTGTGAATCCGACTTGCTGGGTACCTCACATTGATGGCATCACACAACATTTACCCTTTCGGGTCTGGCTTATTTCACTTAGCGCGATGTCTTCAAGGTCCATCCGTATTGTAGCGTGTGTCAGAGTCTCATTCCCTTTTAAGGCTGAATAACATTCCGTTGAATGTTTCTATCACCCTTTGTGTATCCGCTCATCTCTTGATGGGCATTTCATAGTATCCACCTTTTGACTGTTGTGAACAGTGGTGCTAGGAGCCTTGGTATGCAAGGATCTGTTTGCATCCCGGTTCCCGTTCTCTTGGGCGTATACCGAGAAGTGGAATTGTCGGATCATACGGTAATTCTTTGTGTAACTTTTTTGAGTGACATCCTATTTTCAAGTGTCTTTCTTCTTAATCTGTTGGATTGTAGCCATGCAACTACTAAACGGTGTGTGTGTTCCTTGTGGTCTTTTCTTCCCTGTAATTCACATGAGAGGAGGCAGGATGGAGAGGTCCCTGTAAATGTCAGGACGCCGGGAACACCTTGTTAAGGTGGCAAGTCCTGGAGCCCATGGTTCTCAGAATTGCCTTTGCCGTGTGCCTAGACGGTGTGGAAGGGGAAGGTTTGCCGTGGAGGAGCCCAGATGTGTTGCCTAAACAACCGCTGTATGAACGAATAAAGTATTTTCTGCCTTGGACCTTCCTGTAGGGACTGAGGAGACTGGAGACCGGCGCGGAGAGGCTGATGGGCTCGGGTGGGAGGACCCAGTACCTCACCATGACCACCGAAAGTCCGGCGGCGGGAGAGCTGGCTCCGGCCCCCCTTGTCACTTGCAAGCTGTGCCTGTGCGAACAGCCCCTGGACAAGATGACCACACTCCAGGAATGCCGCTGCCTCTTCTGCACAGCGGTAAGTCTTCCCTGATGCTTTCATCGCGAGCGTGAGAAAATACGGAAGGGGAGAACCGTGAAAGCACAGGGTCGGCTTCCGTGGCTTTCTGGGACGCCGGGGTTTGCGACAACAGGCTCCCGTGTGGGAGAGCTCTTCCACCTTTGGGTCTCTCTCCAAGTAGTGTCTTGAATGGTGGATCTGAGATTTCCTGGTTTGGAGGCAAAGGATAATGTATGTGTGAAATGTAATTATTGGTTAAAGAAGCAGAATCTGTTCTTAAAGGATGAGGCAAGGAACAAAATAGAAATATTCCTAACATGTCTTAGTTAACTACCACCTGAAAGGCGTTCGCCAGTTATTTTGAATGATGGAGAAAGCAGGTAGCAAATTCCTGAATTTTCTTCTGTAGACTTGCTCATCTCCTACAAAGCCCATGAGATCTAATTCTTTTACTTTGTTATGACAAAGTAAGATTCTTTTTTCTCCCCCTATTTTCACAGTATGCCAGATGGTATGTATTTGTCATGAACAGGAGAAGCCTGTAGATCTCCAGGGGGGGGGCTTGTTTCTTTTACTCTGACACTTGGTATCAATGCCTGTGACCTGATCGCACGGATCCCTGAAGGTTGGTTGGTTAAGGTGTGAAGACAGGAGACAGACCGACGGATTCAAAGTGGCTGCTAGAAGCGTGAACCCAGGTGGTCTTATTCAGATTTTCATTTATTAAACATCTTTTGAGCTCCTCCTGTGTGCCAGGGATGCTGTGGGATGTTGGGAACGTAGCGGTGAAGGAGATGGTTCCCGCAGGGAAGAGGGACACATCGAAGGAGCCTACGTTTAGTGGAATCCGGGGAAGCTCAACCTACCAGAGGAAGGTCTCATGCATGTGGGGGAGGGAGGGACATCCTGGGGACAGTGATCTCTGAGCTAAGGCTTTAAGCAAAAGTTGTAAACTGATGCTCGTGGGCCAAGTCTGGGCTCAACGCATTTTTGTTTGGATCCCCAACTGGGAAATTTCATGAGAAAATGAAAAAGTGGTATGATATAGCTACTCTGGGCCTATGTTGATAGGCCCAGAAATAGATGAGCTTTCCTCTGTTAATATATATATCAATCATAATCATCAATTCGTAGCTCTCTATATATGTATTTTTTAAAGATTTATTTTTATTTATTTTAAAGAGAGAGAGCGCACGCAAGCAAGCACATCAGTGGGGAGAGAGACAGAGGGAGAGAACTCCAAAAAGACCCCATGCCCAGCACAGAGCCCAACACAGGGCTCGATGCCATGACCCATGAGATCATGACCAGCGCCGAAACCAGGAGTCGGATGCTCAACCGACTGAGCCACCCAGGCGCCCCTCCTCTGCTCATGTTACCTGCCTCTCTCCTGTTTGTGTTGGAATCAACTGCACTTTTTTTTTTTTTTAAAAGATTTTATTTATTTATTTATTTATTCGACAGAGAAAGATCGCAAGTAGGCAGAGAGGCAGGCAGAGAGAGAGGAGGAAGCAGGCTCCCCGCCAAGCAGAGAGTCCAATGGGGGGCTCGATCCTAGGAGCCTGGACCATGACCCAAGCTGAAGGCAGAGGCTTTCACCCACTGAGCCACCCAGGTGCCCCTCAACTGCACTTTTAAACTGAGGATGGGTAAGACCCGTGCAGGACACGTGCTGCCATCTCGGCCTGGCAGAGGCCTGATGCCCGAGTTATAATATTTACCATTTATCTTTGCTTTGGTGGCCCTTGTAGTGGCAGGCTGTTAATGTTTATTATACCAAAGTATAATAATCACCAGACAAATGTGGGTTTAGTGCCCTGACTTGAGAAGGAAATTGAATGGCTCAGTTACAGTGACCAGCACTTGTATCAAGGGGAGTAAGAAGAAAGGAATCGTTAAGGAAGTAGAATCATTTATCAAGAGCATGTTTACTAAGCATATCTTTGGGGGGGAAAAAAGCACATAAGTTAAGGTGAAATAAATTTTGCTCTCTCTCTTTTCGCTTAGTTCAGTTAATCAATGCGACATGTTCTCAAGCTTGTGTATATCAATTAAAAATTTTGGGGGGGATCGAGAATTCGGGTGGGGAGAAGCCTTGGGATTATTCGTAGGTAAAAAGGAAGAAAGAGATTAAAATCCTTCCCTTAGGTCTCCCATCCAAAGATGACAGCAAGTCGGAATGTTTTTCCATTTAATCATTCAGTCCCCACAGAGCCCTAGCAGGTCCCAGGAACTGTTCTGGGCACTAGAACTGACCAGTTTAAGAAACAAAACCCAGCAGAGATCCTTGCTCTTAGGAGCATACGTTCTATCAAAGGCAGTTGCGCAGTAAACAGTAAATGTAACAAAGGGGCGAGTTCTACGGGATGAGGTCGTGGGGCTGTGGGAAGGAGTAGGGCCGGCCGAGGGAGCTGGAGTGCGGGCTGGGGGGATTGCATTTCCATTAGGCTGTCAGGACGAGGCCTCAGGGACATCTGTGCTGGCTTTTCCTCTTCTCCTCGTCCTGTGTTGCTTAAGGAAGTGACCTTGTCATCCAGGGGTGGCTTCAGTTTCCTTTGGACTCACTTTGCTGCAGACGACTACGTTCTGAGGGGTTGTTTCTCTGACTTGTGCACCTGTGTTTCGGACCCTTGCCTAATCCTTGAAACAAATGAGTCAGAAGCAATGTTCGGGTCAAGGCAGGATGGAAATTTTTGTCTCAGGGTGACTGACATTGAAAAAGCAGGATCTGGGATTGAGTTTTTGCGATGAGACTCAGCAGTTCAGGGTTCTAGTTTGGGCACAAGCCTCTGCACCCCAACAGGGACACGATATCTGATGGCATCACAGTTATGGTTTGCAAGAGCTCTCAGTTCCCAGTTAAAAGCAACACAACAGCTTCTCGGTTCTCCTTTGGCAATTGGACGGTAGGAGTTAGGACAATTGGATTATTCTGTCATCTGTGACCCTACTTCCTCATTGCTGGGGAGTGAGTGCTCCAAACCGGAAAGTCAAATGGCTTGGTGTTTTTGATATCCCTCCAAGTCTGGAACTTTCTGCACCTATAAACATTAACCTTCCTTGGCTTCCTCTACCCCATTCCCTGTGATCTACCAAACTAGTAACCTGCATGTACTTGATTACATTAGTGTCTGTAAATTTGCAATTGACATCAGGCTCACCTGAAATACTACTCTAACTTTTTATTGTTTATACCTTTCATTTCTTCTTTTAAAAAGCTATTAGAGGATGCGTCTGATGCCCCAGATTCTAGTTTGCACTTAAATATTAGATATTAAATATTGATATTAAAGATACCAAGGGTGTTTTGTGTTTTCAAGGCCGAAAAGAAATTTATGATTTTGCTTTTTGAAGATTTTATATATTTATTTGAGAGAGAGACACACACACACAGACAGCATGAGCAGGGGGGAGGGGCACAGGGGAGGGAGAAGCAGCCTCCCTGCTGGGCATGGAGCCCAACCTGGGGACTCCATCCCATGCCCAGAGCCAAAGGCAGGTGAGTACCCGACTGAGCCACCCAGGGACCCCTTGTGACATTTTTTTAATAAGCATCTACTAGTAATTTCCAGCTTTAAATATGACTGGATGACATCTCCTAATTATTGGCTGGGAGGGACATCTTGGGCATGTCATGTCTTTAAAATAGTTTTGCTGAGACTGTTCTCCCTCCCCTCCTCATTAGGAGGCTGACCAAATAGAACGGCCCTCTTGCTGGATCCAGTATACGTTCATAGATTTAATAAAGCTTTTTATACCTTTTACCCTTGTCCTGTTTTCCCTAAGAATGATCCCTGACCAGGTGGCCGTGAGCTTAAATTCTTTCTGTTTCCAAGATCAGCGTGCCCTGGGAAAGCAGTGTGGATAGATGTGGAGTGTCTTACTGGACCATTGGATGGGGTCCCTATCTTTAGCGAGATCTGGCCTTTAAGTAGGTGCCCCCACCCCTCATGTGCTCTGTGGCCCTCCAGCTCTGTGGAACAGAGGTGATCCTCGGCTAGAGTGTTCCAAGCCCAGATTAGCTTGGAAACTGGCATGTTCTCTCTTCCTCTTCTTGGAAGGGACGTAAGACACTCTAGAGGCTCTGTGAAATCTTCCAGTTAAAAGAAAAGCGGGGCACCTGGGTGGCTCAGTGGGTTAAAGCCTCTGCCTTCGGCTCAGGTCATGAACCCAGGGTCCTGGGATCGAGCCCCGAGTCGGGCTCTCTGCTCGGCAGGGAGCCTGCTTCTTCCTCTCTTTCTACCTGCCTCTCTGCTAATTGTGATCTCTGCCTGTCAAATAAATAAATAAAATCTTAAAAAAAAAAAAAGGAAAAGCAAGGGATCCTGTTTCACTTCTGAGGAGGCGTTTCCGTTTGACCACGCCACCTTTTTAGTGCAATACCCATTAACTTGCCCACAATTTGTGCGCTGGCGAATGCTGCTTTAAATCATTGACGTGTAGGTAATTCTTGATTTAATGACGTCCAGAGAGCAGACTGTGATGCATATTGCTTCAGATAGCCTATCAATATAGCTGGTTTCTTGGTAAGGGAAACTTTGTGAGTTCTGTTTTGGAGGGTGGTTTCTGTTAGACTCTTTGCTCGGCTCTAATATATGGAAGAACGTGTAGTGTAAAGCAAAGGAGTCTATATAGAACGGAAATGGGCACAGCTCTCATGAGCATGACTGGTCTCGTAGATCATGAGGTGCATTATGGAGCCAAAGAAGTTGGTATTTTGGGGTTCTGGAGAGAGATGTTGCATAATTACTTGTTCTTGAAGGGTAAATATCTCAGGGATGTTAGTCTACTAACTAATGATGTGCAGAAACTCTCTCTTCTCTTCTCTCGCTCCCTCTCTCCTGTGGATTTAAATAACCCAACCCATGAAAATTCAAAATTTCCTTTTCTGGCATTTGCACCATACTCTTTCAGATAATACCACACCATTATAATTCAAGTGGAAGAAAAAAGAGTCACAAAAGTCAGTTATCAAAAGGAGGGAAATTTTGTGGGTTTGCTCCCTGGTGAGCCATTTTTGCCTCCCTGATTTATTTTGGAAGCTATTTCTGTCTGCCACGAATTAAAGAATAATGGAAACACAGTTGCTTGTTTTTCTAACCTAGATAATTTCACCTGAAAAGAGTCGGTATGTTGGGCATGGTCTATTTACCTTTCAGATTACAGACAGGATGTGCTGAGCAAAAAGAAAATAACGTCCAGCCATATTCTTGCCTTTTTTCCATTACATTTTGTTGGCTCCAAGTAGTTAGAACTCCTTTTACTATTCATTTCTCTGAGCCAAATGGATTTTCCAATGTTTAAAAAAGCGAGAGGAAATATAAAACTTTTTAGACCAAGCCCTTCTTTTCCTTGGGGCCTGTCGAGTGACCTTTAAGAAAAGCCCACATACGGCCTGGGAGAGGTTTACAGTTTGGAAAGAGTTGCCGTGTGTGCGTGCGCTGGTGCATGTGTGTGTGCGTGCGTGTGTGTGTGTGTGTGTGTGTGTGTGTTACTTGTGCGCACATGTGCTCCCACACGGGCTGATAACTTTCAGATGAAGCCGGGAACCCGTGGCGGTTCTCCCCTGGATTCTAACTGGTATCCATAGTAGGATTTCGGCAGGAATGTTGTCTTTCTACTACCACTTCCATGTTTCCTTTCCAGTGGTGAACCACGTAGACTTGGAGGGAGGGAGACCCCGGCTCGGGTCAGGCTTCGCCACCATCCATGGGTGTGACTTTAGGCCAGATCTTTGGCCCCTCTGAACCTTAGTGTCCTGACCTGAAGGGTGGAGGGAGGTAGGGGAGGATCATGGCGATCTCAGAGTGTTGTGGGAGGCATCAGGTAGGACCCCCAGGGCAGTCCCTAGCTTTCTTTCCGAAGTTCCTTCAGTAGGCTGAGCTGTTCTGTGTTTCAGGAACTGTTTTAGAGAAAGGAAATCCTGTAAAGACTTGACTGCTTTCCTCATTAGCCTTCTGTAAAAAGATGGTAGCATGGGTGATTTCAGCCTTCCTCCTGTCCTGAGACACCCATGGGTTCACTATTAGGATAGAGAAGGAGGTTTCTCTGTTGGATTTGTCCAAAGATTGGCTGATGGCTGGGTGCTTCAGCTCAAGAGGTAGAACTTAGAAGAAAAACAATACAGCTCTAAAAGTGAATAGAAGAGGGTATTTACCCAAAGAATAGGAAAACACTAATTTGAAAGGATATGGACCCTATGTTTATTGAGGTGTCATTTACAATAGCCAAACTATGGAAGCAGTCCAGTGTCCACTGGTAGATGAATGGGTAAAGGAAATGTGATATATAGGTGTATATATACGGTAGAACACCACTCAGCCATAAAAAATGAACTCTGGCCATTAGCAACAACATGGATAGAGCTAGAGTGTATTATGCTAAGTGAAATAAGTCAGTCGGAGACAGACAGATACCATATGATCTCAATCATATGTGGAATTTAAGAAACAAAACCCATGAACCAAGGAAGAAAAGAGACAAACCTAAAACAAACAAACAAACAAACCAAAAAACCCAACCAAACAAATAAACACCAAATCTTGAACTCTAGAGAACAGATGGTGACCAGAGGGGAGGTGGGTGGGGGAAGGGTAAAATAAAGGAAATTAAGGAGGGAGCTTATCACAGTGAGCACTGAGTCATACTTGGAGGTGTGAGTCACTGTATTGTACACCTGAAACTAATGTAACACTGTACGGACTGATGCCAGAATTAAAATAAAAATGGGGGCACCTGGGTGGCTCAGTGGGTTGAGCCTCTGCCTTCAGCTCGGGTCATGATCTCAGGGTCCTGGGATCGAGCCCCGCATCGGGCTCTCTGCTCAGCAGGGAGCCTGCTTCCCCCTCCCTCTACCTGCCTCTCTGCCTGCTTGTGAACTCTGTCTCTGTCAAATAAATAAATAAAATCTTTAAAAATAAAAATGATAAAAGTAAATAAAACCTTAAAAAATCATAACTGTGACTAAATCAGCACATTTCTGGTGCATGTAAGAGATCAGATCAAAGTGTCCCAAGCTACCGTTTATTTAGAAGCTGCTCCCCCTGCCCCACAAGCATATAGTAATAGAATAACTGGTTGGTTTGATGTGTGTAGTCTGGGATCATTTTAAGTATTTTTTATTGGGAACTCTCTGGAACTGCAAAAAAGCATGAGGCATCCCAGGCCAGCAAGGTCACAGAATTTTTTTGTCCCCTCCTCTGGTGGTGACCTGCCAGCCTTTTCTGAAGCTTTCAAATTCCCCAGTTCTCTGCGCTCCCCTGTCTTCCAGTCCTGTGGAATGGACAGAAGTCAATGAGGCCAATTTAAAGCCCTCTCTTATTCTGTTGGTTTCTGGTACTAAAATACACTGGGGGGGTGAGGTTCGTTGTACTGGTAAAGTGAATTCTTCATTGTCAGGGTTTCAGAGGGTTTATCTGTCACTGTTCGTAAATGACCTCAGTATTCTCACTGCTTAAACTCGAGAGTTCCGATGATGGAGCTGTGATGACTTCGTATTTACCAGGCAAGTCCCTGATTTGAAATGCAAATTTCGGTACTATATTTTCCCACCACCGAGGGAGCTGCTGGGGACAGATAGTATCTGAGAAGTGGGAGTAGACTGCGGCAGCATGAGAAATGGAGTAGGGATGACTCAGGGAGGAGTTGGCTTTGAGGACCATGATCTCATCCGTGCTTTAGCGCTCGCTGCTCACTTATGCAAGGCAAGTGGTAAAATGTAGCAAGAGGAAAGAGCAGCGAAAGGAGACCACACTTTGCCGGCCGAGTGACTGCCGCGGCTCCTCCTTCTGGATGCCGGTCTGGTTCGGTGTCTGTGAGACTGGGTCTCAAATCTGGTTGCTTGGGCTTTGTCTACGTATACAAAAATATTGATTGTGCCATGTATAGTTGGGATGGGTGCCGTGTATAGGTGGGATCAAAGCCCGGTTTTCAGATGGCTTCACACCATGGTACAAAGCATGGATACTGACAAGCAAATACGGAAGTCAGATGATGATAGAGGCTCTGAGTTAAAAGAGAGCAGGGTGAGGGGGACGGCGAGTGCTGTAGGGGCGGGGTTGGGTGGGCAGGGAAGCCTCGCTGATAAGGGATTCCTTGGGCAGAGACCTGGAGGACCAGGGAAACGGGCTGTGTAGGTATCTGGCAAAAGAGGGTTTTTGGCAGAGGGGAGCAGTGTGGAGGTCGGTCCAAAACTGGGATTGCGCTTGGTGTTCAGGTATGGCAAGCAGGAGGAGGGGCAGAGGGAGAGGAAGAAGCAGGCTCCCCACTGAGCAGGGAGCCCCATGTGGGGCTGGATCCCAGGACCCTGAGATCATGACCTGAGCCGAAGGCAGAGGCTTAACTGACTGAGCCACCCTGGCGCCTGATTTAACCATGTTTTACAGCGGTCACTGTGTTAATAAGGATTATTCAGAGAAACAGATCCGTTGGAGGTAGATATACGTAGCTCCAGCATGAGATACAGGTCCATGTGTGTATATATGAAGAGATTATTAAAAAGAACTCACTCATGCAGTTATGGAAGTGAAGTCTCCCGATCTCCTGCCTGCAAGCTAGAGACTAGAGGAGAACCGCTGGTGTAAGTTCCAGTCTGCGAGCAGGAGAAGACCAGCGTCTTAGCTCATGGGGTCAGGCAGAGAGAATGAATTCTCCCTTCCACTTGCTGCCTTGTAGTTCTGTTCGGTCCCTCAGCTGATTGGGTGAGGCTCACCCATGTGGGGAGGCAGTCTGCTTTCCTCTGTCTACCCATTTACATACCAGCCTCATCTGGAAACACCCTCATAGATCTACCTAGAAATAATGTTGTACCCAAATACCTGAGTATCCCATGGCCTGGTCAGGTTGACACATAAAATTAACCATCACGGTCACCCTGGCTGCTGCATAGAGAATTAACTAGAGGGGCAAGGATGAAGGCAGAGAGACTTGTTAGAAGATAAATAGAACAGTCTAGACCAGAGGTGGTAGTGGCGTGACCAGTGAATGGTAGCCGCTCATGTGTTTGGGTAGTCTAAGGCTTCATTTTCTTTCTTTCTTTCTTTCTTACTTGCTTTCTTTTTAAAAGATTTTATCTTTTTGTTTGACACAGAGAGATAGACAGCGAGAGCAGGAACATGAACAGGGGGAGTGGGAGAGCAAAAGCAGGCTTCCCGCTGAGCAGGGAGCCCGATTTGGGGCTCCATCCCAGAACCCCAGGATCGTGACCTGAGCTGAAGGCAGACGCTTAACGGCTGAGCCACCCAGGCACCCCAGCTTAATTTTCTTGTATAGAATGTAGGGATAATAATAAATCATCTAAGGTTATAGAGAAGATTGCGATAGATAATCTGGGCAAAGCATTTAATCCAGTGCCTGGAATGCAGCAAGGATAGTAGAGACATAGGTCTCTACTAATTTTAGTGTGATCATTGAGATTTTGCCTGAAAACCTCCAGGAGTGGGACCTACCATGACACTGGCTATTCAATTACAGAATTTTAAATTTTGGTTTTTTAGATGTATTTATTCATTTGAGAGAGGGCGCATGCCAGCAGAGGGTGGGCTAGAGGGAGAGGGAAAGAGACAGTCTCCATGGGGCTTGATCCTGTGACCCTGACATCGCGACCTGAGCCAAAATCAAGAGTAGGATGTTCCACGGATCCAACCACCCGGGCACTTCTGCAGAATTTAAAATTCTAAGCTGTCTTTTCTTCTATATCCATTTGAAACCCATTTCCATATAAATTCTACCAATTAGCGCTGGTCTGTCGTCCAGAACAAAACTGGTTGACATTTTATCTTTATTCTACTGACTTAGCTCTGTATTATTCGAATGACGTTTATCTTTCTGTTAGGACAAGATTACTCGTTAAAAATTTTCCCACAGTGCTCTGTCCATTGTGAGGATATTAATAAATCAGACTTCACCCCCACCTCTCCACCCCTTTCGTTGACACAAGCTTTTGGAATGAGCTTTATTTGCACAACATTCTTGACTTTGATCATGGGTTGAACAAGTACTTCGGGCGTTTCTATATTCTCTTCGGAAAGCATATGGTATCAGGGAAGGGGGGCAGTCCTGGAATATGGAAGAAGATTTAATTTCTTTTTCACAAAGAAGGTTATAAAAAGATGGTACATTGGCAATCCGTGTTGGTGTGTTGTGGAGACTCTTTTTTTTTTTTTTTCCCCACAGCATACCTTGCCAAAGTTTAATTTTTCAAACCACCTATCAGAATATGATAGTCTGGCCAAACATTCAGACTGTGACCAGAGAGCAGGCAAAGGTGGGAGTAGAGTGAGAGAACTTTCCCTTCCAGCCAGTGAGTCACCAGAGCTTTCCTGTTTTTTCTCTTGTAGTTGTATCTTTATTCCAATTTCCTATAAGTCTGTTTTCATCTTTTTTAAAAAAATTATTTTTTTAAAGATTTTATTTATTTATTTGAGAGGGAGAGAGAACACACATAAGCTGGGTGAGGGGCAGAGGGAGAAGCAGACTCCCCGCTGAGCAGGGAGTCCGATGTGGGACTCGATCCTGGTACCTGGAGATCATGACCTGAGCCAAAGGCAGACGCTTAACCGACCGAGCCACCCAGGCATCCCAGTCTGTTCTCGTCTTAATCCTGCCTCTGCTCTTCCATTTGATATGGCCACGTACCAGCCGTGGGAAGTGGACCCTCTGATAAGGGACGTACAGTGTGCTATGGGAGCATGAGGGAAGCCACCCA
The DNA here is from genome assembly GCF_963455335.1 of Martes martes. NCBI lineage: Eukaryota > Metazoa > Chordata > Mammalia > Carnivora > Mustelidae > Martes > Martes martes. The sequence goes on from NC_137893.1 coordinate 139,173,200, forward strand.
AACTAGCGTTGGGGAGGTCAGGTAAGATTTCCTGGGTGGCTGAGACCAGGAGAGGACTAGGAGGTTGTTTGTTTGATGGCGGTGCTGGTGAGGCTGTGGACAGGAAGAGAGCCACAGGGAGGAGGGGCAGGCACAGGTGAAGGCACAGAGCCAAGGCAGGGTAGTGTACCGAGGAACTGAACTGAGAGACGTCCCTGGAACGTGTTGTGAGAGGTATGGGGGTGCTTGAGCATGAGGTTGGAGAGGGAGCATGGGGCGGGGCTTGTATAACTTGTTAAAGACCATTATGGAGCCACCAAAAGGCTTTGTTTGGGAATGGGGTAGGGGGAATGGCTCTGGCACAGAGTGGAGAATGGTCTGGAAGGGAGCAAATAAGGGGGGCCGATGAGAGCTTGGAGAACACGTCCCTCCTCCACATATGTGGTATTTATTATAGCAGACTGCAATTTTGAGGTCTGGAGTATGAAAAGTATTTTCATGTCCCAATTTCTCTTTCCTATGCATTTGTATGTTAACATCCGATTTCTTAAAATGTTGCTGTCAAAATGCCACTCCTGTCATTCTCTCACGTGCCCCTGCTTGAATCCTATTCCTTAGGGCTGACACCGAAGTCCTGTTACACAGTTTCTGCCCAGATCACCCTTTGCTGCCTCTCACGTGACGCATCTCACACTCTCATGTCTTTCCTTCTTTCTAGCATCTTCCTCTTTTCTTCCTTTAATACACCACTGGCTCAGCTCCTAAGGCCGTCTCATTGCCTGATCGGGACAATTGCAAGTCAACAAGTCCTTTGACAAGCAGAATACTAGATCGGGGGATTTATTGGTGAAAAACTCAAACATGGTTCTTACCCTCATGGCATTGACTACCTTAGTGTAAAATGATCAACTCTGCTCTGAAAGCATTTAGCATTAAAATAAAATCATATAGATTTCATACAAATATCTGTATTTTGGGGCACCTAGGTGGCTCAGTGGGTTAAGCGTCTGCCTTTGGCTCAGGCCATGATCCCAGGGCCCTGGGATGGAGCCCAGCGTCTGGCTCCGTACTCAGCAGGGAGCCTGCTTCTCCCTCTGTCCCTCCCCCACTGCTTGTGCGTACTCTTTCTCAAATAAATAAATCTTAAAAACAAAACAAAAACCAAGCAAGTATCTGTATTGCCTTCCACTCCAGCAATCTGACCTCCAACCATTTCATCCTTGACTTGAAGTTCAGTGTGGGCAGAAGCCCTAGAAGAAAGGCATCATTAATGATCCCACTTGCCCAAGGACGGTCGCCAGCATTCATCCACCCCATTCAGCCTGAGACATTATTCGAAGTGCTTGAACTCATTCCATCCATAAAGTGATGGCCGGGATCGCTCATTAAAACATAGCCCTTCTTTCAAGATCATGACGTAGATTACACAGTAGTTCCTCGTTTACTTGCCTCACAGATGTTGGGGTCTCATGTTTTGAGGCCCACTCAGCGCTCTGTCCCAAGCCAGTCATTCACCTGATGGCCACTTTCCTGAAGTGCTGAGGTCGGGGGCAGCGATGGTGCCTGAACCTGAGAGCCACTGCCATTAGCACCTGTGCTCATGCTCATGCTTCGGCGAAGTCTGCAGTCCTTTCTGGCGGGCTGTGCAGGCTTTTTAGTTCCTCTGTGTTTTTCTGTAGAAACGGGAAGTCAGTAGGCAAACCAAGGCCCCAAGGGACGAGGCAGAAGGCGAGGGCACAGGGCTGATTGCTCTCTTCTATGCCACTGCTAACCCAGAGTGCAGTGCTATCCGTCCCAGACTTTGGTTTCAGCCACAACGCCAAAGTCTGAGTCACTGATTTCATGTACCTGGCCGGGGGGCGGGGGGAAAGAATGTAATTAGAAATAGAGTGAAACTTTAGTGCTTATTTTCTTTCTTTTTAACCCCATTTTTCCTTGCTCTCTCCTTTTTAAAATTAAAGACTAGTTTTTATTCTTAATAATAACCCAGTCATATGTGCTGGGTTTTTATTTATTTTTTATTTATTTATTTATTTTTTTTAGGGGGAGAGAGAGCAGGGGAGGAGCAGAAGGGGAGGGAGAGAGAGGGAAAGGATCCTAAGCAGGTTCCGTGCCTGGTGTGGAGCCTGGTGTGGGGCTCGACCTCATGATCCTGCCATCGTGACCTGAGCAGAAATCAAGAGTTAGACACTTACCCAGCTGAGCCGCCCAGGTGCCGTCATGCTGGTTTTCTTTTCTTTTCTTTATTTATTTTTAAAGATTGTATTTATTTATTTGTCAGAGAGAGAGCACAGGCAGGGGGGAGAGGCAGGCAGAGGGAGAAGCGGGCTCCCCGCTGAGTAAGGAGCCCAAAGTGGGACTCAATCCCAGGACCTCGGGATCATGACCTGAGCCAAAGGCAGTCGCTTAACAACTGAGCCACCCAGGTGTCCTCATGCTGGTTTTAAAACAAAACAAAAACAAAAAAGCTTCCAAGGTATCAACTGTATGATCAGTTTGCCTTCCAGACTCCTCCTCTGTTGCAAATATGTGAACACAGGGTTGGATATATATTCATACATATCATTTAATAGACAAGTGGGATCTTTATAGGTATTTTTCCTTAACTTGACTTTTACAAATTTTACTTAGGGTATTGTGGTCACGCTTCTGTGTAAGAGTATATAGACAAACCTTCCTTTTTAGGTGTTTGCTATTATAAATGAAAAATTTGTGTACTTGTATAAATGTGAAACTGTATCTATTTAAGAAAAATTTCTAGCAGTGGAATTGCCAAATAAGAAGGTATGTGCATTCTATATTGATATGTTGCCAAATTGCCCTGCCCCCCCAAACTGTTGTGCCAATAGCCCCCACCAAATGTGTAGGAAAAAGCCCCCTTCTTTGGCTCTCTGGACATTTTCAAATTTTTTATGTTCTCTAATCTGAGATGTGGAAAGAACATATCTTTTTGTTTAATCAATGTTTCCTCTTTTCAAGAGGAAGCAAATTGTAGCAAGACAAACTCCTCTCATGAGTCTATCTTTAAAAAATACACAGTGTATTCAGTGTTAGCACAATTTCAGCTGATTTTATACCCTGGTATCCACAGCACTGTCAAGTTAGAAAAATGGGTCCTATTCAGAGAAGTGTACTGTATTTTGGAGACATGAATGAATGATAACATACTGCGTGTATATGGTTGGTCCTAATGTTGGGGAGAGATGCATTATCACACAAAAAGTTTTATGGACCCTGTTAAGAAGTTACTATGTAGAAAAAGGAACTTATAAAAATGTAGACACATTGGGTTATGGACATTAGAGAAGGTATGTGCTATGGTGAGAGCTATGAAGTATGTAAGCCTGACGATTCACAGACCTGTACCCCTGGGGCTGATAATACATTATATGTTAATAAAAAAAAAGTAAAGTGCCAAAAGGTCTAAATAAAAAAAAAATGTAGACATGTTGAAGACAAAGAGGTTGCAAACTAGAAAATTCAGCGAACTCTTAAGCTCCGTTTTCTGACTGTTTAAGTGCATCAGGGGTTGGTTAGGTGGGGAGTTCAGAGAGGCGTGGCACCTCTTGGGCTCAGGCTAGACCCAGTCAGTGCCTCATTTCCATAGAAATACATAAGCTCTGTGTTAACCAAAAGCCTCAGTGGTTTTGGAGCTTTTCCCACCCCCAGCAGGGAGGTCCTTTGGGTTTGACTCTTTCGGTTAAGCCTTTGTGAGTTATTAGCCACATGAATGTAGGGTAGAGGGTTTTTATTCAATGTCTTTGACCCTCGGTTTATTCATCTATTAAAAAAAAGTCAAGGAAGGACAAGTAAGGCCTTTAAGTACCTGCCATGTCATATGTAAAATGCAAGAGTACAATTTTCTCCCCTCTATTTACTCTTAGCCTCCAGTTTGCACATTAAGAGACCAGTGCAGGGGCGCCCAGATGGCACAGTGGGTTAAGCATCTGACTCTTGGTTTCTGCTCAGGTCAAGATCTCAGGGTTGTGGGACTGACCCCCTTGTTGGGCTCCATGCTGAGTATGGAGCCTGCATAAGATTCTCTCTCTCCTTCTCCCTCTGACCCTCCCTTCTCCCCACCCCAGCTCTCATGCACGCTCTCGCTCTCAAAAAAAAGAAAAAGAAACCAGTACAGAATTAAGTTACTTGCTGAAGATCCATAGTCTTAATTCCTAAATCATAGGGTTGTTTGGATGTTGAGAGCAATGTTTGTGGAAATACATAATATACTTCCCGGGACGTAGTATGTGCTCCCTTAATTTTATTTGTTAGCCTGGACAATGAATGAGCCCCATAATTAGGATTTTACGATTCTACCTGTAGTTTCTAAAGTTTGGCAAGAGCCTATGTAATGTAAGACTGACAACTGGTTTTCATGCATATAAAAGCTTAGTTAGAACAAAGAAAATGTGAAGAGCAGTGGATCAAAAAAAATTCAAAAAGTTTTTTTTTTTTTTTAAAGATTTTGTTTATTTAGTTGACAGAGAGAGACACAGCAAGAGAGGGAACATAAGCAGGGGGAGTGGGAGAGGGAGAAGCAGACTCCCCGCTGAGCAGAGCGCCCAATGTGGGGCTCCATCCCAGGACCTTAGATGATGAGCTGAGCCGAAGGCAGATGCTTAACCAACTGAGCCACCCAGGTGCCCCCCAAAAAATCCAAAAAGTTTTGCAGAGACCAGAGTCTATAGAATCTGAACACACTTGTGGCCGGAGCCTCAGAATGAAGGGATTGAGCGGCATGCTGTGAACTTTCCACGGTGTGAGTTCAGGCACATTATTTGAGGACACCAAGGGCTGAGAGGTTCAAGGCATCTGGTTTGCACACTTGGAAGCTCCCAGCACACTTAGTGTAGATTCAGATGTTGAAACCAAGATCAGTGCTCAGGGCCTGACCTCCAGGTTCAAAGACTGATGTTCTTCCATGCCCAAAGCACATCACATTTGTGGAAGTTACTGGTATTCACAAGAACACTTGTTTCCAAGTGATTCCTGTGTGCTGAGGATGATGAATGGATAGGGGGCTCCAAAGCACAGAGAACTTTACTTACTGCAATGGGGAAAAACAAACAAACAAACAAACACTTGTAGCTGTCACATCTGCTTTTTCTAGGTAGTCTGTGTATACAAATTGTCTTCATATGGAATGGTGTCTAGGCTTGGAAGACCTTTAAAGTTTATGGCCTTGAGAACCTTCCGAAGGAAAAAAAGTAGTGTTTTCAAGTTGTAAAGATCCTAGTATTTTCTCATGCTTGAGTGTGAAATGAGGATGACAATATCCGTCTCCGAGTGGCTGCGAAGAGAAAATGAGAGAGCTTTAAGACACACATCACACCGACCTTTGGAGTTTGGCAGATATTCTTGTCCTCATCGACCGCCTTTCCCCGGCCTCTCGTGTAGGGAATTTTGTTGCAGACCAGTGGTTCTGCAAGTGTCGTCCTCCAAACAGCCACTGTGAACCTGTGACGAGGTCTGGAGCCCCACCTACTAGATCAGAAACGCTGGGGGTGGAGCCCACTGATGTGAGTTTCAGCCCATCCCCAGGGGCGGTGGGGGGGGGGGCTTCCCTGGTTTAGGGTCCTTGCAGAGCAGGCTTTAGGTGAAGCACTTATGAATTGCTCCCTATCACGTGCTTTCAAATACACTACAAATACAATACAAAATACTCTTTTATGACCACTGACACATTTCTGAAACAACTGGTCTTATGGCTTTGACTTAGGATCTTTGCCTTAATAGTCTAATTTGCTACAATATGGCGCTAACTCAAAATATTTGGGAGCACCTGGGTGGCTCTTGGTTTCAGCTCAGGTCGTGATCTCAGGGTCCTGAGATCGAACCCCGCGTCAGGCTCTGTGCTCAGTGAGGAGTCTGCTTGAAGACCCCCTCCCTCTGCCCCTCCTTACTCTCTCTCTCTCTCTCAAATAAATAAATAAAACTTAAAGAAAAATTTGGAAAGTGGCCATTCAAGGACAGTAACTAGGTTGGATTTTAACAGGACCAAGAGCAGTCTTGGATATGCAAGCCTGTGGGTTTATTAAAAGAAAGAAAGGAAGACTGACTCAAATGAGGGCAATTAAAGTGAAACTAAGCACCACTGATATAAACTCCCTGATTTCTAGAAATCAGCTTTTTAGGAATGTCAAAAACATTCCCGTTTTTGCATAACAAAGTCTTGGGGGAAAATTATGAGATGAGGGATAGTGGCAAGTTTGTTACCATCTCTATTATAAGTAGAAAGATATTCTGATTTTGCTGTGGACTTGTTGAATAAAATCATTTAAATCAATTTTGAATATTACAAGATGGCTCACATTCAACCAAGTCACTGTTAGTCCAGCTTTTTCAGAGTTCACATTTTTTAAATCTAATACATTCTCTTTTGTAAATGTAGCCAAGGAGAAAGTTTGCTTAAGGCTTATGTCTTCTTTCTTTTTTAAGATTTTATTTATTTATTTGAGAGAGAGCCCGAGCAGGGAGAGGGGCAGAGGGAGAAGCAGACTCCCTACTGAACAGGGAGCATGAATGCCATGACCCTGAGATCATGACCTGAGCTGAAGGCAGACCTTTTTTTTTTTTTTTTTAAGATTTTATTTATTTATTTGACAGACAGAGATCGCAAGTAGGCAGAGAGGCAGGGAGAGAGAGAGGAGGGAAGCAGACTCCCCGCTGAGCAGAGAGCCCGATGCAGGGCTCGATCCCAGAACCTTGAGATCATGACCCGAGCCGAAGGCAGAGGCTTCGACCCACTGAGTCACCCAGGTGCCCCTGAAGCCAGTCCCTTAACCGACTGAGCCACCCAGGTGCTCCACGCTTAAGACTTTTGTCTATGCTATACTTCCTAACTAGTAGTCTATGTAGAGAAAAAATATCCTCTTGAAGAGACTGACAGCATCACTATTGTTTAACTTCTGGGTCATTGATGTGACCTATTTTGCATGCTGGCTTTGTAGGTTATATCCTGTAGAAAAAAAAAAATGTAATTGATGATGAGTTAGCTTGTCTCATTTATACAATGTAAATATTCTTGAAATTTTTCAAAAATCTAGATAATCACTAATGTTGCTGCCATTAATTTTCATTAATAAGATTTTATTTCACTCGAATTTATTCAAACTCTGGCTTAAATGCAATTCAGATATTGGGGTTTTATATAAAATACAACATAGATGATTCTTGCTTTAAGGAACATTAAAATCTGATATTTGGTGAATGGTGTAAATTTTTTTCCTTTTAGCTTAAAAATGTGTACAATGGTTTTTTAGGGAATTGTTCAAACATACAACAAAGGTGAAAGAATTTTAGCAATGAGTATCTATATACCTCCCCCGTCCTGGATTCCAGCATTAAACGTTTACTGTGCTTGCCTTATCATGCGTCTGTCCTTTGCATGGATAAAATGCATGAATGCTCCCTGTGCGTTCTCTAGTAGAATGAATGTGCTGCACTCCTCACTGTGTTTACTTGGATGGGTTGATCGGTTATATTTTATGCAGCTCCCTTGCATGGCCCTACATCATGCTGAAGGGCTTTGTTGGTTTGGGGTTTGTTTCCTTCTGTGCATTCCGGGAGAGTCAGAAAGGCTGCCTAAGAGTTCAAATAGGAACTGTTTCGGTGCACAGAAGGGGGTTGAAGAAAGTGGTAAATGAGTTCAGCAGAGTCTCCTGATGCTTAATCCGGGCGGTGCTTATTCTCACTGCCTGTCCTGGGCCTGTTGGCTAGGGCCTTGGGGCCAGCTGAGGGCTGGCAGTTCTGAGGTCTAATGTGTCTTTGGAGGAAATGGAAGGATGTAAACTTGGCAAGCCTTATTGCCATTGGTTGCTTTTCTGGGTATACTGTGTTGTAAGCACCTGGCACACAAGGTTCTCTTTGGAACTCGCCTGAGAACTGGGGCCCCCTCTGTTAAGAAAGGCAGCCCTGCTGGGATAAAAGGGAGAGCCTCTGAAAGGTCAATGGGAGAGTTCTTGAATTACGGGTGTTGAAAGCAGATCCTTCCCAAGCTCATGCCTGCTGCCTGCTCCCTGCTCTGATTGAAAGGGGCTCCCAGTCCAGCCCGATTGATTCCCTTTGCGGGGAGGACTGGATCCCTCTGCAGCATTTCCAGTGGGTTTCTTTTCAGAGCTATTACATATGTCACTGAGTTTCTTAATGTAGGTATTTCATGATCTCCTGAGACAAAGGTAGAAGCATTTGATCGCTCTTGCTTGGTGGGAACTGGAGGTGCTTTCGATTGGGGGCCAGATTTAATCTCCCGTATTGAATGACTGTTCTCAAACTGACAAGGTGGATCTTAGTTCCCTTTTCTAAAAACAGTAGCAGCACTCTTTGGGGTTAAGTATTTAAAGGATCTCAATCAGAGCTTTCACTTTTACATATAAAACTTCCTTCTTAGGCTTCCTTTACTGTTTCTTCTGCAACTAGCTAAATGCATGCATTCTCTATGGAGATGTTGGTTAGAAAGGAGTCCTTCCTTCCTGTGGAGATCATACTTCTGAGTATTACAGAATAACTTAGGGCAGTGATGGTGGACGGATCTTCCTTGATGAGACTTGAGGGCATGGATTGTATTGAACTAGAGGTTCTTGAACTTGGTTGTGGATTGGAATCACAGAGGTTTTTTGTGTTTTTTTTTATTTAATTTAATTTCTATTTTTTTTTAAAGATTTTATTTATTTATCTGGCAGACAGAGATCACAAGTAGGCAGAGAGGCAGGCAGAGAGAGAGAGAGAGAGAGGAGGAAGCAGGCTCCCTGCCAAGCAGAGAGCCCGATGTGGGGCTCGATCCCAGGATCCTGGGATCATGACCTAAGTCAAAGGCAGAAGCTTTAATCCACTGAGCCACCCAGGCACCCCTGGAATCACAGAGTTTAAAAACACTGATGCCGCTTAACAGGACTGCAGAATGCAGCATCAGTATACAGAAATTAATTGTACTTCTATACACCAGCAAAGGAAAATACGATAATGGTACATTAAAACAACAATTATTAGCAATAATTTCAAAAGGAATAAAATATTCAGGAATGACTTTAACAAAAGAAGCACAAAACTTATACTCTGAAAACTACAGAACATTGTTGAAAGAAATTCAAGAAGACTAAATAGAAAGATGCTTGATATTCATGGATCAATATAGGCACACTGAGGAGATATTGGGAATTCAGTTCCAGACTTAATAAAGTAAATATCACAATAAAGCAAGCCGAATGAATTCTCTCATTTCCCAGTGCATATAAAAGTTATGTTTACACTATACCCTTTTTTTTCTTTTTAAAGATTTTATTTATTTATTTGATGGACAGAGATCACAAGTAGGCAGAGAGGCAGGTGGGGGGGGCAGGAAGCAGGCTCCCCACTGAGCAGAGAGCCCGGTGTGGGGCTTGATCCCAGGACCCTGGGACCGTAACCTGAGCTGAAGGCAGAGGCTTTAACCCACTGAGCCACCCAGGCACCCCTGTTTACACTATATTCTTTTACTATAGTCTTTTAGGTGTGCAGTAGCATTATGTCCCAAAAAACTATGCACACTGTTTAATTACAAAATTTTTTATTGCTAAAAAATGCTAACCATCCTCTGAGCTTTCCATGAGTCACAATTATCGACAGATCACCATAACACATGTAATATATAATGAAAAGATTTGAAATATGGCGAGAATTGCCAAGGTATGACACAGAGACATGAAGTGAGCAAATGCTGTTGGAAACTTGGTACCGATAGACTGGCTGGATGTAAGGTTGCCACAAACCTTCCGTTTGTAAAAACGTGCTCTCTGTAAGTACAAAGCACGAGGTATGCCTATACTGTAAGATGGCCAGAAAATGGATCTACAGATATAAATCCTATCAACATCCCAAATATCTTCTTGGCGCAAATTGACAAGCTTATCCCAAAATTCATATGGGGAATTGAGGGAAATCGGATAGCCCAAACCATCTTGTAAAAGAAGAGCAAAGTTGGAGAACTCACTTCTGGTCTTCAAACTTCCTATAGTGCTATAATAAAACTATGTCACACTGTCGAAAGGATAGACAGTTAGCTCAAGGGAATAGAATTGACAGTTCCAGAAATAAATTCTCATGTTCATTGTCAGTTGATTTCCATCAAGGGTGCCAAAGCAGTTCAAAGAGGGAAAGAACAGTTTTTCGATAAATAGTGCTGGGACCCCCGGATGCCATTTGCAAAAGAATGAAGTTGGACTGTTTCCTCATACCGTGGATGAACATTAACTCAAAAGGCTTCTGCCTGTCTCTTTGAAGAAAATATGGGAAATAGAAAAAAATTTCACGACCTCGGATTCGGCAAAGCATGAACAGAAGAAAAAAAAATTAGACCTCATCAAAATCAAAAACCTTTACGATGGACCTCCTCAGGAAAGTGAAAAAACTCACAGAATGGGATAAAATATTTGCAAATAATATCTGTTACAGGACACCTGTAGAATGTACAAAGAAGTCTTATAACTCAATAATAAAAACACAAATAACCCAATTAAAAATGGGCCAAGGATTGGAATAGACATTTATCCAAACAAGTCTGGATCAAAGGAGTCTTAAAACTTTGCATGCCAGTCACAAGCCCAGGTTGTTAACTGCACTTTTGATCAGCGGGCTGTAAATCATACTTTCCCATGACCTCCTCCTTGGCTTCGGTTACCGCGCTAGAGCCGCTCTGAGAACTCAGAGAAGCATTTTACTTACTAGATTATTGCTTTATTATGAAATGCTATTAACTCAGGAACAGCCAGAGGGAAGACATGCATAGGACAAGATGTGGGGAAAGAGCATGGATCTTCCAAGTCCTCCAAAGCATAACACTCTTACCAAATCTCCGTGTGTTTACCAACCAGTAAGCCCTCTGAACTCAGACTTTTGGGTTTTTATGGAGGTTTCATTCCGTAGGCATGAGTGAGTCAGTCACCAGTGGCCCCTGATGTAACCTCCAGGCTCTCTCTGCTCGCTGGAGGTCCATGGGTGGGACTAAAAGGTCCAGCTCTCCACGCACAGGGTTGGTACTTCTGGCAACCAGCCCTCACGTGACCTAGGAGCATTCCCAGAGTCTCTTTCTGAGCATAACAAAAGACACTTTTTATCTTTCCCATCACTCAGGAAATTTCAAGGGTTTTAGAAGCTCTGTGCTGGAAATAAGAAGAATGTATTTGTATTTCTTATTACAAATCATAATATCATGGCAGCCTTTCCCATTAGTGTCCTGTAGTTTCCGGTGTTTCTTGTCCATAGAAACATACCTGTCTCCTGTCCTTTTCTTTAAGGCTCTGCTCTCTGCCAGGAGGCTACTGCCTCATCTGACTATCCTCCTGTCCTAATTATTGGCGAATGGTGACAGATTATTCTAGAGACAAGGTTTTAATCATAGAAATCTAAAGGTTGAAATTTCTGGTAATGTTGACAGGTGGACTGAGTGTAGAGCGTGAGACTTTGGTGGGGGTTACATAATTATAGACACCTAATTTTATAGTGAGAGAGAGCAAGAGTGCACCTGCACCCTCAAGGTATGGGAAGGGGCAGAGGGGGAGAGAGAATCTCTTTTTTTTTTTTTAATTGTTTTTTAAAGATTTTATTTATTTATTTGACAGAGAGAGAGAGACAGAGAGAAAGGGAACACAAGCAGGGGGCATCAGAGAGGGAGAAGCAGACTCCCCGCTGAGCGGGGACCCCCCCCCCATGTGGGGCTCCATCCCAGGACCCCGGGATCACCACCTGAGCCGAAGGCAGACACTTAACGACTGAGCCACCCAGGTGCCCCGAAGAGAGAGAACCTTAAACAGGCTCCACATCCACCATGGAGCCCAACATGAGGCTCGCTCAATCCCCAAGACCCTGAGATCATGACCTGAGCTGAAATTAAGAGTCAGATGCTTAATCAACTGAACAACCCAGGCGCCCCTATATCCACCTAATTTTTAAGTCCTAGTCGTAATAAGTGTATAAAGGAGATGTAAAGAGTGTTTACAGTCTTGGAAGGGTTTTAAGCGCATGGCAGAAGGGATCATTTTTATTAAAGGGATCATTTTTAAAATCATTTATAAAAGGGATCATTTTATTAAAGTTCCTTCTGCCAGCAGTGTGGAGAATTAATTAGAAAGAGGCAAAAACAGATACAGGAAGATTAGTGAAGGGACCGAGGCAGAAGCTGGGTAAGAGGTAATGGAAAGTGGTCTAAGAGTGGGGTAGAGGAGACGGATAGAGGTGAAAGGCCTAATCAGTACTTAGGACATGGGATGGATAGGACTTTGAATTTATTAAGTCCCAGTAATGTGTTTTGTAGTACCTTCTACATGTTTTTCTGGAATCCATCAGAGAATAAGACCACATCTCTCTACTAATAGCTGAGTTTCTAGTGGGGCAACAAGATAATACACAAGTAAATAACATTAGATAATAGAAAGTGCTATGAAGAAATACAAAGCAGGGTAAGGAGGCCTGATAGGGGAGGGAAGGTTGGCCTTTTTAGCCGGTGAAGCCTGTCTGCAGACGGGACACTGAGGAGAGCCCTCAATGACGTGACATCAAGCCCTCTGGGAGGAAGGACATTCCAGGGGGAGGAAATGGCACCAACCAAGAAAGTTAAGGCCTTATTCGGGAGCAAGCGTGATACATAGAGGAGACAGCGAGCAGGTTCAGAGCCCCGGAGTAGAGGGGGAATGTGGTAGAAGGGAGCTCAGAGCAGCTGCCAGGAGTCAGAACTAGTAGGGCCATGCGAGCCGTGATAAGGAGTTGGCGAGGCCATCTAAATGAGATGCACATTCATTGGAGGGTTTGGGGCAGGAGAATAAAATGGGATTTATATTTTAGAAAGATGTATGAAGAGTGCCTTGACTACTGGATAGAGTAGAGACCATCAAGAAAGCTATTGCAGGAGGTCCCCTGAAGGGGTGACGGGGACTTGAGTTTGCAGCGGGAGTGATGAGAAACGTTTAGTGTGGGGACATGTTTTGGTTGTAGAGTTTGAGGAAAAGAGGAATCAAGGATGTCTTTGTTTTTGTTTTGGCTGAGTAACTGGGTAATTGGTTCCATTTACTGAGATGGGGAAGCTGGTATGTGGGGGAAGGTGGATTCAAAGGCTCGGTTAAGTAGCGAGGGCTTCGTTAAACAGCCAGGGGAGGACTACCCAGTAAGTGTTTATTGGATACAGGGTACGAGAAAGTGGTGTCCTAGATGACCCATACATTTCTGGGTTGTGCAGCTGGGTGGATGGAAATGTCCTATTCACAGAGATAGAAAATGCAGGGTGAGAGGCGCCTGGGTGGCTCAGTGGGTTAAAACCTCTGCCTTTGGCTCAGGTCGTGATCTCAGGGTCCTGAGATTGAGTCCCGCATCGGGCTCCCTGCTCAGCGGGGAGCCTGCTTCCCCCTGCTCCCCCCCACCCCTGCCTGCTGTTCTGCCTGCTTGTGATCTCTCTCTCTCTCTCTCTCTCTCTCTCTAAGGAAGAAAGAAAGGAAGAAAGAAAAATAAATAAATAAATGCAGGATGAGGACAGGATTTGGGGGAGAGAACAATCCTTATACATGATGCTTTCTGTTTCTAAACATTTCTAAAAATGTTTCTATGTTCTACCATACAGATTAAGTGGTATGTTGACTATTTAAAAGGGAAAAAGCTTTCTTTTTTGGGTCATCAGGATTTTCAAAACCTTGTGTTTAGAACATTTCCCTTAGAATTTGTTAGCTGTTATGAAAATTGGATATTTAAGCATCTGTTTAATGCTAATATTTAATGGAATGTAATTTTTTTTAAAGATTTTATTTATTTGACAGAGATCACAAGGAGGCAGAGAGGCAGGCAGAGAGAAGGGGGGAAGCAGGCTCCCTGCTGAGCAGAGAACCCGATGCGGGGCTCGATCCCAGGACCCTGGGATCATGACCTGAGCCTAAGGCAGAGGCTTTAACCCACTGAGCCTCCCAGGCGTCCCTGTAATATTGTTTTTTAAGGAGATAGACATTTATTGACCACATTGCAAGGGAGTGGTGGGCAGGATAGCAAAGGAGAGACTGTCAGGAGACAGTGTGGGGACTCTAGTGAAGGGGGGAAGTGAGAAGGTATGGGAACATATTGAATTTTACTTTTTTTGGTACCTGTGCCCTGTTGTCAGTAGCCACTGGTCAGCTAGAGCCTATGGCTATTTTGAAGTGTGTCCCTTAAGGAGCCTTAACGGGCTGTTTGCATTCAGCCCGTGGTCACCATGGGCCCTTTTCCCTTACTTTGGTTTCCACTGCTCAAGCCTGTTGCCTCAAAGCAGCCTCTACGTTCCCCATGGACAGATTGACAATGACACATCTTTGGCATTTGTATGCAGGTGTCGTCTTCAGTAGGGGGCGGACACCCTGTCCCCACTCAAACCTGTTGGCCCATCAGGGATTCTGTGCAGTTACAGACCAGAGCTTGGTATTAGACTCACGCGCTGACAGGAGATTTAAGTGAACCTGCGTGGTGGCCAGATCCATGGGGCACAGTGGGAGGGGACCCTCTGACAAGGGCAGGGGCTGGCATCCTTGTTGCCTCATCATCCTTGGGTGGGATGGTTGGATTCACCCCAACGTGCAGGAGCGGTATTCTGGGGTGGCCAGACCCATGGGAAGAGGGGAGAGAGTGGGGGCCCGAAAGAAGCAAGGTGGCTGAGAGCCACCGTGAGTTCTCCACATGTGCAGAAATGCCTCAGATGAGCTGCCACTGTCAGCTGAGCCGCGGGCGGGGGGATCTCAGGAGGGGCAGTGGGAGAGCAGAGAGAAGGTGTCCTTCACTGTCGCAAGCAGGGACAGTCTGACCTTCAGGCCACACCGGGGAGCCACCCTGGCCAGAGACCTTCAGTTGCCCGGGAAGCACTGGGGTTGGACAGTCACGGCCAAGGGCGGAGCGTGCAAGGGAAGGGAGTGGGGGATTTCGCCGAAGAGCCAGAGGGGGACTCCCTCACCCTCCTGCCGAGGGCAAAGCCTTACTCAGGAGTCACCTTGGCCCGAGGTCCTCAGATCCGCCACGGAGCACTGGAGTGCGTCTGGTGCACCCAGGGAAAGTCCCAGGAGATTCCCGGAGAATCTGGGAGGAGGCCAGGCCCCGGCACGGCAGAGGTTCCCCGGAAGGGCCAGCAAATGTGGGGTGACCGGATGGGGAGAAAGAACTCACCCAGAGCGGAAGAGAGGAGGTAGGCATTTACCAGATACACTGCAAGGGAGTGACGGGCGGGAGAGCAGCGCAGAGAGGGTCTGCCTGGAATGCAGGTTTTTTAATGTGATGAAGTGATGGTAGGTGTTTTTTTTTTTCCCCTTTCTGTTTTTGTTTACAGTCTAGATACTGTTTTCTTCCAGAATTGTTAACCATCTACCTAGGTTTGGTTTGCCAGGGCGTTCCTGCGAATGCTTTTGCTTCTCTTCTGCTTCAGCCGGAAGTGCTGGGAAGAGAAGCAGGGTTTGAGATTACATTCTTCGGGAAAGCCGATGGGAGACGTAGAGCGGACAAAATGTGCTTGAAGATTCAACAAGAAGCAATAGCCAGGGCTGGTTGTTGTTCCTCGTGGCCTCCGACTAGAAATGCTCGCTCACAGGGCTGGAGCAGCAAGTGCCCAGCTCGCCCCATACCCGGTCACCCGTGCTGCACATCTCTGTCTTGAACCAGTGTTTCTTAGAATTAATACACACACACACACACACACACACATTTATGCCCCGTAGTCCCCGTATACAGCTCTAACTTCTCTCCTAAAATCATGTGTCACGTAATATTGTGGCCAGGAGAGGCCTTCTTGGCAGCTTCAGAATTTACTGACTCCACACGTCCCAGATGCAGCACCTGAGAACATTACATTAACAATGAGTACTGGGTGTGGTGCATAAACAATGAATTCTGTTACGCTGAAAAGAAATTAATAACCAAAAAAAAAAAAAGAAATACAAATGAAAGGAAATAAATAGCTCATGCATCTTAACAGCTTTTCTTCTTAAAAAAAAAAAACAAAAACAAAAAAGAGAGCAGAGGCCCCTGTGTGGCTCCGTGGTTAAGCGGCTGACTCTGCCTCAGGTCGTGATTCCAGGGTCCTGGGATCGAGTCCCCCGTTAGGCTCCTTGTGCAGTGGGAAGCCTGCTTCTCCTGCTTGCCGCTCCCCCTGCTCGTGCTCTCTCTCTCTCTCTCTGACAAATAAATAAAGTCTGAACATCTATGATAAACTCTTGGGAAAGCTTAGGTTTCAACTTTACAAGTTTGCAAAAGAGGTTGAAATAATTTTTTTTTCTGAGTCTTCTGTAAAGACTCACACAGTCTTTCTTTTTGGTTTCTATTTGACGTAAGCTTTATCTAGAGATGCAAATCGTTCTAAAGGGAGGCTTGGACGGAGGTGTGTGCGCTCTTCTGTTGCAAATATCTGCCCTGTTCATGATGCTTCTGGACCACAGCAGCTTCACTGGTTCTCGGAAGGGGGTAGAGAAAGGATAATCTCAGAAGGTCAGAGGATTAACATTTCCCCACAAAGTTCTTTTTTTTTTTTTTAAGATTTTATTTATTTATTTTGACAGACGGAGATTACAAGTAGGCAAAGAGGCAGGCAGAGAGTGAGGGGGAAGCAGACTCCCCACTAAGCAGAGAGCCCGATGTGGGGCTTGATCCCAGGACCCTGAGATCATGACCTGAGCCGAAGGCAGAGGCTTAACCCACTGAGCCACCCAGGTGCCCCTCCCCACAAAGTTCTTGATAGAAAGTCTAAGATCACGCGAAGTGGAGTAGAAATAATTCTGCAGTCTGTGACTTTTTCAAAGGGTTCCCATATACAGAATTTCAGGTTTGTGTTTTGTATGTGCATGTGTTTTGAATCATTTGAGGTAACCATAACCGATATTATCATTTTTTAAAAAATATTTTATTTATTTGACAGAGATCACAAGTAGGCAGAGAGGCGGGGGTGGGGGTGGGGGGAGGCAGGTTCCCTGCTCAGCAGAGAGCCCGATGTGGGGCTCGATCCCAGGACCCCGAGATCATGACCTGAGATGAAGGCAGAGGCTTTAACCCACTGAGCCCCCCAGGCGCCCCAACAGATGTTATCATTTCTGGTGTTTCAGTGAAGGGAAGCCGGTCTGGGGCATAGTCTAAGTCACTTTCCCATCGTCGCTTGCTAGCGCGGCTCCACGGCCGGAGCGCAGATATTCTGATAGATGCTCGTTGCTCGGTTCACTTTGTTTTCCCGGATACCTTCCCCTTGAACCTGGAGACCATACATTTTTAGAGTCTTTCTGCTTAAATTTCAAGTGGCAGCTGGGGAGACCGAAGTGGTCACATTGGCACCTGTGTGGCGGACGGAGGGCAGAGAGGTCCTCAGAACAGAGCTGGGTGGACAAGCCTTCACATCATTTTTTCATTTGTCCCTGGGTGTCACACTCCTTTCCAGCTCTGCGGTCCTCTGGAGTGTTGCGTCTGTGCTGAAATTCTTCCCCGCATTTCCTGATGTGGCTCTCTCCTGCTTCCCATTCTTAGTGCAGGAGACCATGTCTGGCGCCGAAACTCCCAGAGCAAGTGATTGCTCACCCTTCTCTCAAACGAGAAAATAAGAGCTAAAATACAGCACCTAGAGTGCAGTCGACGGTAGGAAGAGTTCTGCGAGAGGAGCCCTGTTCCCGGATACCTTTTATTCTCCATACAGACTCAGGAGCACTTCCCCATGAGTTTAAACATCATTCGAAAATATTTTTCATGATTCCTCAGCGAGCTGTTGTATGAATTGAGCATCATTTATTTACGTGTTCTTCTGTTTTGGGTATTTGGGTTACTTTCTCATTTTTTGATGATGAATGGTGATGAATGGCATAGGGGGAACATGGACTCCTTGAGGAAGGGAATTATTAAGCATGTGAAGAAATACAAATCTGGTTTAAAGGCTTTGCTCTAGTCATTGCTTCCAGGGTCCACTGTAACAGTAATTTCGATCAGCTCAATACAGGATTAGTTTCCTGAAATAATGCCATTGTGATATTAGTTTTATTTTCAGACGGGGAAAAATAATAAAGATGGGGGCACCTGGGTGGTTCAGTCATTAAGCATCTGTCTTCAGCTCAGGTCAGGATCCCAGGGTCCCAGGATCAAGCCCCGCATCCAGCTCCCTGCTCAGTGGGGAGTCTGCTTCTCCCTCTGTACTACTCCCCCTCATGTTTGCTGTCTCTCTGTCTCTTCTTTCAAATAAATAAATAAAATCTTCAAAAAAAAAAAAAAAGAACAAAGAAATAGGTTCACAATTATGGTATCTGTATTCTGACCATAGAATTTATTTAATGGTTAAGCTTTTATAAAAGGTTGGTGCAACAGCAATATTATTAATGTAGCAGGTTGATACATAAATGCAGAAATTTGAAAAATCTGAACCCAATTGTAAATAATCATAACTTTATAAGGGTTGTTAGTTCATTGACCGGCTTATGTATTTTGGGGGTGTCCTCAAACATGTGTGCTTGACTTGTTTTCATCATGCATACAGAAAAAAGCCCCAATTATGAGCAAATTAGTAGAAACTGAGGAGTCAACTTCTGGATTTCTTTCTTCTTTTTTAAAGATTTTATTTATTTGAGAGAGTGAGTGAGCAAGAGAGAGCATGAGCAGGGGGAGGAGCAGAGGGAAAGGGAGAAGCAGACTCCCTGCTGAGCAGGGAACCCAACTCAGGGCTCGATCCTGGGACTCTGGAGTCATGACCTGAGCGGAAGGTAGACGCTTAACCAACTGAGCCAAAACTTAACTATTCATAGCCTACTGTTGACCAGAAGCCTTACTGATAACATAAACAGTTGATTAATACATATTCTATATATGTATTATATACTGTATTCTTACAATAAAGGAAGCTGTAGAAAATGTTAAGAAAATAATAAAAGAAAATATACTTATAGCACTGTATTTATTTAAAAAAATGTGCATATCAGTGGAAGTCACATAAGTTAAAAAAAAGAGAAAGTAAAGAAGGCATTTGCTGTCAGGGCAAACGAGGGTTTCTTCTTTCCCATATCCATGGTGGATAAAAAGTGTGAGCATATGGGAATTTGACTCGTTGCCTTGCATAAACTCAATATTCTTAGGATGAGGCCATACGTAATCAATCACCAGTCTTGCTTTCTTTCCCAAGTGATGGGTCTTAGTGTTCACACTTGTGATCACTTTGGCCTCCCCCAGTTTCCCCAAGCACGAGAGCCCAGGACTGCCATTGAAGGAAGGGGGGGCGATGGTGGTGTGTAAACTTTGTGCTACTGTGAGGCAATGGGTGATTGTCTTTTTCCTTCTTACCTTCTAGTGCTTGAAACAGTACCTGCAGCTGGCAATCCGAGAAGGCTGTGGGTCTCCCATTGCTTGCCCCGACACGGTGTGCCTGAACCATGGGACCCTGCAGGAGGCGGAGGTATGCTCGAATCCCATGACTTTCCCTCTTGCCTGTTGATGTTATTCCCTGGGATCCTTACTACGTACTTCCCTGCCAGGGCGTCTAGAATCAAAATGCAGAGTCTAACTCTTTAAAGGAGTCCTTTGTTGCTACATACCTATGGATACTTCATACAGACTGTTGAAGCTGTTGCTTACCGCAGTTCCGTTGATAAATGCTGTCTGCGTCTTGAAGAAACTCTCCAATAGTCAAAGGCACTAGGAATCAGGTTTACCAGATGTGCGGTTTGGAGGCGGAAGAACGAGGGGTCTTGTGATCTCTAATACTTTAAAGATAAACGGACGACAGATTTTAACCAGTTATAGACAATATAAACTATTGTGGTTCTACAGAGAGAGACGGAGTCGAATCACTTCCACAGGCCTCTGGTTGGATCTTTATCAGATGTCAGAAATGTCTTTTTTGAATGAGTTCTTCTCCCATTTCCTTAAGATTGTGACATACCATTTTCCTTTGTTTCTTCAACCCCGGATCAGAAGC
Organism: Martes martes; assembly: GCF_963455335.1. Classification (NCBI taxonomy): domain Eukaryota; kingdom Metazoa; phylum Chordata; class Mammalia; order Carnivora; family Mustelidae; genus Martes; species Martes martes. The sequence continues at coordinate 139,193,076 of NC_137893.1, forward strand.
CTTGCCCTTGAATCTGCCTTTTTTTTTTTTTTTTAAGATTTTATTTATTTATTTGAGATAGGAAGCATGAGTGGGGGGCAGAGGGAGAGGGAGACTCCCCACTGAGCAGGGAGCCTGACACGAGGCTCAATCCCAGGACCCTGGGATCATGACCTGAGTCGAAGGCAGATGCTTAGCTGACTGAGCCATCCAGGTGTCCCAGGTCCTGCTCACTTTAAATCAGGAGATAACCCATGCTAACCCATCTTTGGGAAGATTGTAAGCATTGCTCCTTTTACTTCTTTGCTTTGGCTTGATTGTTAGAATGGAAAGAGGTCCCATGAAACAGAGGAAGTAAGTTACTCGTTCAGCAAACACAGCTCACCTGCTGTGCACTAGGTGGTCTTCCAGATGCTTTCATGGCTGGTGAACCGTCCAGTCCCTTCAACAGACTTAGAAAGGGAGGCACAGGGGGATTAAGCAATTTGCCCAAGAGTGCATACTAAAGCCCAGAAGAGCTACAGTTCTAATCCAGTTCTTTCTGACCACCATAGCTACATGGCTTTAAGAGTAGAAGGTGGTAGGTAGATTGTGTAATAAAGGACCTGATCATTGGAGACTCAGTAGTGTGCTTGCATGTGTGCGTGGATATGTATACATATGTATGTGTAGGTAGGGATGTGTGTGTTGATACGCTTTGTTTGTAAAGCACATCCTCTGTTTTGTAAGCAGAGCAGGCAGAAAGATGTTTATAGACCATTTTTAACCAATCTGCCTCCGGGTGTCTCCTGTTCAGTTCATGGAATATCAGCTAGGGGTTACAAGTGAGCTTGAAGTTTTTTCTAGGGAAGGATAAAAGGAATATATAATGGTTTAGAAGTGTATTGTTTTAGGAAAATCATGAAATAATGGAATGTTTTTAATAAAAAAATAATACTGATTATGTCATCCTGTGTTGAGAAATACTGCTTTCTTTTGTGTGAGAAAAGTATAGAAGGAAATTAAAGTGGGGAAAGACTGGGTTAGCTAGACAATTTGGCAGTGGGTTTTAAAGTAAGACTCGGAGGCGCCTGGGTGGCTCAGTGGGTTAAAGCCTCTGCCTTTGGCTCAGGTCATGATCTCAGGGTCCTGGGATCAAGCCCCGCATTGGGCTCTCTGCTCAGCAGGGAGCCAGCTTCCCCTTCTCTCTCTGCCTGCCTCTCTGCCAACTTGTGATCTCTGTCTGTCAAATAAATAAATAAAATCTTAAAAAAAAATAAAGTAAGACTTGGGTGTTCACGGGCATCTTTTGATGCATAATCCTTCTAGGAAAGGTGCTTCCTTTTTGATTTGCCTCTGTGAAAATCTGATCAGTCAGTGGTGTTTATCAAGAGTGCACAACCTGCCAGGCCCTGTTCCAGGATACAGAGGCAAATAAGATCGGCCCCGTGCTAGCCTCCTGGAGTTTCTGGTCCAGCACAGTGACGTTAATGGGATGACAAGTGAAATTAACTACAGGCCTGTATCCTAGACCTTGCACTGTCCAATCCAGTAGCCACTTGCTACATGTGGCTATTTACATTTAAATTAATTGAGATTAGGGGTGCTGGGTGGCTCAGTCGGTTGAGTGTCTGCCTTTGGCTCAGGTCATCATCTCAGGGTCTTGGAGTTGAGTCCCACGTCGGGCTCCCTGCTCAGCGGGGAGTCTGCTTCTCCCTCTCCCTCTGCTTACTGCTTCCATTGCTTGTGCTCTCTCTCTCTGTCAGATGAGTAAATAAAATTTTAAAAAATTAATTAAGATGAAATAAAAATTCATTCCTATGGTTGCTCTAATCATGTTCTAAGTGCCCCGTAGCCACATATGGCTCATGGCTGCCCCATTAGACAGCACTGACTATGACATCTCTGACATTGCAGAAAGGTCAGTGGCATGGCGCTGTTGTAGACTTTTCAACGTAGGTAACCACTAGCCATTGACAATTCGGATATCAAATGTTAGAGCTAATGTGTTCAGACGAGTGGGTGAGGAGAGCCTGTCTCACAGCTCTCCAGAGCAGAATTTAATTTTCCTGATTTTCTTACTATAGAATTTTCTTTTCATATTCACTGCAGTTCTCCCTCTCATCTGATTTCTTACCCCTTCCCCATCATTACCCAAGCTCAACACACTTACTCGGTACTCGTTCCGTGTACCCAGTTTGACTCTAAAAACAGTTTAACTTTTAGGCTGTGTGGAAACCCAACAAACCCATAATGTCTCTTAGAAGTTACCAAAGGGTATTTGAAAAAAAAAAAAAAAAAGAAAAGCAGAACAAAAACATCTTCTGAACTAAATTATGGTATGTCTTCAATTCTTCAAAGTCTGTTTCCCATTAGGCGAGTAGCAAGACACTCCAGGACATTAAAGGGCCGGTTCTGTTCTCACTGGTCTGCCGAGAGCCTGACTAAAGATGGGCATGAATGTACAGTCGTCAGAGTTCTTAACCAGCGGGCCACTTCCCCTTGTCCCCAGAGGAAAACATTGTGCTGGTGGTAGTTAGCGGTCTCTCATTTTGAATGGAGACGTGACTAGAACATTATGTTAGAGATATTGGTAGCTTTACCAGTTTATATGGGACCATTCCTTTCAAAGCAAATACCACATACACATGAACTTGGGCTCTACCATCTTCCTTTCTGGCTTCCTTTACATCAAGCTTTCCTTGTATATGGTTATTATTATGATAGGCAGTTCACTCTCTCTCTCACTCTTTTTTTTTTTTTTTCATGAAGTCCACTGTGAGGCTCAAACTCTTGACCCTGAGATCAAGACCTGAGCTGAGACCAAGAGTCGGTTGCTTAACTGACCGAGCCACCCAGGCGCCCCTAGAATAGGTAGCTCTTAATGCAGATATGATTGAGCATATCATAATGGGGCTAATCTGCCTTATGGTTGGCTGGATTCTGTCTCTATGACTATTTCTTCTGCCTTTTAGAAAAATATTTAATTATACAGGTAACACATAAATAAACTTCACATTACAAATAGTTCTGGTTGAGACTTATGTTCCCTTGGCGCTGCTGCTGTTTATGTTATAATATGTGATTCTTCATCATCCACTGTCTTACAAAATGCATGTCAGTAGAACGTGTCTTCATTCATCTTCGCAGGACACTAGGCATTTAAACTCTTTGCTTCACATGCTTTCCGGTGTAGATCTAGCCCACGTGGTTGCCCATGATCCGTGTGTCCGCCCCTGCTCACGGTGGGACCCCCTGCCTTCTTACCGTGTCCAGTTGGGATCAACGGTGGCTTTGCCCTGTAATTTTTGTTTATCAGGAATGGCTTCATTAGCAAAGCATTTAATATCCGATCCAAGTACGGCTTGCTTCTGGAGGAGGACCGTAGAAAAGTACAATGGGGCCTCCCTGCATCGCGTGGTAGTGTCAGCTGGTGGTGGGCTTTTCTCGGGTACCCGGTGCGGGAATCTCACCCACGACGGATAAGACTGTTCTGATAGCGTCACTTCCGGCAAGGCCCTGGGAGTTCGTAGCCCTATTAAAAAGGTGATGACTACTGGGGCCCTTCCCTTCCTGTGTTAGGGAAGTCGCACACCATCCCCTGCCGGGGAAACCTGAGCCATTTGTTGGGGTCCTATAAAATTAGAGTGGTGAGCGCATACCTACCGTTACATGGCCTGAGAAATTCAACTTCTTCCCTCTGCCAGTTGGCAGTGGAGGGCAGGGAAGAGCTTCTCACAACCAAGTCTCCTTCCAAGTCCTGGGGCATTGACATGACCGCCTACTTCTTGGGCCAGAGTCCCCACCTGCCCCAGAGCAAGGATGCGTGCAGCTGCTCGTGCCAAGCATGGGGGTTCCAGAATTTCTATAGGAGGAGGTTTAGGCTGTGGGGCGCCGTGGAGGACTGGGGGCGGGGGGAGTGGAGCACTAAGGAATTTGAAGCTACATTTGCAGAATAAATGCAGATACTACTCTTGTTGCCTGTTTATTCGGGTGGCTTTGGTAAAGGCTGCTGGAGTTCTAGAGAGCGATGTGCTCCCCGCAGATGATCCTTCTGCACACCCCCCGCTTGCTGTGTCCTCTTGTCACACTCTTCCTCCCCATCATCACGGCGTGAGGCGGGACAGAGGGAAGGTAAGGACGCCCGCCAGGCAGCCAGATCCCTGTGGCTGTGGCTGAAGGATCTGGGCGGGAAGGGACCGCGTATGTCTGTGATAACCTTGGGCTGTGATGTGTGTTGAGGGGATTATGAGCCGAACCTCAGGGTGGTGGAGGAGAAAGCAGTCGGCTCTGCCAGTGTCAATAGCTACTTTGAGGGTTCCAGTCGAATTTCGCTTTGGAATGCATTTAAGGCTTTGCTTTAGAACTGCATACGAGTGGAGAAAAATGTTTCTAGGATTTTTCTTCAACTAAAGGCAAGTGTAAGAAGAGTGAGCAGCAGTGGGTTGAACATGTCACATGGTTGGGCACATGGGCAAATCCCTTATACTCACGGAGGAGCCACGGGAGAAAGGCGGGAGAGGGTGTGGGCGGGAGTTCCGGAGAACAGGTGAAAAAGGAACAGCGAGAGCAGCCTTCTTGCCTTCTTCGGGGACTGTGAAATCAGTTCCTGCCCTGGCATTCCAGCTCCCGTCATCTTTCTCACTTCCCAGGAGGGCCCTGCCTTCCGGCTCTTGGACAGTGATGCCCTCTTGTTTTTTTCCAGCAGGTTTTCAAAATCCAGTACGGAGGGAAGGAGACGGGAGCTCGGTCAGCACGCTCAAGTGATGAATGGGGGATGTTAGGAAGGACAGTTCTTATTTTCTGGGTTGAGACAGGAAACCCGGTAGTTTTGGTATCAGTGTGATAAGGCATTTATCCGTACGGGTAGGACTATTTCTCTTGCCAGTATTTTTGCAAGTCATAGCACCTCACAAATTGCCATGCTCTAATGAGTTCCTCGTGGTCACTCCTATCTTCAAATATACTCTCTCTTGGATTCTTTGTTGGGTCTGTCTCTGTAATGTTTTAAAGCAGCAGTAGCAGAAGTAGGTTTAAAGGGCCAAACCCAAGTGAAGACTAGGCTTTTCGTTCTCCTTTTTCTCTTTTTTCCTGGCTGTCGAGACCTTGATGAGTAGAACTTGCACGAAGCCAATCCCTAACTTCACAGTTTTAACCATTTCATTTTCCCAACTAAAATATAATATATATTATAATCTTTGATATGGGGGCACCTGGGTGGCTCAGTCGGTTAAGCCCCTGCCTTCGGCTCAGGTCATGATCTCAGGGTCCTGGGATCGAGCCCTGCAGTGGGCTACCTGCTCAGTGGGGAGCCTGCTTCTCCCTCTGCCCCTCTGCCTCTGTTCATGCTCTGTCTCTTACTTTCTATCTCTCAAATAAATAAATAAAATCTTTAAAAAAGTAATCTTTTCTATACATATTATATTTTATACATAAGATTTATATATGAGGTCAGTATTATGGGAACATACTATTTCAGCATAAATGCTTCTCTGGCAAGCAGGCTCTACTGTCTCCCCCCACCCCCACTTCCTTCTTTAGGTTTTTTTTTTTTTTTTTTAAGATTTTATTTATTTATTTGACAGAGATCACAAATAGGCAGAGAGGCAGGCAGAGAGAGAGGAGGAAGCAGGTTCCCCGCTGAGCAGAGAGCCTGGGCTCCATCCCAGGACCCTGGGATCATGACCTGAGCCGAAGGCAGAGGCTTTAACCCACTGAGCCACCCAGGCGCCCCACTTCTTTAGTTTTTGTAGGGCTAGTGTCAATGTGAGTGGTAATGCCTGCTCCGATATTATGATCATAGTTAATATAGGAAACAAAGGTATACCTCACTTTTCATTTCGTGTCAGTTGTGAATGTTAGATGTATCTAATTAACCACCATGTGTAACAGTTACAGCTCCTCACACGTATGTATATTCTGAGTGCCTTGGTTCTCCTGTGCTATGGTTAGAGTGGAATGGAGAACCGATGGCTTGCAGTAAAGTAGTTTAGTAAGCATCCTCAGGTTCATACAACCCAGAATGTGATTATGGGCGATTGGTAGCTTTTTGTTCTTTCTGTTCTGTACTTACTGCTCTCATTCTGTTAAAATTATACTGAGTTTATCTTCTCTTTGAATTAAATTTTCTTTCTTTTTGGAAAGAATTTCTAGAATAATGAGGATGAGAAAATTGGTGTTTCATACTTGGATTGAAGGAGAGAGAAACTTTTGTGTAACAGGCAGATTAATATAAATTTCAAAGGAGAAATAGCAATAAAAATCACTTTAAATCAAGATAAGAATTTTTTAGATCTGAGGGAAGTGGTCTCTTGATAGTTGAGGAAGATACTTGGAAATTTTTATTTTTACAGCTTGCATGTGGATCTGGTTATTAGTGGATTAGAACCCCCTGAATGCAGTAAATATCAGTACTCCATACTGACCTGAATACATAAATGAATAATAAGTAGATGGGGGAGAAGGGACAGCTCTTTTTTTTTTTTTTTTTTAGGATTTTATTTATTTGAGAGTGAGAGAGATCACAAGCAGGGGAAGGATGGAGGAAGAAGCAGACTCCCCACTGAGCAGGAAGGCCCATGCAGGACTCGATCCCAGGACCCTGGGCTCATGCCCTGATCTGAAGGCGGATGCTTAATTGACTGAGCCACCTAGGCACCCTAGGGACAGTTCTTTCTTACAGTAGAATCCTAACTAACAAATACAGAATGAATGATGGAAATAGAAAATCATTAAGCAAATATCACAGTAATGACTATTATAGGCAAGAATTATCAATAGATACAACAATTAATGGGGCAAAGTGTGATGAGAAACAGGATATTTGCAGAATCTCAAAATGTATTCCTACAAGAACAAGATACTTGATGATTACAAAGGGTGGAGAAATCTGGTGGACAGCACCGTAACCAAGTTAAAAAGTCAATGTTAACCAGTAACAAGATGGGTGTCCTCATGTACTTCCTTAATGGCTCAACATCACTTCTGTGATATTCTTGCCAAAACTGCACAGGCTCAACCTAATCACGGGAAAGCATCAGACGAACCCAAATCAGAGAACACTGTAGGACATAACTAGCCTGGACTCTTCAAAGTCATGAAAGGTCAAGGTCATGAAAGGCAAAGACAAACTGAGGAACTGCCCCAGATTGGAGAAGGGTAAGGAGACTTGGCAACTAAATGCAGGGAGGTATCTTGAATTAGATCTTAGACTGGGAAAAAAAAAAAAAAAGACATAAGTGGGACAGGTTTTGAACATGGAATAAGGCTCGCAGATAGTTTGTTTTATATCAGTGTAAATTTCATTACTTTAATTCTTACCTATGGTTATGTAAGGTATTAACATTCGGAGAAGTTGGGGAGAATGGGATTTAGGAACTCTCCCCAAGTTTGTCGGTCTAAGATTATTTCAAAATGAAAAAGTTAAAAAGGAACATTCTGATATGATTTTGAACGATTTGGAATTTCTTTGTTGGCAGGGAGAGGACAGTGATATATCTCAAGACACCTCTTCATAATCTCTTTCGTTGGGGTTTCAGTTTTGCAATCAGTTTGCAAGTCTGATTGTTCCAGGTTTTGTTTTGTTTTGCTTTTGAAAGCAGTAGCCCTTTAACCTGTGATCTAATCGACCCTTCAGTAATCATCCTAACACGTTTATTTCAGGTTTATAATTGTAAGAGACCTTGAGCAATCGAGACTTAGGTCCACATGGCAGTGAATCCGGGAATTTAATACTTTGGATCGTTTTTTTTTTTTTTTTTTTTTTTACAAGGTCCAGCTTTCTCTGATCTGAAGCCATGGGTATAATAGAAACATTTCAGAGATCTAGTCTAATCCATAAAGCCAACAAATAGTAAGATCAAGGAGTCGATTCTCTTTTTTCCCAAGGAGTAGATTTAAAAAAAAAAAAACAAAAACCTTATGTGTCTTTATTGCCTTCTGGGTAATTTAAGTTCCTTGAGAGCAGCTTCTCTGCCCCCTTTCCTCGTCTGTCTTCCCAGGGTTCCAGACACTGTTGTACCTTTAGTGCATTGTCAGATAGAACACCGAAAAGGTGCAAATCCAAGTGGTGGGGTCTGGGAAGAGAAGAGAATGGTGGTGATAGAACTAAGGTGTTTTCTTTTTTTTAATCACAAATTTCAATAGAAAAAATTGATTTACCCTATTAAGTCTTAATTCCATAAAAATCTTTGATCTATAAAAAAAATAATAAATAGGAGATTCAAAGTAGAATAAAATACCAAAAAAATCAGAGCCCTCTGACTTCCCTGTTGGCAGTGACATGTCCTCTATGAAATTTAGTTTTCTAATTTAAAATTAAACATCCATCTCTCCTGTTGTTGACTTTTTACTGCATTAATTTGTTTCAGTTTTCTCATTAGCATTTCATCTGTGTCTAAAGTACTCTATCTCCTGTTTGCTTTGTCATCTGTCAACGGTATTTGACTTAGCTGCTACATATATTGCATGTGATTGAAAAAAAAATCAGAATTTTTAGGAGTTGACTTTGAGGGGTTTGAAGAAGTTCTTCATCAGTCCAGAAGCTGTTTTAGTTGGGGGGCAAGTAGAGTATAGGACTGTCCCATAGAATCAAAGGCCTTTGGCGGGGGGCTTTAAAATAGATATACAGACTCTCACTGAGGTCTCTTCGGCCCAGATGACATCATCTCCAAGTCACCTTGGCCCCAAAGTTGAAGTAGTATTAGATTATTTGTTCTCTGTCACAAGGAAGCAATGACTAAGTGAGGAATTGAATTCCGATTCCTTAATGCCTCCCATCCCTTTGGTTACCTGTGTCTTCTGTCTCCAACTCAGAACTTTTTTTGAGACACCTTTGTCTTTTAGGAAGGATGTCCAGGTGGTATTATAACAGATGAAACAGAACTGGCTTTCAGTGTAATAAAAATCTAAACACACTTTTTAAAAAAAAAGTATGGTACAACACATAGCATATAAAATTAACCATAATTTTTTTTACAGTGATTGCTCAGGAGCTTTATTTAAAGTGCCAGATGAAAATGCAACCTTTTCCTCCCAGCTGGAGAAAAATGTTATAATTAAATTAAATTTATGTTTTACTGTACTTAGAATGGAGAAGACTGAACTTGCCTGTTTTGTAGTCCTTCATAGGTCTTAGCTAACTTTGTTTAATTCATTTGCAATGTAAACAAATTGAATTTTTTGTGTGTGTGAGGAGGAGGATTTGATTTTGAATACCTGTTAAAATGTACTGTATTTGTTCGGTGTAATTTTAAATTTTTTTTAATTTTTAATTATTTTTATTAACATATAATGTATTATTTGCCCCAGGGGTACAGGTCTGTGAATCGTCAGGCTTACACATGTTAAGTGTAGTTTTTAACTGCCTCATTTTTTTTTACTCTTGTTTTCTTAAAGCAGACTTCCTTTCATTGGTTGCAGGAACTTCCGTCTAGATATATTTCATACCAAAGGACATGTAATGTTTTCGAGTCAGAATTTCCAAGGCTACGACAGTGTCCTGTGTCAACTTGCTAAATGTTTAGAAGCCTAATATCAAATCCTTGGGTCTTCTCAGTTATAAATCTTTTAAGCAACATCAATATAGTTGGCGTCAACGGAGCTATTATTTTTAGAATGCCAGTGTAAAAGCAGTTAGCTTTTCCTGCATCTGACTTCAAAATGCAATTTGAAAGGATTAATCTGAAACGTCCTTTGGTTAGGTCTGACTCACTGTCATTTACTCGTAAACCTTTGGTTCATATCGCCATCTGCAATGGAAATAGGAGTTCAATCACAAGAAATACCTTTAGCATTTCTTTCCTACCAGGACATGGATGACGATGAGGGACAACCAAGGGCCCTGCAAAGTGATTTTTTTGGTCCGAAGAAATGATTTGCATATTGTTTAGAAGAGTCTATTCCCGAGGAGACAATGAGGTTTTCAAAATTCCTGAGGCACTATCCACCTGGCCTTAGTTTTTAAGTGTTCTAAAGCTAGAACCATAATCTTTTAAACATTTCTTAAATGAACGTGGAGTGATAAAGAACATCTTTCATATATATATACACAAATAATTGGGGAAGTCCAAAAGTTTGGTTGTCTGGTCTTAGTCGCTGCTGAGGGTAAGAATGGAATTTAACGAAGGAGTCCTGTCTTGGGTGCTTCGAGTAGTGGCTGCCGTAGAAATTGCTACTTGTCTTACCACGGAACTGTGGAGAGAAAAAGTTCTCGAACCACTGGTATAAAGTAAGCCAGACAAGAAGGAGAGGTGTTTGAAGGCTGGAACTCTGGACTCCAGTGAGGAGAGAGACCTCATCTTGTTAATATCTCTGGTTTCAGATTGCCTCCCTGGTGCCCGTGGATCAGTTTCAGCTCTACCAGCGGTTAAAATTTGAACGAGGTATGTATGCCCTTCTCTTTCTGTCCCCATGTTGAGTTGTGGCTTTCCTTGTGTCATCTTCACACTAACCTCCACAGAAGGTTAAGGAGGCTGTGGGCTGTCAACAAAGCCGCAAGGGCACTCCGAAAGGGGAAAACCTGGCATTGCACCGTAACATTTCAGCTTTCTCAGCCTCAGGCAGAAAAAATGCAGACTAGCAGGAAATAGAAGCTTCCTTATGTTGGCTGTTGTGTATTTTTAAGTTGGCTCATGTGAGACAAGTTCTGCAAAAGTTGTATAGTTTCACACAAGAAGATGTTCCTTAAAATGCTTTTTACCACCAGCTTTCCCACTCCTGAAGATCACTTCAAAACCTCCATCGACCCAAACATTTTTACTGCTGCTTGTAATACTCACTATTTGTTCTTTTGATACCACACCTGTAATCATAGCAATTGTGTCATTCTAATGCAATTTACAATCTACCAGTCTCATTTTCTTTCTGGCTTTGGCCTTGGGGTAATTTATATAGCTTTCTATTTGTACTCCCTTTTTATCTGTAAGATTTATTTATTTTTGTTCTTTTACCAAGATCTTTTTTTAAGTAGCCCTTTCTGTCCTGTCACACTCTGGACATTCTTGAACTAAATGGTCTGTTTTTCTTTCTTTCTTTCTTTTTTTAAAAGATTGATTTATTTTAGAGAGAAAGAGAGAGTGTACCTGCACAAGCGGGGAAGAGGCGCCAAGGGAGAGAGAAAGGGGAAGTAGACTCCCTGCTGAGCGCAGAGCCCAATACAGGGCTCCATCCCAGGACCCTGAGATCATGACCTGAGCTGAAACCAAGAGTCAGACGCTTAACCGACTGAGCCCCCCCAGGCGCCTCTAAATGGTCTGTTTTTCTATATCTGAGAAATAGGAGAAAATTGTTCCCCTAGAACACATAGTCTCATTGAGTGTATAAAATAAACTCTCATCTAGCATGAACATGCAAGTTTTCTGATTGCTAACTCTTAAATCTGGATTAGTAAAGTCTAAGAGGTAAAATGAGGGAAAGAGGAACATTTCTCTCTCATGTGAGTCTTTCATGGGTTGTCTTGCATGTCTTGTCTTTGATGCATTTTAAGTGGATCAAATAGTTTGACTCATATATAGAACTTACTTTTTTATCACAGGTTCTAGGCAGATGTCCCACTACAGATCCCATGAATTGATCATGGATTTTATTATCCCTATTTTTTAGATGAAGAAAGTGAAAATTGGAGAGGTTGAGACCCGCCTAGCATCGCATAGACTGTATCTAAGCTTCTTCATCTGTAGGAATAATTCCATATTTTTAAAAAGATTTTATTTATTTATTTGAGAGAGCGAGCATGAGAGGGGGAAATCAGAGGGAGAAGCAGACCCCTAGCTGAGCAGGGAGCCCAATGCGGGACCCGAACCCGGGACTCCAGGATCATGACCTGAGCTGAAGGCAGTCGCTCAACCAACTGAGCCACCCAGGCGCCCTCCATATTTTTTTCCTTAGGATAACATCTATCTAAAACAGAAAACATACCATTTCACCCATTTTAAGTGTATAATTCAGTGGCCTTAAGAACACACACAATTTTATGCAAACATCACTACCATTTCTTTATCACCCCAAGCAGAAACTATAATTAAATAATAACTTCCCATTTCCCTTTTTTCCCCAGCCCCTGGTAACTTCTGCTCTGCTGACTCTTCTGTAAATTTGCCTAGTGTAGATATTTCATGTAAGTGCAATCATACAATATTTTCCTTTTGGGTCTGGCTTATTTCACTTGTATAATGTCTTGAAGGTTCATCCATGTCCTGGCATATCTCGGGACTTCTGTTTCTTTTTATGGTCAAAGGATAATATTCCATGGTATGTATATACCACATTTTGTTTAACCATTCATCTGTTGAAGGGCACTTGGGTGGTTTCTACCTTGTCTATTGTGAATAATGCTGCAGTGAACGTTGGGGTACAAGTATCTTTCCGAGTCCTTGCTTTCAGTTCTTTTGGGTATATACCCAGGAGTGGAATTGCTGTGTCAAATGGTGATTCTAGGTTTAGTGTTGGAGGAACTGCCGATTAGACATTTTTACTATTGTAAAGTATGGGGAGTACATTATATTTGGAAGTATGTTAAGTCTGGTGACCATGTGGTTCAACTCCCTCATTTTATAAGAAAGGAAACCAAGGTCCAGAGACATATTGATGTGAGGTGATTCTGGAAGGCGATTTGTAATTCTCCAGTACCAATTCAGGCACTTCTTCATTATCATCCATAATACAGAATTATTATTAGAAAATAGGCCTGCCGAGTAAGAATAAATTTAAGTTAACAGTGTTACATAATGAAATTTACTTGATCGTCATTGTCTTTATCTGAATTCTGTATCTCATTTTTACTCGGTAGACTTCCTATCTACCTCAAACTCAAGACTTATCAGCTAGGTGACTTTGAGGTCTAGGCCATGAAAGTTTTTTTTCTTTTTTTTTTTTTTTAAGATTTTATTTATTTAAGAGAGAGAATGAGAGAGCACGGGGCGGGGGGGGGGGGGAGGAGGAGGGAAGAGACAGGGCTAGAAGCAGCCTCCCCACAGAGCAGCAGAGCAGGGAGCCTGATACAGGGCTCGATCCAAGGATCCCAGGACCCCAAGATCATGACTTGAGCCTAAGGCAGATGCTTAACCAACTAAGCCACGCAGGCGCCCCTGCCATGAGAGTGTTATATGTGGAACTGTTTAGAATGGGATCTTGGGATGCTTTAAATACTCATGTTGTGAATGAACTAAATGACTAATTGGAAAGTAAAAGTCTCTGGCTGGGCTCTCAGATACAGTTGTAGAGATTGTTGTGGCTCTGGAAAAATGGACAGTCAGATCAGTGGCAACTCTGTTTCTGAATTCCCAAAATTTTCATTAGTTTGCCCAGTTCTTATTGCCTACCAAGTTCTCAGTTTTTAGTTCGTCATCTGTGTTTTGTCTTCTGCTTTACGTTGCATATACGGTTAGCTCGCCTTTTATAGCTTTGTTTTCATCTAAGTCTTCATGGGGAACAATATTTTGAATAGGAACGAGCCTAAACCATCACTGTTTACATAAAGTGGAGAAACGGCATTTGGCATCGATTGGTTATTCTATGAATCCACTCTCCTTCCATCTGTGACTTTCCGTTGGCTACTACCATGTTTACAGCTTTCCTTTTCTGTGTCAGCCTTCCAATATTAACAAAGAAAAGAGGATACTAAGTTTGGCATGTGTTAGTGATCACTGCTGTACTCTCTACTGGTTCTCAAAGCACATGATGCCTGATGATTAATGTTAGAATTTTGCTTGTCTCTCAAATCTGCTTGCCCACAATCTTCTTTTTCAAAATAGGTTTTTTTTTTTTTAAACTGGGTTAAGATTTTCCATCTCTAGTCCTTAAGCACTTTTCCTATTTTTTTGTGACACTGTTTTACTTATTATAATTGCAAATTGTTTCCATTTCTTGGTAGGTTAATGGGTCCGTTCTTGGATATTTGTATTCTCACGGAGTGGCTGGGAACGCCTACAAATGGTTCAAGGGTCATAGTGTTCTCCTTTGGAGAGAAGTGAAGTAAAATAAGAATTTATTTTCCTGTTACCTGTTAATCCTCCTGCATTCTCTCACGTCTTCAGTATTTCCTTTTTGGGGGACCGAGTATCTGCTGTGTGCCAGGTGCCCTTCTAGACTCCGCCGTCAGCCACGGCCCCACCTTTCTCTGAAAGCCATCCGCTCAGAGCGTTTGTCCCAGCCTCCTTTAGCTGTGAGTCCCAACATTTATAATATGGCTCTTTCTTTCCTCTTGTGCCTTTATCTGTCCTTGGTGAAATGGTCCCCACCACTCTTTTGTGTCCATTCCTGGAGGTTTTATCTCACCTAGTGTGAGATAAACACTCTCTCTCACCTAGTGTGTGGTTATTTGGTTTCTTTTGGTGTTTTTTCTTTTTAGGGCTGTGGGATACTTTAGTGACCTTAGTGTCAGTTTGGTTTGATTTTGTTAACACCTCCCGTCTCTCACTAGGTATCTTCCTGTTCGTCGTTGCTGATCGCAAGCCCATTCTTGTGCTTGCACGTGCATGCGTGCACATGTTCTCCTCTTGAGCCTGTTTTTCTGGTGTTTTATGGTAAATGTGTGACTAAGCCTAGGATTCGCTTGCGAAGCTATTCTGTGCTTCTGGGAGCTCACACTTTCTCCTCAGCTTCCTGCTTCCTCTCCTTCACCATCAAGTCTTTCTTGTGGGTTAGTTCTCAAAATCTAAAACAGCACTCTCTAGCAGTTTCAGCTAAAAAAACCTGAAGTATCTGCAAGAAAGGACATTTATTATTGAGTAGGGTGACATTTCTAAAGGGGCCCTGAATGTTCTCCATTGTGTGAAGTGTTTGCCTCGTCCTGTGTGCACTTCATTTCCTCATCTGTAAAAGGGGGATACTGTACAGAGTGAGTTAATACTGTGTGTCTGTCACCCTGTTGTCGTCATTGTTGTTTTGTTATTCATCATTGTCACCACCCCATCTGACCTTTACCCCAGTTTTCTAAACTAAATGAAGAAGACACCTTCTAGAATCCAGATCATATCTTGACTGAATGTATAACACAATAATACTTTTGTTCCCTTTTCATCTTAATTTGTATCTTTTTCAGCATGTCTCTACCCTTATTGTCCTAGATTCTAGAGCATTGTATGCTTCCCCAAGGTTCATAGCAGCCATGTCCACAATCACCAAAATGTGGAAAGAGCCAAGATGCCCTTCAACAGACAATGGATAAAGAAGACATGGTCCATATACACAGTGGAATATTACTCAGCCATCAGAAAGGATGAACACCCAACTTTTGCATCAACTTGGATAGGACTGGAGGAGATTATGCTGAGTGAAATAAGTCAAGCAGAGAAAGTCAAATATCATATGGTTTCACTTATTTGTGGACCATAAGGAACAGCATGGGGGACATTAGGAAAAGGGAAAAATGAAGGGGCAGAAATTGGAGTGGGGGACGAACCATGAGAGACTATGGACTCCGGGAAACAAACAGAGGGTTTTAGAAGGGAGGGAGGTTGGGGGAGGGGTGAGCCTGGCGATGGATATTAAGGAGGGCACGGATCGCTTGGAGCACTGGGCATCATACGCAAACAATGAATCATGGAACATGACATCAAATACTAATGATGTACTGTATGGTGACTGACATAACACAATTAAAAAAAAAAAAGTGCTATATGGCACCGTGATAATGAAAGCTAATTTCTTACACCACCTGCCATATCTGGTTCCTTCATACTCTTACTTGAAGCATAAATCCACCTTCTCTGACCACTTCCAAGGAGATGATGACTTGCAAGTGGCTGCTTTAAAGACAAAAGGTTCCAGTACTGGTAGTGGAAATGGAAATCTATTTAATCACACGATTATGTTTTTACGCAGACAATGGTTTTCTAGGAGGAAAAACAGCCCAGTCTCGGCATATATTCACTAACCATGAGTAAAGCAAACGCCTAACTTCCATGGGTTGTAACGTAACAGCGTGAGACTAGATAAACTCAGAAGCTGTTTCCAGGTTTGAAATTCTGTACTTCTCCTCCGCAGTCTTGACAGCAACCCCTCGGCTCAAGGCCACATCTATTTGAGTTTATTTACCATGGCAGATGTTAATTCTGATCAGTGTAGTTTAATTGCATTTTAACTATCTACAGAAGACCTTTGTTCTTTGAGCTATCAGAAAGCAAATTAACTTTGGCATAATTAAAAATGCAGCGGGTCATAAAAGTTAAAACAGTTTGGTTTATTTCAGCTGATAATTAGCTTGGATGTATCGTGTTCCTCACAATAAGAAATCATGGAATATCTTTTTTGGCACAGTTTCATGATGGCAGAAAACTCACTCATGTTAGTTAAGAGAATTTACAACAGGATAAAAGCAAACTCTACATCCCTAATGGTGATAGTTTCCGGTGGGGAAACCAAGGGTTGTGAGATCAGCTTTTGAAAACTGAAGGCAATCACTGGGGTCTGATATGGCCCTCCTGGCAGTTTTCTCAGAATGTTTATTTCTCAATAATTGTCAGAATACAGAAGTAGAAATAGCTTTGAATAGCATTTCCTGCCTTGCATAATTTATATGAACAAGTAGTCTTACATCAAGTAGTCATGGAGCTTTATTTCAGTAATCAGTTCTATCTTTCATAAGTAAATTCTGGTTGAAGTTTGTGAATTTGTCTGTCTCCGATGTAAGTCCATTATATTTAATCCCTGCTGAATCATGTTCATGTCAAGGTGTTGGGGGCACCACTGGGAATGATGTACACAGGGCCCTGCTTGCTCTTTTTCTAGATTCCCAAATTTACCCCCATCTCAGAGCTCCATGAAGATTTTCTCACTGCTAATGCAGAAGAAATTAGTTGAATATGCATGAGTTCATCTTCCTCCAACTTTGGAATGGAAATTTGAAGGGGGGGAAACTAAACATTGAAATTTTGGGATAATTGTGCATTTTGCTTATCTACCTAATAACTGTTTCCAAGGCCAAGAGCCAGGAGTTAGAATTGAATTCACAATAATAGTAATAAAAAGTATACTTTTTTTTTTTACCTGTACCTGTACATGGTTAATGCAAAATTTTAAATACACTTTTTATTACTATATGCCACCCCCTCTTCTGACTCTGCTCAGCTCACTGGGGTAGAGTCAAGAGTGAGGGGAGGAAGGCCTTGTTCATGGACAGCAATTTGGCTTCTACCTGGAGTCCATCAGTTGGTTCCTCTTTGGTGAGTTTAGGACCACTAATATCTGATGCCCCGTCAGTGTTTTTTCCTTTTCTGCTAAGCTGGCCTCTAGGCTCCATTCAGGGTAGACTCTATAACTTGATATAAAGCAAAACTGTGCTCTTCATGACATATTGAAATTCTAGTAATTCTTAAATATAATGACTCTTTTAGCATCTATGGACATTGGCTTGTCACTGCTCTTCTAGGAGTTGGGCTGATAAGCAGTGAGAAGGGCAGATGACACGCTCTTCCGTGTAATCCGGCCAGACTCATCTGTGTGGAGCCCTGTTGGGCTGGGAGCTGCTCTCCAAGAGACGCCAAGATGCCCTCTGCAAAAATCTCCCTGAGTACTCATTTGTGTCTGTTCCTGGGAAATATCTGAATGCAGGGCTGAGCAATATAGAACCTTCCTGTGTATACCACCATTATTTTCTATTACCATTGAGAACGCATCTACAGATACCATTCCTTACACTTCTGTTATGTTGCTTCATTCATTTATTCAACAAATACTACATTCCAGGAAGCTTTCTAGATCAGTGGTTGTTGACTTGGGATGACTGCTTCCAGCTGCATCTTTACTAGGAAATCTTGACAGTTTCACCATCAATATACGCTCCAAACTGTCAGTACTTTTACTTCTAACATCGAATCCAGTGTATCATCTTGGATTAGATTACTACAGTATCTGTGTTGCCACCACAATCCATTCTCCCTTCAGTAGCCAGAGTCATCTTCTAAGAATGGTAATCATATCACGGCTCTCCCCTAATCAAGATGGCACTCCCCTGTTTTTGTTGGAGCTCCCTGTGGAGGTGGCAGCCATCTCCTATTCGCATCATGGCTGCCCTCGGACCTCTGGTGAAGGCCAAGATTGCTAAAAGGAGGACCAAGATGTTCATCTGGCACCAGTCAGACCAGTATGTCAAAATTAAATGCAACTGATGGAAACCCAGAGGTATTGACAATAGAGTGCACAGGAGAACCAAGGGCCAGATCTTGATGCCCAGCGTTGGCTATGAGAGCAACAAGAAAACAAAGCACATGCTCTCCCGTGGCTTTCAGAAATTCCTAGTCTCCAGTGTCAAAGAGCTTGATGTGCAACAAATCTTACCGTGCAGAGACTGGTCAAAATGTCTCCTCTAAGAACTGCAAAGCCATTGTGGAAAAAACAATCCAGCTGGCCATCAGGGTCCCAGTGCCAGGCTGTGTAGCGAAGAAAACGAATGGACAGCCCGCTTATGGGTATGCTGTATTTGTGTTAATAAAACTACCCAAAAAATGTGCACTCCCCACCAGTGGCTTCTCATCGGGCTTAGGCCTTATCATCTTCATCTGTGACCAGGCCCTTGATGATTGTTCCTGAGACATTTCCCCTTGCTCGCTTAGCTCCTTGTAAACTTTTACTGCCTTCTTACCTGTGTAAGTCACTTCTTTTGCATCATTTGGCTATACGTTGGAAATCTTTCCAGTCAAAACCACGTGTAGATTGGCTGCCTAGTCATGGTTCTAGTCTATCGACTTAAATGTGTTTTAAAAAAATGAACATCTATAAATAAGTCTCAAGCAGAAGTAATGTTTGCTCAGAGTCATCTGGTTCTCACACCAATGTAACAGTCCCAGAGGCTTATCTCCAGCAATTCTGGCCAAATTGATAGTTACCTCGTTGAAAAAGCGGAAAGTGTGCTTTTGAGCAGAGAGGTCTCTGTCATGAATCAAAAATAAAGCAGGCAGAGGAAAAAAACAAATCCTGTAAGTATTCTTTGTACGTTCAGGCCCAGAGGCACCAGTATACCTTTTCTTCACATTCAAAAATGTCCTTCCTGAATTTCTATAGAAGGTTTGGTGTCTGCTGTTTGACTGCCCAGGGATCAGTCTCTTTAATCTTATCTCCATCTCCAGTTAGAGAAGTCGAGTCACTACTCTTCTGAATCTTCCGTTAACTCCTGGTTAACTTACTCAGCTCCTCAGGTTAACACGGAAACGGAAAGCTGAGGGGACTGTCAGGAATTTGGCTGGATTTGTCTTTTTGCCTCAGAAGAGTTACTTCCTCTGCTCTTAATGGTTTATCAAGAAGACAATAGCACCCCTCTTTTGGCAATATCTTTTACATAACCAGAACAAAATTTCAAAGCTGTCGGACAAGCTCGAGTACTTGAGTAAAGAATATCTGTGCCCAAAAGCAGATGTTACAGAAACACATGATACTGTATTGCTACTGTGGGCGCCTCCTGTATTGATGGACATTTCTCAAAGAATTGTGTCAGATTCTAACTAGCAGTGCTTTCTTTTTATTTAAATTCTCAAAAAGAGTGGCTGATGATCCAGTAATGGTACTATGAAGTATTTAACCAAAGGATACAAAAATAGACTCAAAGGACACATGCATTCTGAGGTTTATAGTAACATTATCAGCTAGAGCCAAGTTATGGGAAGAGCCCAAATGTCCACTGACAGATGAAGGGATAAAGATGATGTGGTGTATACATACAATGGACTCTTACTCAACCACAAAAAAGAATCAAGTCATGTCATTTGCAACAACGTGGATGAAGCTAGAGAGTCTTATGCTAAGCAAAAGGAGTCAGAAAAAGACAAATACCATGTGATTTCACTAATATGTGGAACTTAAGAAACCAAACAGATGAACATGAGGGGAAAAAAGAGGCAAACCAGGAAACAGACTCTTAACTCTAGGGAACAAACTGAGGGTTACCGGAGGGGAGGTGGACGCGGGGATGGGTTAAATGGGGGATGGGGAGTAGGGAGGGCACTTGTTAGGATGAACACTGAGTGTTGTATGTAAGTATGAATCACTAAATTTGACACCCCCAGCTAATATTACAATGTATGTGAACTAACTGGAATTTAAATAAAAACTTAAGTAAATAAAAGGGTGGCTGAAAGGGGGCTCTAGTTGAGAGAAGTAATTGGTTTAAATTAGTAGATATCTGTCTTCTGTTTTCTCCTGTGACCCTCTGTATTTATAAAGGAAAAAATTTTGACTTGCTGGGTAGACATGTACTGAGTGCATCCCATCTGACTGGCGCTGTGAGGGGTGCTTGGAAATTGGATAGGGAGATCCAGAAATATTTACTTGTGACATGCTATGGTTCTTTTTTTAAGATTATATTTATTTGACATAGAGAGACACAGTGGTAGAAGGAACACAAGCAGGGGGAGCAGGAGAGGGAGAACAGGCTTCCCGTGGCATAGGGAGCCCATCGTGGGGCTCGATCCCAAGATCCTGGGGTTATGACCCGAGCCGAAGGCAGATGCTTAGCTGAGTTACCCAGGAACCCCTCATGCTATGGTTCTAAGTGGAAGAAAGAGCTTGCCTCTCCTCTAGGGTAGCTCTCACTGGAGTTAAAGATCCCAGTCAGATGTGCAAAAAGCAAATAATGATCAAAAAATGAGAATATAACCAAATACCAAATACTCTAGAAGAAGAAGATATACACCCATGGGAGACAGGCGAGGTTACTTCAGGTAGAAGTACTTGTCTGTATGTAGAATGTTCAGGAAGGAGAAAAGGCTGGCCAGCAAATGTGGCTAAAGGGACTGTCACTGTTGTCCTTTCAATTTCTCCTCTTCTTGTGCTAGGTTCTGTTCTTTGGTTGCCCACTCTGTGCCCCCCACTGGATGGTGTTGAAGTCGGGTTTATATATTTAAGTGTTTGCTCTCAGTTTGGACAGTGTTCAGTGATGTGTTGGTAAACAGATTTGCGGGGGAAGTGGGGAGGCTCTGATTTATGGTGTTTGCCAATTTCTGTAGTGTAAATACTCTCATCGCGGCTGATTTCTCAAGTGGGCGATTCATTTGATGTCACCGAATGCGGAGTTGACAAGATGGAGTAGGCTGTTGGCTCCTGGCAAGACCCCGCTTTAGAGGGTGACTGCCAATGTCCTTGCTCCGTGTCATCTTAAGTACAGCATCTTTATTACAGTGTCTGGAAGGAGACTATTCTTTCCTTTTTATACCTTCCACACTCTGGCTGCCTACAGAGTTGCTATTCTGGGGACTGTTTTTTGTTTTTTAGTCTCTGTTTACGTGGTGCCTTAGTTCTCTCGAACTTCATCTCAGCATGTGCCATCTGCTTTGTGCTGTGAGCAGGAGCGACCAGTTCTACTTCCTGAGTTTAGAGCTGATTGAAAGGGGAAACTTCATTATGGATACTCCGATAAGAAAAGCATTAAAATATTCCTGTCTTATGAAAACCTTCTGTATTTTATACATTCCTTACCTCCCCCCCTAAGAGCTGCTCGCAGACAGTAACGGTTTATTTTATGTTATCTCATGGGGTGCTCTGTCAGTTATTGCATTGCTTTTTGAAAATATTTCATTAATTTAAACATCTCTTGTTCTTTTCACACTGAGATTTCTGAGAAGCAAACCTCTATTTTCATCTCTTTAAGGCTAGGGTCTCTAAACAGTCCCTGAAATTGATCATTTGTTGAATGAACAACGAATAACAGACATTTGACTAAGTTTTCAGGCATATCAGCACAAGAAGTCAGGCCTCAAGAAGAAGTTTGGAATAGTTCAAATTTAAAGCAAGGTTGAGACTCAGTCATGGCTTGGGTTCTGTAAGTAAGGATATTCGGGAGAAATCAAGGACTGAGTCTTTGACACCATCCATCGATGGAACCAAAGGAAGCAGTACTGATGTGAAAGGAGGTTGGTTGTGGGAAGAGAATAGAGAGGCTGGTGCCTTACGGAGGAGAGCCCCAAGAGTATCAGGTAGAAGATAGAAGGAGAAACATTTGCCGGGGATGAGTAGAGGGATGGCGGTTTTAACTTTCAGAGAGCAGTTTATTAAGGGGCTGGGAAGAAAAAGTTTACTTTAGAGACTTAAGGAGGATATGAGGGGAAAGGAATGAGAATCAGTGAATCTGGATCACTCATCCAAGGACTGACATGAGACAGGAAGGTGAAATGGATGTTACGTACAGGGAGACACTAAGTAGGGTTCTAGCAAGGGTAATTATTGTTCATTTTAATGTTGGAAATTTTTTTCATTGCCCCCCTTATAAGTGATGCTTCATAAAGGAGGTTTAATTTTGAGAGTGCTAAATGTAAAGTTCCATGTTTTGCCAAGTTGGTGTCTTTCCAAATGTAGAGAGCCTAACTGAGGTGGGTGGAGATTTTTAGAGTCTAATAACAATCATAACATACTTTCAACACCAGGACTGGTATTGGATGGTTTTAGTGTGCTATGAACATCTGTTGATGAAAGTACTAGAAGAGAATGGAAAATAAATTTCAGTGCAAGGCAATTTCAAGATGGTATTAGTAGTGTGTGTATTGTAAGGCAGTTGTTGGCAGAGGAGTATATCTAGCTTTTACAAAAAACCAAGGATGACTGCTATAAATCAACAAGAAGCATCCCATCACTGTGTCAGTGTACTGGAGCACACAAATAAAATAAATATTCCTTGCCTACAACCTAAGAGAGAAAGGCCATCTCCATGAAGAGACAAGAGCACAGCAATGAACAAGATGGTGGTTCTGTGACACCAAAATTAAGACAAGTATGTTGTAGGTCCTTTATTTTTTTTAAATCTTTTTTAAAAAAAGACTTTGTTTATGTGACAGGGAGAAAGAAAGTGAGAGCAGGCACACAAGCAGAGGGGAGTAGGAGAAGGAGAAGCAGGCTTCCTGATGAGCAGGGAGCCCGATGTGGGCCTCGATCCCAGGACCCTGGGATCATGACCTGAGCTGAAGGCAGATGCTTAACCGATTGAACTATGCAGGCAACCTTATTTATTTATTTTAGAGAGAGTGTGCAAGCACAGGGGGAGGGAGGGTGGGGCAGCGAGGGAGAGAGAGAATCTTGAGCAAACTCCCCACTGAGCACAGAGCCCGAAGCCGGGCTTGATCTCCTGACGTTGAGATCATGACCTGAGCCCAAACCAAGAGTCAGATGCCCAACCGACTTACCACCCAGGTGCCGTTGGTAGTAGCCTTTTAAAACTAGCTTTAAAAAATTATAAAAGTAGTATTTGCTCCTGTTTCTTTTTAAAATTCGAGTTTAGGGGCACCTGGGTGGCTCAGTTGGTTGAGCAACTGCCTTCGGCTCAGGTCATGATCCTGGAGTCCTGGGATCGAGTTCCGCATCGGGCTCCCTGCTTGGCAGGGAGTCTGCTTCTCCCTCTGACCCTCCCCCTTCTCATGCTTTCTCTCTCTCTCAAATAAATTTAAAAAAAAATCCTTAAAATTCAAGTTTAGGAGCATGTGTATTTCTCAGTTGGTTAAAGCGGCTGCTTTTGGCTCAGGTCATGATCTCAGGGTCCTGGGATTGAGCCCCGCATCTGGATCCTGGCTCAGCGGGGTGTCTGCTTCTCCCTCTCCCCCTGCCCCCTCAACTCATGCTCTCTCTCTCTTTCTCTCTCAAATAAATAAAATAAGTATTTTTTAAAAAAACAAATTCAAGTTTAGTATTAAAGTAAATCTTTGCCTCCTATTCCAACCTCTGCCCTTTATTCAAGGATAACTGTTTATGCTTCTTAGATTTTCTGAAAATGTTAAAACATATTTCTATATATACGTACTCTTATAAACATGGTTCATTTATACCCTTCCTCAATCTGCATTTTTTTTTTTTTTTTTGAGAGAGAGAGACACAGAGAGAGAGGGAACACAAGCAGGGGTAGTGGGAGAGGGAGAAGCAGGCTTC
The DNA here is from genome assembly GCF_963455335.1 of Martes martes. Classification (NCBI taxonomy): domain Eukaryota; kingdom Metazoa; phylum Chordata; class Mammalia; order Carnivora; family Mustelidae; genus Martes; species Martes martes. The sequence goes on from NC_137893.1 coordinate 139,216,872, forward strand.
CTGCCGAGCAGGGAGCCCGATGTGGGGCTCGATCCCAGGACCCCGGGATCACGACCTGAGCTGAAGGCAGAGGCTTTAACCCACTGAGCCATCCAGGCGCCCCTCAATCTGCATTTTTGAACTGGCAATATATCTTTGGGATCTTTCCATATTGTCACATCAATTCACCTTATTTTACAGCTACCTAGTGTTCAGCTATATGGATGTATATTATTTGTCTAGTAACCTACACAAAAGCCTTATGGGTCTGGCACAGGGTGTTAATTTTTTAAAAAGGTTAATAAATAATAAAAATAAAATTTTATTATGTAGATAAGGTTTTCTACAGGATGATGTGTGTAGTGTATATTTTATTTCTATTTGCATACACACATTTACTCGCGCCTCACTTATAAAGACTTTAAATGTCTTCTCGGACATGGTACTTTAATCCCCTTTGTAAACTTACCAGCCGCACAGGAGGAGCAGTCCTTGTCTGACCTGGGCATTTGCTCCCTGTTGCGAGAGGTAACCTTATGGGTTGAGATGCTTTCATCTGCAAGGAACAGAATGCCGGGCTAACAAGTGCCTTAACCAGTGAAGGCACTGAATTCCCTTGCGCTCAGGAAATCCAGAGGTAGGCAGTTGCGGGTGTGGTTGACGGAGCGGCTCAACTTCTCCAACTCCTGTAATTTTCCCGTTAGAGTCCCAGGGTTGTGGCGGCCCAGGCATCACCGCTTCACACAGCCGTGTTCACAGGCTCGCAGACGGAAGGGAGATCCTTGCCGGCGAATCCGGAAGGAGATTTAGTCCCAGAAGCCCCTTGCAGTCTTCCCTCGCCTCCCATTGGCCAGAACCATGTCACATGACCACACCCTGGCTGTGCGGAAGGCCGAGAGCGCAAGTCCGCTGTGTGTCTGTAGAGACCTGAGCGCTCTCAGCCAGGAGGTTAGAAAGACGCTGGGACAGATGTTGACCAGATACTGTAAAGGTGGCTAGAGGAGTCCCTCACAGTTCTGGGTAGAGTTAAAATCTGTCTCCTGGTAACGCCACTTCGGGTGTTGGTTAAGCTCTATAAGCTATCCCTAAAGACCAAGACTTCTGACGAAGTAAGGAGAAGGCTGCAATGTCTCCGTTTTGCCCCTTCCACCACTCTCCTTCGCCCGATCATTCCTGTTCTGTCACAGTGGAGGAAAGTCCAGAGCATCGCGGCTTCCTGCGGCTCGGACTCTTCCGTTGCTTTTTGCACTGGAGTGTGCATCAGCTGCCTTGCTTCCTAAGGTTTTTTTCCTTTCTGGGGATTCATCAAAATTTGTGACTGCTCCCGTATTCATTGTTTCTGCTTTTACTGTGGCAACCCGGATACCTGAAAAATAAGTTGGTACAAACCAATAGGTCAGAATGCCTACCAAATAATTTGGATTAGAATTATGAGAACGAGTTGTATCCTTGTATCTTTTTTAGGGTGATCCGCAGGGATGTTATTAATTTAACTATAATATGAGTCTTTCCTTTCCGTATTGTCAGTCCTTTAAAAGACCTGGGATTTGGGGGCACCTGGGTGGCTCAGTCGTTAAACGTCAGCCTTTGGCTCAGGTCATGATCCCAGGGTCCTGGGATCCAGCGCTGCATGGGGCTCCCTGCTCAGAGTGAAGCCTGCTTCTCCCTTTCCCACTCCCCCTGCTTGTGTTTCCTCTCTCGCTGTGTCTCTCTCTGTGAAATAAATACATAAAATCTGAAAAAAAAAATTAAAAGGCCTGCGATTTGGAATGGGTGGTTAAGAAGGTAGGTGATGTGTGAGTCCTTAGCTCTAATTTATACATGAGCCTTCATTTCTTTGGACTTAGTGTTTGTGATGCTGTCATAAGAGTTTGGAAAAAAATATAAATGTGTGGAAATAAAAGGTCAGGACCTTGGAGCAGAGGTGTGTGTCACTGTCTCCTTGATTTTCTAACCAGCCTTTCTCAAACTTTTAGGGATTTCTTTCAAGGGTCCATCTCCCTTGGGGTCTGTGTATCTGTGAATCATAGGCTTCCCTTTTCTGATTTTATTTGGCTCATCGTTCTCCGACCCCTATTCCCCAGAATTGTTAGATAAGAAAATAAGTGTAAGGGTTCTCTTTTTGAATGAAAACCTGTAATAAGCATGGATCTGATTGTTGCCTTTTCTAGACGAGAGATTAATGGAGACAGTGTTTGCTGGAACATTTTGGACTTATTTCCCTTGATACTGAATTTGTAAAATTATTACCTTTAAAACTAAGCTCATACTTAATGCCTTCATTTCCTTTTCGCACCACTCTTTGGGTCTGTTTGCCTCCTGTGTGGAAATTTCCAAGAATCATAAGCCTTAGGAGATTTAAAACTGGAATCCATCAGTTTAAAATTTGCAAAATACATTGGTTCAGAGAAAAAAGGGCTACTCTGTTCCTCAAATAACATCATTTTTACATGATATGTTCCCTTAAAGGTCACATTGTAAGACAAGAATGTGAGGTCTGTTATTGAATAGAAAAATGGAAAACCAAACACGATCTGTAAACATCTGAATAGAATGACAGTCGGCTTCCCCCCAACTCCATATTCCTTCCTACAGGCCACTTGGATGTGGTTGGTATAGTCTATAACTGACTATCATTTTATGGTCTGTGAAACCTTTTGATTTTGGATCTTCTGAGTCTTTTACAAATATCTCTAACTAGCATGTGGTAGGAGAACAGAATATCCAAATTGATAGCTAATCTGACTTCTTGGCTACGCCCCACCAGGCACTGTTGGGTCCTTCAACTCTTTGATTTCTTCCTTGTTCTTTCAGTTCCCTCTAAAAAAAGTATAAGAAACATCACTGCTTTTTTCGCAGTCCCGGAAAGGACACAATCCCATGAATTTCTTTTTCCTTTTGCTTCTGTAGGTCCTTCAGGTCCCGTTTTCCTCCAAGATAATACCCCCAAATAGTTGTAGCAGGGACTTAAGATTTTTGCCTACTTTGAGTGCTGAAAGGTGAGAAGTATTCCAAAAGGCTTGCCCATTTGGGTTAGCGAGAACACTTCCTATCTGTTCATAAGGGCAGTGGTGGCCTCTTCCACTAGTACCTACTTTGAGAAACATGGCAGCGCTGAGTGACCTCGTAAGTCTGGGTCCCTCGTGAAGACCAAGAGTAGAAATCACTGCCCTCGGTTGTACTAACCTTCCCTAAATATTAGCCTATAAAAGAGAAGAAGGAAGGGGGGAAAGTCTAGGCCCGTACGAAAGACACATAGACCGTCACCTTTTCTTTGTTCATGCTTTAGAAGTTCACCTGGACCCCTACCGAACGTGGTGTCCTGTCGCAGACTGTCAGACCGTGTGCGCTGTTGCCTCCAGGGACCCAGGACAGCCCGTGCAGGTGGAGTGCCCTTCTTGTCACCTGAAGTTCTGCTCCTGTTGCAAGGATGCTTGGCACGCAGAGGTCTCCTGTAGAGACAGTCAGCCCATCGTCCTGCCAACAGAGCACAGGTGAGAAAGGAGAGACGGTCTTTGTGATTCTTCACCCCAAATAGGTCACCCGGAGAAGGAGTTCTCCTGTGATGGAATTCAGAGGTGGGTTCTTTCCCCCTCGGAACTTCCCTGAGAAGCGTCTCCGAACTGGGAAGTAGTTAACAAAGAGTAACCGACACAGTCTTTCTAAGGGGATTTTAGGTATTTACCCCTGGAGACTCTCCCAGATACCGCTGAAATGAGGCTCTTCAGGTTGGAAGGCCCACGGCCCACTGGTTTTCAATAGCAGGGCGTGACTTGTCCACGGCCGTTTGCTTAGAAGCCATGAGCTCCTGCCGTGGATTTCTTCCTGCTTGCAAAGCGATGCGGAAGTTACGTTGTGACCTGACCGTGTGGCAGCTTGTGGGGTGTGCCAGCCCTATCGGAGAGGGCACAGTAGAAGCAGCGGGCCTTCAGGGGCTCAATGCTCAATACCCAGGTCTTAGAGGAAAAGAGCTACATCCCCTATACGTGGTGCCCTGCAAAGACGGTGCCAAAGTTCAGAGTTGGTGACAGTGAGAAGCAGTTAAATCTGTACCTTTCAGGGGCGCCTGGGTGGCTCAGTAGGTTAAGCCTCTGCCTTCGGCCCAGGTCATGATCTCAGGGTCCTGGGATCGAGCCCCGTATTGGGCTCTCTGCTCAGCGGGGAGCCTGCTTCCCCCTCTCTCTCTGCCTGCCTCTCTGCCTACTTGTCATCTCTCTCCCTCAAATAAATAAAAATTTAAAAAATTAAAAAAAAAAAAATCTGTACCTTTCAGTACAAAGGGTTTTTACGGCAGCAGAAGGGCCCAGAGTGAGAGAGCTTTGTGCACGATCCCTGGCCTTGCTGGAGGCTTTGGCTGTTCTGCATCAGCGAGAACAGAGGCATCGGTGTGCCCAGTCTAGTTGGCTGGCTCACCCCACACCCTCAGAGAGTGTGGAACCGTTCTTCAGGAACGGGAGCGCTACCTGGCTAGGATACTGTGCTTGAATCTGGGACCAGACAAACCAAGAGGAAAACTAGACCTAGTGCCCGTGGCAGGCACGCGCCTTCTTAGCCAGTACCCTCTGCACGTGGCGGATAGGTCTGTGGGCATCATGGGACAAGGGGAAGATCCCAGAGCAGAGAGGAGTTGGGTTCTATTTTTTATTTTTATTTCTTAAGATTTTATTTATTTAAGAAAGAGAGAGCATGGTGGGGGTGGGGAGAGTTAGAGGGAGAAGCAGACCCTCCACTGAGCAGAGAGCCAATGCGGGGCTTTATCCCCAGACTCTGGGATCATGACCCGAGCTGAAGGCAGACGCCCAACTTGGTGAGCCACCCGGGCACCCTGAGAGGTTGAGTTCTGACATGGTCACTTGGTATCGGCGGGACCTCATGGAAGTCACTCAGCCTCTATGAGTCTGTTTCTCTATTTGGGGGGAAAAAAAAGGTGGTGGGGGAAAGAATTAAAATAGTAACTGTCCCACTGCTATAATACGGTTACTGTGAGTACCAAATCCGATCCTGGATCCAAGGACGCTTTGTGAACTTGATGTCTCCGTGTACCGGGGGGCTGGTTCTGACGAATGCTAGCGAATGTGTAGCACAGCGCTGTGGCTCCCCTAACCGCACCCCCCATGTGTTCCACTTACTTTCCGTGCCCCTTAAGGCTATGAGCCTGCGTTGACCTAGGCATCCATCGGGAGCGAGTCTCTTTAATGAGACTGGGCGTTGATTTTCAGGTATTGATTCTTGCCTCCCGCGACCTCTTCCGTTTCTTTATCAGAACAGATCACCAGAAAGATTTGTCTATGCCGTGGTCAGGTCCAGAACTGGTTTTTCTGTTGTGTAGCGGAATGCTTGTGCTTTTGCTTTGCACAGTGTGTGCTCAGGGAATGAAATACTAACTTGGCCAAACAAGGAACTAAGTCAGGTGTGGAAAGTACAATTATAGCATGACTCCTAGCCAAAGATACATAAATTAAGGTTCTTTTTTGTTTTGAGTTATCCGAACTACTAATAATCTGTGTCCCTCCTATTTTTACCTCCACCCTCTTCCATGGAAGTGAATTAAGCTCAGATGAGGGAGAGGCCACTACCCCGCCCTTCAGGAGCCCTAGGAATTCAGTTGGTGCCCATGAAGTGGAATCTAGAAGGGCTTTAGTGACCTGTTGAATTAATGACACTTGGCCCACTCTTCCCCAGCCCTGGTTAGTGGACACCTTTGTAGTTCTAGCAGCATTCTTGACGCCCCCAACCCCCAATAATTTCTCATCCATTTTGTTTCTAGGGCCCTCTTTGGGACAGACGCAGAAGCCCCCATCAAGCAGTGCCCCGTCTGTCGGGTTTACATCGAACGCAACGAGGGCTGTGCCCAGATGATGTGCAAGAATTGCAAACACACGTTTTGCTGGTACTGTCTCCAGAACCTGGACGTAAGTGCCTCCTGGAAGCATCTTCTCCTGTGGTCTCTCTCTACATCGTATCTCTGTGCCCATCGGGATCCTCCAGGCTTTCCTTTTAAAGTCTTGAGTCTGTGTTTATCCTGCAAAAGAAGGTTGTTTTTCTTAAGGATTCTCTCTGAGGCTGCTACTTAAATGTCTAGCAAATGTCCCTTTGAGTCCCTTCACTGTGTCAGCTTAGCTTTAAAGGCAAGCTTTCGTTTTAGGGACAACCTCTGTGTTGGGGGCAACTGTATCCTCTCATCACGTAGAGAGCCGTCAGTGTATTCATTTATTTTGCTGCTGTCACAAATCACCACATACGTAGTGGCATAAAACAGCATAGTTTTTTTTGTCTTTAGTTGTATCCTCTGGAAATCTGATGTGGGTCTCACTGGATTAAAATCAAGGTGTCCTCAGGGCTGCATTCTTTTCTGGATTCCAGGGGAGAATCCATTTCTTTGGGTTTTGTAGCTTCTAGAAGCTGCCCGCATTCATTGGCTTGTGGCTGCTTTTCTCCACCTGTGAAGCCAGCCACACATCACGTCTCTCTGACCCCTTCTTCCTTTGTCGCAGTTCCCTCTGACCACAGCTGGGAAAGCTGCTCTGCCCTTAAGGACCCTCTGATGAGATTGGCCACATCTGGATGAAAGAGTGATTAGACTGGTCACATCTGGATGATACAGGCTGTTCTCCGTCATCTCACGCTCTTGCTTTAATCACATGTGTAAAGCCCCTTTTTCCACGAAAGCCAACAAATTCTCAAATTCTGGGGAGTAGGCCACGGACATCAGTAGGGGAGCAGTTTTTCTGCCTACCATAATTTGGTTCTCTTCCTCTTTTTGAATTTAAAGAAGAAAGCCACTCAAATCAAGGGGATGTCTTAAATAACCATTCATTGGCGCGAGTGTGGTCTTGCTCTCGTTTTGTTAGGGCTCCATTCCCAGATAACGGGGTCTGCCTCAGTGATTCTTTCCCCCTCACCATTTGTGAGGCACACCTGGCCCAGGTCAGGTGCAGCTCAGGCAGTCCCGAGCTGAGGCTCACGGTAACCTCAGAGGTAAAAGGTGTTGTGAAGGACGGCTGAGCAGATCTCCCTTCAATTCTGGTGTTTCTTCTAGCACGTGTGTGCTACCCCAAATAAGAATAGATAGTTCCTATTCTGGCAATATGGACCAATGAAATACGTCCATACCAGGGTGAGCTCTCTGTCATGGTGGGGCGGACATTCTTTTCTCAATTTCTCTCTCTTTTTTTTTTTTTTACAAGATTCATTTATTTATTTTAGAGAGAGAATGAGAGCAAGCGAGCGCAAGTTGGGGGAAGGGTAGGAGGAGAGAGAGAATCTCAAGCAGACTCCACACTGAGCATGGCTGAGCATGGAGCCCGATGAGGGGCTCGGTCACATGACCCTGAGGTCACAGCCTGAGCTGGAATCAAGAGTTGGGTGCCCAACCGCCCGAGCTATCTGGGCACCCTGTGCAATTTTTCGTTTCAGTTGCCTGGTTGGCTTCAGTCTGATAAGCGGCTCTGGTGACCCTTTAGTATCACATGGTTAGTGAATCCGTGTGTGGCTATTATGGGATGCATGCTGGCTGATTTTTAAGTGAAAATTAGACAAGTTGTTTCAGATGATATCTGTGCGGAAGAATTTTAATCAGCCCGATCTTGGCATTTCAAGCAGAGGTATATATTAGGGGAAAGAAAACTGACATTTTAGGCTGTGGAATCTCGGCGGCTCAGGTTGAAAGAAGTGTATTTATTTATTTATTTATTTATTTACGTTAATTCCATTGATCCTAACCCCTTGAATGTATGTGTGATATTTGAGACCCATTATGATTCCAAACGTGTGATACTCTGGGCGAGGTTTTCACTGACTGTACACCCCTCGTGTTTTTACAAAAGAAAGACATCTTTTCTGTTTGCCTTCAGGTTTAACCAGAACATTAATTGGGTTCATATCCCAAGGAGGCTGAACCCATGAGGTTCTTTTTAAGAAGCAAGAATGTAAGGGAATAAAGATGTGTGCCAGATCTCCCCATCCTTTGGCTGAAATATGTTTGGGGTATGGTGTTGCAAGGAACACACTGTTCTGTTACTTGGACTATTCCGGTGCTCGAGTTGAAATGGCACAGATGTTAAAAGGCTGGATACACAGATTTCAAATACTGAAGCATCTTTTTCTGGTCATTGTTTTCTGAGATCTAATTTTCTTGGTTTTCGCCAGGGGCACTGGCTTGTTGGTAATGATGTTTTTCTCTCGACAAGTGTTCTGTGTCAGATGGTGGTGTTGATCTTTGTTTATAGGAAAGTTTCAGAGCCTGGGTCTGGGAGCAGGATGATTGTCCAAGAGCCAAGCCTGAGACAGATGCCCAAACCGAGTGATTTTTGAGTTTTGCTGGGGTGTTGAGTTTGCTCCTGCCTTGGTCCTCATCCCTGCTGGTTCAGAGGACGAAGTGTTCTTAATCTGCTCTGGGGACCTCAGCGACTTGTCCCTTTCCATTTTCTCTTCTCTCTCCTGTGATTTCAATTTCTACTAACATCTCCATGTGCTCAGCTGTGTCCCACTTAAAAACGAGTCCCATTTTTCTCAAGCCTGCATGTCTCCCTTACTACCGTTCTCTTTCTCTCTCCCTCTCTTGGAAGCCAAGCTCAAAACAGCATGATTGCCTCTCATCCTTGATACTTACCTCCAGTCCTTTGAAATGCACTTAGCTTGCCACATTGTCACAGCCTTGACTGTGTTTTGCCAAGGCTTTGAGTACTGTCTTTTGGGTAAAATTCAATGGATGTTTCAGTCCTCCTCTTACCTAGAGTCTCCGCTGCCTTTGACGCCTTGACCGCCTCTGCTTCAGTGATGACATCTCTTCTGATTTCCCTTCTACATTTCTGGCCACTTCTGTTTCCTTTCCAGGTGCTCTTTGACTTTTTTTTTTTTTTTTTTTTTTTAGAGTGAGAGAGCAAGAAGGGGGAAAGGCAGAGGAAGAGGGAGAGAAAGAATCTTAAGCAGACTCTGCACGGGGCATAGGGCTCTATCTCACAACTCTGAGATCATGACCTGAGCCGAACTCAAAAGTCAGATGCTTAACCAACTGAGCCACCCAGGCGCCCCCCTCCTTACATCCTCTTTGCCTGCCTGTCTACACTCTCTCCCTGGGTGATCTCATCTACTTCTATAGTTTTTCTCCACCCCACGTATGCTGATTCCCATCTTTTCCCCAGAATTCTCATCGGTGTAATCAGCTGCCTTTTGAACAGTATGGCTTGAGTATCTCTTGAGTTTAATTGTCCAAAGTGTGGCCATCATCTTCCCAACAAAGTTCATCTCTCTGTTGTCATTTCTCTCGACCAGGCTCCTGCCTCTATCCGGGGCTTTTCCTCTCATCTGTGATTTCTTCTCCTTCTTCCCCCATCGAGTTAGTAACCTTCCCAGGACCCCATGTCTGTTTCCCATCTCAGCCGCTGGCATTTTTTCCCACATGCTCTCCACTCCTGATTTCCATTCCACGTCACACCAGTGCTAGGGCCACCTTTCAAAGATGGTTGGTCAGGACTCTAATCCTTTCTAGACTCAGTCAGGGGTCTCGATGATTAGGATCTGTTTTCACTCGGTGATTTGTAAAAGTACTGAGACATATTCTAGAGATCGTGGCCTTGGAATTCCCAGAGGCCACCATTTGTGTTCTCTGAAAGAGCCTTTGCTTTCCACCACGGCCATCTGATGTGGTTAGTGTTTAGTCCTGCGTTCAAAAGAGCGTGTTCACTGAAACCTCTCTCTTTGTTTTTCAGAATGACATTTTCCTCAGACATTACGACAAAGGGCCATGCAGGAACAAGCTGGGCCACTCGAGAGCCTCAGTGATGTGGAACCGAACGCAGGTACCCTGACCTTTGAGGGAGCAGGAGCTGTATGGGACCTGGGATGGCTTAAAAAGCACCCCCAGTCCTCCACCCCACCCTGTTCTCTGCTTACCCATCCCAGCCTGGGAGGTTCTGGGGAGCTCTGGGCCAGGACCAGCAACTGCCTGAAGCTAGTTCAGGAGCATGATCCCCTTGAGGGTAGGGCGAGGGGCAGGGCCCCAGAGCGACCCAGTAATTAACAGTGACCTGCCGGATCCAGGCAGATATTCTCTCCTCTTGAAAAAAGGATAGAATGACTTTCCTGAAGCCCTGTGAGTCTTATTTCTTATAAAAGGCAGTTCTCTAAAATCCTGTGGGCCCCTGCTGGAGCTTCGATCCCTCTGCACACGCCATGGTGGGTTTCTCTGGGAGGTTCAGAGGGAGTCCTGGTTTATCTTTAATAGCGTTTGATATTTATTAAAGACTACATTCCTTTTAAGGGCGTCAGTGTTAATAGCCTCGGAATCATATTAGCATCCCTATGAGGCTGTCAGGGAGACTCGGGTAGAGAGAGCGCCAACAATTCGGGGTGACACAGAGCCTGTGCCAGAGCTCAGGTTAGCGTCCGGTTTCTTCCTCTCACCTCGGATCTAGTCCTTGCTGCCTCCCTGGCTCATATCCAGTTCAGATCATGCAGGACACTGGCTGAAAGGTCCCATAATTGTGACTCTTTCATATGCCTGCGGTGGTGTCTTCGTTCAGGCTGCGCTAGAATAAATGACCATAAAACTGGGTGGTTTGAAAAATAGACACGTATTTATCCCAGTTCTGGAGATAAGCCCGAGTTGAAGGTGCCACAATGGTTGGGTTCAGGTAAGGACCCTCTTCCTGGTCTGCAGATGGCCACCTTCTCACGGCGGCCTCACATGGTGCTGAGCTGGGGGAGAGGAAGCAAGCTCTCTGATATCTCTTTTTGTAAGGGCGCTAATCCCGCCATGAGGGTTCCACTCTCCAGTCCTAATTACCTCCCAAAGGCCTTCATTTCCAAATGCCATTATATTGGACATTAAGGTTTCAACATGGGAATTTTTGCGAGGTGGGGGACGATACAAACATCCGTCTGTAGTGGATGGTTCAGTATACATCTAGGAAGACTGAAGCGCTGAAGCAGGCTTTTCTTCTGAATTTCTAGGTGGTGGGGATCCTGGTGGGACTGGGCATCATTGCCCTGGTGACTTCACCCTTGCTGCTCCTGGCTTCCCCGTGTATAATCTGCTGTGTGTGCAAGTCCTGTCGGGGCAAGAAGAAAAAGCACGACCCCTCCACAACCTAAAGGTCTCCGCTCCTGTGCACGTGCCACGGACGTCTGGGGTTATAATGAGAAGCACGGAGATAAAGCCCCACCTAGTGAACTCGCCCCCTCCTTGCCAAACTTTGGAAGTGCCTCTGTGTCCAGACTTTGAACTTGCCTGCCTGCCTTTGGCATCAGAAAAGGCATCAGAAAAGCCTGTCTGAAGAGAAGGACCCGGCTTCTGCGGTCTCGGCCGGCGTCTGTGGAGCATGTCGGGAAGCTTTGGGGCTGCTGAGAAGGAGCTAACCCACCGTCACCTTCTCCTCCGCAGGATCCCACTGGACTGTTCAACTTCCAGCCAAATTCGAGGAGCCCGAGTGAACGTTCAGTGTCATGAGTGTGTTGTCGTGGTTGGCAACACACATCGTAACTCATCAGCTAGAATCTGTTCTGTGTTGATTTGACCCCCATGAGAAATATGGGAGAAACCCGGCCCCCCGGAGGAGGGAAAGGATAACACCGTTTAAGGGGAAGTTGTCGTAAGCACCGAGCAGCAGGAGTGGATCTGTTGGTTCTGCCTCTGCGGGCTCCCGGGGGTGCTGTTCCCGGCATTCCCACAGTGACTTGGCAGAAACACAATAGGTTTCTTCCCATGTGATCTCCGCTTCAAGCAGGAGAAACTGCTGTGCAGAGGGAGTTGTCCCTTCCAAGCGAAGGGGTTGCGGCCACTGAAACAGTGTGGTCTGATCCAGTAGCCCTCCCTTGGCCAATGCACCTTGGTGAAGGCGATCAACTGTCCTCCTACAGCCAGTAGCTGTGGTCTCCAGGATTGGTTTATAGGCAATATGGGTCAAGTGGCCGAGGGCCAAGGGTACCCTTCATCCTAGGTAACAGAGACCTGTCCTGAGCTCTGTGTTCATGCACCCCACACAGAGTTGGCCCTAAAAGTACACACCAGGGTTGCGTATCCAAGTCCATGTGTACACCAGTCCGATAAGCTGCTGCCTACCTAGAATATCCATCCATTGGGCATGCGTGAGTCTATCCAGTGGTACACAGAATATAAATGTTTCCTCAAAGCCATTCTGTCTTTCCTTCTGGGACAAATGTGATTTATTACAAGTCAACCTGAAGGGTTTGTTCTTTTGCATATTATATATGTAAATTTTGGTTGCAAGCTCGTAACTCACCCCATGGTATAGACTCATAAACCTAACTCTTTTAAAACAATGCCTAGTTCAATGTCATGCCATCTCAGTTTTGTAAAAACACCGACAATCTGGTTACTTACAGCTCTTCAGACAAAGCTCAGAGCCGCTCTCTTCTCCGCAGTTTCGTATTGCTCTTCCGGCATCTGGTAGGGCAATCCAGACACTTCCTGTGTGTACAAGAAACAGGGAAAAAAATAACAAAAAAAAAGAGCAAGAAATAAAATGTAAATGCTTTCTGTATCATAAATGCTTTGGGTTGGTATCGCCTTATGGCAACTTCTTTTTCCCGTTATCAGATTTTTGAATACACGGGTTTTGAAAAGATAATAACCTTTTCTCCATTGACAGGATTACCTAATTGCCCTTAGCAACGTAGCCCGGTGCTTCATGGGAATATGTAAGATGCTCGTAGAGAGCTCTCCTTGAAGCTAGTGACACTGCCACGAGGGACTGTCAGAACCCATCGTACTTCCCCAAGGTATCTGGGTAACTAGTTATTAAATTGCTGCTATCTTGGACCTATTATTAAAGAACAATGCTTTGCTGATGTAATGGAATGTATCCTGAGTGGGGGTGTGTATATTTAAGGAACTTCAGTTCACACGTACATATCGATACCTGATTTGTGTGTAGTACATCTCTTGGTCGTGTACATTTTTATTTACCATTTGTATAAAACATAGATGAGAACTCTGGGAAAACTTTTGAATGGCAACCAACCAAAAACACTTTTAGTCATTTTTTGGAAATGTCTCAATATTAAGTGTCTTTATTTTCCTTTGAAACTGAACGCTTCAGAACAAGAGTACCCTCTCCTATCAATGTATTTCATATTAGTAGAAAGACAAGTGTACATGTATTTGAATAATTTGCTTTGTCTTAACACTGCCTCATTATAGCAAAGGGCATTTATAACTGCTCAGGGGATCACAGGAACTCAATGAAATTGCATTTTTGTATCAAGTATGTCTGTCGTGGCAATGTCCTCCAGCATGAGTGAACTCTCTAAGCTCGAGTCCACAAAGAATCTTTAAACGGGCTGATTTCGAATAACCTAACATCCTATGTGATCAGAGGCAGCGCTCCCAAATTTGGAGTAAAAGGTAGGAGAAAACATCTATACTGTTTCCTTGGCCAAACTGAAGGAATTTGTCTTCTCACAGAGATGCTGTAACAAAATCAGCCACTTTTTCGTAGGGCACAGGGAGTGGGGGTTGTTTGTGAAACAGATTTTTAACCACCGGATTTAAGTTTTTAAATGTCGAAAAGTGCCTGGAAAATTGTGACTTCTTCCTTATGTGGCTACGTGAATTGGCCTGTGCAAGACTGTCAGAATCAACAGGGATAGGCTGGTGGGTTAGACGGAGATAGATCTCTGGTGCATCGAAGGGCAAGGTGTAAGCCGAGCTAGAAACTTTGTTTATAAAGGAGAGAACTGACAATGTCGATAACAGATAGATGCTCTCATTTGGGATAATTGGCCAGTGAGAGAGTTTAACCTGCCTCCTTCCTCTGTCAGTCTTATACTCTTCTAGTGATCCTCTTTCTATACTAGGAAGAAATACGGGCCTACATGATCACGTTTGGATGTCGTGGCAAAAAAATCTTTCTGTTTGGAGTAGTATAGTCTGTTTGAAATAGAAATCAAAACTCCTTCACCAAATTCTAATCTGGATGTAATAACCCCCCATCCAGAAACACTAACAGATATAAAGGCACAACATCTAGCTGCTGCTCCTTCTGGGAATTTTTCTCTGGTTACTAGGTAGGGAGATGAGGGCGAAAGGCATATGGAAGCAAATTTTAGAGTCGGAGGCATTCTGTTTGTTCACGTAATGGATGTTTGCTCTGGCGTTGAAATCTCTATTTCGATAAAGAGGCCTTCGAAGAACAAATAATTCACAGTGTGAATTTTCCTGTAGCCTGCATCATGAACATTTTACCTATCTAGATTTGAAAATCTACATGTTTATTTGAATGTAAATCACTATTGCTCGGAACCCCAAATTGTCTCTTAAAGATTGTTCAGACTCTATGTTATTTTGCCCTTCTGTACACAGTGCTTGACTCTGTGTTCATGAATGGATGCCTTCATGTATATAGAACCGTGTATATATATGTGTGTAGCTCTGAAGACAATTTCATAACGCCGTAGATGAGTGACATTTTATAAAGCTGTCCAATTGATACCTGTAGGCTGTTACATCTCATGTCGATTTCATGATCCAGAAAGTTTTGTTATGTATTTAAGAAATTGCTGTTGTATTATATTTTTCTGAATTATTTGAGAGGAAAATAGCTGTTGGAGTCTCTGGAGCCCCAATAAATGCAGAGCAGGAACGCAAGTGTGTGTTTCATTTCTGTTGTGCTGCACGTTTCTAGACACGTTCAAGTTTATCCTCCAGGAGCCCACGAAGCACTATTAAATCTCAGGTTCAGAACTTGCAAAAAGCACCCAAATCTGCGATACCGATATGGAAATAACTCTTGCCGCCTTGTTTCTTAAATAAGAGGAAGTACAACGCCTTCCCTTGTTGCACACATTTTTGTTGTTTGTGGGATATCCCACACGCTCCGTGCACAGGCACTGATCATTATCCAGAGAAATAACCAATAATTTAGGTCTTTGATCATTCTGATAAAAAATGCTGCGAGGCATTAAAGCCATTAGTTCTAGAAATTGAGGTTTGGGCTACATACTCTCCATGGTTGGTTCTAACCTTCCACAAGTCTGTTGGAGGAATGTACTTCCCCGTTAAGAATGTTAGAGGATTTACATTACTGTTAACTTAAGGTTATTTGCATTTGATTAGTATTCAAGGCAGGACTCACCAAATGCTGAGTGCCAGAAGTTGGTTTCCAACTAGAATTTGTGTTTCTGCAAAGCTGAAAGCTCACATTCCTATCTGCTGGTGATGGCGACTCTTTATTGACTATTATATGGTTGTATTAGGATACTGGGGACGAAGACTTAGGATTGACTTATAATTCAAATTCCATTTTCTGGTCATTCAGTTTTGAGGAAATCAGTAAGATTGTATTAAAAGATTTTTCAGTTATGGTTTCTTAATTTGCTTAATCCTTTCCTAGAATGTCAACATTATTTCATTTTTAAAGTGTCTTTGTTTGCTAAACTTGAGTTTGCATCCCCAAAGAATGATTGAATGAACCATTTTAAACAGCAGTGATTTTAATCAGTGCCCAACCCACAAGCTCATTGCCATGTAAATTATGAGCCTAGTGAATCTGAAGAATTATAATTAGGTTTTTCTGTAATTCAATTAGTTTCATCTGTTAGATAATAAATTTACTTTTTAGACCCTAACGATAGTATCCAACTCTACATTATGAGAAAGAAAGGAGTTTCTTCAAATAATTCAGTAGCAATTTATACTATGTGTTATTTATATATTTTTACATAAACTTTCTAAAGAACTTTTGAGAAAAATCCTATGAGATAAATGGAATAGATCTTAGATGCATTTCATAGAGAAAGCAGTGGTTTTATGTTCATGTCTTGCCAAGGGTCACACTACTGATGAATGACAGCCAGAAAAAGAATGTAAGACTCCTTCAGAAGACTTTCAGCGCTTTCATTAGTTAGTAATTCGGATCTGGTCTTCGTTCCCGTATCTGTGAGTACCAAGGGAATGAACTCCCCTCTCAATTACCTGCTTTGGTGGAGGTATATGTAAGAGAATCATTATTTCAAATAACCATTGAGATTCTGTGCTTTGGTGTGTCTGACAGCTTGCCTGGGGCAGATGGCCACCCCTGAGGTCAATCCCAGTCCCTCCCTGGTTTAGGTAGAGGAGAAGGGCAAGGGAGGGAGGGCAAGCTAGTCAAGAAATTACTAGGTGGTGTGTATCCTGCTAACACTGAAATGAGAATTGCAGGTGGGCCCACGTACTTAGTTCAGATGCCAACATGTTTGCTGCTTCTCTACAATATAGAGTACGTTGTCACAGGCTCCTCTGATGTTGACAGTCAATACTCAAAGTGATTGTTAAATCCAAATCCTTTCCTTTTAACATCACCAGCTTATGCTATAATGTGTATTTGTGGCTGATCATTAAATAAATCAGTCCACTGGCAGTTTCAAAAACAAGAAAGGAGGCTGTAAATAATGAAGTTATTGAATGGGTTTCTGATGTGTATGAAGAAGTTGTACTTCGAATTCCATTTTCTGCCTCTATGTTTTTCAATTTTACCTATGCAATTCTATCAGTTCTCCCTTTTTAATTTTTTTTTAATTTATTTTGCATGTTGAAGCTAGAATTCAGGCTTTAGATGAGAAGAGAATGAGGTCTCCTGTTCGCCTTATCGATCTGGTGTGATCGAGGAGGAATAATTTTGAGGAATGGTGGGGGGGTGATTCATATTAATGACATTGAACGCATTCAGATAAAATGAGTGTGAAATTTTTCTCAAGTTGTGACACTTCTGATTATTGATCAGTCTGGACCTAGTTTCTGAAGCAAAGCCCATTTTTTTAACTAAAAGCAAACAAGTCCAGAAACCCACACACCACCTGCATGATGTGTCCCGAATTCCAGCCTGGCCCTGGGACTTTGGCACTGCAAGGGCACGTGAACAGAATGTCGGGAGAGGGTTGGCAAATCTGATGTCACCCCGGGCACAGAACAAGCAGGCAGTGTCCTCTCTTCTCCCTGCCCCCCTGCCAGTCTAGACGCGTGTGGGATCAGGGGACAGATACCCAGCTCGCAGTAAGATGACTTTACTCTTGATTGGTGCTGTGGTCCCCAGGCCAACCGTTTAAACTGTCATTTCCTCTGTCCTGGCTCAGGCAAAGAGGGTCTGATGAGATCACAAGCATCAGAGGGGCATTGTTTTTTAGGAGGTGTGAGGAGGAGAGCCATTCCATTGCCTTGTGTGTGCTACGGCCATGAGTGTGGGTGACCAGTTTCCAGCCAGACATGTTCCCAAAGGAGAAGGGGGAGGCTAATACATTTCAAGCTTGTGGATGTGTGTTGAGGGAGGAATGACCTCCTCAGAAAATACATCGTCTTTCTAGATTTAAAAATTTCCTTTATGTTGCTTTTTCACAAGGAGATATTTCATAGATAAATATTTATCTAATTGTATGCTCAATTAAAATGGAAGCTATGTAGAAAGAAAAATGCAAAATTCATATTAACACAATGATTTTGGTGGAGAGCTGGTTTACTGTAAAAACTCACAATTTCACAATGCCATATGGTATGCAAAGTACTTTCAAACACATTTTCTTTGGCACTTCCTACTACTCTAGCAAGTACATATTAATACGGCCCCCCCAACTGACAGGTGGGAGGTGAGATTCAGGGCCTAGGTGACATGGCACAATCATAGGGTGGGTTAGTGACAGAAACATCTTTCATGAGCCAGCCTAGGACCTCTTGGCATTATTTTAATTTTTTTAAGTGTCTTGAAGCAACACATTTATTAACCTCAGTTTCTGTACATCAGAAATTTGGCATGAGGTGGCCGACCTCTCTGCTCTCCACCTTGCTGGGCTGAAGGTCAAGGTCTTGGCCAGCTGTTGTCATTTGGGGCTCAGAGTTCTTTTCCAAGCGCACTGATTGTTGGCAGAATTCCGTTCTTTCTCATGCCTTCCTTGTGGTCCTGTGTATCTTCAAGCGACGCTGAGGTGTCAAAAGTTCAGAAATAGCAGAAGCAAAACCAATGAATTGCCCAAGGAATAGTTAGTAAAAGTTGATGGAACACACACCAAAGAGACTGTGAACCAGGAGCACTCAGTGAACCAAAACCTGGAACGTGGTTCGGAGTTCTATTGTTATAAAGCAGCTTATATAATGAGAGAGCAGTGTGTGTTCTTCAGAGGGATTGGTTATAATAGTGGCATGTCCTTAAATGATCATGAAATGGTCAGTAGTTGCCTCATACCAACCTTGGGAGGCAGTTCATGTTTTGCATATAATTTTCAGAGGTATAAGCAAGAAATGACCCAGGTCAAGTTAGTCTTGCAAAATAAGCTAAATTAAGCTTTGTTTGTATGACTAAATTGGTTTTAAAATGCAATTCAGGGCATTTTCTTTTCTTTCTTTCTTTCTTTCTTTTTTTTTTTTTTAAAGATTTTATTTATTTATTTGACAGAGAGAACACAAGCAGGGGAAGTGGCAAGCAGAAGGAGAAGCAGGCTCCCTGCTCAGCGTGGGGCTCAATCCCAGGACCCTGGGATCATGACCTGAGCCGAAGGCAGACGCTTAACCCACTGAGCCACCCAGGCGCCCCATTGTGATTCAGGGAATTTTCAAGACTGGTCTCTGTTCTTATTTTAACAATTCCCCCTTTTGGTCATTCTCTCCATAGGCTGAGAATTCTCAACCACTATGGTGTTATTCCGTGTCACCACTACTGATACAGTCAGGCTAGGGAATCATTGCACAGTTGATGTTTCCGTCCAGTTGCATCATCAGGCCAAGATGTAATCAACATCTTCACCACTTCTGTGGTTATTTCTGGTTTCATCCAGTTGTCTGATCCTGATGGATACCATTTGGTATGTGAGTAGCTGCCGACAAGTGTAAAGCCCTAGAGAATATATAACACACTGGAGAAGTTTGATAGGATGACTATAAAAAGAGCAATAACTAAGGACTGCAAAGTTCTCAGGGGCCAAGATGTAGCCATTTAAATAACTCAAATGGGTTATAATTCTTGAACTTAACATACATAGGCACAGCACGATGGATTAGCGATCGCATGTCCTCATGATTACCTAGGACAGGACGGACAGAGATGTTTTGTTTCAAAAGGTGGTACTTGTAGGAGGGCTTCCGCCTAAATGAGCTTCTCTATGATGTGAGCAAATCAGGTAATAAAATGAGAAATATTTCTATAGAAATAAAAGGTAAACAAAGGTTGATAGTTCAAGCAAATTATAAAACTGGTTTCTGAGTTCAGAGAGCAGCCCATTGAGAAGAGTTCTGGATGTTGGGTCGTGAGAATCATCAGACGGGAGCGCAGGCAGGCAGTGGCGATCTGTCAGGTTTTCAGGTTTGTGATGTGAATGTTTCTAATGATGTTTCTGAGTGGACACATTGCAAAAGGCACGAAGATTGCCCCCACCCATCAGCTGTTGTGGTGACTTCTCTGAAGGCCTTATCAAATAGCCCAGCTTTAGTTTCTGTGGTTTCTGGGAAAGAGTGATTTTAGTTCCATAGAAATTCCAAATCAAAACAGTGGGAGAAAATTAGAAATTTGGCTTTTGGAGGGTTCTATCCAAATATTGGGGGAACCAGAAAATTCAGGTTTCAGCCCAGTTATAGGTAGAACACAACACCTCAAAGACAATGAGCAACTTCGCATCTGATATCCATAAATATCAGATAATTTTTCCCAAAAAATCATCTTCCTTTTCATCAAAGATAACCACTGTAAGTCTTATCTGTCTGCAGAGTAAATCTAGTTTCAGTAAACTTGTCCTGATTGTTTACATAAACGAAGAATGTGACTGACCACATAGGCTCTGTTAAACCTGCTTTGCTGGAGATTTTCATGAGGAATCTCAGACTGGGCATTCAAAACTCTCTTGAGGCTACAAAGCTGAGCCAAGGCCTTGTCCAATTGTGCCCTCTTCCAAGGAGAACAGATTCTTATTTAACTTACGCAAGTATATATAGTGTCACGAAATAGGAACATTTAATAAGAGTTTCTGAATTCTGGAGGGCTCAAGAAGGTAAGTGTTTCAACCTTTGCTGCAAAGATATACTTTACCAAATTGCTGTAAGTTATAGAGAGCTTAAAAGAGGAGAAAAAGGGGTTCTTTAAATCTCAGAAACAAAACATTAAAGAACCAGCAGCATTTTATTTTTTGTTTTTTTCAATTTTTTTATAAACATATAATGTATTTTTATCCCCAGGGGTACAGGTCTGTGAATCGCCAGGTTTACACACTTCACAGCACTCACCATAGCACATACCCTCCCCAATAAGAACCAGCAGCATTTTAACTGGAATCACAAAAAGTCTCCATCAGTTCATGCTGTAATGATACCTGCTTTGCTTCTCGTTGGCTTAGCAGCTTTATGAGTCAATCGGTTTTCCATCGGAGTTTTAGAAATTCTTACCCAGTTTGGTGCTATGATGTTCGAGTCCTCAGACCCCCGCGTTTTAGAGTTCTTGTCAAGGTCTTTTCCATGAATCTCCTTGAAGATGGAGTACTTTTGTTTATAGTTCATTGTAAATGTTCTCAGAGAAGAATCGAGAGTAAAACAATAACTGTCTATAAATGACAAAAGAGTTAAAAATGGCCCTGGTTAAAGATCTGAGGACAGTTCATTTTAATGCAGTCAACAAGGGAATGTGGTCATTTCCATCACATACGTTTACAAATTATGACGGATTTTATACCAGGACACGTCAGGTTTTAGGAATTTCATACAAATATCCCCTATAGAAAGTTTAGCATCACTTCCTATTTATTTTCTTTCAAATGTAACGTACCAAAAGTTACATAGTTGTAAAAAATATTTAACTCTTCTAATAGTGAAGAGTCAGTTTTCTTAAATAATCAAAGACCTGACAGAGACAAAACACAGAATCTCAGTTTTCTAGGCAGATTACATTAAAGGTAAAGGAAAAACTTTGCTTACAATTTCTTATTAAGAGCAGACCCATAATCTAATAAAACCTTGTCCCTTTAACAGTGAGAAAACCAAATTCAAATTTTACAGCAGTGTACTTTTGACATTAAAACCCCTTCTTTTCTTTTTAACTTAAATAAATCTATTCTGATCTTAGTCAGACTTGACCACACATAAAATTCCTTTCTCAAGATTCCTTTCCCACAAACCCTTCTACAACTTTCTATAGCCATTCAGCTTTTGTCCTCTTTTTCTTTTCTGATTCTGGAACAATCATTCTAATTAGGGCAAAATTGCCTTCTTTTTTCCTTTCCCAAAAACTAACCAACCAATCAACCCCACATCCTTCAGCCCTTTCCTTATTAAAAATAAAAAATAAAAAAAAATCTATTTTCCTCACCTACTTTTCATATACTGTTGTTTTCTTTCATTTTTGTTATTTATAGCAGTTTTATTTTTACATATGGATTATAAATTTTAACTTTTAATAATCTTCGCTTTCCAGAGAAACCTTAGAAGCAAGCAATTGTGAGTGGTCATATATTAGTATCCCATAGTAGATTAGCAATTTGTAAATACATTTCATAATTTCTAGAATTGTATTCTTCCTCATTTTTCTAAAAAAGATTTTATTTATTTGACAGAGAGAGAGCACAAACGGGGGGAGCAGCAGAGGGAGAGTAGAAAACAGGCTCTCTGCTGAGCAGGGAGCCTGATGCAGGGCTTGATCCCAGGACCCCGGGGTTATGACCTGAGCTGACACCCCATGTGTTCTTCCTCATAATGAAATTTTCTGGACATCTGGATGGCTTAGTTCGTTAAGAGTCCTCCTCTTGATATGGACTCAGGTCATGATTTCGGGGTCCTGGGATAGAGCCCTCCTCGTCCTCTGCACTCAGCGGGGAGTCTGTTTGAGGATTTCTCTCTCTCTCTGCCCCTCCCCCTGCTGGTGTGGATGCGTGAGCACATACACATGCACACTCTCTTAAATAAATGATCTTTTTTTTTTTTTTTTTAAGTTGCAAGAGTTTAATGACAAAGCAAAACTTAAGTACCAGTTTCTGATCGCTTGTTTTGCAGTTTTTGGGAAATACCCTTCTTCCTAGCTCTTGCATTTTGTTATAGGTATAGAAAAGGGCTGGCAGCTGTAGAACAGGAGATAGGCTGTAGCAGTTTGAACTGAAGTATCTGGAATCTCACTGACTCGTGTGTCATCAAAGCTATACCAGGCCTGGGTCACTGAGTTCTTGCAGAAAGCAGTGTAGTGGCCACCATCCAGGTCACCGAAGTGGTTCCAAGACAGCGACGCAGAATCCTGGGCTCACCTCCTCTCAGGAACACACCAAAACCCAGCACTGCTTGCATCCATGAGACCCACAAGGCTTAAATAAATGATCTTTAACAAAATTTTCCTTCATTGTGGCGTAAAACATGTTTACTTATAAAACTAAGTATCTTTTGTCTCTCTGTAAAAAATTAAAAGACCAAAGTAAATATACTTACGTTTATCATTTAATGTTTACCTTATTTTTAAATGACTTACATATTCAATAAATACCTATTATTTAGTTTATCTTAGAAATTTTTCTTATTTACATTTATTTACTTATTTTTACAATTGTGTTTGGATTAGACATTGAACAGCTAACCATTATCTTAAGATAGTTTTGTTATTGACAGCTTTTCAAGGCATGCCTGCCTTATGAAGCCAACAAACTTTAGCATTTATTTAACCAAGATTATCCCAGATCATGTGAAATTGAAAAACATTTGGGCTGGTTTCTTTAAGCCAATTAAATAGAGCTCTGTACAAATAAGTTTTCGCAATACCATCTGTAGGTAGAAAAACATATCTATATATCTATGACACATACATAAACATACAGTTACAAACAAAGATCTTATAGTTTTTGTTTTAAAGGTGTTAGCCATGACCCAGGTGTAAAACTGAAAAGAACAGTTGTATCCGAATTGTATTCTGGCAGATGGACTAAGTTAAGTTTACCTGCTCAGATGACTTAAGTTTTTTCCTTTTAACTAAATATTTTTATTTGCATGCTATCAGGTTTTATTTTATTTTCATGCTGTAACGTTTCACAGCTACTTTTGGAGTCATTTTGTCTTTTTAGTAACTTCTCTACACCCAT
Source organism: Martes martes (assembly GCF_963455335.1). Classification (NCBI taxonomy): domain Eukaryota; kingdom Metazoa; phylum Chordata; class Mammalia; order Carnivora; family Mustelidae; genus Martes; species Martes martes. Next base: position 139,239,870 of record NC_137893.1, read on the forward strand.
CAAAAATGAATTTCATTGTCTCTGAGAGGTTTGGAATCCTTTCTTTTAAGGATTTCCTTTACAGTGGACTTATCTAAGTTAAAGATTCCCCGAAACAGCCACTACAATTCCAAAAGTTCACTCATTTTCCAAAAAGGCACAAGAGCCTGGTCCACAGACCAGGTGGAACCCATCTCTGTTTTCAGATAACACTACAACGTTCTAACGTTGAGGAGCTCTGTTTTCCAAAAGCTATTACAAAACACAGGGCCTCACATGTTTCCCCCACTTCTTTTTTTTTTTTTTTAAATAAAGATTTTATGTATTTATTTGGCAGACAGAGATCACAAGTAGGCAGAGAGGCAGGCAGAGAGAGAGAGAGGGTAGCAGGCTAGGCTCCCTGTTGAGCAGAGAGCCCGATGCAGGGCTCGATGCCAGGACCCTGAGATCATGACCTGAGCCAAACGCGAAGGCTTAACCCACTGAGCCACCCAGGCGCCCCTCCCCCTCTTCTGAACATACTAGACTGACTTCCCAAGAAGCTGCAGCAAACAAAATCAGAAAGCAAGCATGCACAGTGAAGTTGGAGGCTCGGAATGCAAAGACAGGAGTTTCGATCCAATTTCGGGGTTGATGAGAAAGCAGTGATCTTGTGGGCTCTCTGGGTACCAGACCTGTTCTGCTCACCGGCCTCAGACTCATTGGGGGTCTTTTTCAGATCGCATTTCTCTCATGACATGAAATGGCGAAGGTTCAGAAAGAGCAGAAGTGAAACCAGTGAATCGCCAAAGTGGTAATGAGTAAGAGGTTACTGTGCACACACCAAAAAGACAGTTTGTAAACCAGGAACACTCGCACTGAAAGATGGAATATTGGGTTCAGCAGCATATTATCATAAATAGCTTATGGAGTGAGAAAGCGGTGATTAATTATAGTATTGGAATTTTCTTGAATGATAGGACATTGGTCACTGGTGACCTCCTATCAACCTCAGGGAGCAGTTTTGCTTGTGATTTTCAGAGGCACAAGCAAGAAATGACCCAGGTCAAGTTAGCCTTGCAAAATAAGCTAAATTAAGCTTTGTTTGTATGACTAAACTGGTTTTGTCTGCTCGGGGGAATTTTCAAGGCTGTGTTCTGTTTGCATTTTATTTTCACAGAGTTCTTCTCACAGTCACTGCAGATCTCTTTGACTTTCTCTTCTGCTCTATCTCTGATTTCCCTGAAAGGGACAAAGGCCAACGTGTTTGCGGTGGTCATTCTCAGTGGGCCATTTCGCCTTTTGCTGTTTTGTTTCCCTGCTCTGTGAAGCCAAACACGCCACAGACATGATGCTATCAGCTGAAGAATTCACAAACTCAGGGAAGTGTTAAGAGCAAAACCTAGCTTTCCTATAAGGAGATTGTGGTCCCCGGTTTCATTTGAATCTGGCAGAGCCAAGGTGAGAGCAGCATCCCTTCTTCTGGCTGGAAGGTCCATTTGGTCTTTCCAGGAGACAGATTTTCCTAAACGGACTTAGAGGAAAAGCCGATCTCACGTTTTTCAACAAAGCTTCAGAAATTTCAGGATTGGCTTGAAACTTGTGTCGGTTTCAGAAGGGACAAGGCCTTGTGAGAGCTGATTTAAAGTACGGGACAGTGTTTCTCCTCAAGTCAGACCACTAAAGCAAGGGATGTGAGTTAACCCGTTGCTGGGTGTTGTTGAGGGGCATGTACTGGAAATCAGGGTCATCCCCTTCTCCACTCTCCTGCCCAGTGCAGGAATGCAGACCCTGACCAGGTGCTTTAGGTGTTTTAAGCTAGACAGGCCGTTCTTCTGAGTAGAGGAAGGTGTGAGAGTGCTGCTAGTCCCTTGTGGCTTTTGGACAAGTTATCTTGGCTCCAGCTTCCTCATCTAGACAACTGGAAGCGACTGTTTTCTAGATCCAAGAACTTCTTACTAGATGAGGAACTGGTAATTGCCAGAAGCAGCTTCCCGGCACCAAATAATGGATAATTCCAGAAGCGTGTGAAAAATATTACCAGTTTATTTAAAATAAGAAAATGTAAAGAACAAGGGTTGAACTTCATGATTTGTTTATAGTTCTCGATGGTTGAAAAGACTTATGGCAAAAATGGCTTGGAGGAATTTCCAGGGATGTGTTTCTTCTAGCATTTATTGTTATTATTTTTTAAGATTTTATTTATTTATTTGACAGACAGAGATCACAAGTAGTCAGAGAGGCAGGCAGAAAGAGAGGGGAAAGCAGGCTCCCTGCTGAGCGGAGAGCCCGATGCGGGACTCAATCCCAGGACGGTGGGATCATGACCTGAGCTGAAAGCAGAGGCTTTAACCCACTGAGCCACCCAGCACCCCTCTTCTAGCATTTATATTAGAGACATCAGAACCTCATTATCCTTATTTAAAGCACACAATGGATTATATATATTCTGCATGTATCAGTCTTAGGATTCTTTTAACATTCAGTTGCTTGCTGTTGATTAATTTTTCTCAATGTTTCTGGTACACATCACATGTTCTATGAAGTGAATTAAATTTAAGGGTAACTCTATGTGTGTTGATGGATGCAACAGTATGTAAAAGTGTGTGTGTGTGTGTGTGTGTGTGTGTGTGTGTGTGTGTGTGTGTGAATGAGTAGTAAATACCCAGGTGGATGGCTGGCACATCAACTTAGACACCATGACATTTTTATTCAGGCTGAAATAATAAATTTTACTTTCAAACGCAGAATACGAAACTACTTCCGGATTTCAAACAGTGAATTAAGAATGAAAAGTTACATAAATATTTTTAAGGGCTTTAGAAAACGTTTTGATTTTTGAACTTAAATGTGTTTATTTTTCCATGGATTGCCTGAAACCCACAATAAGCTTCTCTCATTTGTGACAAAATGTTTCCACTTAGGGCTTTTGACATTGGAGAGTAATATTTTTAAGAGTGGTGATACTAAACTTATTTCTAGTATATCAGATGTCACAAATGTTACTGTGACCGAACCCACGCGAGTTCCCTCGGTGACTCCCAGACACAGCAGGTGGAGAGGTCCCACAATGGAAACTCTATTTGCAGCAAGTAAGATCACCGGGAATAATTTCCAAAGGCACGACTCCCTGAGCAGTGGTGGATGAGTTCCTGGCATTGAGGGTTAGGGTAACTATTAAGGCACGGAAGCCTTGTCAACAGGTGCAGGAGCCGGCGTGAGGCTGCGCATGCGCCTTAAGGGACCGTGCCTCTGCGTACCCTGGACGTTATGTAAATGAGGCTGAGGCTCCTCCCCCGGCGGAGAGTTCAGTGTTATGATGACGTAAAGGTCATCGGTCATGCTAGAGGTCACTCTCTGGCCCATCTGCGCAGGTGCATGCCAGGGGCTCCGGCCAAACTGGTGCGGGTGGTCTCGGCAGGCTGGGGGTCCCCGCAGGGCGGCGGCTGTCGCTGGAGCGGCGGTGTCTCTTCCCACCTGCCCGAGGTCAGAGATGAGGTGGAAAGAAGAGCTCGAGGAAAAATGGGAGACAGAGGTGGGTGAATACTAGCAGGTGGGCAGTGAAGGTCAGGTGTGGGGTCTAGCTGGTGACAAATCCCTCCTTTAGCTTTTTCCTGCTCCTCATTCTTGAGGGGCACGAGGAGAAGCTCCGTTTTCTGTAGCTACTTCCTGCTGGATATGGAGGGAGTCATAGGACGTGATAGACGAGCATATTATATCCCCTGGCTAGTTTCAGGGGTGTCTGTGGGTCACCAGGTTCCCCCCACGCTGCTTGTGTTGCTCCCGTTTGTAATTTGATGATCTCTATGCTCATGGACCCAAATGATACCCAACAGTTATGCATGCGAGGTCCGATCAGTAATAAGAGCCGTCTTCAGTTTGTGTCCCTCTGCCGTGACCCTACTGAGATTTACTGGGGAATTTACTTCCCAAGCATGCTCTAGTGTGTTTATGGCTTTTTGCATCTCTAGGATACTAGTGACCAGGACTAACGTCAAGAAAGTGTTCATTTTAAAATCAGACCAAGGTAGAGGGGGCTAGAGTACTGTCCGTTTTGCTATGTACTGGACAGTCATGGAGAGAATGATTTCGTCTCCAGAATAGAAGTTTCACGTTAGTGACTGGCTCACAGGCGTATCTGTTGTCATCTGGTGCTGGTGGCGTTTCTTCCTTCTGGGGCCTCTGGTGCAGAAGCTTTTTGACTCTAGTATGGTGCATCCAAGATGCGAGTCTATTTTAAGGAAGAGTGTGGAGTTAACAGCCCTAAGCAGAGCCTGTCCATATAGGGTATAGTTGATCTGGGGTGGGCCCGTTTTTCTAAGTTTTGATGTCCACCCAGTCCCCAGGTTCATACAGGTGAGGCTTAATTTCAGGAAGCAAAAAAATCTTCTATATTTGTTGAGTGTATCTACCACCTGTTGGAGATTAATTATATGCTTAAGGTCTAGAGAAACCTCAGGAGGTTGGAAGGAGTCAGAGCCTTTTGGAAAGAGCCTCATGTAAGTCATTTGGAATGGGCTGAGCTTTTAGTTTGCCCTTTGGGGCGGCTCTCATTCTAGGGCGAGCTGTTGGTAGTCACTTCAACCAATTCTCCTGTGTCTCCTGGCATAATTTTGCCAGGGTCTTTTTCAGAGTTCTGTTAGCACAGTCTGTCGTCTATGAAGACTGAGGCCTCCAGGCAGAGTTTAATCTCAACTTGTGTTTAAGGCCTTTGTTACTTTATTAGCTCCTTCTGTCCTACAGGAAAAGGCCTTTATCCACCCAGTAAATATATCTATGAACACCAAAAGGTATCTGAACCCTCCAGGGGCCTTTGGCATTACAGGGAAGTCTGTTTACCAGTGTTCCCCGGCATGGTCCCCCAGCTCTGGTTGCTCTAACTAGACAGGGTATGGGAGGTCTGGTTTATACATTTGTCTGCAGGAGACACATTGGTTTCTTATCCTCTCAATAATTTCCTTCATTGCTGGCATGCCCATAATCTTTATTAACAGTAGGTATGAAGCTTACCCTAATGGGTGAGTTGTGCATACTTTTTTTTTTTAAGACTTTATTTATTTATTGGACAGACAGAGATCACAAGTAGGCAGAGAGGCAGGCAGAGAGAGAGAAGGAAGCAGGCTCCCCACAGAGCACAGAGTCTGACATGGAGCTCCATCCTAGGAACCTGGGATCATGACCTGAGCTGAAGGCAGAGGCTTTAACCCACTGAGCCACCCAGGTGCCCCAAGTTGTGCGTACTTTTAAGGAATTCCCAAGCAACCTGCCCAGATTCTCTCATTGTTGTTTACCATCCATCCTGTGACTACTGGAGGCCATTAATAACCTTATTTTACAGCCTGATCTCATCTTGGAAGTAGAATGGAGAGAATTTACGTAGTGGCAGAGAGGGAGTTGGTGGCAAATGCAAAATCTCCCCAGTCTTGGCAGCCCTTTTCTCTTATGTGGCTCCATGGGCAGGAATTCCAGAGAAGGCGTATTTAGTATCAGTCTACATAGTGAACACCCAGTCTTTACTCTGTTCTAATGTTCTGCCTAATATTTCTGCCTTTTGGGCTGAGGTGCCTGGGGCCATCTTTTCGTCTCTATGAGAGCATTTAGAGATACTACTGCATATTCTGCCCTTTTTCTTCTTCTTTTTTTTTTTTTAAAGATTTTATTTATTTATTTGATAGAGATCACAAGTAGGCAGAGAGATGGCGGGGGGTGGGGGGAGCAGGCTTCCCTGCTGAGCAGAGAGCCCGATGCATGGCTCGATCCCAGGACCCGAGATCATGACCTGAGCCAAAGGCAGAGGCTTAATCCACTGAGCCACCCAGGAGCCCCATATTCTGCCTTTCTTAGTCAATTTTCCATAAAACCACTGCCATCTACAAACCAGACTTCCTCTGCTTTGGACAGAGGTTCACTATGGAGATCTCTGCAGCTAGAGTAAATTTGATCAAGTACTTTATGACTGGGGAGTAGGGTGGCAGCTCTATCTGGGGCGTGGGGGTGTCTCTCTGAGCATGGCCTGCTGTTGTAACATTCTGTTTTGATTCCAAAAAACTTGAAACCTGGTGTGGGGTCCAAACAGTCATCGGTTGGCTGATGGTTTTTCTGTTTCCTTTACCAAGAGGAATGAGGCTGCTATAGCTCTCAGGCAAGGGGCCCAATGCCTGGCCACTGTGTCCAACTGTAGAGAAAAATAAGCTACCATTTTTTTAAAGGCCCCAGTCTTTGGGTTACCAGCTCTACAGCTACTCCTTATCTTTCATGTACACACAAATCAAACAGCTTGTCAAAATCAGGTAATACTAAGGCTGGGGCCTTCCTAAAGAAGGCTTTGCATTGTCCAGCTTCAGGAAAAGGGGCAGGTTTAGTTTTCAGTGATTCCAAGTCAAGAGAATGAAAGAAAATTGGAAAGCTTAGTGTGGCTGTCAGAGCCAGAGATTCAGCTCTAATAAACTAGAAAAATTCAGGATCCAGCCCAGGTTTATAGGCAAACAACTAACATGAAACAATCAGAACTGGAATCTAACATCCACAAAGACGTGTTATTATAATTTTTCTCTAAAATCCCCCTCATTGGCATCAAAGATAGCCAAAATAAGACTAATTCGTTTGTAAAACAAGTCCAGTTTTAGCAAACTTAGCCTAATTATTTACATAAGCTTGGCAAGAATAGCAGTTGACCCTGTGAGTTTTTAAAATCTGCTTTGCTGGAAGGTGCCTGGCGGGCTCAGTCGGTTGAATATGTGGCTCTTGATCTTAGGTTCAAGCCCCGTGATGGATGTAGAGATTACGAAAGAAACAAAAGAAAACAAAAACAAAAAAACCCAAAGAACTGCTTAGCTGGGATTTAAAAAAAATTGTTATTAAATTTTTATGTTTTAAATTTAAATTCAATTAATTAACATATAGTGTATTATTAGTTTCAGAGGTAGAGGTCTTATATAACACCCAGTGTTCATTACACCACATGCCCGTCTTTTTTTTTTTTTAATTTTTTTTAAAATTTATTTTTTTGACAGACAGAGATCACAGGTAGGCAGAGAGGCATACAGAGAGAGAGGGGAGGAAGCAGGCTCCCCGCTGAGCAGAGAGCCCCATGCGGGGCTCGATCCCAAGATCCTGAGTCATGACCTGAGCCAAAGGCAGAGGCTCAACCCACTGAGCCACCAGGCACCCCATCACATGCCCTTCTTAATGCCCATCACCCAGTTACCCCATCCTCCCAGCCTTCGTTTATCTTGATCACACATAAAATTCTTTCAAAGATTCCCCTTCATAAACCTTCTACAACTTTCTCATTCAGATTTTGTCCTCAGCCTTCTCTCTAAACTATCAGTCTTAATTTGGGGACAAAATTACTTTCTTCTTTTTCCCCCCTCAATATATTCCCGTTCCTTGTATCTTATTGAAACACATCTTACTTTTCTTGCATACAGAGTTGTTTTCCTCATAATTTCCAGCAGACTCAATTACATTTATTAGAATTTTGACTTCTAGAAACCTCAGTCTTCAGTGAAAATTAAGTAGCAACCAATGGTAAACTGTTACACTAGAAATCTTTAGATTGACAAATTTATGAACGTATTTCACAATTTCTAGAAACATTTTTTCATAGTATGACTTTCATTAGGCATAAAGCATCTTTATTAACAGACCCAAGTAAACTGAGGAATTTCTCTGCAATATAAAGCCTAAAGCAGACAGACCTTCATTCTGTCATCAATGTTTTAGTATTCTATCTTATTTGAAGAACCCCAAAACCTAGATATCCAATGAATTCAACCCAATATATTATTTAATTTAGCAGAACTTCAACGTTTGAGGTTACCAAAGGTTTTGAAAAGTATATAAAAGTTTTATCTGCAAACCTTTTTATCTATTCAACCTACTTGTTCTTACCTATTTCCCATGGCAATTTCAGGAGACAGACAAAATCAACCATCCTTTTAAGTCATTTTTTGCTGACAAATCACAACAGGTACTATATGAATTTAATTAACAAATTCAGATAGAGTGAAAGCTGATTGTTATATCTGATGTCGGTAACTCCAAAAGACATGTCTGTTTTAATTTACCAAAGATTATGCCAGATCACATGAACTTGAAAAACATTTGGGTTGGTTTTTACCTTTCTGACTTTCAGAATGCCTGATGTTTCTAAGTGCTTATCTTTCAACCAATGAAATCGAGCTCTTCCCTGTTCTCGGTGCATGTTTCCGGGGAATCTGAGGACTGCAGCCTCCTTTGTCCAGGGTTGTAAGGGACCGAGGAGGTGCACAGGGGCCACGCTGCCAGGCTGGAAATTTGAACCGGGAACAGCAAACAGAACAGCAACAAACAGGCCAAGCAACCTGGTGGAACGGAGGTTTCTATCTCCCAGCCCCTAGACAGTCTCTAGTAGATCACGCCTGTTTCTCCCGGCTGGAGCATGCAAGCCTCTGAATGGCCGTGTCGTGGGATCCTCTGCCCACCAGGGATGTCTAGACTCCGCCCCGTTGGATGTCCAATCCCCCAGAGCGTTTCCCAGAGAGGTCCTGTTTGCCCGGAGTGTTCTGTTACGCCAGCTTGCCCAGACTGTGTGAGACAACTCTAGCTATAGCTCTAAAAGTTGTGCCACGGATCGGGCGTAACTCACCCCAAAAGAAATCCTCTTGAGTAAAAGTAGAGTGGCCCCTGGATTTCAGATGAGGCCAGAACGCCAGGCCCGCGGTCACAAGCACCAAGAAGAGAGTCCCCTCCGGGGAGCTGCCTCTGGAATCTATGGCTTGAACTGTTTCTACCGGGTGAGCTGCTGCCGCCCTCCCCGCGCCCTCCCTCCCCTCCCTCGGCTCCATCCATTGGAAACCAGGGGACCAGGGGCCAGAACCTCAGAAGGACCAACAGTCCTCTCATCCGGGCACCAGATTTGGAATGCAACCCACGGGAGTCCCAGACACAGCGGGTGGAGAGGTCCCACAAAGGAAACTTTCACTGGGAATAATTTCCAAAGCCACGACTCCTTGGGCAGGGCTGGATGAGTTCCTGTCATTGAGGGTTAGGGTGACTATTAGACACAGAAGCTTTGTCGACAGGTGCCGAGGCCGCGTAAAGTCGCGCATGCGCCTTAAGGAACCGTGCCTCTGTGTACCCTGGACGTTATGTAAATGAGGCTGAGGCTCCTCCCCCGGCGGAGAGTTCAGTGTTATGATGACGTAAAGGTCATCGGTCATGCTAGAGGTCACTCTCTGGCCCATCTGCGCAGGTGCATGCCAGGGGCTCCGGCCAAACTGGTGCGGGTGGTCTCGGCAGGCTGGGGGTCCCCGCAGGGCGGCGGCTGTCGCTGGAGCGGCGGTGTCTCTTCCCACCTGCCCGAGGTCAGAGATGCGGTGGAAAGAAGAGCTCGAGGAAAAATGGGAGACAGAGGTGGGTGAATACTAGCAGGTGGGCAGTGAAGGTCAGGTCTTGGAGTCTAGCTGGTGACATAACCAAAGAAGTAAAACAAAGACTTGAAAAAAATCTGCAGACTTAATTCCTGTTACCCATTTTAATGAAAACAAAAATGTGTATTGATTGCATCTTAAAATGGAAATGATGGGAAAAAAGAAAAGGGGAAATGATTGTATTCTTTCCCTATTACGCATTTATAATCTACAGGGTATTTCTCAGATGTTTCCACATAAACATCCTCAGCTGGTGTAGGAACACGAATTCACCCCTGGCAGAAAGAGGAGATGACCTGGAAATACTGCCCAAAGTGAACCACTGAGGACTAAAAAATTACTTGACCTCTCCTGTTTTGTTTCCTGATTTTATTGTCTTTAAAATTCATCCAAAAATTACAATCTACTCCATGTCGTTTGGATTTCACTTTAAAGGTAACCGTAAATTACCTAAGTAAAATGAACAACTTTTTTTTTTTTTAAGATATTTATTTATTTATTTATTTGTCAGCGCGCGCGCGAGAGAGAGAGAGAGAGAGAGAGAGACAGACACAGCGAGAGAGAGAGAACACAAGCAGGGGGAGTGGGAAAGGGAGAAGCAGGCTTCCCACTGAGCAGGGAGCCTGACGTGGGGCTTGATCCCAGAGTCCTGAGATGGTGACCTGAGCTGAAGGTCATCTGCTTAACGACTGAGCCACCCAGGCGCCCTAAAATGAACTTCTTGAAGATGCTTTCTTTTTGTCTTGTTTTCTCCAGGACCCACGGTGTACCCCAGGGGTGTGCCTAAGCCTATTTGAGAAGCATGGACTATGACTGAGCTCACTGAAGAAGGCAAGGCTCTCAGACTACCCCCCTAATTATGAAGCACATATTCAGAGCCGCCTTTGTACAGACAAATGTGTGGCACTTGCTTGCCTCCAGTGGCTTACTCTGGTTTAGGAGAAGAAGCACACCGGGCCGTAGGATGATGAATAACCATATCGGGTCATCCCTGATGAACGCCAGGTGAGTGGTAGAGATATGTACTATGAGCATGTGGAAGAACACAGAGATTTCTGGCTAAGGGTTCATAGAGCTGATACTGGGTCAAGGCTCTAAAAGATTGTTAGGATCATGATTGCAAAGAAGAGGACAAGGGCATTCCAGAGAGGGGCTATGGTGACAGCAAGGTGGCTGGGGGTGGGGGGTGATTAATAGTCTAATTAAGCTGAAACAAAGCACCTGTAGGGCCAAGGAGAGCCAGCTGCAGATGAGAAAAGAGACTTGGCTGCCAGACTCAGGAGTTGGTGGGTCTTTTTAGAGTGGGACCTGTTTAAGCGCTGTACGCTTGAAAGGTGATTTTTGCAAAGGTACACATTTGCTGGCCAGTCTGACAGCAGCGTATTGGTTGAATTGTAAGGGAGCAGCACGAACAGTGTGGCAGTAGTCTAGGTATTACTTAATTAAGGCCTGGTGCAAAGTAGTGTCCACAGAGAAAAGGGAGGGGAGACAGAGCAAATGAGAAAGATGTTTCATGCATATAAAATTTAGTAATATTTTGGTGATCATATCATTTACAGAATAAGCGCTTTTTAAAAAGTATTCAACAGAATACTTTCAGCAGCATTCAACAGTATAACAACACTGCTCTTTTCTTGCCTGAACATATTATTGAATCAAATCCGGAAGCCCCACACTGGGTAAAGTCTCAGTCTTTACCCAGAACCAGCTTAGAAGAGGTTTTGTTAACGTGAAGCTTACTCATGGGTTTTACCCTTAAATCCTCTTTGGAACAAAGCAGGGAATCAATAAAATTATTCATGAGGCATGATAACAGGGCAGCCAGATCAAATGTAGAACAATTGTGTGGGAGATGGAGTTCTCCTTGGTTTTATAACTTCACTTGTTATGAACTAAGCACAGGAGAGTTTCCCGTAGAAATGAATTCATTAGTGTTTAAGAAATGCTTTCAACCCAGCTACCTTCTCCTTTTTTGGGGAAAGCTGGGAGCACTGCAGTACACAGCCAGCTTAACAAAGACCGGAAATGGAGCCGAGTCCTGAAAGCACTCGAGGACGAGGACGAAGGTTGACCACTTTGTTTTCATTTAGTTGGAAAGGAATTCCCTTTGAAAGAGCAGTAAGGTGTGTCTTTCCCCTTACTGAGCTGCCTCTCTGTCTGCTAAGAAGAGATAGGGATGTAATCTGATGTTCTATACCTCTGTCTTATGTGTGAAGAACTAAAGCTTACAGCAATCACCCACTTAACTCAGTGATTCTATTTTAGAACTGATGATTAGCCCAACCTCATTAGACTATTCTTTTGCCCTTTGCCTGTGGAAACCATTTGCTCTTTGAAAGTCTGGCACAGTAGCTGTGGGAGGTCTGCTTAATTATAGCTGAACAGAGACCAGGGAACAGAAACGAGGAACACTGAATTCTGGCCAGCTTGGCCTCTGTTAATCAATACCCATTATTTTAGGAGGAAAAAGAAAAAGGAATCGTTGCATAAATGATGATCAGAGACCAACATGTCCTTTCATGTAACAAACAGTAGGAGGGCTCAGCACCTCCCCATTTCCGTGCTGATCTGTCGATGAGCAGGAGGAAAAGCACAACTTGGAGAAATGCTTGGACTGTTGTCCCAAGTTCATCCGTAGATACGGGCACACACAAATGTTCCTCTATCAGTTTTGCTGTTAGTTTTGTTGTATTGAGAGGGTGAAGAATTGAGTCAGATAGAGAAGTCTTTTAATTAAAAACAGTCTCTGGGGCACCTGGGTGGCTCAGTCCGTTAAGTGTCTGCCTTTGGTTGGGGTCATGATCTCAGAGTCTTGGGACTGAGTCCCACATTGGGCTCCTTGCTCAACAGGGAGTCTGCTTCTCCCTCTGCCTGCTGCTCCCCTGCTTGTGCTCTCTCTCTGTCAGATAGATAAATAAAATCTAAAAAAGAAATTATCTGATTGACAGAATGATGCTTTTATCTGGTTCTTTCTCTGTTGTTTCTTACTAGCCAGATGTTTGTCTGTTTTCTTAGTTTTTTCAAACAATGAACCCTTGGATTAATTTTATTTTGCTTTCTAATTCATTTTTTAATCTTTGTGATTTTCCCTCCTGCTTTTCTTAGCTTTTAATTTTTTTTTCCTTTTTCTATCTTGGGTTGACTTTTTCACTTATTTCCATTCTTTCTTGTTGAGTCATAAAACCATTTAAAACTATGGATTTTCTGGGGTGGTGTAGTTGGTTAAGCGGACTCTTAGTTTTGGCTCAGGTCCTGATCTCAGGGTAGAACCCAGTGACTGGCTCTGTGTTCAGTGCAGAATCTGCTTGAGAGTCTCTCTCTGCCCCTCATGCTTATGCTCCCTCTGTCTCTAAAATAAATAAATCTTTAAAGAGAAACTATGAATTTTCCTTTCCACATGAATTTGATGACATCCAAAACAAATTTGAATATATAGTGTTGTCATTGTTGGTCTTTTCTGCAAAATAATCACCATATTGATTTCTATTTAATAGTGGTTCGGTAAGATTGGTCTTGGTTTGCAGGTGCATTTTGTTTTTCCTTAAAAATATGACAGATTCCGGGGCTCCTGGGTGGCTCAGTTCGTTAAGCAGCTTCCTGCGGCTCAGGTCATGATCCCAGGATCCTGGGATCGAGCCCCATATTGGGCTCCCTGCTCAGTGGAGAGCCTGCTTGTCCCTCGCCCTCTGCCTGCCACTCTGCCAACTTGTGCTCTCTCTCTCTCTCTCTCTGTCAAATAAAATCTTTTTAAAAAATGACAGATTTCTAAGACTGTTTGCTTTTGCATTGGGGTCATACAACCCGTACTGTCTCCACTTTGGGGAATATACGGAGGGATGCTTTGTCGGAAATAATCAGAAGATATTTCATAAACACATATTTTTCTCTGATGTGTACAAAGCTTTTGACTTACTTATTTGAATTTCAGCTTTTTGGAAGGATAATCGATGAACAATTCTAAGATTTGTGAAGTATCCCTCATACTGATGTAATGTGTACATCGTGAAAGGATTTCCTCCCAGTCAGTTAACACATCCCTCACTTCACTTAGTTATCTTTGTGTGTGTGAGAGAGAGCATTTACATTCGACCCCTAGCACATTTCAATGATGCGATACCGTGTGACCAACTATAGTCTCCTTGTGTCCCATGAGGTGCTTAGAACTCAGGCATCTGCTGCTGAAACTTTGTATCTTTTTGCCAAGCTTTCCCTATTTCCCCCACTTTCTAGCCCCTACTACTTTTCTGGTCTATGAGTTTGACTTAAAAAAAAAAAAAGTTCCACATGTAAGTGATACCATGCAGTATTTGTTTTTCTTTCTTTGACTTATTTGACTTAGCAGAATGCTTTCAAGATACATCCATGTTGTCACAAATGGCGGGATTTCCTTCATTCTCATGATTGAACACTATTTCTCTGTGTGTGTATAAATACATGTACAAAAATGTATGTGTATCAAAGAGATCATATGATAGTTGTCTTTCTCCGATTGACTTATTTCGCTAAGCATAATACCCTCTAGTTCCATCCACGTCGTTGCAAATGGCAAGATTTCATTTCTTTTGATGGTTGCATAATATTCCATTGTGTATATACACCACATCTTCTTTATCCGTTAATCTGTTGATGGACATCTAGGTTCTTTCCATAGTTTGGCTATTGTGGACATTGCTGCTATAAACATTCGGGTGCACGTGCCCCTTTGGAGCACCACATTTGTATCTTTAGGATATATACCCAGTAGTGCAATTGCTGGGTCATAGGGTAATGTGGGGGGGTTGGGGGGAGGTAGGAAAAGAAAAAATGAAAGAAGATGGGATTGGGAGGGAGACAAACCATAAAAGACTCAATCTCAAAAAACAGACTGAGGGTTGCTGGGGGGAGGTGGGACGGGAGAGGGTGGTGGGGATATGGACATTGGGGGAGGGTATGTGCTATGATGAGTGCTGTGAAACGTGTAAACCTGGCGATTCACAGACCTGTACCCCTGGGGATAAAAATACATTATATGTTTATTAAAATAAATAAATAAATAACAAAAAAAATGTATGTGTACATAGTACATCTCCTTTGTTCGTCTGTGGGTGGATATGTAAGTTCTTTCCATATTTTGCCTATTGTGAATAACTCCGCAATGAACATGGGAGTACAGATTATCTCTTCGATATCCTGTTTTCTTTTCCTTTGGATGTAAACTCAGTAATGGCAGCACTGGCTCATTAATTCTGTTTTAATTATGTTTTTAAAAATCTCTACTGTTTTCCATAGTGGCTGTACCAGTTTACATTCCTACCAACAGAATCAATCTATCTATCATCTATCTATCTATCTATCTATCTGCCTATCATCTACCAAACTCTTGATTTGGGCTCAGGTCACAATTCCCTTTTTTTCCTCCATATTATTGCGCACATGTGTTATCTTTTGTCTTTTTGATTATGGCCATTCTAACAGGTGTGAAGTGATAACTCATTGTGGTTTCGCTTTATATTTCCGTGATGATTAATGATGTTGAGCCCCTTTTCATGTACCTGTTCATCATTTGTGTGTCTTCTTGGGAAAAATGCCTATTCAGGTCCTTTGCCCTTTTGTAAATTAGATTATAGGTATTGTTTTTGTTTTGCTATTGAAGTGTATGAGTTCTTTATATATTTTGGGTATTAACCTCTTATCAAAATAAAGGTTTTGCAAATATTGCTTCCATTCTGTAGGCTGCCTTTTCATTTTATCAGTGGTTTGCTTTACTGTGCAGAAGTTTCTAGTTTAACATAGCCCAGCCCACTTTTTCTGCTTTTGTCACCTTTTCTGCTTTTAGGGTCAAATCCCCCCAAAAATCATCGCCAGAATTAATGTGTAGGAGCTTACCACCTATGTTTTTTTCTTGGAGTTTTTCATTTTCAGGTCTTACATCCAAGTCTTTCTGCCTCTACTTGTACCTCTAGGCCAGTTCCATGGCTGTCATGTTGAGATGTTGCTTCCTACTCCTGGTTCTGATCTGCTGTTTTCTGAGTCCTAGGTCTTCATTTTCTTGGCTTATCCACTTGTTTTGCTGAAGTACATCTTTAACTAAAATATGTGCGGAAGGCAAACTTCTGAGTCCTCGCTTGTCTTCAGTATTTTTTAGTCTTCCCTCACATTTAGTTGAGAGTTTGGCTGAGTACCGAATTTTAGATTGTAAATTTTTCCCACTCAGATTTCTACAGATGTTAATTCCATACCTTCCGATATCTAATTAGTTTGCAGGAGATTTGTTTTCTTCCATTCTTAACTTTCATAGTCATGTTTGTAGATATGAGACCTTTTCCTTTGTTCTTATTATTAGTTCCTAAGTCGTCTTGATGTTAAGACAGGTCTTCTTAAGCTCTGGGAATTTTCCAAAAATGGAAGGAAATTTCCTTCCTTCTTTGCCTCCATTGTCTCTCTCTAACACTCCTATTAAATATAGAATCCTCTGTGTTCATCCTACATGTTTCTCTGTGTTCTCCTTTGTGGGAGACTTTATGCCTGTCAACCATTCTGCTTCAGTGCGTGTTTTGACAACTGTTTTGAATCTCCAAGAGCTTCTTTTTATTTCTAGACATCCCTTTTCCATAGCATCCTGTTGTAGATGCAGCATCTATTCTAAGGATGGTAATTAGAACTTTAATTTTGAAACAGATTGCCACAGGGGTGCCTGGGTGGCTCAGCCGGTTAAGTGTCCCACTCTTGATTTGGGCTCGGATCATGATCTTGGGGTCATGAGATTGAGCCCTGCATTGGGCTCCATGCTGGGTATGGAGCCTGCTTGGGATTCTCTCTCTCCCTCTCCCTCTGCCCCCTCCCATTTGTGCTCTTTCTCTAAACAAACAAACAAACAAACAAACAAAAAAACCCAAAACTATTTTAAAAAGTTTGCCACAGTCTCTTGAATGCTGCGAGCTTCTCTCAAATGTTTGTTGTTCCTTGGTTGTCTGTTCATACTTAGGATGAGTCAGCTGAATGATCAGCAGCCGGGTGCATGTGACTGAGTTCTGTTGGCCGAGGGGCTTCTCTTTGAGCTGAGTGGTCAGGAAATTAACCACTATACTGTAGCTTTCTGAGTTCTAAATTGGGTTGTATTTCTCTGATTACCAACATCCACACTGATTGCTCTTTCTTCCCTGGCAGACTTACTGACTTTCTTTAGAGAAGAATCAATCTGTCTGTCTGTCTATCTATCTATCTACCTATCTATCATCTATCTATTTTCATCACCTATCTAACCTATTTATTTTGGCCTTGGGGTAAAGTCTTTAGTTTCTGGCAAAAGAGGGGAAGGCAGGGACCCTTGGGTAACTCAGTCAGTTAAGCATCCAGCCCTGGGTTTCAGCTCAGGTTGTGATCTCAGAGTTGTGGGATCAAGCCCCAGTGACACTGGCTTCTGCACTCGAGAGGGAAAATCTGCTTGAAAGATTCTCTTCCTCTCTCACTCCCCCTACTTGTGCTCTCCTTCTCTCTCTCCCTCTATCTAATGAAAAAAACAAAAATATCTATATCTATATCTATATTTATATATCTATATCTATACCTATAGATATAGATATATAAATATATATTTTTATATATTTTATATATATTTATATATTTATGTATTTCTATATATTTATGTATATATAAATATATATAAAGATATATATAGTATATATATCTTTATCTATATATACTATATAGATAAAGATATATATATATACTATATATATATAGTATATATATATCTTTATATATCTTTATCTATCTATCTATATATATATATTTTTTTGAAGCGGGGAAGACAGCTGTGGTTGGCTCTTCCTTATACAGGTCTTCAACCAATTTCCCTATGTCCAGATCCAGTTCTCACTCCTCATCTCTGTTGTATATGCTGCGTCTCAGTCAAGATCCCCTTTGGGTTCTGTCAAGCAAGTTAAGTCCCTTCGTGGTAGAAGCACTTTCCCTCTTGGTTTATATATTAGGTGGTTACTTTTTGCTCTGGTTCATCCATTGGTCAATGCTTTTCCATCTGTGTTCCATTCTCTAGAAATGTACTGAGCTCTTTTCTGCCCTGATGGCCTCCCCTCATTATTGCTTATTTTGGAAGGCTTATACTTTTAAAAATGATTGCTTTAATTAAAGTGGGTTCTCACAAAAAGGGAAGAGATACTTCAATTCCTGCAGGCCTCCCATTCTGAAATGAAATTCTGTTTTATATAATTAAGCTCCCATGTACACTGTGTTTAGTGCAAAAACATTTATGACTGTTACACCTACCTTTACATTCTACCTAATAGAAAAATAAAACAGCTTCTTTTGTCCCCTGTTAAGGCTTGTCTGCCTTAAATTTAACTTTGCTACTAATATTTCAGTTTTCATTTTCTTTTTGTTAAGTGCTACGCTTTTTAAATCTTTAGAATTTCTTTTTTTTTTAAATTTTATTTATTTATTTGACAGAGATCACAAGTAGATGGAGAGGCAGGCAAGAGAGAGAGGAGGAAGCAGGCTCCCTGCTGAGCAGAGAGGCTGATGTGGGGCTCGATCCCAGGACCCTGGGAACATGATCTGAGCTGAAGGCAGAGGCCTTAACCCACTGAGCCACCCAGGCGCCCCTAGAATTTCTTTTATTTAATATGTATATAGTAATGGGTACAGTTTTTCTAACCCCTTCCTCCCTCATCCAGAGTTTCATTTACTATTATATCTTCAGAATTTTCACACAAAGATAAAAACAACATCTGATTAAGATGAAATATGGTTTCTAGGAAATAACCAGGTAAAGTTCAGTAATAATATTCACAGGAAAGAGTGAACCCAGCCAATCTGGAGGAAGAGTCCAGTATTAATAATAGAGAACACTTAACATATCACCGATCCCAGAGCTATTTTAATTATAGAGTGTTAATTTCTTGAGAATTTAAAGGATAAATGTTAACAAGCCTTTGGAAAGGAGAAGAGAATACATTGGTTCTGAAATTAAGTAGTTGTTTTACTTTGAACAAATTGCTTAGTAAGCTCCTCTTGTGTGCTAAGCACTTTGCTGGGTGCATGGGATACAACAAGTAATATATGAGCCAGACCCTGAACGTGCTCTAAATGGATAGACGTATAACAAGTCGTTTAGCACGGGGTCCTGACTACATTGCATTCTAGGTGGAGAGATGGTACAAACAAGGTAGTGATTAAATTTCCTTGAATAGGCCCAGAAATGGCTTAGCATAATTGTGCCTCTAATTTTCCATCTTGATTGCGAAGATTCTTGTAATTTCTGACATCTAGTTCTGTGATACTCTACCTGAAGAAATAGCACCTTACTTCCTTAAAACAGTGGCTTTTGTGCACCTGAATGAATTCACAGGTGGTACCCAAATGTATAACTCAGGATCCAACCAGAAGACAGAGCCACAGAGTAACTGGAATAAGGGAAGTTTAACTTAAGGACTTAGTGTCTATAATAGAGGAATAGCGTAATGGGGGAACTGACCTGGAAGAAGTAAAGAGAACTTAGAAGAATTCAGAAATCAGATAAAAGGGGCATCATTACATCTAGGAGTGGGATGGAACATTCCCTCTCCCATCAGGCCTGAGATACAGACTTTGCTGCAATGAGTGTCATTACTTGGCTCAGGGGATACTGCAGGAGTCACTGAGATGCTGTGCTTGTGGGTCTTGCTGGAGATGTACCCTCTGAGACGCCGGAGCCATCCACAGGGACGTGCTGTGCCCTGCAATTCCCTGTAAGACCAGTTGAGGGAGTGCTGGGAAAGCAACTGGCCACTGAGTGCCGCTGGCTGCCCCCATACACTGTGGGAAGCAGGTGCTGAAGAAGCCATTCCTTATAGAAACGGTTCGTTGTCGAGCTGGATATGCAGAAGGCATGAGCCACGGGTGCCCAAGCTGGAGAAATCAGGAGCTGTAGGAGCCTGGCAGAAGGAGCTTAGCACACCACGAAGAGAAAAATACCTCTTTTAATCCACTGTCCCCCCATCTCCCTCCACTGACAAAGCTTAGCGTTATACCAACTAGCAAAGAAGAAATATTTGAAAGGCCCATATCCATGTCTATGGAACAGACAGTGAAGAGTGGATTTAGAGCTTAGAGGCAAACACATTGATGATTAATACAATAGGATAAATGTTTGTGACTTTTTCTGAAATGGATCATCTCTTTGAAAACTCACCTCATATTTCTAGGTTCATCCCTTATGTTCTACAGATGGTCTGTGGTTTACTTTCTCTGATGGGATTTTTGTTTTTGCTTTTGTTTTTGTTGTCTATTTCTAGGATCCTAGATTTGTCTTTCCTTGGTTAGCTAGTCTGTCTTCTCACTGAACCCTCCATGGTAACTCTGCTTGTCATTGTCTTTCTCTGGCTCTTCCCCTCTCGTTGTATTTGTAGCCTTAGTCTTCTCAACGTTCCGAGGAGCACAGGACTTCTCATGGATAGGAGTTGGAATGAGTTTATAGCCCTTCAGAATTGATTTTAATATCCTAGAAGTATTATATAGAATGGAACACATTCCAAGTGCGGTGTCTGATGTTGAAGACAGATGTCAGACAGCCTTACTTCCTGTAACCAGGGTACTGTACACTTCCTAGTGGTTGGATTGCAGATTTTTTGGCTGTACAAACTTGTTGCTTCTTGGTTTCAAGGAAGTTGAGCAGGTGACGTGGTCTAGCATGGAGTCACCTGTGTGTTAAAAGTTACCATGTGATGTAGGATAGTTCAGTGATGGCGAGATTGAAGTGGAAAATAAACAACAGCAACTTGATAAAAAGGAACTTCCTTTCACAAATATAAGGTCTTAGAAGAGGGAAGATAGCAGCAAACATACTGAAAGAACCATCTTAACCAAAATTCAACAGTGATCAACGACTACTAACAAGAGCACATTCTGGAAACAACCCAACTGAGGCTGGTAGAAGAAGGTCGAGAACTGTAGACTTGAGCCCAAACCTCCTCCTTGTCATTTCCTCCAGTGCTTGTGCAATACTTTGCTAATATGTATGAATCTGCTAAGAGTAGGGATATTGGAAGATCTTTCAGTAGGGATGCGTAATCTGAAGAATTCATGCTTGCCACTATTAATCATCGCGACAGTAATAATAGTGGGCGGTACTTGAAAGTCCGCTGTGTGTCAGGTGCATTGGCATTATCATTAAAACTACATTTACTACCACTGAACAAGGTATAAATGATAATCCTCTGTTAGGGAGCTTCAAGTCTTGTGCTATCATCAGATAACTTGATACGGTAAATGTAGGGCCAAGTTTTGAACATAGGTATCAGCTCTCTGAAGGCAGGAATCATCGCTGTCTTGTTCATTTTGATAAAACCTAGTGCCTTGAAAGCGTCTTTCACATAATAGCTATACAGTAAATATTTGTGGAGTGAATGAATAATTCCCACATCTGAATGCTTTCCATTGTCTTCTTTTCATTGTTTTACTCTAAGGTTATCTAGGAATTTGGGCGGTAGCCCTCTCAGTTCTGTATAGCAGATACTCCGTGGGGTTCTGAGAATGGGAAGATATTAGAAGGTAGTAATCTTTGGCTGGTGACCTGGAGGTCCTTGTAGGAACAGGCAATCTACAATGACTGGCATAAATTATAAGTAATGAGAGACCTTCAGGGGTAAACCTTCATTTAGTAAATGGTTTTGTCCTTCTGTTTAATACATTTGATACAAGCATCTTTAATTTAGGAAGTATAATCTAGGAAGTACAGAGCCCAGGGGAACCCCTGGGAGGTCCTCAGGAAGTCTGTCAATAACAAAATTGTATACAAAATCATGTATGTATTTATCTGAAAGGAGGGTTCTATGACTTTGCGGGGGACTGTGACACTAGAAAGAGAAACAGTGTTCAATGGGAACATTTATTATTTAAATTCTGGGGAGTAGGCATTCATATGTCATGTTGGAATTAGAAAGAGGCATTCTTTTTGTTAGTTTTTAGTAGAAGGAGAAATTTTGTTTTCTCCTACAAATAATGGATTTAAGGGGGTTTTTGGGTATAATTGACATTCCTGAGCTTCAGGCTGAGGCATATTTCCTATTGAAAAGACTAAGTCACTTATTATGTCCAAGCCCAGAAGAGAATATTAATTAATTTCCAACATATTTTGTGGCAGGATGAAAATAAGTTGGTCTCTTTTTCTGACCACCCAAGCTGCCAGCTACCCTGAATGCTTTTTCTTATTCCTTCATGTTTTGGGTCCAAGCTAGCTAAAAACAGGGCCTTTTAGAGGTTTTCTTGAAATAAGGTGGTGAGCATTTACCTGTCCCTAAACAAAACCCACAGACCTGCTCGCCTGATTTTGGCAATCAAAGCCGCATGGCCGCTAGCAAGTTTGTCTCCGCTTTGATCTGTGATGTGTATGACACTATATTTTTTGGCTGCTCTAAAGCAGACTGCCAATTAGATCCAAATGTGTCAGACGGCCTCAGAGAAGGTACTAGTGGCCAAGTTTCCATTAGTGGTTCCTACTGATTGATGCCTGCAGCATTCTGTTCATTTAGAAATAGAAACCTATTCTCATCTTTAATCTTGGGGCTGGGAGTTGAAGTAATGGGGAGGAGAAAGTCCCAGAACACAATTAAATCTCTTTGTATCTCGCAGCTTTTAACTTTTGTTTCTCTTTTAAAACAGTTAAGACTCAAAACAATAGGAGGCTGTGATTCTCTTATTCAGAGGAGATATGCTTTTTATTTCCTCATGTGTAGAAGGATGACGGGAAGAGGGAGGAAAGCCACATTTATTGAAAACAGTGCTGTGCCTGCAACTGTGTTGGATGCTTTCAGGTGTGACCTCATTTGATTCTTTAACAACTCCAAGAAATAGGAATTAGCATTCTGCATACTGTTGGGCAATGCGCAGTTCAGAGAAAAAAAAAAACAAACAACATTCTTCTCTGTTGTATACATTGTAAGAGGCAAACCAGATTCTCCTCGGTATCTGTTGGGTTCAACAGCCTGTGCTATTTTCACTCCCCTGTACAATAATGTGAGTGATTTCGGCGCCAATCCCTCTAGCACCTGAAAAGAGCTTTGGGAAAGCCTTGAGTGCACAATGGAAACTGGGATAGTTAGGCTAGAAGTTAGCCTGTGAGTCACCATAGACCAGTTAAAGAAAAAAAAGACCAGGGACTTAATTTCTAGATTTCATCTTTTGCATTAATACTTAGAAATAGGGTGGTTTTTATTTTTTACCTTCTAGTCCTAGGCTGTAGTTTCTTAAAATGAGATCACTGTTCTCAGAAACAGACTGCACCCGGGGAAAAGAGTGGAGGAGAGAAAAACCAAACCTCTCTTCTTTCTTCGTTAATGAGTCACATTGTCTGCGCTTGGTTTTCCATTGACACCAGCTGGAACGGGTTTTGCCCATCTCTCAAGGAGGAGCTTAGTGATTGCTTATGGGGCCTGCATTCCATTTGTGGTTCCAGTTAATTCTGGAAACTCAAAACTCATTCAAGTGAATATATGCTGGAGAATACTTTCTTCTTTCTTGAGGCGTTTGATCCGGTATTTGGGACCGTGTTACACAAAAGTTGATGAGGTATACTTCACTACGGCTCTTCAGGGAGGGAGGGTTTATAGTAATGAGAACTTTTAGCTGTGGTGAATAGCCTAGAGCAGAGGTTGGCAAACTTCTTCTGGAAAGTTCCAGATAGTAAATATTTTAGGCTTTGTGGGTCATATGGTCTCTGTGACAACTACTCAGTTCAGCTGTGATAGAGTAAAAAGAGCTATAGACAATCTGTAAACAAATGGGTACAGCTGAGTTCCAATAAAACTTACTTGCAGAAGCAGGAGGGGGACCACATTTGGCCTGTGAGTTGTAGTTTGCCAAACCCTAGCCTAGAGGATATCTCAGGTTTGTCCATATATATGACACTCTCTGCCAAGCACAGAAGAAATGCTCAATGATGTTTTTCAAATGACCTAATGCCAGTGTTTGAAAGAGCAGCAAAACTCACCATGGCCTGAAATCATAGGCTGGAAACCTAAAGCCCAAGATGATGGTATTTGGAGGTGGGGCCTTTGGGAGGCGATTAGGTCATGAAGGGAGAGCCCATGTGAAAGGGATTAGTGCCCTTAAAAAAGGGACCACAGAGAGCATGCTTGCTTCTATCACGTGAGGACAGAGCAAGAAGTTGGCGTTCTGCAACCTGGAAAAGCTCTCACCAGAAACACACTGTGGTGGCATCCCAGTCTTGACTTCTGGCCTCCAGAACGGTGAGCAATAAATTTCTGTTGTTTACTAAGCCACCCAGTCTGTGGTATTTGGTTACAACAGCCCACAGAGACGAAGATATCTTTATAGACTTGATTCCTATCAACTGTGTGGTAAATTAGGAGTTGGTAGGAACAGCCTCAATTTATAGGTAGAAAAATGAAGCATGAGAAACTAGGACCTGAAAAGTTGTAGGCAAATTTTCACTTAAAATTCAAGCTTCTTTTAGGCATTTTTTCCTCCCCACACCTTAGCTTTATTGTTTTTTTTTTTTAAGTCAGGTATAATTGACACATAGTGTTACGTTAGTTTTTGGTGTACAACATAG
Source organism: Martes martes (assembly GCF_963455335.1). Lineage (NCBI taxonomy): Eukaryota > Metazoa > Chordata > Mammalia > Carnivora > Mustelidae > Martes > Martes martes. The sequence goes on from NC_137893.1 coordinate 139,263,789, forward strand.
TGATTGACAAGTGTATACATTGTTGTTTACAAGTGTAGCCACCCTGTCACCATACAGCATGACTACAGTATCACTGACTGTGTTCTCTATACTGTATCTTTTATCCCCATGACTTACTCCTTTTCTAACTAGAAGCCTGTACCTCCTACTCCCCTTCGCCCATTTTGTCCATCTCCCTACCCTCCACCCTCCCTTCTGGCAACTGTCAATTTGTTCTCTGTATCTATGGGTCTGATTCTGCGTTCTTGTTTGTTCATTGGTTTTGTTTTTTGGATTTCACATATAAATGAAATCCTATGGTAGAATTCAAACATCTCGACTCTATTTAGTGCCCCATTTACTGAACCCCCTTGGTTTTATTTTATCATTTATTCTAAGGAAAGCTTTTTTATTTTTTTTTACTTCCAAAGAGAATATTATTTCTGCTGTATCAGATAAGGTACTCTGTGCTGCAAGAGATGGAAAACCTGGTTCAAACAGCATTAAATAATACAATACACGGAATTTGTGGTTGATATAATCAGAAAGTCTAGATATAGAGTGGGTTCCAGACAGGCGTGGCTCAGTCACTCAAAGTTACCAAGAACCCAGTTCCACTTTGCAGCTTTGTTCTGCCTTCCACTTCATGCTTTCTCTATCCGATCCCACCGTGTACAACACCCCTTCAGGGTTTCTTGCTTGGGAATGCTCAAACTTCTGCTGACCTTGGCTGGCTAAAGAAACAGAACATAGAGAAGAATGGACTAACATGTGTCCTGGCTTGGGCGTGGGAAAAAGAATGCGATTAGACAAGTCAGTCCAATATTTGGAGGTCTTGAAAACTAGGCACAAACCAGAGAGTAGGTGCCTTCTAGGCAAGGGAGTGCCTCTGGGGGGCACGTGGGGAGTCTAGCAGTTATGCTGAGCCCAAAGCCAATGAAAGTCCCTGCAGTCACAGGAGAAAGTGAGTGACAGGGGTGGATGGACAAGTAGGGAAGGACCAAATCCTGAAGCCATCTGAAAAAGTTGGTTTTTATCTCCGAGTTGAGCTGGGGATTGCTGAAGAATTTTGAACGAAAGAATGAAATCAGACTTGAACATTAGAAAAACTACTCCAGCAGCTTTGTGGAAGGAAGTTAAGGGAGAAGAGCAATGAACCCAATCCAGTTAGCTGGACGTAGCGTAGCAATGGCAGGAAGAGAAGAGTCAGAGTCTCTTAGAATGAACTCGTTGGATACAGGGAAAAGTGAAGCAATCAGAATGACTTGTGGGCTCCTATTTCAGCAGCTGGGAGCATGGTGTGGCCACAGACTCTGACGGAGGAATCTACCTATCCCTGTGCATTTGTTGTGGGAGCCTGGGATGTATTGGGCAGCCTCACGTGGGATGAAAACTGTAATGGAGGGCACCATCCCCAGATTGTCTCCTGATTGAAGCCGGGTGGGGCGGAGGGGAGTCTTTGCAAGCATCTGTAACCAGGTTATAGCCTTGGTTCCTACTGTCTCTGAGAAGTATAGAGCGCTGGCCGGATTGGATTCAGACGGAGCCACAGAGCTTCTGGCTGCTCAGCTCAATGGTCAGAGCCACCATCAGCCCTAAAGGGGAAAAATGCCTCTTTTGCTTCCGTAACGAGCAGGCAGGAGGGGGTGCCATAGGCATTCTATGGGTGAGGGACCTGAGGGGGCCATCTTGAGCCCTGGGTCTGTTGTCTGTGACTCAGCCGGGCCTCCTTAAGTGCAGTCTCCAGATGTGCAGGGGAAAAAGGGGATTGAAAGGACCCTTGTCATTGTTCTGGCCTTGGGAATGTAGGTCAGAGTGAGCTCTGCCATCACTGCAAAAGGGCTCCAGCATCTCTTCCCAGGCAACGTCCTGTGTTAAGCTGTTGACTATAGCAGTGCCGGGGCCAGTGTGCCGGTGACCAGCAGACGGGACGGGGGGAGGGGGGAAGGCTGCATGGAGATCGTGTGGGCGGTCCCACCTTTGCTGGACACCCTCTCCTCCTGCAGGGGTCCAGCTCCAAAGACCTGAATGTTAGGAGTGGTGGGTGGGAGGTGCACCAGACAGATGACTTAATAAAGATTGGTTCTTTAGCTGGAAAAAGTTTTGAGACAACGGTAAAAAGGATGCAAAATGAAAACACGGGTGTCGTTCTCATTAGAGATCCGGGAAGCCTTTGAAAGCTTCAGTGTGGGTGAGCTGCTTTTCAGGTAAAACCAGTCCCTTAATTCCAGTCGAATAGGCAGACGGGGCAGAAATGGTGCAGAAGAAAGCCTTTCTGCCTTCTCCTGGCTTCTTTTCTTCCCCAGCCTTTCTGTTTCTTTGCAGTGTATTAAAATGCCCTCTCCTCTTACGGTGGCAAAGCGAGGAGTCCCTTGTTCTTGGTTTTAGGAGCACACGAACACCTGAAGTTAAGCAGAACTCTGACCAAGGACTTTAACAGCCTGTATTGGACCTTCCTGGTGGGCCAGGCATTGTGTTGTGGCTGAAGGTCAGGGGAGAGGCGATCAGCGAGGTGGTCCCTGCTCTCAGGATGCCCAGTGTTTCTGGGGGAGAACAGGCGTCTTTCAAAGTAATTGTGAACGTCAGAACATAGTCTGTGATCTGGGAAATGTATAAACAACCTAGCAGGCAAGGCAAAGACAAATACAAGTATTTGGACAAGAGACATGGGGGAAGATTTCAGGGAAGAATGGACCTGGAGAGAGAAAGGAACAGTGAGAACAGACACCGTTGTTGCTGGTGAGGAACTGGAAGGTTTTGAGGGTTTGTGTTTTGCAAACTCCGCTGGGGTGGGGGGAGGTGGGGGAAACCCAGCGGGTGACGATCTGGAATTAGCTTGCTTCCCTTGGAGTCCTGGATTCAGGACAGTTGGTCTTTCATAGTTAGGAAAATTTAACACCTGGGGTGCCTGGGTGTGCAGTTGGTTGAATGTCTGAATTTTGATGTTGACTCAGGTCATGATCTCCGGGTTGCGAGATCAAGCCCCATGTTAGGCTCCACACTCAACAGAGAGTCTGCTGGAGAGTCTGCTCTGCCCCTCTTCCCTGTGCATACGCTCTCTGGAATAAATAAATAAATCTTTTTTTTCAAAAGATTTTATTTGACAGGCAGAGATAACAAGTAGGCAGAGAGGCAGGCAGAGAGGGGGGAGGGGAAGCAGGCTCCCCGCTGAGCAGAGAGCCCGATGCGGGGCTCGATCCCAGGACCCTGAGATCATGACCTGAGCCGAAGGCAGAGGCTCTAACCCACTGAGCCACCCAGGCGCCCCTAAATAAATAAATCTTAAAAAAAAAAAAAGTTTCACACCTGGTGGAGTTTGAAACCAGATAAACAGCAGCTGATCCTTACGGAAGTGGGCAGGATGGGTTTCCACAGAAACAGATAAAACAGTCTCTGATTTAATGGCTAAGTCAGGAGAGAGGAGGAGAGTTTCTCCTGGTCCGTTTTTCCTTTGTTAATATTTTTTGGGAGTCCTTTCTGGGTGCTGGGGAAACCCCCTGATTACCAGGAGTGTAGAGTCAGGGAGGAGACCTATTTTATTGCTTCAAAGAGGCCAGGGATCTTAGGAGAGACTCCAAAGACGGCGAAACCATTCGTCAATCCATCTGTCTCTTAGGCTTCTGCTCTGTGCAAACCAAGACAACTAACCGTTCGTGAGGTCTTGTTTTGTCTCCTCCTTGAAGTGTGTTTCCAAAAACTTGAGGAAAGGATGTGCCCACCTCCTTTTGGTTCAGTGACTACTCCTCAGATGACTTGGTTGGATTGTTAAGTATCTTCAGGGTTGGCAGAGCGCCTCCTAAGAAGAGTGGGAAAAATGCAGAGGTGACCCCCTCCCCACAAGCCCTCCAGGAGGGGTGGTGTGGGGTGGGGAGTTCCATTTATGGAGTATCTGTTGAGCACTGCGCTAGGTACTTCGTAGGCGCTATTTTAGTCAGTCCTCAGGACTCCTGAATGAACTAGGTAGTATCTTCCAGAGACCGAAGAACCAGACTCTCAGAGGTTAAGTAACTAGCCCCAGGCCTATCTACTCAGCAGTGAGGCAGCCATGACTCATGGGCCGGATGCCAAGCTTTACGCCACCCTGCTCTGCCACTCATGGGTCGAGAGCTGTTCTATCAGAAAACAAACAATGCTGTTCTTTCATTGTGCTCCTAGCAGGAAAGGAGAAAGGGCGAGCGGTATGATTCCACCAGCAGCCTTGCTACTGCTGGGGCAACACTGGCAAATTTTTTTTGGTTCACTGCCATAGTAAAAAATCTCTTTTAACAGGAAGACCCAATGCAGTTTTATACATAAAATTTCATGAAGTAGGGGCGCCTGGGTGGCTCAGTGGGTTAAAGCCTCTGCCTTCAGCTCAGGTCATGATCTCAGGGTCCTGGGATCGAGCCCCGCATCGGGCTCTCTGCTCAGCCGGGGGCCTGCTTCCCTTCCTCTCTCTCTGCCTGCCTCACTGCCTACTTGTGATCTCTCTCTGTGTCAAATACATGAATAAAAATCTTTAAAAAAAATAAAAAAAAAAAATTTCATGAAGCAATTCTGACAGGTCCTAAGTGTGACGTGCTCTGTCCTATTGAAGTAAATCTGTTCTGTTTGTTCAGTTTTTAAACAATGCGGTCCTGACTCTCATTTGGGGGGTTGCCCGAATAGTGAAAGCACTCATTGGGTGTAACAAATTGGAGATTTGTTTGTTGCTTTGGACAAAGGAATTTTGACAACCTCCTTCCTCTTTTGCATACACCCCTCTGCCCAAGGACATGATGTTATCCTTTCATGAATGACTTTTCCCATACAAGCTGTCTGGTTCTGTCTATAAAAGAAATAGGTAATTTATCTGTCTCCAGGAGACTTTCACTCTAATTTACATGCAGGGTTACACCCCAGGATAGAGTATGCTTCTCGAACCTTCCTAGGAAGGAAGGACTCAGTCCTTAGCCAAAGGGGAGTCTTGAATGTGACGAATCTGACCAAGTCTGCAAGAAAAATTCTTTAGGTCATTTAGAGATTCTCCCACAGGGCTCCTACCTGTGAGTAAACAGTTTTTAAAACGGCCCTGTTTTACTTCAACCATGGAAACTTTGCTAGATTTGATGGTCTCAAATCTGTAATGTTTGAGGGCAGTCATGTTTGGTGGGGTGGGCTTGATGAGACTCAGAGTGGAGGGGATCCCATTTGGGGATCATGCTGGTCAGATTTGTGTGTGGGGGGACCTTTGGGAATGTTTGAAGGTAGTTTGTGTGCTGCCACGTGAGAGACACATGCTAACCATTGTTGCTCTTAGGTGTGATGAGGAGTAGGAACAAAGCTCCTTCTCCTGTGTGTAAGAGAAGGCAGGCCTTCTCTTGACACAAGTGACAAATTGTTCTTCCCCTGACCACAAACATTTTTGCTGTTTATTTCACCAATAAATCCTGTACATACTGATTTCCTGTTACATGGTCAATCTTATGCCTGGCTTTGTGGAGGCTGGAAACAAAGAGATGTGGTCTCTGCCCTTGAGAGGCTTATGATCAATCTTCAGGGAGAAGAGAGGTTAAAACAGCAGAACACTCGTGAGAAGTCCATAGCGCCTCTGTCCGTGCTGAATGGTGTGCTGCTGATCGTGAGGGGAAAGTGAAATAGTCAGACGAGTCCGGAGTTCAGACCGGCCTCTCAGTTTATCAGAGAACCTCCATGTTAGAAATTAAAGACCGCAATGAGGAGGCAGCAGAGGTCTGTTTGTCTGGAAGACTCTACTCCGTACGTAACTTGTGGCCCTCAGGATTTGTTTAACCTGCTTTGTGTTGATTGAACTCGGGTTTCAAGACCTCCCATGCATCATGGCATTCACCTGAGGCCTTGGGGAGAGCACTTAATTGAAGGACCGTGACTTTTGAGTCTTGGTGTATTAGCTCAGGAAACCATAGCAAAATATCCTAGGCTGGCTGGGTTAAATAATAGAAATGGATTTCTTGCAGTTCTAGAGGCTGGAAGTCTAAGGTCAAGGTGCTGGCAAAGGAAGTTTCATTGTGAGGTCCCTTCCCTTGGCTTGTAGGCTACCGTCCTCTCCCATGACCCCTTTGTGGAGAGTGCTCTGATCTCTCTTCTTACAAGGACATCCGTGTCATCATGGGAGCCCTACCCTCATGCCCTCATCCAGATCTTACATCCCAAATGCCTTCTTCCAAGTAACATCACAATAAGAGGGCTTCAGCATACAAACTTCATGGGGTACAAGCATCCGGTATATAACACTTGGTATGTTCAGATTCTGTGGTGGAATGGAGAAAGGGAAAAACACGATAGACCTTCCCCCTCCGCTGCCACCTTTGAGCTTTGCGATAGACAGGATGCTTCCTAAATACTCCCACTTGATGTGTTTGCTTCTTTCAAGGTCACACTAATTTCAACATTTTTGCCATATTTGAAGTTGAGGCTCTGAATGTGAAATTGGAAGGCTGCTATAGCGTCGTGCACCAAATTATGTATGGAGTGCGAAGACCTCTTGAATGCATGTGCCTGAGAAATGTACGCTCTGCTAGCCAGTCCTATAACATTTTCATCTCCATTATTAATCTCCCATACTGGTAGTAGAGAGGCCACTTTTCGAGTCCTTCCCATCATCCTGACTTCACGACTGCCGAGAGTTCTTGGCACTATATCCCTCCTTTGCGTCCTCCCTTCAGTATTTCCAATGACCTCTTCCTTCCTGAGCCTACTTCTCTGCCTCCTCTTCATTGCCCAGAAAGCCCTCAGTTAAGTAGCCATGAGTTGTGTTTTTATTTTTCTGGCTCTGGACCAGGAGGAGCCATGCCTGGTGCATTCATTTAAGATAAGCAGGGCTGGGTTGTAGTTAAGTGTTTATAAGGAATGTTCCAAGGAAAATGGTGTGTGGGGGAAGGTCAAACGGGGTGAGTACCCTCTGAGCCAGTATCAGAAGACGCCCCAGTTGTGCTGGGTGAGGCCGTTCTTGGACTGTGGGAAAAGAGTCTCACTGCCTCAGTCATGGTCATGGCTACTGAGCTTCTGAGGCTTTTCTTCCAAGTAAAGCAAATTCCAAGGAAAGGGATCTTACTCGTTCAATGTCAATTTTTCTTTGCAGCATTCAGTTTCTTCTAGTGCTTTGCCAAGGGGGTCTGTGGAGGCAGATCTGGTCTTCTGGATGACCCAACCTAAGTGCCACCACTCAGGTCGTCACAGATGTCCTAATGATTATATGAAGCCATAGAAATGTGAATGGAAGATGTGTAGGGTTTATTAGTCCAAAGTTCTTGATTTCAGGTGAAGAAAGCAAGGCCCACAGGGATGGTGTCTTGTGTCCCTAAAAAAGCTGGAACTATATCTGGGTCTCCTGACTCCCACTCAAATCACTGTGCTACTCATTGTGCCCTAGCTGGGAAAGCTTTTACATTTTTACTTATTTTTTCATGGTTGAGATATATTTCCTTTTTCCTTTTTCTTTTTTTTTTTTTTTAAGATTTTATTTATTTTTTTGTCAGAGATCACAAGTAAGCAGAGAGACAGGCAGAAGGGGGAGAGGAAGGGAAGCAGGCTCCCTGCTGAACAGAGAGCCTGATGCGGGGGTCAATCCCAGGACCCCGAGATCATGACCCGAGCCGAAGGCAGAGGCTTTAAGCCACTGAGCCACCCAGGCGCCCCAGAGATACATTTCCTTTGAGGATTGCCTGGTATCTTAGCTAAATCCTAGGAATTTTATAGGCTCATGCTTTAATAGGCAAGGTTGGCATTGATATCCCAACTTTAGTAGAGCAAGTAGCAGATCTAGAGGTGATAAAGTTGAGAATACGTGCTGGGAGAAAATGTCTTAAGCCAACAAGACTAAGGCTATATTTTGTTCAGGGCTCTGAGTTTTGCTGTTAGTTCATTCTGGGGTCAGACTGAACCACAGCCTTTTTCTAGGCTGTTTTCATGGGTGATCGTGTGAAGAGATGCTCGGTCTTCTGGCATTACAATACATATGGGGTGGGGTTGGGGTGGATGGATGGGTGTGGTATTAGGGAGAAAGAGAAGTGGGCAGTATAGCCAGAAAGGAAATGACACTTGTCAGCAAATGTTTTTCTTCTACCATCACGTTTTTGTTTTTTTTTTTAAAGATTTATTTATTTGACACAGAGAGATCACAAGTAGGCAGAGAGCCAGGCAGAGAGAGGAAGGGAAGCAGGTTCCTTGCTGAGCAGAGAGCCCGATGCGGGGCTTGATCCCAGGACCCTGAGATCATGACCTGCGCCAAAGGCAGGGGCTTAACCCCCTAAGCCACCCAGGCATCTCTCCATCATGGTTTTGTTACTGTGTTTTACATCTTAAGGCTTCTACTAGTAGTAAAAATAAAGATTAATAGTACATTTTATGGTAGGTTGTGTGTTCACCAAAGGTCCCTCAACAGGAAGCCAGAAGACAAAGTCTTGGCCATGCCACTAAGAAGCCAAAAGCATTCAGTAAGAGATCTCTGTCCCTTGGACCCTGATTTCTTTGTCACAAAGGGGTGAGTTAAATGATTTGAATTCTTTTATAGCTCCCCAATTCAAGATCATTCCTCATGGCAAGATACCCTGCTCCTGGAATCGTGATTTGGTTGCGAATTCGGCCAAACTGCCACAGCTGTTGATACGTTCAGTCCGGAAGTGTCCGGCTTGCTTGTTAAGACTCTGAAGGTCATGAGTAAGAGGCTGCCCGCCTTCTATGAAAAACTCACTAGCAAGATTGTGCAATTTGGGGATAGAGGGGATGTCCAGAATTCTTTCATCCCTTTCCTCAAAATTTTGTTGTGATGAAAGTCCCCAGCTCAGCATCTGGCACGGAATAGCTACCCAGGAGTGTAGATCTCCTCCCTCTCAGTGTCACTGGTTAAGTCTTTCTGATTGCTTGGGGCAAGATCTCCAATTGCCTTAAGTGAAACAGGCCTTGGGGCATTCTCCTGTGGTTCTGTGCTTGACCACTTTGGCCCACCTTTGGTCCTTTTCTGGCTGCTTCTCAGAACTGTCTGATTTCCCCAGGCTGTCGCCACATGTTTAGATTGGTTCCTTCTCTCTGTACTCCCCCAAACTTCCCTGTCATGTCCTGTGTTCCCCCAGGTTGTAACTGTTCTTACACATGACAGCCAATGACTTCTTGCTCCCAATCCTATCTGTACCTATACGTGTATCCGTGGACACCTATACTGACTCATGAGGGAAGGGAACACCATCTACAAACTCAGTCTGTGACAGATCAAAGAAGAATAGTAACTTCAAAGCTCCCACCAGATGCTAAAGGGTGATGAACTTTTTGTTTAGGAAAATACCAGATGGAATATTTTTGGTTTAAAAAAAGAAGTGAAACCTCCTGGAATGATCTACGGAAGAGGAAACCAAAGTGCTAAACTACTTTGTGTAATTGAGGGACTGTGAGCTTTCTTGGGTGGAAGCTGGTGGGACGTGGGTAAGGAATCCCTGGGTTTATGACAGAAGGAAGGATAGTGGAAAAGTTGAGTCAGATACAGCAACGTAGAAAATTATTGATGACTAAGGGAAGTGGACAAACTGGGCAGTGGGAATCCCCTGTGTAGGAAAGAAGCTTCAAGAACAGTGATGTCTTAGGACTCAGTGGCAAACTTTTCTTTAGTAGGAGCTGTAGTCTCCTTTTTTTTTTTTTTTTTAAAGATTTTATTTATTTATTTGACAGACTGAGATCACAAGTAGGCAGAGAAGCAGGCAGAGAGAGGAGGAAGCAGGCTCCCTGCTGAGCAGAGAGCCCGATGCGGGGCTTGATCCCAGGACCCTGGGATCATGACCTGAGCCGAAGGCAGAGGCTTTAACCCACTGAGCCACCCAGGCGCCCCTCTAGTCTCCTTCTATTAAACTTTCAGTAAAGGTTTGGTCCACGAAGTAGGGCAGATCATTGCTTTGGGTATGGAGAGAAAGTGGGAAGGTAGTGGCCAAGGTGAGGGGATGGGCTGAGGAAAAGGCCAGTCTCTGCAGGAAGCAAGATGGTGGGTGGGACAGAGAAACTGGCCATCGTGGAGATTTAGAGTGAGATAAACCGGGAAAACTGGCTTCCTGGATGCCCCAGAAATCAGGTAAGTGGGTTTCTCACCATGTGTTAGATAGTAGCTTGAGTTACTGTATTTGAATGTTTGTGAAAAGAATGACCTTTACATAGCTGATAAACTGGGAGATCCTGAAGTTATAGAAATAGACATGTGTACACACAAAATGTACAGAATATACAAAGTGATCTGGCTTCAGGTACACATTGGAGGACACGGTGTACTCGTATGCCCAAGTCCGCAGTTGCACAGTGAAGTCCTACATGGAGCTTTAAAAAATTACTTTGCCCTGTCTACCCCCAAATGGTTGCCTCAGTTGGCCAGGGTGAAGCCGAGGCATTGATATTTATTAGAAATCAACTATTCAGGGAACCTGGGTGGCTCAGTGGGTTAAAGCCTCTGTTTTCGACTCAGGTCGTGGTCCCGGCGTCCTGGGATCGAGCCCCACATCGGGCTCTCTGCAGAGAGCCTGTTTCCTCCTCTCTCTCTCTGCCTACTCGTGATCTGTCTGTCAAATAAATAAATAAAATCTTTAAAAAAAAAAGTCAACTATTCAGTTATGAGTTCATCCAACAAGATATTGAGCACCTACTCCATACCAGGTACAATGTTAGGTGGTTTGCTGGAGTGGATTCCTTGAGGGTAGGGTCATGTCTTGCTCATTATAGATCCCAGGCAGTGTCTGGCGCAGAGAAGGCATGTATGGTCTTGTTGAATTCTGACAACTATGAGGGACTCCATCATTCCCATGAAGCCAGGGCCAGTGGTAGCTTTGGGTATTGGAAGAAAGTGGGAGGGCGGTGGCCAAATGTGAGGGAATGGATGGAGGAAACAGACCAACCTCCACAGGGAGCAAGATGGTGAGTGAGATGCAGAGAGATGAAGTGACTTGTCCATGTCCTACAGCTAGTGACTGGAGTGACGGCATTAAGATTGTCAGACCTGGTCTGTGTGATTCCAGATCCTCCTTCCATCACATCATGCTGCCCCTCCATTTGGGGTAGACATAGTTCTGTTCAAAAAGCCTTCGATAGTAAGGCAGTGAAAATCCTCAGTTGATTCCTAATACACAGGTAGGATTGAGAATAATAGACCAATAGTTATTTTGAGATAAAAATCTAGTTTTGATTCACACCAGTACAATATATTGGAAGTCTAATTTCCTCCTCTAATAGGGCTAATATTATCTGCCCAGTCTACCTTGTAACTTTGGAATGAAACCATATAGTCCTAGTTGAAACAGTTTTTGATAAGGTAAGAAAGCTTTATAAAAGTGTAGGGTATTTTTTTTTTTTTTTTTTTTTGCCCTTCGTAGTCCCACAGAGTCACACTCGTGAAGGGTTGTGTATGTGTAGATTTGTACACACAGCTACAGAGAAACCTAAAGACGTGTATACACAGATGCACACGTATGCATGTGTATTTCCAGCATCCCCCTGTCCTCTGGGGGCAAGGGGGTGCGAGGGCAGTGCTTAGACCACGGGCGTGTAAATCCCAGGGCAGCAGTGACCTCAGCCTTACATAGTGCTGCCAGGGCTTCCTGACCCGTTCTTGGGGTGACGGAATGAGCTTCATGTCTTGTTTCTGTTTCTGCCCTTGGATGTCTTCTGTGGAAATCCTTTCTAGGTATAGGGTCTAACGGGGAGGGTAGCATAGGAGATGGGGTGCCCTGGAGAGCCATGGCCACTTTCCCAGTTCTCAGTATTTCATACTGATGTGCATTTTTTTAGAGGGGCCATTGCCAGGATTGTACTCTCAGAGGACGGGTGGTGGCCCTTCTCAATGGCCATCTTTAATTCTTCCTAATCCTTGCTTGCCTCCTTCCCCACGTTGAAAAGTTCAGGACTGAAGGTGTTCTGGGCACCTCCTTCCTGCTCTAGGGAAGGGAATCTCTTCCCAGGCCTTGGACTCTCCCCAGCGGGGAAGGACTGCCAGCTCTTACAGAGGCTTCGCTGTGCGCACGTCGGGACTGGGCTGGCCCAGGAGGGGCATGCGGCCCTGTGGTGCCAAAGAGGAAGCATTCCCAGGAATGGCTGAACGGGAGGAAAGGCTGTGAGTGGGTGTACTGTCAAGTCCGAGGAGGGGGTTCCAGTAAAAATGCAAGAAGTATGTTGTCTTTCTCACCAGCCTAGGATGTACTTCCCATGTGGGCCGTCCTCAGGGACGATTAAGAAATCTGGGTTCAAGAACCTGGTTTTACTGTCCAGATAGCTGTTCTTTTTTTTGAGAGCTCTTTCTCTTTCCCCCACCCCCATCTCATGGTTTTTTTGAGGTACCTGAGGTCTGAGGTTGAATCTGGGATATGGGAAGGTTCCTCTGGGTCCTGTTCAGCACAGGCTGGAATTTGTCTGAAGTATTTCAGGGAATCAGTGAGACCTCACAGTGTCAGGGGGTTGAGATAACACATCTATTTTCATTCTCTTTTTTAGTCAGAAAGTGGTATGAAGAGTTATATAATTGCTAAGTTTTGGTGGTCCTGTTGTGGCTATCTTGATTTCTGTTGAGTGTGTGTGTGTGTAGAGAGAGAGGGAGAACCTCAACATTGAGTTTAAGGTCAGAAAGAAAGATTCTGTAGACTTGAAAGTGTGGTTGCCGAGGGGTATGGAGGGGAGGAAAGCAAGGCAGGTGCACCAGTGTGTAGTCAGCTGCATAGACCAGGAGAAGAAGTTGGGGTCGGGGCAGAAGGAGAAAAGCCGGCTGCGTCTTCTTTTAAAAGCTATGAAAGATGACTTTTCCAATGGGAAGAGATGGTAACTTAAAATCTCTTCAAGTGCCTTACATTCAGTCATTAGAGATTAGTTCCTTTGGTTGGAACCATGTTCTTTCATTTCCATTCTCACGGAAATATCGATGTTTCTGGAAGGGGTAACATGTTAAGCCACCTATTCCTCTTTCTGTTCATTTTGTGTGCTAAAGGCGATTCGTAAATAACCCACCAGTTTACAAAAGCCTTTCAGATCCACTGTGGTGTTTGGTGCCTGCGTGTTTCTGCCGGGGAGCTGGATGAAATTCCAACTCTAATTAGTATCCCAGGAAATGAGAACTCAGAGAAACTTGAAAGTCCTGGTCTCCTTGAAGGCCCATTGCTAGCCCCGTGCATTAAATCAGAATGTTGACAGAATGGTAGGAGATTCTTCTGTTAGAATATTTGTTTCTTCAGCTCCTCTCAGCAAAGTGACCCGTGAGGGCGAGTTTTAAGCCTAGTATGTGAAATGCTGGGGAAAGATGTCCGCCAAGGCCTGCGTGTGGTTGCTCTTCTGCCGCGGGTTTCTGGCGCCATCTAGTGTTTCGTTGAAGTCATGGCCGGTGCTCGCCTCTCGCTCCTAGGACAGTGGTTGTAGTCAAGTCAGTCTTAAGGTGACAGAGTGGTTTTTCTCAAACTGGGATCTGTGGGTCATTGTATTTCTTTCTAGAGGTTTGCGAGAATTATTTTCTTCACCAGTTTCTTTAGGATGGGGAAGAAAGACCCGATGAGCAAATCCACAGCCTGCCTTGTTATATCCATGGGGTAGAAAGTAGTTGCATATTAACAGGTGCACAGAGAACAATAATTGACCCCCCAAGAAGGGACCCCTTCTAATGACCCAGAGCCGTATGAGGCTAGGGGCCAAGTTGGCCTAGGAGGCACCTGTTACAGAGGAGGCACCAGTAAATATGCATCCGGGCCACGACTGATGGCGTGATTTCAGGCGCGGTGACACATGCAGGAGGAAGACCGCATGGTCTTAGGGAGTGAGGGATTCTTATTCCCACAGAAGCAGGCTGCGGGGTTGCTGTGTGTCTTTAAGATACAAGTACCACCCTGGTCCTTCTCTAGAAACAGGGCTGAATTTTGTTTCTAGAAGATAAGACATATGGTGAGGTAAGAACATCTTAAGGCCTGAAACAGCATGTTAAAAACCCACCTATAGACCCCGTCCTTAATATCTCCAATTAGGGTTAGGGTCAGGGACCCTGACTGAGGGAGAGGGTGTGCATGAACCCTGATTTTAGAATAGTTCCCATTAGGGCAGCACTTCCTGAGATACAACTCTTGCCTCTCGGGGTGAACTATAGAAGACCCACTTGGAAACAGATTGTTTGGTCTTTAGACATTCGAAGTCTTGCTGTTGGTAACTACGTGTAAGGCGTCAGCAAACATCCCTTGTCCTAGATTTTACCTGGCTGCTTACTGTTGAGCTACAGTGGGGGCATGCAGTCGTGTCAGCCAAGGTTAGATCTAATCTCCACAGGGAAAGTCATGTGCTTGGAGCCTCCTGTTAGGAAATGAGAATCAATCTAATAAGGCAGCATCTACAGGCCTAAGATCAGACCGATGATACTTACCCTTCATTTCTGTTTCATTTTCTCATTTGCTTTTAGCAACAGCTGTGTGCATGAAAATTTGTGTGAGTCAAAATACGCTTTCACATCTGACTATTTAAAGGAAACTATGGTTGGTTCTTTTGAAAAGCAAAGATCTTTTTGTAGAAGAAAAAACCCAAATGGTTCAGCTTGATGTAGGAGTTAGCTAGGCTATGTTCATTAAGGGACTCTGTTATTACAGACATGTCATGCTTGGGACTACAGAAATTCATATAGTCCTTGAGCAAGGAATGGACTGGCTTGTAGATATCTCTTTCCTTTTTTTCTTTTAAGAGTGTGTGAGGCTGGGAATAGGGAGGGGAAAGAAGGGGGAGAGGGGGGAGAGAATCCTAAGCAGGCTGCACACCCAGCGTGGAGCCTGAAGGGGTGGAATCGGACAACCTTGAGAGCGTGGCCTGAGCCCAAATCAGGTCAGACATTCAACCGACTGAGCCACCCCGACGTCCCAGCTTGTAGATCTTTACTGCAGCAAAAATACACATCCCTTGACTTACAGAATTATAAATCGTGAATAGTTTCCCAGCTTAACCCTCCAAAATTAAACCTATGATGTAGGTTAAATAATACTTGTAAAGAAACAAGTGAAAAGAGTACTAGAATATTCAATCATAAAGGAGATAACAAACTCAAGAGTATATTTTTGGTTATCATTAAGATGTTTGCATAAATGTACAGACAAATATGAAGAAAGGTTTTCATAAAGATGGAAGGACACCAAAATTTGAGAGGTTGGTGACAGACTCTTGTGTCTAAATGCGTAGCTTTGTATTTGAGTAGATCTGTCCTGGCTTTTACTTTATCGAGTGTGGCCATTTCTCCCCTGAGAATTGAAATAGTAAAAAAAAGATTATTCTGGACTTAATAAGATCTAGAAGATGGAGTAATAGAGTTGGGGGAAAAAAAAGTTAAAGAAATATCTTGATGTTAGCATCTGGCCTCTAGGTAGAGGAATTAAGAAAATCAACTCATGAGTTGGCACAACTTCCCAGATTCCTGAAGAAAGGGCGTCTGTGTGCAGTGGTTCCCATGTTGGCTGACAATTATTTATGTTCAAAGGAAAATAGCATTTTATTTAATTACTTTTGAAAATCATTTGCGGTTTTCCCCCTCATAGCAACATGCTACGGTGGTTTGGGAAAATAATTTCAATTCAGGAAACTTCTTTAAAATCAAAATCGAACCCCGCTCTTCAAGCCCCTTTAGAATTGCTGTTTTGAGTTCTACACCAGTGACGAGCCTAGCCTGGGCTTCTCAGGGTGACATCCCATTACAATCCATGGCAATCAGGCTTTTCACAAGTATCCAGCTGGCTTTTTGTCTCTATATGTGTCAAACAGGCAGGCAGCTGTGAGCCATCAAATACACACTGGGGTCATTTGGGAGCTAATCTTTGTAAGAATGAAAAATGGATTCGAGCGCTTACTGATTCCTTCACTGCAGTGTGGAATGAGAAAGCTCCATCCAGTGATGCAGTGGGTCCTTAAAGTGGGGTCCAGGACCAGCAGCATCCAAGGGACACACGTGGGAACTTGCTAAAAATGCGATTCTGGGGCCCTGCTCCAGACCCACTGAAATGGGAGCGCTGGGCGCAGAGCTCAGGATCTGTCTTCGTAAGCCTTCCAGGTGACTGGGATGTACACTCAAGCTTAGAGGGACCGATGAGTGTGTGGGCGAGGTTGTAGCCGGTAGGGGGGTAGAGGCTGGGAACTGAGACAGTAGCTGGGGAGGGGAACCAGTTCAGGACCTCTCCCTCCAAATGCTGCCATCATCGGACGGCTGAAAGAAGTTTGAAAGGACCTTGAAAGCTGATCTTTCTCAGGGCTAGGAGAGAAACACAGCTTGAGGGGGAATGGAGGTGGATGGGAAGAGTCCTGCTGACTCTCTTGGGGTTGAAGCTGAAAGTGTTAAGGTCATAAAAGCTCTGAAAACCATGAATTTCACTGTAAGTTTGGCACCAACATTTTTTTTTTTTTCACTGCAAAACCTGTGCGGAATGCATGAGGCAATTTACAGTCATTCTGTTGATCCCACTTCGAGTGCATATTTGTGTTCTGCTTTGATAATACAGTTGATTATGGGGTGTGGCCCCAGACCATACTGGAGCTCTCCTTCCTGCAACCTCCCTGCTTTCTAAAATTCTGAGAATTTCTCTGTTCTGAAGCTTATCTGGCTCAAGGATTTCACTTAAGGGATCGTAGATCTGTAGTTAAGAACCTGTGGTCCTTTCTCCAAAGCAGCCGACTGGGCCAACTCCTTTTCTCCCTTCTCTTTCTCCTGTCATGACCCATTGTTTGACGTACGGTGGTTCTCTAAGCCAAGGTCTGATGGCTCCAGCCCCAGTGCTAAGGATCGTTCTGTAGTGGAGACAGGGAGTCTGGGAGCTGCTACGAGAGCCTAGAGACCCACTTTTGCTCCTTAGGTTGCAAATTCCTTGAGTGCAAGGCTATAGCCTTGAGCCTTTGAGCCCCAGTACCCTGCACGCAGCCTGGTGTGCTACATGAACGGGAGAGGCCTGTGATGGAAAGGGGTGAACCAGAGTGACGGAAGCACCTGCGGTGGCCAGAGTTGAGGGTTATGCTTTGCTGCTGTCTTACCAGGCCCCTCAGCCATCAGAGCAAAGACGTGAAGTGAGTGCAGAGATGACCTTCCTTCTGATTTTTATTCTTTCAAAGATTTATTTGATAGAGTGCATGTGAGCATGAGTTGGGAGGGGCAGAGGGACAGTGAGACCCCGCAGGCAGATGCCCCGCTGAGCGTGGAACCCCACGTGGGGCTCAGTCCCGGGACCCTGCGATTATGAGCTGAAATCAAGTCGGACGCTTAACCGACTGAGCCACCCGAGTGCCCCTCTATTCAGCTCTTACTTGTGTATAATGTCCTTTTTCTGTTCCTGGATCTCATCCAGGACACCCCAGGACAGTTTAATCATCCTCCAGCTCCTCTTGGCTGTGACAATTTCTTCCTTTTTTTTTTTTTTTTTCCTTAAGATTTTCCTTGTTTTTGAGTATCTTGACAGTCTTGAAGAGATTGGGCAGGCACTTTGTAGAATCGCTCTTCAGATTTCAATGGTGTTCTCCTGCCTAGCCTGGGGATACGGGTTTTGGGGAGGAAGGCCTCAGAGGTGCAGTGCCATTCTCATCCTCTCATGTGAGGGGTTAGTCTTCCTTTTGACAAGGTCGTCCTGGGCCGGGGTCGTCCTGGGCCGGGGTCGTCCTGGGCCGGGGTCGTCCTGGGCCGGGGTCGTCCTGGGCCGGGGTCGTCCTGGGCCGGGGTCGTCCTTTGCTTGTTACCTTCCTTCTTCTCTTCATAGCAGGACCCCAGGCTCTCACTCACCTCTGCAGAGCTCAGAGTTGACTTTGGGCTGGCTCAGCTGTACTTTCTAGACAAGTATGGCCCGTGAAAAAACCCAGCTCAAACCCGATTCAAAAACAGAATTTCTTCCTTCTCCCTCTCTTCCTTACAATACCCAAAAGGCTTGTTTCTGCTGTGACACGATGCAGAAACTCCATCACTGTCATTAGGAACTGGTCTCTCCTATTCTGGCTTCGATTCCTCTGGGTTGGCTTCATTCTAGGCTGGCAGTCTCCAAACTTTAGAAAAGACGATTTCCTGGAAACTTCAGGATCTTTTATATAAGCTTTTGAGCTGGGATTTTCAGGGGAAGAACAGGTTGCAGTGAAAGGCTGGTGGCAGCCGCAGGGGAGGGAGGGGTTGCTGGTCTCTGTGAGGCTGGATGCTTGTTCCAGAATCGGCAGCAAGGGCTGCGTAGCCCTAAGAGCCAGGCCCGACTCATGGGCTGACTCCCTGTGCCCGAGGGGCAGCGCCAGCCCCGTGCCCACCACCTGGACGGCAGAGCAGGGAAGGGAGAGAGAAGATAGTGGGTTATCCCAACTTGACGGTTAAAAGAGAAATACTGATACATGCAGGGGATACTCTGAGAGCAAAAACCATGTATTCGGGGCTTGTTCTAGTAGGCCAGGTGTTTCTCTAAGCATTTTACATGTCCTAACTCCTGTAATCTTCAGAGCCACCCGGGGAAATACCATTGTTACCCTAATCTTACAGACCAGGGTGCCCAGACACAGAGGGAACTCATCCGTAGTCCTACTGATAAATGGGGTCCGATTTACCCTGACCCAGCATGTTCTTACCCATCTTCTGATCCTGCCTCCGGAGAACGCATTGGATGGCGAATGCCCTGGGGGCTGTGGCGTCTGGCCCAGACCTCCATCCAGGCAAGGTGTTCATTCATTATTCAGGTCTGCAGTTGCTGGACGTGCTGGCTGCTAATTACTTCTGGAGCCCCTTGCTTCTAACTGCTGTCTGTAGAAGAAAGCAGCATAGCCAGGGGTCACCGTGTTCTTGGACAGCCGCTGTCTAGGGACGGGATGATGCAGAGGTCCAAAGCCCTGGCCTTCGTAGGGCCATCCCAGCTCCAGAGCTCCCCGTGAGACGAGTCAGCATGCCCCTCTGCCTGGCATTGCTTCTCTTCCTCCCTTACAATGCTGTTCGCCAGAGCACTCCCAATAAAACTCCTTCCTGCTCACAAATACCAGTCTAAGACTGTTTCCCAGGGACCCTGATTCAAGACCCCTGGTGGTTCTTCATCTTGTCTTTCAGAGTCTAGTGTAATGGAATCATTGAGCTACTCCAGGATGAATGAAGAGCTACAGACCTTGCTCTAGGGCTGTTGAGATGAGACTTACTGACCCCTTCCCTTCCCACATCTAAGGACCCCAGTGTACGTGAAATATCTACTTAGTCTCTGCTTATAAGTCCCTCCATTAGAAAAGACTTTTCCTACCAATGGATGTAAAATTCTACCCCTCCCTATACTATCACTTTCAATCCTTTCTTTGCCTTACTTCCTATTTTCTTGCCGTAATATCAAAGATTTCCTCCTCCGTGTCTAGTATCTGCCCATGGATAGATGCATGGTGAGGTACAGCTGTATTTTATAGGAGATATCTGTAGACAATAGGGATATTTACCTATCTTGTATATTTTGCACGCACACATACATTCTTGCTCCCGTCCCCGACAGGGTACACATTCCATGAGAAGCAGTGTATCTGTTTGGCTCCCTGGTGTATCCTCAGTGCTTCTATTAGTCTCTGGCTCACACTGGGTGCTCATTAAATATCTGTTGACATGAGTAAGAGATAAAACAAACAGATTAAGGAGAGGGGGCAAAAAGACAGTTTGCAGAAAGAGTAAACTGATGGCATGGGAAACATCGGCTGCAGTCCTGTGGCACACGCATGCCACATGGGGCTCCGATGACACCTGTGCCTGCACAGGCGGCCCCCCTCCCCAGAAGCCGTTTGCACCTCCATCTTGACTCCTAGACCCCTTTCCATTGGGCAGTCTTGAGTTTGCTAATTACAAGGTCTGTGATTCTCGACAAATCACTTACTCTTTCAGGCACGCGAGCGTGTGTGTGTGTGTGTGTGTGTGTGTGTGTGTGTGTAAATTTATTTTATCTGGAAGATGGGGATTATGTGCTTTTTACCTAATAGGGACTAAATGTGACTCTGTCCATAAAGTCCTGGGAGAGGCATGCACAGAGTATATGCTTTGTAAATACTACCTCTTATTGGTTGTGGTATTTGTGGCAACACTAGGGGATGGATAATCTGTTGGAGGCTTTTTATAGACAGAATTTAGTGTCTGGAGTGGAGGTTGGACACGATGATGGCTCTGTCTCTTGTTAATTCCAAATCTGTGGCTTTGGATGACAATCTGAGTGCGGGTTAACTTTCTAACCAGAACAAAGCTCTCTTTGATCTGCATAAGGCATTTTTCCTTAGAAACCTATATAGGTCATTTTGCAATACGGTGCAGTGACGGAGTGTGAACTCTGGAGCTAGGTCACTTGGGTTCAATTTCTGGCCCTAGCTGTGATGTTGGCCAGTTATGTAACTGATTCAGTTTCTTCATCTGTGAAATGGGGATGATACAGAAGGGACTAGCTCTGCTGTGCTGTTTATCTTCATCCTTGGATATGTCTATTCGGGCAACTTGTGGGTTGGTAATACCACAATTGTCATGTGACTGTCCATCTATTATAAAGTCTCTGGACAAGAAAGTGAGGCGACACCGATGGGTTTGTAAATAAAGGCTTTTGGAACTGGTAGCACAGCCAGCTGATACTAATGTTGGTTTCTGAAGTCCTAGTAAGCGATTATTCAGAACTCCACTGTGACGGACTTTCCTGCACCTGGCAGGAGCTCTCCTTGGTTGGGTAGAAGACCGTTGCCACCAGCCTTAGCTCATCTATCAGAACCTGAGGAGACTTGACTTCTCCCTCCCCCACTATCTCCCTAGCTTGATGTCCTCTACTGTTGTCTCTGAGCTTTGTAGTGAACGGAGGTCTTTAGGATTTATGTGTTGAGACCTTCCATTCTACCAGGTCTCCAGCCTGATCTTCGGTAGGGCCACCTTGGTTCTAAGCCATTCTGGAGTCTACATTTCTTGTTTCCCCGGCCATTGTTCTTTTAACCCTTCCAAAAGGAAGATAAGCAGCTAATTGGTGAGTGTAAATCCTCTGGATCCTCTACCACACAGTGGTTGTTATGGAGTTATGTTGCTTACAAAGCAAGGATCTGACTCTGCTCTCTTCCTGCTTCTCTTTAAATCTGTGGGAAAGGCGAAGGGGATTAGCACTGCCTGTCTCCTTGGGGTGAGCAGACTGGACAGGACGTGCTTCAGTAGATGAGCTCTCAGGCTCCGATTCCTCGCCAGCGCTTGCTGGGGTATATCAGGGTGACCTAGACTGCAGGTCCGGCTCTCTGCTTTTCGAGAAGTTGTAAGAAGGAAGTCCAGTCCTGGCCAAGACTTAGGTTGGTGAAATTTGTTGACAGCTGAGGTTAACTTTCAACATGGGTGCTCCTCTGAAAGAGAAAAAATTCATGTCTTCAAAATTCTAAGTGGCCCTTCAGTTGCCTTGAGGCAGGTGGAGTTGCTCCCACCTTGCCCGCCTACATCTGGATAGGGATGGGAGCTTCGTGGCTCAGCATATGCAACTCTGTGTCGGGGGCATGCCGAACCGTGGTCTCCCCTTCTGTAAGGTGGGGTCTCTCTTGCCCTTGACAGTTCTGTGGCATCTTCTTCTGGAACCAGAACTCTCTTCAAAGGTGAACTGATGCAGAGCCATTAAGTTTGTGCTGTGTCTGCAGGCAACACTTGGGTGGTGAAAACATTTAAAAAAGGCAATGTCTCCAAAGGGTGATCTCATTCTAAGAGGTTAGCGAAGATTTTTCGCGCATTCCAGAGATGTGGGACGGCAGAGCCTTGCCACTTGCTTTTAGAGCCTGTCTGTGGCGGCTGTCAAGGTCAGGTTGCCCTTGCCATCCCTTAGTGCCCATCAAAATAGTGCACACGTAACAAAGACTGCAGCTGCTTGACTAACCTCTGCTGCACCCTGGGCTTTTTTTGGGCAAACTGCTGGAGGCTTCTTTGCCTTTCTCTGGTGTGGCAGAATCTCCTCCGCTCCCTGCTGATGAGAAGACAAGGATTTGCGGTAGATGATATCAAAGCGAAGTTGAAGGCATTACTAAAGAAAATTCTTCTCTGAGGTCACCTTCATTTCTTCTTCTCTAGACTAACGTGGTTCCTTGTGAAACCTCTCAGTACAGCCCCATCTGTCCGTCTTCAGGCACACATTTCCAATCAGCATTTAGCTCTGGTTCAACATTTGGTGCTTAGTGTTTCTACCATCATAAGATCTTTTAAATTGGTCTTTTCATTAAATGTTTTTAAATAAATTTTTTTTTTTACTATGAAAGGATTATGTGATCATGAAAGAAAACTTGGAACCTAATAAAAATAGAAAAGAAAAACCTCTGGAATCCCGACATCCATAGATAACGGTGAGAGGGAAAATTAAGACCTTAAATAACACATTAAGTTCATGAAAGATGTGGGAGTGCTCTGGCTCCATTCAGGTCTGCGTGGATCAATCAGGTTGCTCCCCAGTCTGGGCAAAAGGACTTTAATGTTAAGTATGGAATCTTACATTTTCTTATTTAAAATGAACATAGTGTAACTTTGAGAGATAGAGGTTTGTGATTCATGAGTTGCATACAACACCCAGTGCTCATTACATCAATGCCCTTAATGCCCATCCCCCACCACCTCCCCTCCAGCCGCCCTCCGTGTCTTTCCTAGAGTTAAGTCTCTTATGGTTTGTCTCCTTCTCTGATTTCATCTTATTTTTCCTTCCCTTACCCAGTGTTCATCTGTTTTTGTTTCTTCAATTCCACATATGAGTGAGATCATATGATAATTGCCATTCTGACTGCCTTATTTCCCTTAGCATATACCCTCTAGTTTCATCCATGTCATTGCAAATGGCAAGATTTCATTGTTTTGGATGGCTAAGTAATAAGGAATCTTCTCTTTCTAATTAGAATCTGTTTTTTCCTGGTTTCTTTCACTCAGAATCATTATTTCCAGATTCCTTCATGTTGTATGAATCCATAGTTCACTCCGTTTTATTGATGAGTAGTATTTAATTGTAAGAACACACCACAATTTCTGTCAGTCTTCCTCTTGGACATTCGGATGGTTTCTGGGTTTTGGCTGTTATAAGCTATGAACATTCACGTGTGTCTCTGTGCGGACGTGCTCTTTTTCCCTTGGGCAAACGCCTAGGGGTAGAATGGCAGGGTCCTATGGGAGGTGCGGGCTTGCAGCTTTTCCCAAAGAGGTTGAAGCGTTCTGCATTGCCGCCGGTGATGTAGGAGATGTGCACTTGCTCCACATTCTTAAAAACAGTCTTTAAATTGTAGCAATTCCTGTGGAATCTCACTGTGGTATCTCGATGTGGTATTATTTGGGAATAATTGCCCTAATGACTAATGTTGAACATCTTTTTATGTGCTTAATTGCCCTTCACATACCTTCTTTGGTGAAGTGTGTGTTCAAGTATATTTCCTGTTTCTTAAAAACGATGTGGTGGTTCTAAGTTCTTTATATGTTCTTGATACCCGTACTTCAGCAGATCCATGTTTCTTTTTTTTTTTTTTTTTTTTAAGATTTTATCTATTTATTTCAGCGAGAGAGAATGAGAGAGAGAGAGAGAGAGAGAGAGCGAGAGCGAGCGCATGCATGAGAAGGGGGAGGGTCAGAGGGAGAAGCAGACTCCCTGTGGAGCAGGGAGCCCGATGCGGGACTCGATCCCAGGACTCCAGGATCATGACCTGAGCCCAAGGCAGTCGCTTGACCGACTGAGCCACCCAGGCACCCCAGATCCATATTTTGATAAGATTTTTTCCCCCTCAGTCATCTTAAATCTTCAAAATATAGATCCTCCTTGACTTAAAATGGGGTTGCATCCTGATAAACCCATCATAATTTGAAAATCTTGTAAGTTGAAAATGGAGATAATACACCTAACTTACCAAACCTCCTAGCTTAGCCTACCTTAACTTGAAAGTGCTTAGAACATTTAAGTTAGCTTACAGCTGGGCAAAATCCTCTAACACAAATCCTGTTTGATAATGAAGTGTAGAATATTGCATGTAGCTTACTGAATACTGCACTGAAAGAGTGAAACGGAGTGGTTGTGTGGGTCCAGAATGGTAGTCCGTGTATTGATACCTTTGATCACGTGGTTGACTGGAAGCTGTAGTGGCTGCTGCCCTGTGTCAGGAGGACCACGGTGCACATCGCTAGCCCACGGAAACCATCCACATCCAGAACTCCAAGTATGGCTTCTACTACACCCATGTGGCTCTCACACCATCGTACAGCTGAAGAATTATAAGATGAGCTGTTGTAAGCCAGGGACTGTCTATAGATGTCTCTGGGTGAAGTTCAATGTCTTGGTTCTTTTCCTATTTAAGAAATCTCTGCCAAATTAAGATCGTGATTTTTACCCCCATTGTCTTCTATAGGTTTAATAGTTTTAGTTCATATTTAGGTTTACAATCCATTTTAAGTGTTGAATATGGTATGAAGAATGGCAATTTGTTTTTATACATACGGATATCTTACCAATGACTCTATCACATACTGGAATTGTGGTTTAATAGCAGAAATGGGGGAAGTTTCAATTTAGAATGCATATTCTATTTTTTGGGATAACAGTATATTCAAATAACAGCTTGTACAGCGTGAAGAGCTTACAAACCTCAGAGAGGACTTGAAAGTTTTGACTTATATTATATAAGTATGAGTTCTTATGGGAAACACTTCAAAAACCTATTCCATTATCCAAGTAAACATATATCCACATATTTTTAAGAAAGTAGAAATCAATATATACATGTATATTTGTCTTTTTAAACTTATTTTATAATACGCAGTTTTCCATATATTTAAATATTCTAGATCATAACTATTTTCATAACGTATCGCATGCATCTACTTATTAGCCAACTCCCTGTGTTTAACAGTTCAGTTGTTTACAATTTACAACACTAAAAAGATTGGAGAGATTCATATTTTTGTGTGTATTTCGATGACTTTCTCAGAATAAATACCCAGAAATAAATATACCTGTTAAGGGTCAGAAAAACATGAAAATTTCTGTAGGGACAAATCACTGTGTGAAAAGTTTGAACAAATTTAAAATCATAGTAGCAGTAAATAGTGTTCAATTTATCGTATACTTGACCACAGTGGGCATTATCTAAAAAAAAAATTTGCCAAATAGAATAAAATGTTAGCTCTATCGTGCATTTCTTTGATTACCAGTGGTTCTGGACTCCCCAAATATGGGGTTGTTGGGGCCATTTCTATTTACTCTTTTTGTAAGTTATCACTCTTATGGGATCAATATTTAGTGGTGGTTCACTGTGTGTGGCGCATTCTGCTGAATCAGCAGAGAACGAGAACCCATCCCTGCCGGAATGGAACTTAATGCTTGATCCTCTCCTTTCTCTAATTTAGAAAAGAAAATAAAAATATAAAAAATGGAAGGTTCTTTTTATTGACCTATAAGATCTCTTTACACTTAGAATTTTAATTCTTTGTATATGTTTATAGATTTCCTTATTTTTGTCTTTTACCTCGAAATTTGTGGTGGTTTTTTTTTTTTTTTTTTTTTTTAAGATTTTATTTATTTATTTGACAGAGATTACAGGTAGGCAGAGAGGCAGGCAGAGAGAGGAAGGAAGGCCCCCTGCTGAGCAGAGTGCCTGATACGGGGCTCAATCCCAGGACCCTGTGGTGGTTTTTTTTTTTTTTTTTTTTTTTTAAGATTTTATTTATTTATTTGACAGAGATTACAGGTAGGCAGAGAGGCAGGCAGAGAGAGGAAGTAGGCCCCCTGCTGAGCAGAGTGCCTGATACGGGGCTCAATCCCAGGACCCTGGGATCATGACCTGAGCTGAAGGCAGAGGCTTTAACCCACTGAGCCACCCAGGCGCCCCTGTGGTGGTTTTTGATGTAAGGAAGCAATATACAGAAATGTAGGAAAATTGCTTTCTCTGGTTTACTTTCTTCCTCTAAAATTTTGCTTACAAAAGTGTTCTAAATTCAGGGTCACGAATTCACATGTGTTTCTTCTAAGGTCTCCTGAGTATACTGTTTACATTTAGCCATTTAATTCATCCGAACTAGGTGTTGTTGTATGTTATAAGATAATAATTTATCTTCTTAAAATAGTTAATGGCCTATTTTTACAACATCTACTAAACAATCCTTCGTCCTACTGCATGACTAGTAATGCTACCTTTGTCACATGCTAAATGCTTATCAAGTAGATAACGTGTTAGATTCCATTTCCAGATTATTTGGTTGCACTGTCAGTCTTTATGTGTGTGCTACATTGTTACTGTGGTGTCCTATCATGTTTTATTATGGGGGAGTGCAAGTTCACTGCTGTTAGCCAAATGGTGCTAGTAGCTGCTGGCATTTCAGCTGACTCAAGTGATGGTGTGGTTTTTGTGATGTCATATTTTACCTTTTCAAAAAGGAACTTTCCCCCTTCTGAATAGAATGTATCACAAGTTTGTTGTAAAGACGTGGAAAAACTAGAAAGGCACAAAGGGAAACATCTCCCCAATTTCATCGCCAGAGATAGTGGTTTAAAATGTTGAGTCCCATACTTCTAGTCTTCTAGATATGCATATAATATGTGTATCTTATATTATCCTGCAGATAGTGACTTTTATTTATTTATTTTTTTAAAATATTTTATTTATTTATTTGACAGAGATCACAAGTAGGCAGAGAGGCAGGCGCAGAGAGGGGAGGAAGCAGGCTCCCCACTGAGCAGAGAGCCCGATGTGGGGCTCGATCCCAGGACCCTGGGATCATGACCTGAGCCGAAGGCAGAGGCCTTAACCCACTGAGCCACCCAGGCGCCCCAAAACATGACTTTTTAAAAAAGATTTTATTTGACAGAGATCACAAGTAGGCAGAGAGAGGGGGGGGGAAGCAGGCTCCCTGCTGAGCAGAGAGCCCGACTCGGGGCTTGATCTGAGGACTCTGAGATCATGACCTGAGCCGAAGGCAGAGGCTTAACCCACTGGGCCACACAGGTGCCCCATCTTAAAACATGATTTTAATGATTTCATGTGGTAAATTGGATGTATCATAACATATTATATCAGTCCTCAAGATTATTTGCAATTTTTTCTATTTAAAAATGTGCCATGATGAACATTCTTGGGTGGACTTTTCCTCCATTCCATCCTCCTTTTCCTTCTTTCCCCAGCTTTGGTCTTCTGGCAAACTGGAGAACAGTGACAATTTTGATTAGTCTGAGGGTATAAAACCCATCCCCCCAACAAGGTTATAGCGGTCACAGAAGTCAGGTTATGAGATGGAATCCTAGAGTTATACTGTCTTGAGTTTGCCTTCCTAACTGGGTTGTCCTATCTATAAAACGTGGATGATCTCAGAGATTAAATATAAATTTCTTGGATCTGTGCTTGACACACTGAAAGTTGAAAACAACTGGCAGTTTATATTAATATTAGCAGGAGAACGTTAAAAGCATCTTGAGGAGCTGCTGTGAAAATTCCGATGGATTAAAAGCCGCCTCCAAAAATCCAGCGAACTTTGAGGGTCTGTCAGCCTTACTGGGACAACCGGAAACCTGTGTGGAGGGCGGACAGCTGGAAGCAAACCTGGTTTGTCCTGAGGGAAGAGGAGGAGGAAGGTAAAGGAAACAAGGGAGTTCCCAACAGGCGCTTGAGGTGGAATTGACCTTGAAAATCTCCAGGCATGTATCTGATTACTCCTCATAGTAAATTTCTAGGAAGAAATGACTGAGTCAAAGGGTATCCGTAAGTTTAGAGCATTGTACTTTCCAAAATCTGATTTGGGAGCATCGTGGCTCCTACAGCGTGCCCTGCTCGCGAGCCGTGTTGGGAGCTGGCGGCTGACAAATGGAAAATGTGGTCAAGAGGCTGTAAGAGCATGAAGACAGCCGGGTCAGGAGTCTCCACGCACTGGTCTTAAACAGGAGGCCCCTTTATGCTCCCCGAACTGCCCCATGAAACTCTTCTCCTGTTGGCCCTACACAGCATCTCAGCCCAGTTCCGCACATTTGTCAGCTTTTTGGCTGGGAATCACATGTAGGTGTCTTGCTGCTTGCTGTTAATATTTTTTTTAAAGATTTTATTTATGTATTTGACACAGAGAGGTCACAAGTAAGCAGAGCAGCAGGCGGCGGGGGGGGGGGGGGGGGGGAAGCAGGCTCACCGCTGAGCAGAGAGCCCGATGCGGGGCTCGATCCCAGGACCCTGGGATCATGACCTGAGCCGAAGGCAGAAGCTTAACCCACTGAGCCACCCAGGCGCCCCTTCCTGTTCATTTTTTTTTTTTTTAAGATTTTATTTATTTGACACAGAGAGAGATCGCAAGTAGGCAGAGAGGCAGGCAGAGAGGGGTGGGGGAAGCAGGCTCCCTGCTGAGCAGAGAGCCTGATGCGGGGCTCAATCCCAGGACCCTGAGATTATGACCTGAGCTGAAGGCAGAGGCTTAACCCTCTGAGCCACCCAGGCGCCCTGCCTGTTCATTTTTTAATTTCACATTCTCTTCACATTTTCTCTTCCTTTAGCAGGTGTGCTGAGCTGCAAGGCCAGCTGCCTAGACCCCTGGTCTCGGGGGGGCTCCTGGGAGAGAGGGGTGCATGCTGTTCTCAGACACCTTCCATTCCTGGCACTTGAGCTGTGCAGCGAGCTCAGGCTTCAGGGGTTTCTCCAAGCTCACGAGTGCTTCCCTTGGCTCTTCAGTGGGTGACTATAGCCTTTCCTCCTGATGGAGAGAGTATGTTTTCTTTCTTAACCCCAATACTGCACTCTCTCCCTAGGGGTCTCCAGCTTCCTTACAGTCTCTCTGGAGGTGGAAGGGAGGCACTGCGTGGAAGTGGAGGTGTTTATGCTTTCAGAGCTGAGTTCCTCCTTTCCAGGAAGTTCTTCAGGGTCAGCTGAGCCTTCAAGGTCAGCTGAGCTCAGGATGGGCTCCAAGTATAGACTTGTCCTCAGATGCAGATCTAGTCCCCCATTCTGCCACTTCTGGCACCCAGTGTCACTGGAAATTGGAGCTAATGAGACAGAAGACTGGAAAAAATAGAGTAAAAATGAAGGAGAGATCAGTACACAAAATGTGGGTCATCACCCATTTCAAAATGCTTTGAAATTACTGGAGGAAACTCAGGTTCACAAGGTCAGCTGAGTTTTTGTAACATAGTAGAAAGGTACCACCACTCATTAGAATTCCCATTAGATCTCTAAAGGAGAAAAAAGCAATTGCTTGGGAGAAGTAACTTTTTCTGGAATGGAGATAAAGTGCTCCCTTGGCCCTTACGCAGAGCCCTGTATACCGTAGAGAACAGTGTCCTCAACAACATCTTCAAAGTCAGTGTCCCTCATTACATTCTGTAATGTGAGCCGGTGGTATAAACATGAAATGCAATTCAGTGAGAGCGGTTCTGTTAGGGGGACTAGACAGTGGCATCCAGACTAGGGAAGCACCAATTTGACAAAATAGATCGATGTGGGTATAAATACTAAATACTAAGCAAAACCCCCAAAACCAAAACCAAAACCAAAACAAAAAACCCCAAACCAAAAAACCCAGTTAATTGACCTATAATAGACACACAGGAATTACATATACTTGAGGTGTACAATTTGATGTTTTGATATTCATTTTGAAATGATCACAACCAAGCTAATTAACATATCCATCACCTCATATAGTTTTCTCTGTGTGTGTGTTGAGGGTAATTAAAATCTACACTCTTAGCCAATTTCCAGTATATAATACAGTTTGATTAACCCTAGTCCCCCATGCTCCAGAACTTACTCCTCTTGCAAAACTGAAACTTTATATTCTTTAACCAAGAACTCTCCCCTCTCCCCAGTACCTGGAAAAACCACTGTTCGAGGTTTCTAGAAGTTTCTGTTTCTGAATTTGACTGTCTTACATTGTGCATATGAGATCAAATGAATATAAATACAGAGGAAAAGAGACTGCCCGATTGTCCTTTGTAAATACTGCGTCTCTTTAGCTAGGTTTTGATACAGTTAAGCATCAGTGACTTCAAGGTTGTTCTTTTCAGTAATAGCTGAAGAACAGGTAAGCCATGCTGCTGGCTGAACACTGACCCACATGACTAACAGCTAAGCAGGGAGTAGGGTTGATGGTTTGTGGAAGTTAAAGCCTAACAGGACACTTGCTGCATGGGAAGCTCCCCTGTTCCCACTTGTGATTGGGTGGAGTCCAGGCAAGGCTTAGACTCCTTTTGAGTCCTAGTTTCCGGTTTGCTCCAGCAGCTGGAGAAATGGGTAAAGGAGGCCCTCCATTTACACCCCGAGAATGTCTACCTCAAGGAGAATGGCCCAATCCGTAGATCGGGGACAGTCCCTACAAAAACTGTAGGTTAACTATTTTATATGTGTTATTTTTTTCACCCATTCAATAATTAGTACCATCTGTGCATTTGGCACATTAAAAATGTTTTATTAAAAATGGTACTGGGTGCTACAGCATAAATTTTTTTGACCTCTTTGGAGTTTGGCACTGGCACACATTCTTTCAAAGTGGGTCAACTATTTTTCAATGAACAGACACTCAGAGTAGAACTATTACTTGTGGGGGATCTGCTGTCTTTTGACATATGAGGTTCTCATGCTTTCAGAATGTGCGGGCCATTGCCAGAGGCCATACTACTGTAGCTTTAGCTTGCAAAGCTTCAGAGATGTTAAAACAAAACAAAACAAAACATTTACTTGGCCCATTAAAAAAATCTTCAGGGGGCGCCTAGGTGGCTCAGTGGGTTAAAGCCTCTGCCTTCAGCTCGGGTTGTGATCCAGGGTCCTGGGATCGAGCCCCACACTGGGCTCTCTGCTTGGCAGGGAGCCTGCTTCCCCCTCTCTCTCTTCCTGCCTCTCTGCCTACTTCTGATCTCTCTGTCAAATAAATAAATAAAATCTTAAAAAAAAAAAATCTTCTGAAGACTCCCACTGTGCAAACACTTTTTTTTTTTTTCTAAAGATTTTATTTTATTAATTTGACAGAGATCACAGAGCAGAGCGCCCCATGCGGGGCTCGATCCCAGGACCCTGAGATCTGGACCTGAGCTGAAGGCCTCTGAGCCACCCAGGCGCCCATGTGCAAGCACTTCTATGATTACACTGCATGTATTGTAACTTGTCAGTCAAATTAGTTGCATTCATAGAATCTGGATGCTGAGTGATGAACACCAACGAGGCCTTCGTCCCAGCTCCCTCAGGACTGTCTTTGCCTCAGTGGACTTTAATGCAAAAAATTTTTTTTAACTGTTAACAAAGACAACTTAAATTTGAAAATGGAAGGAAAACCTTCTGGGATTTGTCCTACAAAATTCCATCTAGCTTTCTTTTCCCCCTCCTCTTGACTTCCTGGCTTCTCTTTATCTCTTTTCCTTAGGTGATAGGGCTGAGGATTTCTTGGCTGCAGGAAAGCCACAGAAGTTCTAAACTTGGCTCACCCTCAAGATCAACCCAGGAGTCTTGCTGTGCTTGTCTTGGGTTACGCAGGTATCCGTCAGTATCTCCCAGCATGGAAAAATAGACACATGGAGTTGGTGGGTACCATCAACTCTTTTTTTCATTTTATTTATTCGACAGAGATCACAAGTAGGCAAAGAGAGAGAGAGAAGGAAGCCGGCTCCCTGCTGAGCAGAGAGCCCGATGTGGGGGCTCGATCCCAGGACCCTGGGATCATGACCTGAGCCGAAGGCAGAGGCTTTAACCCACTGAGCCACCCAGGCACCCCAAGAGAGAAGTCCTACTTTCTGATACAAGAGTCGTGCTTCCAAGAGCTTCTCCAATCCATCCACTTGCCCCTTGTCCACACCTATTCGGTGCGAGTCGCCTTGTCTCTGACCTGGAGGAGTTCATGGACACCTGAGTGAGAATAAGCTCATTGTGTTTGCCCGATTTCCAAGATGATTCCTAAGTGGAAGAGTGGCAAACATCCTAGAATATTAAGTTGGCTACCACTCACAATATTCCTTGGAATTCTGCCACTTCTTGGATAAGGTGTAGGTGTGAAAACACTAGTAATTCTTTGGTGGTATTTCTACTGGAGTGATAAGCTGAGAAGAGTAATTGGGGATTTCTAGCAAGATTCCAAAAGGTCATTTTATTTTTAAAGAGTCAGTCTTCCGCTCAGAAATAGGAGATCTAACAAAACTTTCATTTTTTGAGTACAAGCAAACAGAATATTATATATTTTTGTATTAATTTTGTTCAGAAAAAATTATAGCTGGTACCACTGTATAGTCTGTATTCTGTGTAAGAATTTGCAAATATTTAATAACAAAAGATGGAATTCTTCTCATACTATCATTTCCCAAAGATGGTCATGCTTAATCATTTGAGATATTTTTCTAAGTTTTTCCCCCCTTGAACTTACATTTTTTTGTTTTGCTGTAATTACTATCCTTATTTGTATTAGTGTAAAGATGCTCTTTGCTAATTTGCCTGTATGTCTTGGATCTCTCTCTATGGGCACATCTAATTGTGTATCATGGTGTTCAAGAGTTGCCTTGTTCTCCATGTGGATCAACCATGGTTTATTTAATCTTTGGATTGAAGGGAATTTGTGTTATTTATGTCTTTTCATTCACACTTTCCATAGCGTGGGAGTGCTTTTAAAGGCGACATTCCTAGGAGTAGAAACATGGTTCAGTACACTTTTTTTTTCTTTAAAGACTTCATTTATTTGACAGAGACACAGTGAGAACAGGAACACAAGCATGGGGAGTGGGAGAGGGAGAAGCAGGCTCCCCGCTGAGCAGGGAGCCCGATGTGGGGCTCGAACCCACGACCCTGGGAATTATGAATTGAGCCAAAGGCAGCCACTTAACAACTGAGCCACCCAGGTGCCTGGTTCAGTACGTTTTTAAATGGTTTTCCAGTGTACATCTCCTCCACCAGTGGCCCTGTGTACTCCCATCCTTGTCAACACTGGGCATTATACATTTTCCAAAATTACCAAACTGGTACAGAATAAAATCATATCCCTGTTACTGAGGTATTCAGGGTGAAAAAAATAAAATTAATGACATCTGATGGAGGGGAAGAAAATCCACATCTGAAGCCTGGATGACAAAGTTTGGGGGAACAGTTTTGTATCTTTAGGGTGTTATTAGGGCATTTGAAATTCAGTTGCTCTTTGAAACTAGGTAAGTTAGGAATTGTTTTGTACTATACATTTTTTAAAAATTTTATTTGAGAGAGCGTGCACGTGTGAGCCTGGGGAGGGGCCGAGAATCTCAAGTAGACTCCTCGGTGAGTGCAGAGCCTGACACGGGGCTTGATCTCATGACCCTGAGATCATGACCTGAGCCTAAACCAAGAGTCATATGTTTAACCAACTAAGCCAGCCAGGTGCCCCGTAAGTTGGGGATTTTTTTTTTTTTTTTTTTTTTACATTAATGTTATTATGTAATCACCACTCAGAGTAAACTGCTCTGCTGGACACAATGCTGCCATCTAGGAGGTGCTCGATGACGACATACTTCTTCCTTTCTGGGTTTGCCCCTGGTAAAAGGAGAGAATGAATGACAGACCTGCTATGAACCTGCTTTCCAGGATCCTAGGGTCTCAAACATGAAAGATTAATCACGGTCAATTATATAGTTATTAATCTAGGAAAGTGCCTTGCGTGCAGGTGGATTTATTGACGGTCTGCTCCAAAGCTGTACTGTGGGTATGAGTGATGTACGTATGAGCAGGTAATTAGGACTCGCCGTAAGAGATGCTATAACAGGAACATTAACAATTCACTAGGTCTGTAATGGAGCAAATCCCCAATGTCTGTCCTGTTTTTACCCACTATTCCATGCTCCTGATAAAAATAGTATTTAAAAAATGCTATTGGACTATTGGAATGGAGTTTTCATGTCTGATGTTCTATAATACACCGTATACATGCACAGTGTCCATTTTTCTGTCTGCCTAAGACCAGCTCCACACTCCTCTACCGTGGTGGTTTCCTGCTTTTCGGATTCTAAGCCAGAGATCCTTGACAAGTCATTTGGAAATGTTACCTTTGGAAGGTGTACTGGTTAGCTACAGACTTTTGTCTCCTAACCCCCGAAGAAAGAGGAGGGCCATCGTGCTGGTCTTCCATTTTAGGCTACTGATGACCCTTTCCCAACCAGCGGTCCATGTGGAAGGTGGCTGTTAACTTTTCTGAGGGAACTTAAGTCATCATCCCTTATTAGTCCCTAGTCTGTACTGTGTACCAACAACTGTTTTCACTAAGTGATGGCAGCATTAATTGGGGGATAATGAGCATTAATTGGGGGATAACGAGCCCCTCCTAATTACAAGTGAACACGATTCCTTACCCTTGTTAGATGATCCCTTACAGATAAAGGGCCACTGAGGGAAGGCTGGGACAGACACAGGATGGCAGCATGGAATACGTTTTTAACCTGCTTCTAAGGAGTTGTTTAATTAACATGAGATCAGCATACTTGAAGGCTTGAACAGGTGCAAACACACACACTTGTAACCAGCTGTGTAATTGACCGTAGGGTAACAAGCCGGGCCTGAGGATACAGACCTCACTAATCACCTACTCCCCTCCTACCTGTGGCTGTAATAAAGCCTGCTGTCTTTAGTGCAGGATTCTATGAAACTATTGTAAGACCCTATTATGTGGGGATGAGTTTAAATTCAAGGTCTTTGAGCAAAAGTTTGTAAATGGGTTCATTTCTGCCCCCTACATACTGGAAACACTGTTCCTTCTTTTTCTGGTTTTTGTTTTGTGTTGTCTTGGGCTTTTGTAACCTTACTAAACATCTGGGGTTTGTGTGGCTGTTGTATATGGTTGTGGGCAAATAGGCCTCCAGGTTCAGATCTCAGAGCCAAAGAGCTCTGGAGTTCTGTGAGCCTTTAGGAGCGGCTGTGGAGTCTCGGGATTGGCAGATCGCAGTGCGGTGTCAGTCCTGCCTGTGAGCAGTTTTTTGTGAAGTCTTATTGGCACACAGCTACGCTCCTCTGTACGTGTATTGTCCAGGCTGATTTGGTGCTACAATGGTAGAGCCGGGTAATTGTATCAGAGACCATATGATTCAGGAAGCTGAAATTATTTACTGTCTGGTGCTTTATAGAAAACATCTGCTGACCCTTAATCAAGGGTAGAATTTTACGATATCCTTGCACGTCTCTGAACACCTCCAAGAAGAAACCGTCTTCCAAGCAGCGAATGGCATTAAGATAATTCTGATTCTGTGATGTGAGGAAATTGCCTTAGTGACTCACTTTCTCATTCAGGTTCTACCCTCCAGAGTCATGTAAACTAGATCCAGGCTCTCTCCAATAAGATCCTTCAAATATTTAAAGACCGTCCTTCTCTTTCTCTGCTAAATAGTTCCTCTTTGAGCTTTCCCTCAGGTGGTGGCTCCCCCAGGTCCTTTATCAACGCAGCTGCTGCTTTCGTTCTGTAAGAGGTTGACCAGCATTCCTTGAAAAACCATGGTTCTGAATACTTTGAGAATCTGACAGAAGTTGTGGGATCTTCCTTAAAAAAGACTCCATAATGTTACATACAATTTTGAGATTCATAGATTCTTAGTAGCAAATCTGTCAGTTGATTCTTTTTTTTTTTTTTTTTTAAAGATTTTATTTATTTGACAGAGAGAGAGCCCAAGTAGGCAGAGAGGCAGGGGGAAGCAGGCTCCCTGCTGAACAGAGAGCCTGATGCGGACTCGATCCCAGGACCCTGGGAACCGTGACCTGAACCGAAGGCAGAGGCTTTAACCCACTGAGCCACCCAGGCGCCCCTGTCAGTTGATTCTTTCTAAGCCTCTGTCTGCACAATGTCAGCTCACACTGAACGCGATGTTCACTCCAGACGGATACCACTGCAAGGAGAGCAAGACGTGTTCCACATAGCAGACTTAAGACAATTTAGCCTTAGGAATTTTATCTCCTGTAGATCTCATCAGCAACCCAAATCCCCAAATCTTGTTTCTGTACTTCTGTTTCAGCATAGATTCTCCTGTCCTTCTGCAAATGAAAATTTTGATCTGAAAGCAGCATGTCCTGGTGGTTCTTATTAAGTTAGGTTTAGCCCACGGTCTTACTCTGTCACCCTTTTGTGCCCTAACTCCATCTCCTGTACTTGCTTTTCCAAGATTTATTACCTGCAAATTAGGTACAAATGTAATTTCTTATTTGCCTAAACCATTGACAAAATTGCTGAAAAAGACAAAACTGTAGGGTTATACCATGGCTTTGAAGCCAGTCCCCAGGCTTGAGGTCTTTCCATTAATTAGCTGCTCTACTAGATCCAATTCACTTTATATCCTATTCAGTTTCTCCCAGATTAATGTTTCTCTTTAGGTGAAATCTGACTTTTATTTTACTTTATTTTTTAAAAGATAGATTTTTTCTTTGAGAGAGCAAGCGCATGTGCACAAGCAGGGGGAGGGGGGAGACGCAGACTCCCCACTTAGCAGAGAGCCTGATGTGAGACTCAATCCTAGGACCCTGGGATCATGACCTGAGCTGAAGGCAGAGGCTTAACCGACTGAGCCACCCATGTGGTCTAGAATCTGAGTTTTAAAAATTTGTTTCTAAATACTTTTTTCTTTCAGTAGATGGGGATGTAGGCTTCAGTCTAGTTCCTGCTCTGTCACAGTGCCTGGCTTCAGTTCATCACACAGTGGCTTCTTGACTCATGGTCCATCTCCTTGACGACCACACAAGCTTCACGGGAGAAACTTGACATTGCGGTTCACCCCTCCCCTCAGCCCAGACGAGTAGCATGGGACACTCTAGATGCTCCGTATGTATTAGGGAACCCAAGAAGCCATCAGCTGTAAGCTGTACAATTACTTCATAGGCCACTAAGAAAAAGCACTGCATATTAACTTATGACACATGCCGAGATATTAATGAAAAAGTATATCCTTGTTCCAGAGTTGTTAAAATGAGAAATGATGGGCACCTTTAAAATCTAGGAATTGTCAAATGAAAGGGAGGGTTGGTGATCTTATGATAATGATTTTCAAGGTTTAGCTAACATTTCATCTCAAATCAAAATCAAATCGCAAATATTTGAGTAATTTACAAGCATTTTTCTGGTCGGGTGCTTCCTTCGCGTTGGCCCAGATCATCCCACCTTGGGGCATTCCTTCTCACATCCCCTCAGCTGTAGAAACTAAGTCTGGCAGCACAATTTAGGACTTAATTATATGCTGCCTTTTATTGATCCCCGTTATTTCTAGCGGAATAGCAGTCTTGCCTCCAAGCTAAATTATAAGCCCCTTGAGCATTGGAACACTTTAAAAAATTACATATTCACAGTCGTTCCCCTTTCTATTAGCTAGAGAAGAGACATGGCAATTTAAGGGCTTGCAAGACTGAACATTAAGAGTAGAGGAGCCCTCAGAAGGCTTTTAGACAGATGGGTAAAAAGTCAGTAGAGATGAGCGGATTGAAGGGATGTATGGGAAAATGTAACAAAAAGGAAGTTTGGAGGCACTCGGTTTTAGAGGCTGCTTGTGACCTAGATCAAAGGGACAGGAGCCAGGGGGTAGGTTTAGGAGCGAGAAGTTGCAGATGAAGAGTGAAAGGGGAAAGAAGGAAGCTCCTCATCTTTTACTTCCCTGGGCAAGTAGGAAAGAGGCAGTAAGGAAAGTGGGGGACCACATGAGAAATGGAAGAAGCCAGGCTTCTGTAATCCTAGCAGCTTCATCCTCTGCTTTTTCTTCACCTTCTCAATGTTGTGGGGAGTTAAAATCCCAACGAGGCCATGTATTTCTATCAATACCTACTTCCTCTTGTCCGTGCCCCCACCTTTCCCGCTACTTATCTGAGCAACCAACACCTTGCATAGGTAGGTCTTTCTTTTCTTTGAGATTTTACCTATTTGACAGACAGAGATCACAAGTAGGCAGAGAGGCAGGCAGAGAGAGAGGGGGAAGCAGGCTCCCTGCCGAGCAGAGAGCCCGATGCGGGGCTCGATCCCAGGACCCTGAGATCATGACCTGAGCCGAAGGCAGAGGCTTTAACCCATTGAGCCACCCAGGCGCCCTTAGGTAGGTCTTTCTTTGTGAGACCTGTCTTTTTCTAGATTTAGACATGTTCTTGGCATTATGGGGGAAAGAATGGGTAATACAAAGGGATAAGGGGAAGAGGAAGAAGCTTCTAATTTTGGATCCCTTTATTTTTTGCATCTGCTAGGATCTTTGCATAAGATCTTTCATTTAATCCTAAATGAAATCACCCTCTTAAAGCCTTTTGATACTTGGCCAAGATCTCAAAGAGATCTAGCAGAACTGTCATTGCAAACTCAAGTCTGTCTGGTTCCAGAATCCGTGCTGACACTTGACTACACCTCCTTGCCATTCAGTAGAGTAGAACTCCCTCCTGAATATGAAAGATGTATGCTTTTATGTGCTCTTGTATTTCCTACCTAGATATTTTTTTCATCACTTAAAGGTTTGCCAATTAGGTTTTTAATGTTTATTTATTTGACAGAGATCACAAGTAGGCAGAGGCAGGCAGAGATAGAGAGAGGAGGAAGCAGGCTCCCCGCTGAACAGAGAGCCCAGTGCAGGGCTTGATCCCAGGACCCTGGGATCATGACCTGAGCTGAAGACTGAGGCTTTAAACCCACTGAGCCACCCAGGCGCCCCGGTTTTTAATGTTTAATTGCACAAGTTATACAAGCTCGGAGTAAAAACAATTGGGAAGTGCTGATAAGCAAAATAAGATCATTCACCATCCTCTGTGCCATGACTTTTAAAACCATAAGACAGAAAAAACCATCCCCCTTCATTTTAAAATTATTCTGAACGTGAATATAAGCCTAAGTGCTCACGTGGAGGCAGATACTTGGCTTAATCCATCCATGGCCTAGAATTCCATCCCTGGACCAAAAGACTAGTTTTCAGCCTTCTTGTTGTGGGGACTGTGTTTTGTTTTGTTTTCTTCCCTAATGAGCAATTGGACTAAAGGATCAGGTTTAATTATAACTAGAGTCCCTTTCTGTGTGTACATCACTGCAGACCTAATTGCAGCCTGGCATCC
Organism: Martes martes; assembly: GCF_963455335.1. Taxonomy (NCBI): domain Eukaryota; kingdom Metazoa; phylum Chordata; class Mammalia; order Carnivora; family Mustelidae; genus Martes; species Martes martes. The sequence continues at coordinate 139,302,654 of NC_137893.1, forward strand.
CTGCTGTGGCCCGAGTGGTCATTAGCTTGCTGATAACGGACTGTTCTTGTCAACAAGGCCTCATTAACCATTGTTTTTTCAGCAAAATAGTTGTAAGTGTTTGAACTTGTGATTGAGGACGCACTGGGCTGACGGTACGGAGGGGAACTTGACTTGGGCGGGTAGAGGGCTGGAAGCAGGGACCTCTGGCCCAGGTGAGGGCTGCTATCCAGGCCAGCTGCGGCCCCGGGGATGCGCTGGGACAGGTAGAATTCTGACCTGAGAGCCAGGGGGCCAGCCTTCCCAGCTCGGCTCTGTAGCCGACTCTGGGCTAATCACCGGCTTTTTATTCCTAGCTCCTCCTCTGAAAACGAGAAGGTTTTATTTGATGAGTAGTAAGATAACCTTTGCCAATTTAAAAATTTTGCATGGTGTTTGTGCGATTTTCTCTTTTTTTGTATTCATGATTTTATCTTAGGTTCTACACTAGAGGGCAGTGGTACATTAATATTACAAACTACGAATGCTCTTGGTACCGCACTCTGCTGGAATTCATGAACATTTGTGTCACTAGGGGACCTTATGTGCTTATACAAAATATAAAAAGCTGTTCCATAGCCAATTGATGTTACTTATCTTATGTCTTTGGAATATTTCCTATTGGGAAGCACGTTACTTTCATAAATGAACTTTTTCTCTTCTTAGTTCTAGTTAATAGAAAATCTTCTGTTGCAGACCCCAGGTGGCTCAGGCTGTTGGTCCGACTCTGAATTCGGTTCAGGACATGATCTCAGGTTCTGGGATTGAGCCCCGTGTCAGGCTTTGCGCTCAGTGTAGAGTCTGCTTGTCCTTCTCCCTCTGTTCCTTCCCTGCTCTCTGTCTCTCTCTAGAATAAAATCTTTCTTTAACTGAAGAAAAACATACTTACCTACTTTAAGCCATTGGTCTTACAACACCACAGAAAATTTTGTCCCTTTTCTCTGGTGAGGCACTCCAAATATTTCATAGAATCCTATTACTGAAGTTATAATTACCATTGGTTGGTAATCGGTAATTGAATACTCTAACTTGATCTATGTATCCATCACTGTGCCATGATATTTATATTACTTTAATCCTCACAATAAACTCTAAGGGAGATTGCATTTTATTTGCCCTTATTTTAGAGACTCAGACCCAAATCACTTACCCAGTAAGCAGTGAAGGTGGGATCTGAATCTGGGTCTCTCTGATTAAAATCCCTGCCATTAGCCGCAACACAACACCTCCTTTCATAGATGTGAAGACCAGGACCCAGAGATGGTAAGCAACTTGTTCTAGGTCACACAGCAAAATTGGAAGAATAGGAACTAGATTCTGTCTTTAGAGAATGCGTTCAGGTTTTCTGTGCACTACAGTGTCGTACACTTGAGACATTGTCATTGACTCTCTGAGTCCTCTTCTCCTGATTTGAAATGTTCCCTTTTCCTTCATTGTTACTCCGATCATTTCCTTGCTCTCCTGTCATGTCCTCTGAGTATATAGTCTTAATTTGCTGCATCCTTTCTAAATTATAAAACTCAGAATGCAAAACAATGCTCTTTTGAAACCATATAGATGGCATCAAGAGTGTACTTCCTGTCATTCGGACTTAATTTGCATTGTCTAAGTTTGCGTTAATATTTTGGTATAATGTTGGCCTATTTCAAGCCCCCGAGCAGTCTGCCTAGTAGATCTGGTATCTTTACTCAGCATCTCTTTTGATCTGTGAGGCACTTCACATATCCTTCTGATAATGTATATGGATACATATATGCAGGTATAAAAGTTGGAATATGTTTTTGCTAATTGCATCCCAAACAGTCCTCAGTCTTCTGCCAATCTTTGGGACATAATTACCTTTTGGAAATGGCCTTACCAGAAAGTTCTGTTCCGTGACATAAACAGAATAGCTAATTTAACCAGCAGAATTTGTTCCTTCCATATCACTTTTATCGTAGGAATTATTTCCCAGTACATTTTTTGGATTGTAGTTTAAAAATGTTTGCCACATCTAATGCAATCGGGATGTTCTTCAAAAATTAGCAATGAATGAAATTTTATAGATTGACGTCAGTAAGGCTAATTGCCAGTTGATAAAAATCAGTGTTTACGGGGCACCTGCGTGGCTCAGTGGGTTAAAGCCTCTGCCTTCGGCTTAGGTCATGATTCCAGGGTCCTGGGATCCAGCCCCGCGTCGGGCTCTCTGCTCAACATGGAGCCTGCTTCCTCCTCTCTCTGCCTCCCTCTCTGCCTACTTGTGATCTCTGTCTGTCAAATAAATAAATACAATCTTTAAAAAAAAAACAGTGTTGATGTTTGATATTGAATCTTTTTGAATGATAATCAGACAAGTGTTAAATTTAAAATGTAGTGGACTTAGTTTTTTCCCAGTAAGGAAACACTTTTAGATTTTTAATCATGTTTGAAGCCCATTGACCTATAATCCTGGTGACACTATCACCTCACTGTTTAGACAGTTTTCTATGCTGTAGTCACAAACCCTAATGGCAACAGGACCTCTGGATTGTATTTCTCTTACTTTGCTGTCATCTGTCCACCAGGCAACTGCTACACGTGGGAAAATTCCCAGTTCATTCATCTCCTATTTTCTTCTTGAGCTTCAGACTCGCTTTCTCCTCTTTCTGCAGAGAATGTTCACCTTCTTGTCCTAAGGGCACATACAGTTCTGCCTGCTGTTCTCAAACCAAAATATCTCCAGCAGCAGTGTCGAGAACATGATTCGTTATGTTGTCTCTTCTTTGATGGCCTAAGGTGGAAATTTCTCCCTGGTTTCGGTGTAGGAGAAATGCGCTCAAACTGATCTTTGTTCTCCTGGATCCTTGACTCTTTGGGGGTCATGAGTACAAAGAGGTTTAAAGCCAAGTTGGTGGTCTTCTTCTGGTCCCTCATGGCATCATCTTATTTTTTTATAATTATTTTTTTTAGCTGGCCTCATTTTTAACTATTATTTTACCTTATGGTATTTATTTTTAAAGATTTGAAAGAGAGAAAGTAAGAGTAAGAGAGAGCATGAGCTTGGGGGAGGGGATGAGGGAGAAGCAGACTCCCCTGCTGAGCAGGGACCCTGGGATCATGGATCATGACCTGACTGACTGAGCCCCCCCAGGCGCCCCTACCTGATGTTACTTAAACATACTGCATGGTGTGCATTTTTATAAGCATCTGTAAATCTTTTTGTCACTAGGAGGGTATCAGTGAGTAAAAACTGAACACAGGGATCCGTCCTGTTCTGTTTACATCACCTCCTGCTTTGCTGGTCTCTTTGAGGCTTAAAACATGACTTCTTTCTTTCTTTCTTTTTTTTTTTTTTTTTTTTTTTAAAGATTTTATTTATTTGACAGAGATCACAAGTAGGCAGAGAGGCAGGCAGAAAGAGAGGGGGAAGCAGGCTCCCTGCTGAGCAGAGAGCCCGATGCGGGGCTGGATCCCAGGACCCTAAGACCATGGCCTGAGCTGAAGGCAGAGGCTTAACCCACTGAGCCACCCAGGCGCCCCTAAAACCTGACTTCTTTTGAATCCCCTCCATCCCTCCTTCCTTAGAGCTGATCAGGCTGCAGAAGCTGTCCGGTTGTGATGCTGGAGTATCGCACACTGCGGGGAAAGGGAACTGTGGTCTTCTGTCTGGGAAATTTAGGACTGCGTTTGAAGAGCGATGATGAACTCGCACCCTCCAGATCTCTGGCCACTTGGTGAAGTCAGTTCCCCCCCACTCCCAATCTATTCTTTACCTTATTATTATGCCTGGACTAACTCTTTACCAGTTTACTGGACAACTCCTAGAATTATCTTGTAAATGACTTTCTTGTCTTCAGACCAGCAGTTCTCTAATTGGGACGTGCATCAGACTCCCCAGAAGGATCGTTAAAACAGATTCCTGGGGGCCACACTCAGAGTCTCTGATTCAGTAGGTCTGGGGCAGGCCCGAGAACGTGCATTTCTGACATGGCTCCCGCTGTGGCTGTGGCCCTGAGGACCAGTGCTCTAGACCGCTGTCTTCTGCACCCTATGTGCTGCTGCTTGGGTACAACACTGACGTCTTCTCAAAAACCTTCACTGGCCCTTCGTCATGTACTTGATCTATTTTCACATTTGGAATATTCTACCGAGTGCTCAAGACCCCTAAAAATACCTTAAATGCCACTGGTCTCTTTCATTCCTCACTGTTTTTCCTTAGTCGTGATTGATCTACTCCTTCTCCAGAGGTCTACTCCAGCAACACCCACTTCATGAAGCTCTGTCTGATCTAGTCCCAGTTTTAAGTGAGCACTAGCCCTCTTTTATTCTTCTAGTGCTGGGAGCGCCATGCCCTTATTTACTCGCATGCTTCTCTTGTCTCATTGACTGCATTTAACAACCTCTGAAACAAGGAGCAAGGACTCTGAATCTCTAGTATATGCTTTTTACCTGGAAAGTCGTCTTTAAAATTCGACTAGCTACTTACATGGAGATTTTGGGGGACGAGGGCACAGAGAATGAATGTTATTATAAAACACTGGAAGAATTCCCTTCAGATCACATTTCTTCTAAAGCAAAAATAACATTGCCCATTTTCATTAACACAAATAAAATATTTCACAAAACAGATAATAAGCAATTAAGGAAAAAAGACCCCACATGAACTCCTCATGCCGTAGGATTTCAACTGAACTGTAATTTTTGTCTCCTCTTGATTATTGCCGAGGTTTATTAATTAAATATTATAGCCAATTTATGGACCAAATTATATAGATGACAATCTAGCATAGAAGTATTCTGTACGTTTGCCAACTTGTCGATAATAAAATGTTCTGTTTTGATATAGAAAGATGACTATATTAAGATAGAATGGCCATGAAATACTTTCGTGGTATTTTTATAGGGGTTGCCTGTATAAAGGAATTTTCCATCAGATGTATTTAGAAAATTCTAGATTAAACAGTATTAAGTTTTACTGAACTCCAGGACTCCCCAGAGTCCATAATGTGCTAATGTATTCTAGGAATCTTTGAAAGAGAGCATACAATGTCAAGCTTTTTTTTTTTTTTTTTTTTTTTCAAAATAGATTTTAATTTTATTACATTTTTAATCTGCTTCGCAGCTCAGTGATAAGTCTGCTTGCATCACTATCTGGGAACCCCGGCACAAAACTGTAAATGTTTGGAGGAAAGGCGGTTGCCATTGCAGTGACCCAAGTTCAACGAAGTGGGGTCACTAAGCGTTCCATATGTCCACACCTCTGCCCAGTGGTGAGAAGCACGCTCAGGGGGACAACTCTCCAGTTCACACATCCTGGATTTCCTGTGATCTGATTCCTCTAAGCCCCTGGGCATGAGTTTTGTCGAGGATGGAGGAGGGAGATTGCTAGACAAAGGATCCAGCTGGCTACTTCGTTTGGCTGCAGTTGGCTCCTGCTGCCAATACAAGATTCTGCTCAACCGCGTTGCTTGTGCGGGGTCTGGATCCTCGACGGATCTCCTCTTACAGGTCTCTCCGGAATTTACTTCGTTCAGATGTGTCGACAGCAATTTAAAGCCAGTCAGCGAGGCTACTGGTAATAAAAGGTCACATCACGGAGCCGGGGAATCAAGGGTTTCACTGCCTTGGTCTGTGAGGCTGCGAGTGTTGGCTCCTGACCTTGCATTCCTCTGGGGAGTGGGGATAGTGGCTGTGCAGGTTGGTATTAATAGAGTAATACGTGTCCCTCGCCAGCCTTTTCCTACTGGTCTCTAGATGATTATCAAGTCTACACGTCACCGAGTTCCATCTGTTCTCCAGCTGTCTGTGAGAGAGACCTGCTTTTGCACACTCTGTGAGCATCTGATTAAAAGGGCAGTGGCAGAAGTCACATCTCCGGTGTCTTCACCTCCAGCCACTCATCTTGGCAGCATTTTCTGTGTCTTAGTAAAGTATTTTCTTTCAATCTCTCGAGGCACTTTTAGATGTTGACTTGCTTCTAGTTCAGATCTGGGAGTTGTGTTTTTATCCATTGTCATAAAATGCAGTGTAGTAAAAAATATTTTGGAAGTATTGGAATACCCAGGAAATGGTATCTCTTTCCAAGAGTGTTGGCACACAATTTTGTTAATACGTTATTCTGTATCCTCTTATTATTAATCTGGTACTTTGCTTATGCAGAGACTTCTTTCTCTATCCCACAGTATCCACATGGTGGTGATGATGATGATTGATCACTGGGTCAAGAAGCATTTATAATTATTTCTTCTGACTTGGTATGAGGTCCTCTTTCATATATGTTCAAACTGCTTTTCGGTACTGTTGGGGCATACTGTCTTTTTTTTTTTTTTTTTTTTGGAAACCATTTCGGGATTAAGTATTGAGAGTGGTCACTTTGGTCTTGTATCAAACAAGAAAAAACATTCATGAGGTCTGCTTTTAAATCAGTCTCCCAGCCACAGTCAGGGTTTTAAAATTGCCCAAGTAGGGATTAAAAAAAAATCCATCAGATGCTCATTTTCTTGTTAGGTCTTTATAAGTTTCAAATGACCCGTTTAATATCAGTGTATATTGGGATCTTGTGGACTTTTATCCCAGTGTTCTAGGATTCGGTTGGTTACCCTTCCGTCTTTGGTCCTTTCTTTGGGGTGCATCACTTTGTGACCCAACAACTAACTCCAGAGGGGTTTTTTTGGTGGTTTTTTTTTTTTTTTTTAGAACATGAAATAACAGTGAACCTGGCAAGGCGTGGCTAACATTTTCATGATATGTAGGTGGAGGGGGAGAGGACAGTGAACAGCAGAGTACCTCTCCTTGAGGCGCAGGAAGAGCCAGCATCTGCTGTCCTGAGGCCCTCTCTCTCACCGCTGCAGTAACGGTGGGTCGAGGAAGCCATGAGGGAAAAGCCCACCTGGGGACACCACAGGCGCCTTCCCCTCTTCCATATTATGCGCTGTGGGAGGATAAGAAGTAGATGAGCTCTGCCTTCTGTAGCTTCCCGAAGAACCAGAATAAAACCCAACCAAACACCGCCCCCCCCCCCCCCGAAAAAGTTTGAGAGAAGCTCCTTGACTCTGGACCTGCAGGTGGTGGTTTTTGATCACGGTCACTGTTGTGTCGCTCCTGGAAAAGCCTCCATCTTGCTCGGTTTTCTTCAAGATTAACGCCTGGTTTTCCTGAAGGAGATGGCGAGTAAGAGGGGTTCCTGTCGGGGGTGGGGGGGGGGACACAGGACAGCCATTGCGGAGAAATTTCTAAGAACTTGTTGGGGCAGGTGAGGTTCTTCAAAGCGTACGTTGGCCGAGTGAGCCACTCGCTCTCCGGTAACTTGGGTCCTAACCACCCAACTGAGATATTTTGCTCTGCTGATGTCATGTGGTATGGAAATAGGCTTCTCCTGGCTGAAAACAATCCTAAAGAAAGTCAGCATCATGGGGGAGAGAGGGAATGGGAGGAATGTCCCTGGCCAGGAGGCCGGAGGTGCCCCAGGAAGCGGGTTCCTCTGAATAGTTAAATGGCTGCCTCTCAACTTGCACAATGTCACATTGAATTTGAAACAGGGAACTTTTTATATTTTTCCCCTGATTGTGCCGGCACCTGGCAGATGCCTATTTACCACAGGCATCAATACACATAGTAATCAAAGGAAATCAGAGGCACAGATTAGCAACAGCTGCAAGTCATTAGTGACAGACACGGGAAAGCACAATTCTGCACCCAACTTTGAAATAACCAATATGAGTATTTCAGAGCATGAGGGTTACCGCAGGGCACTCGCTAACAGGAGAGCGGCCAAACAATAGCTGGGCTTGTCTCTCAAGAGAGCCCTCTTCTCAAGGCAGCACCACGCACTCCATATTAGAAACCCATCAATCACCCGGTATTGGTCCATGGGGGGTCAACCCTTCTCTGAGTATCTGTGTGCGTCTTCCGATCGAAGGGTGTCGTAACTGAGCTCTAACCTCTGGCCGGTGAGAAGACCTGTTCTCTCTGATCATAATTTTAGTGCTGGGAGTTTGCGTGTATTCCGGAGGACTTAATTATATCATTGACCGAGTTGGAAAGGGGCATCTCGATGGGAAAATAAGACCTTTCCCTTTTCAATGGAATTGTATCTTTTTCCACATTCCTATTTGAAAATCAGCTCTGATGGATAGCCGTTCTCTTGCTAGTTACATATTTTCACTGGCAGCACTAACCTTAGCCTACTCCAGAAAATACTATTCAATTTTTAGCTTTTCCCTAATCAATTCATTCAGTGCCTCGGTGGAATACAAGTTGGTCATTTAAAAATTTCTAGCTGTTGCCTGATATGTCCCAAAACAAATTTAGCTAGCATGGGTTTCTATTTTAGACCATCTCTGGAAATGCAGATTTACTGTACAACTGGGTAATGGTTTAGAGATAAACAGACACAGTGAGTTGCTGTCTGATTAGCAGGACTGGGCAAAATTTAGCATTTTATATATATATATATATATATATATATATATATATATACACACATATACATATATACACATATTGCAATAATTGGACCATTGGACCGGAGGATGTAGATTAAATTGGTCTCATCACCACATGTGGTCTCTTCTCCCACTTGATATTAAGGTTGGATGATTCTTTTCTGTTTAGAAATCTCTCCTTCCTCCTGATCTCCCTCCCCAAAAATATCTTCTGAAGGTTTTTCTAAAAATTCTTATAATAAGTAACTTGTTTTGGAGATTAGGATAAGGGAGGGAGAAAGATGCCACCTTTCTATCTACTTCAGAGCCAGCCACCAAGTATCAACTCTTTAATAACAAGCAATACGCTATTATTTTAGAAGAAAGCCCCAAAGGAACATGAGTTCTAAGGAGCACACAACATATCAGAGACATCCAGTTGCGTATTCTCGTCTTATGTGTTGTTTTTTAAACCTCTGGAGGTGAGAAATTATTTTGTACCTGATGAAGTACCATGCTCTGTAGGCTGAAGAAGATGTGGTTTCTTGGGGTCATTTTATATGGAAGCAAAGACCTGGTATTAATGCTAATTGTATTTACTAGTTAATTCACATATTTATTGAAAGTCCACTATGCCTCAGGGAATACTTAGGCACTGTGGATACTTCAGCAAAATTAACAAGTGACTTGGTTATAACTTACTCCATTGATGACCAGCACATGGACTGCTCATGTTTGAGGTGGTGGTTCGACTACAGTGGTTCATTGCATGCGTTTGCGTTTTCCTCCATCCCACTCTCCTCTCCTCTTCCCTCCTCTGCCTCCCCCTTTCCTTCCTTCTCCTTTGGGATTTAGACCTTAGAGGGTCTAAGCATTGTTACCCAGAATTCTCTAATTCAATAAAATAATGCATTTTTGAGAATTAGTGTTAGGGTAAACCAACTGTAATGTAGCCCTACATTTCAGCAGTTTAATGAAATAGTCTATTTCTTGCTCATGTAACAATCTAGTGACGATATTCCTAGTTGATGGGAAGCTTTCCTCCATGTCATGACTCAAGGACTCTGGGTCCTTCCATTCTGTTGACCCTGTCTGCCTTGAAATCTGCTTCCAGCTGGTGAAAAGAAACAGCGGGTGAAGAGGGCATAGACATTTCTTCACCAGTTTGGTCTGAAATGGGCAAACGTCCCTTTGGCTCGTGTACTATGGGGAGAGCTGCCTACATGGCCCCACTAGGTGAGATTCTGGGTCTGGGACTGCCTAGACATTCAAAGTGACGCTACTATACCATGGAAGTGGGAGGACAGGTGTGAGTAGACACGATTAGGTGTCAGGCACCATGCTAATTTCTGGAGATGAAAGATGGGTAAGCCATCATTCTTTATGGCAGTGGGAGCCACATAGATAACCCAACTAATCACACATGATAGCTGAGTACTAAATAAAGTCGTATGTGAACATAGATGTGGGGACAAAGTCCCCAGCCAGCAGAGCGTCAGAGGTCTCCATCTGGCAGAGGAGAGGAAGGAGGACATCAGCACTGAACAAAGGCATGGAGTGGAGGAATGCCCAACATGTCCAGGCAGTAGTGAGCTGCTGCACGTGGCAGGTGCCCAACAGTGGGGGGCAGGTAACTGGGACCAGAGCAGAGAGGGCATTGCGGGCCATGCCTTTTGCAGGAAGCACTAGAGAAGGAAAGTGAGCTATGTGCTCAAGGCTTCAGACACAGGTCTTCTGACCCCACTCCTTCCTGAAACCCTTGTTGCTTGGGTATTTCATTACATGCGTGCAAAGAAATTAATTAAAGTCCTATGTGACTTTTTGAGATGCGAGGTGTTTGGCTTCTAAGAAAGGAAAACCTACGCTTGGCATCTTTGTTCCTTACTTGGTAGGAATCTATCCTATTATGAAAGAGGCACATTAAGTTTTATGACCGCCCCGCCCCCATCTGACTTCAAGGTTGACATTTCATCGTGCATTTGAGGTCCTTTCCCTTTCTACCAATACTTGTAGTTGTGACTATGAGAGAGAGTTTGGGTTGCAGGTCCTAAAAGACACTTGTCTCAGTTGTCACAGGTAGAAAGCACCTTGTGCCAATGCTGTGAAGCTGGGAGACTTGGGGTGGAGAGGAGAGGGAGCTAGAAATAGGGATAAACTGAGGTTTCTGTCAGTGTCTAATAAGAGGACGTTATATATACATAACTTTAATGCCATCATGAATGTGTTGCGTTCCATAGGAACTGAGTGGATAGGAAGGAGAAGGATTTTGTTTCTGGAGGAAATCAGGGAAGGCTGAATGGAGTGGGTACCTTGAGAACTAGGTCTGAATATTCTAGGTAGAGGGAGGTTAATCTAGAAAGACAGGGAAGCTGGAACAGAGACATGGGGATGAATAAGTGGGGAGCATTTGGGAGTCAGGGAGTCTCTAGCCAGCTGGAGATGGGGCTGCCAGCCATGGGGTGGGGGAAAGGGTGGAAGGGAGAATAAAGAAAGGTCAGGGATGTTCACATCAGGAACAGCCATTTTAGGACCTGATACATGGTCAGGGAGCTTGGCTCTAAAATGAGAAGGGTCTACTTCTAAGCCTTCAGGAAGAGAAGGTATTACTCAGAGATTTTCTGGACAAAGATCCTGAAGCTTAGAAGTGACCAGAGATCAGCCTGAGGTTACAGAGCTGGTTGTTGCACGAGGAAGGCCCCCTGCATGATACCAGGTCAGAGAGATGGTGGACGCGAGCCCTTGGCTTGGTACACAAGACAGCACAATTCTCCGAGTGGAGAGTCGGCCAGATGTGAACGTGCTATGGGCTCTTTGAGAAAGATGTGGCAACCCCCTCACTCGGGCCAGCCAAACCCCTACCTTACTACCTGAAGCTTTGGCTTCTGTCTGCCCCCTGGCCCCCGCCCCAGTGCAAGTTGAATTATCCTCATTCCTTTGGGAGTCCAAGTGCCATGGATCAGAAGGACTGTTTATAAGACAAAGACAAATGACTATCAGGAAAGAGCTTTTGAGAAGAGACAAACTTACTGTAGCTTAATGGATGTCTTGTCCAGTTGGCTTGTGTGTGTGTGTGTGTGTATTTACCATAAAATACAGAATAGAGAATGCCAGATTTCCTTTTCAGAACTTGGTAAAAAAAAAAAAAAAATTACAGCAGATGAACATTAGGCGAAATCAAAGGGGGATTTTGCTCACATATGAAAGTTTACAAGAAATCTAGTTGAGTCTGGTTCCAGTATTTGCTGAAGTTTGTGGCTGTGTCAACAAAGATGGGTTAAAGTAAGCATATTTCAGATCCTAAACAGAGCAGTCTCATAGTCTGGAATAGAGAGTAGCTTTAAAATGTTTTAAAATGGGTTTCCTTTTCTTTCCTTCCAGCTGCGCCTAGTGCTAGGGGAAGATGAACCGGCATGTTCTTTGTTACACAGCAGCCTACCCACCCAGGGGAGCGAGGCACATTAGAGTTTTCAAAACCTAAGTCCTTTCAATCGGCTGATAGTGGAGTTGGGGAAAATGGATTGGGAGAAGCTGCATAACCATTCAGTGTGGGATTGCGACACCTGGAACATTCACCACGTTCTCCGTAATAAGACTCATGGTCTCATTGAGAAAACTGGCCCCAAACGGTGGAGTGGTGGCTGAAATAGGGTCTTACTGGCATTTGCCCTACGTCCTTTGACTTGTTTTGGCTGTTCCTGTGTCTTGGCCGTGGCTGTGTTTGGAGTGGTGTGGAAAAGGGGCCTTCGTTCCAGGTGAATGTCTTAGTTTTACTTCTGTACTTTTGTGCTTTTACTTTTAACTCCCTCCCCAGATCAGCCTTGTCTTTATGCATTTGATTTGCCTTCGGGGCACATAAGGCGAAGTGACCCTTTGGTGATCCCATAGTTATCATTCATCTGTTTTGTCCCTGATGCAAGTTCAGTTTTTTAAAGACTGTTGGGAATTTTGATCTTCTCTTTATAAAATGACCTGAAGGTTTCGTGCTACTTAATTATTGTAATATGAACATTTTATGAGCCCGAACTTAATACTGAAGTTTTTCTGAAAAATTTTTAAAAGATTTTTATTTATTTGGGGGAGAGAGAGAGAAAGAAAGAGAGAGAGAGCAGGAGAGGAGAGAGGTCAGCACAAAAAGCAGACTCCCCCCCACCCACCCCGAGAAGGCAGCCCGATGTGGGACTTGATCCCGGGACTCCAGGATTGTGACCTGAGCTGAAGGCAGTCACTTAACCAACTGAGCAACCCAGGCTCCCCCTGAAATTTTTTTTGTAGGTTTTCTTTCTTCATCTTTATGGCTTAAATTAGGGGATTTGGCAAAAACAAAACTTCCCAAATCTCTTTCTGGTTCCATAAGAACAAAGCCTACATTAAAAAACAAACAAACAAAAAAAACCTCTTTGGAGTATAGCAGACACTCAATGTTACATTAGTTTCTGGTATATTACCTAGCACGCAGACAACTCTATTTATGCTATTCTCACTACAAGTATCGCCACATAACGCTATTACGGTACCCTTGACTATGTTTCCTGTGCCCTACCTTTCGTCCCCGTCACTTTTTCGTTCCATAAGTGGAAGTTTGTGCCTCCCACTCCCCTTCCACCATTTTGCCCATCCCTCTGCCCTGCAACTATCCGTTTATTCTCTATATTTGTTGGTCTGATTCTGTTTTTTATTAGAACAAAGCCTACATTTTGTAGGTGAACTTTTAAAGTAGCCTTGATATTAGGAAAACTTGTTAATGTTAACACAAAAGTTAACATAAGTTACTATTTAAAGTTGTAATATTTTCCAAATGCTTCCCTATCTCTGCCTCACGGGATGAGGGACCATGTCTAGAGGATATCAGAAATGTGTCCACAGTGTCTGCACAGAGCCTGGTGTGTGGGGTCCACTTTATATGTGGATTTTTTTTCAATAAATGTGTATTTTTCTTTTGATTCTCTTAACATTGTCTTTTCTCTAGCTTTATTGCAAGAATAGAGCATATAATATATGACATACAAAGTAGGTGTTAATTACTATTCTCAGTAAGGCTTCTGGCCAACAGCAAGCTACTAATAAAGTTATATGTGGGTCTTTAGGGGGAGGAGGGGCTGGGGCCCCTAAACCCTGCCTTGTTTGAGGGTCAACTGTAATTGTTAAATATGGCTGAATAAATATATTTTCTCATTTAAGAATCATAGCTACTTTATGAGGCTGGGGATATGAAGTTGATTCTCCTTATTCATGGTAGTTATGTTCTATAAAGTCGTGAACGTCTAATTCGTGAATGCAGAACTGTTGTCATGAAGGCAACTACAGGGTTAAGTCCCTGTGAGTATCTCCTCACAAAACCTCCATCAACTGATTGATACATAACCTTATTTTATGTGTGTGTGTTTAAAGACACCTTTATTTAATATATATATATATTGTAGACTCATTAACATTGAACTCCTGGCCAACAGCACTATAACTCATGCCCGATGAAGCTTTTCTACCACATATTTAAGACCTATCCCAACCTTCGAGGAGTGCTGGACAGAAGGTCAGTGCGACATTTAGGGGCCACTTTAAGCAGTGAAATCATTAAAAAAAAAAAAAGAAATCCTCAAGAAAGTACAAAAAATGTGGGAAATGTGGCAAGACGTAGACCACGCAAGGGACATGTGGTCACAGTATGAGAGCTGAAACCAGAAGGCAGAGCGCAGCCTTGTTCACTGGCAGCTGGGAACACGCACGTTGGGTTGGTTGCCAGTCCGTCCACGGGCGTGAAGCACTGCGGAGGCACCGTGGGTAGTGATCTGGGGGTTACGAATACTAACAATAGGTGGGTTTGCAAATACAGAATTCTGAGTTAACAAGGATTGACGGTGTGGGTACATCCTTTTTGCGTATCTGGAATTCCAGAAAGAAACTCCAAGTTCAGAAAGAATTGTGTGCGATCATCCAAGTGGAACTGAAACCCGGGTCCTCTGCCTCCTGGGTCAGTGTTCACCCAACACCCCAGGCTGCCTGCTCAGGAAGTTGGGGGGGAAACCTGTGACCGGGCTCATTAGTGCACAGAAAATGCCTTTTTTTTTTTTTTTTTTTGAACAATGTGTGGTATCTGCACTTAAAGTTATGAAGCTTTGTAATCTGAAGTGGCACATGGAAAACTTGGAAAATTATCTATTATGTAATTTGTAATAGTTTTTTTTTCTATCAAAAATCTAAATCATCACTAAAATCTTACCCTGTGTCTGTAAAAGGAAGAATAACCAGGGGTTAGTCTTCCCACATATAAATCGCAGGGGCGTACAAGGGAGCATCACAGCCCATGGCTTCGCTCTTACTCCGAGGACGAAGTCTTGTTTTGCACAAGCTTCCGGGATCCGGAGGGGGCTGGGGCAGGATGAAGACGGGTCACTGCCTTCAGAAATATCTTGAGGGTTACTCTGTGTCGGTTCGGAGCCTTCATCCTCGACAGATGCGAGCTAATTCAGGGTACTCAGCTCTAAGTAGAAAAATCAAAACTGGCCAGATTAAGACTTTAATTTTAGATATGTAATACGGAGAGGACTTAAAATACAGCTATGTATTCCAGTGTCGGGAACAGGAAGAAAATAACTTGTGTATTAATTTTATGACACTTCCAGTATTTTCAGAAAACATTTCCCAGTTGTGTTCTACAGGACATTAGTATTCCATGAAATCTTAAGACACTATGTCAAAAAAGAAATTCTTTAAGGTCAAGAGTTTGGGAAATACTAGTTTAAATGAGTTTAACCACTTTTTTTTTTTTTTTTAAGCTACAGTACATAAGTGTTCTAGCCTCTTTACTGCAGGCTTGTCAGAGCGCTAGTAAGCTTGCCTGTGTGATCACCTCTCAGAGCCTCTACCTTTAGGACAACCGGCAACGTCCCCTGTCCCGTAGATCATGTTTTGGGAAATGCTGCCGTGCAGTATAATGTACCAATTCCAGGGGAGGTGAGAGAAGAGAAAGTTAAGATTTTCTTCCTGGTGAGAGAGATGGAAAAGTTCAGTGAGACTGAAGACATTCCCTCCCATACATGGCAGTGAAGCCCGAGCCTGTGAATTTAGATCTCTCCTAGCAGTACGTAGTGGAGAGTGAGCATGGACCTGCCCCAGGGTGAAGGGAACAAAGTTTCATTGTGGTCCTGTAGTGCACAGCAGGCCAACCCAGCGAATCTTCCTGAACCTCGGGGGTTCTGGGCAAGCTGTGGGAAGGGTGTCCTTCACAGACAAGGGTTAAGCCAGGGCTCCTAGAAGTGTGGGGCTTGTAGTGGGGTGAATGGGCTCCCCTGTTCCTCTCCCACTCCTGCATCCAAATGGGACCTTATTTGGAAATAGCGTTTGCAGGAGTATTAAGTTAAGCCGCCCAAGGGGAGAACACCTTGGGTTATCTTGGATGGCACTAAATCCAGTGATGAGCATCCTTACAAGGGAAAAGGCAGAGGGAGATTTGAGACAGACAAGACCACAGGCCAAGGAACTCCTGGAGGGATCGGAAGCTGGAGGAGGCAGGGAGAGCCTTTTCCCTGGGAGTCTTGGGCGGGAGTGCAACCCTGCCGACCTCCTGCTTTGAGACCTCTGGCTTCCAGAACTGTGCGGGAATAATTTCCTGTTTTAAGCTACCATGTTTGTGGTTCTGTGTTATGGCAGCCCCAGGAAAACTAAGACGGGGGTGTAGAAGGAGAGATGGAAAAGGACAGAGAGCTAGGTGATCGGTTAGAAGATGAGAGCTGGTATTCAAACAGCAGGGGTCATCCTGGAGAGTCTTCTGGGAAGTAGAGCTTCCAAAGCTGTCGTGTGCCACGTGGAGGTCACACCGGTCCTGCCAACAAGCTCTCGGCCGGCTGCTGTGCAGAATGGGAGGAATGGTATCTGTGGGTTGCTTGGAGCGCATGGCCACCACAGGAGGACGAGGAGGATGTTCTGCCTGGCTGAGGGTTTGAGTAGGGTATCACTGGGGGGAGTCCTACAAGGTGGCTTGGCAAAGGAATGAAATACATTTCTTGTGTCTTGGAGGCCTCACTGGTGTTGGTGGTTTTGTGGGTGGGTTTCAGAGTGGAGTCAGCCCACAGCTAGCATGGTCCTTGACTACTGCTGGGTCCCGCACCCCTCAGGCCTACGGGAGAGCATTTCTAGGACATGGCAATGTGAATTTTGGGGATCTGTACCCCCAATGAAGACTTTATACATATTTCGTCATTAGGAAGAGAACAGAAAAATTACTAAGATGAAAAAGTTGTTACTGTTTTTATCTTTTAGGGAAATGATGGATTATTCCCATGGGAATAATTCCATTGCTTTTTGAAAAACCCTGATAAGCCCTTTGGTGGGAAAAACAAACAAGACTGCCTGGGCACATTGAGGAGGAGTGGAGGGGACAAAGGCAGTGCTTTCTTGCTCTGCATAATAAAACAGCTAGGGTGTGTGCAAGGGGAGGGAATGAAGTGAGGTGGCTAGAGTAAGAGCGGGAGCTCCCAAGAACGGGGCGGGAAGCTGGGTGCGGCCTGTGGTGGATTAGGGCCCCTGAAAAATAGACTTCAGTCAAGAACGGCTAACACATGTCTATCTTTGCCTGATACCGAAAGGAAGATCCTTCCTGCGCTGGGCTGTTGTCCATCACACTCAGGTTGTCAGCAAAATTCTACACGCACGTTCTTGTGTTAGAGATGCTTCAGGGAGTGTGGGAACACTGTGTCCGGTTTGTGTTGAGGGGGAATGTGAAGGGGGGGCCCACCTCTCATAGACGCTGGGGGTGGAGGGGGAGGGGCGGCAGGTTGTGGAGCAAGATGCCCTTGGTCTCCCGTGTGCGGCCTCTGCAAGCTTGGTTTCAGCCGGCAGAGCAGGACTTGGCCCAGAAGAAGTGGCAGGGGAGGGTTGGGGGGTCATTCAGACCGGAGGGATCTGGGCACCTGAGTAAGATCAGATGTGCTCAGGATTTGGGGCTGAGTGGGTGAGGTTTGGGTATGCTGCGTTACTATATAAACAGCCGCATTCATTGTGTGTCTTTAAACTCCATCTCTCTCTGGTAGAGCATCTGCCCTATATTCAGAATATCCCCCAAAGGCTGAGTATATGCAGGGATTTGTTTATTTGTTTGGGGCAGGGGGGAAGGTGGATACTAAGGACAGGGGAGAGTGGAGGACAGCCATGTCAACCAGAAAAGGCCATGAGACCACTGACGGTTGGTGCACAAGTGTGATTCACCTTGAACAAGGAGAGCTGAGGAATGCGCGGACAGAATCCCAAAGCTGTTGGGGGCAGGGGGACCAGTGTAGGTGATGGCAGAAGGAACAGAGCATTACAAGCGAGGAACGTGCCATTCAGCACTGAGATGTGAAGTGATCCTGACAATGGGGAAGTGGCTGTTGGAATCTACTTGGTAAAAACCAGCAAAAGTGGGACTTGATGCTAAATGTGTTCATTCTGTCAGGTTATCAGGCTTATTCTTTTTGGAAATGGAGAGGTCTTGAATATTCGGTGATAGGTGGGAGTGAAATATCATTCAAGACTTTACCTCTGGCTGTCAGATTTGTGAGCATAATTTAACAGGACATCAAATGTTACTACTTTAACCATCATAATGACCTGGAGGGGGTGGTGGAAATCCTGTTTGCTTATCGGGGACCCTTGACTTTCCTATGATGTCTTCCCATTGGAATTAAATGGATGTCTGCTTTCTGACTTCTTCTGAGGCTTGATTGAGGATTAGATCACTCCGTCCCAACTGGCCATTTCTCTCGGAGGATGGGCAAATCAGTGCTAATTGATACTTTTTATATTTAATTACACTTAATTTCTTCTGTCTGGCTGCCCTGAAACCGAGAAGAGGAAAACAGTGCTCTACATGCAAATCTTCTAACATAAACATTTCTTAACCTCATTTGCTGCAGGATTAGTCCAAATATAGAATCCTTAAGATAAAAGCTGCTTACACTGGTTTCTTATCTGTATTTCCATCCTGTCTCTGGAGTCCCTCTTTCTGGAAACCATCACTGTGATGGGAATTTGCTTATTCTCTATTTCCCTAATACTCAACTCTTCCATATTTGGTATTATGATCATTTCCGTCCCTTTGTTAGTTTGCCTAAACTAATTCCATAACCCGCAGGTCTGTTTCTCTGCCTTGGAACCACCAGTCCTGGGGCTCTGGTCACAGTGCTCTTCCTAATGGTTTTAATGGCATCACCCTCCTGCAAAACCTTGATACTTCCCACTTCCTTCTGGATAAAGCTTCCGACCCAGTCCCAACTCATGGTTCCAGATTTTCTCCCAAGTCCTCAGGACTTACCGATGCTTGCTTCCCTCCCTCCCTTTGCTAGTATGAGTGCTACATCCTAGTCTAGACTCTCCCCTCACCTCCTCTTGTTCCTCCTTGTACTCTTGAGGACCATTTCATGGAATAAATCTCTTGTGTATCTAATCCTGTCTTGGTGTCTGGTTTTAGGAAGGTCCATAATGGCATGAAAGGGTTTCCAGCCTCCCCTCATACTTACCAGACTCTTATATCCTTGCTTCGATTTTCAACCCCTCATATTTTTGGTGAGTTCCTTTGGAGAGTTGCCTTTCTTGCCAGTGGACCCTGGGGTAGGGTCATTCTGGTCCTTCTTGATGGATGTTCAATGAATCTTGGAGTTTGGATTGAGATTCCCTCTTTAGAAGACACATAGTTCCTTTCTGCACATTGTCTTGTCCCATCCATGGAACCTAGCACTCAAGGGGAGAGACACCTTCTGTGCCTGTTTATTTAGCATATGTCCTGTTCCATCCTTTTCTTCAGAGTGAGGAAATGCCTATTACCCTTAGAGTTTAAAATCCAAGGTAGAAACTGTGTAAGTTATTTAAAAAACATTTGCTCCCAGGGAATATTTCTACCCCTGGACTTAGTAGAGGGTCATCTGGTTCTAGACATCTCTTTAGTGAACACCTTTTCCAAATATTTCTTTTTCACTGTATTGTAAGCTTTTTTTTTTTTAAATTATAAGCTTCTTGAGAGTTGCTTCTTGTGTTCCAGATTGGTTATTTGTAATATTGAGGGCTAGATTATTATTATTTTTTTAGAGCAAGAGAGAGTATGTGTGCATGTTGGGGGTGGTGGTGGGGTACAGAGTGGGAGGAGAGAGAGAATCTCAGACAGACACCATGCTCAGCATGGAGCCTGACATGGGGCTCGATCTCACAACCATGAGATCATGATCTGAGTCAAAATCAAGAGTTAGATACTTAACTGACTGAGCCACCCAGGTGCCCTTGGATTAAGGTATTTTAAAGATCTCTTTTAGTAGTGTGATTTCCCAGAAAGATCTTTTAGAGATGATCTAGTAAATGATTTTCTTCTTCTGAATATTGTATCCATTTTCTTTGATAATCTGCCTTTCATTTATACAAAGCATTTTGCAGTCTGTTCACATAAATTACATTAGTTGATCCTTGTATCCACCTTGTGAAATGTCAAGAGTAAATATTAGCTGCCTTTTACTTGTCAGGAACTTGAGACTTGTGGAAATTAAATGACAAGTCTCCAAGCTTCTGGGGGAAATACTGGGTCTGGTGCCCTGTGTCCTACTAATCCCCTAACTCCAGAGGATTTTCTTTCCACTTCATGACCTATAGCTACTAACTCCGCATTCTTCACGAAGCACCTTCATGTTTCTCTTACTTTCAACCCTCTGCACTTAGGGACAGAGGCTTAGAAGAGGTATCCCAGATTCAAATGCCCCAAAAGGTGAGTCAGGGCAGCAGGGTTAGAATCCCACAGTTGGGAGGGAGAGGACTGTGGCAGACTGAAGAGCACATCTATTTGAGGGGCACAGTCCCCAGTCAGTCCTAGCCCTTTGTGCCATTCAAGAAATGCTGTCCTGGGGTGGTTAAATTTTCAGTTTTCCAAGGGAGGCCGGAAATAGATATTTTAATGTGAAATCTGCATTTTAAGATGCTCACAATAAATTAAAAAAATGAAAACTCTAGAAGCACCTGGGTGGCATGGTTGGTCGAGTGTCTGACTCAATTTTAGCTCAGGTTGTGATCTCAGGGTCATGGGATCGAGCCCTACGTCAGGCTCTGTGCTGAGCGCAGGGTCTGCTTGAGCTTCTCTCTCCCTCTGCCCCTCCGGCTCTGCTTGCATGCTCTCTTTCTGTAAGATGAATAAATAAAAATAAATCTTAAAAAAAAAAAAAAACCCTCGGAGGCCAAAACACATCTACAAGTGGTGTTTGGGTCCCTAGATCCCCCTGATTTGGAGGGATGAAGCATGTTTCACTCACTCTGGGTTTTCTCTCAAAATCCTATGAAATCCTTTGGTGAATTTTACCACCTTTACTAAAACCTTGGTTATAAATAATGAAAACAGGAATATTCCTCAGTTTTTGGATGCTCCTGTGTTCGGGGGAGTATGCTGGGTGTTTGGTACGCAGCGTCACTAATTCTAGCAACCTTAGGATATACCTATTTTTTTACCCTTATTTTACAGATGAGGGGGATGAGGTCCGGAGCTGAACTAGCTTGCAGAGGAGTTGGTAAGTAGCAGAACCAGGATCCAACCCAGGTTTCTGGCCTCAAAGTGCGTTCTTGCTGTTTATTTAATACACATAATGTCAACATCCTCAGAGAAGAGAGAGAGGACAAAATGAAAAATATGGTACTTCATTTTGAAACAAGTCAAAAGTGATCCTGTTATGTGCACGGAGAACTTAAAAGACAAGCATAATCCTCTTTTTGTCGAGGGTGGAGTGGAAGACGTATGTTTCTCTTTGAGAACATGGACAGGGAAGACAGAAAGAGACTGCTTATGGTAGGATGTGTCCTTTCTTTCAAAACTCTAAGCCAGAAATGTGCTCCCGACCAGCTAGTGTCTGGCTTTGGTATTCTGACTTTCTGTCTGCATTGACCATCATGTCCTGCGAGATGGCCACTAGCTTACTACTTTTCCTCTTGACTCCTGTTTCCAGAAAGCAAAGCTCGGGTGAAAAAAGACCTTTTGTTTAGGATCTGAAGTCAAGTCCAAATATAACAAGATCCCAATAACTTCCTCCACCCCCTAGGGTTTAAAACCAAATTCACTCTGCCCAGATGGCTGCTCCAGAAAGACAGAGCATTCCCCCACTGCTTCCTCTTTCTGCTGGCTGCCCACTGATTACGGCTAATGGCTCCCAGCTGTACTGCCTCCGAAGACTGGGGGGGAAGACGAGTCTTTGAAAAATAATTTAATAACCAGACTCCTCCAGGGATGGGTGGGGTTGATGCCAATCCTGTTGGAACACTCTCTCATTCAGAATCTAGCTGGATGGCATGCTTTGGAGAGAGGAGTTGCTATGTGCATTTTGAAGCCCTCTTGATGTTCCCTTTAAGAGTCTGATACACTCTATTCCTTAAGCATGGTGGAAAAGAATTCATCTCCAAATGCTAAAATAAAATAGACATGTGTGCCATATCCTTCTTTAGTTCCAGTTCAGAGGACTGTAGGAGCTACCTCTGGGGCTATGACTTTATGCAAGTCACAGATACTTTAAGATGAATCTCTTTGATGTTCTGACTTGTTTATATCATACAAATAATTCGATGTCTGTGATATTTTTAAAACTTGGCAACCTAGAGTGTCCATTTCATCTTTGAAATACCAGATTCTTTGAAAGGGTGACTATAGGTACTGTGACCCATCAGAGTGAGAAATCAAAGCTCAAAGGATGCTGGCATGCAAACTCGTAACAGATCTCTAGGGCTTGGTGGGCCTTCTTTCTTCATTTTCTTCCTCTTTCTTATTTTTGGATGGAGAAGGGAGGATGAAGGAATTTCACCAAGCTAAAATTTGATGGTTTCCTCAAACCCTTTTTCTAGAGGTATTTAGTGGTATTTGGAGTCTCCCCTCCATGACACTGCAGACAAAACCTGTTGCACCCATCCGTATGGAATGTCGCCCGTGCACCGAGCCAGGTGCTGAGGTTAGATACAGAAACAACTTGTTGGTGCTCCATGTCCTTTCAGAGCACTGGCTGAACAGATCAGTCTGGAGCAATTGACTGCAGTGTTGTTTAGTTCTAGAATAATCTCCTTATGGATCTTCTCTTCCTAGGAGTAATGTGGCTTAGTGCAAAAGGCATGAGCTCTGGAGTCAGAGTCGAGCTTGAATTTTGACATGCTCTTGCTTAAACTTTCTGAGATTTTGCTTTTTTTCATCTGTGAGATGGAACTTGCAGGCTTGCTGTGAGGAATAACATGTTGGAATGCTGGAAAGATGGTTTGTAAGCCTCCTTTTAAATGATTACATGATGGATTTTGTTACACTCCATTTATTATATGCTATATACTTATATATGTACATAGAATCAGGCAATGGAGGTCATCTTTGTGCTTTCAGTTGAATCACAGGGAAAAGGGTTGGGGAAAGTGGATTTCTATTATGAGTCATTACCAATTAAATCTTATTTTTATCAAGTCTTAATCTTCAGAGTAATCATGAGAGGTAGATAACGTTCAACCTATTTTCGGGGTGGGGAGTTACGTCTTGGAAGGGTTAAGTCCTGTCCAAGGATAATATCTTTGGAGGATTTTCTGTCTTGGTTGTATTACATAAATTTGAAAGCTTCATATTCTGGTATTTCTACTTTGGCCTTGAAATACTGCATCTTCTGAAGAGTTGTCTTCAAATGCTTGTTCCATTCAGGATTCTGTACTATTCAAGAATATTAAACATACACAGTCTATCCTGGGGAAGCAGAGTCTATGGGAGAGGCCTGCTGCTTCTTTGTGGTTACTACTAAGCATTAAGCACTTAGAACACTGAAGATTTTCAGCTTGATTCAAGGCTGGCTCTCCTGGGAATGAGTTCAAAAGAACAAAAGATAACTTACCATGACAAACTTATTCAAGATTCTGACTTCAATGGAATCTTTTTTTCCTACATAAGCATAAAATCCGGAGAAAAATGTTGTGTAGTATATGAATGGCTACTATTTTTGTGAACTTACCAAGGGGCAGATACAGAGCTTAGCTCTTGACAGGAGTAGCTCGCCTCCCTCCTGCCTCACCCCTTCCTTCTTCCTTGCCTTCCATTTCTCTCTCTCTTAACTTCCCCTTCCCTTTTCTTGATTATTTGGGAGGGGCTGTGTGACTCAGACTTTCCACCTTTTCTATAATCGGATACCACTTCCTAATTATAGAGTGGGGGGGGGATATATTTGATCTGGATTAGGCCGGATCTCTCAACTAGGAATTTAAATATTGAGTGTAGAGACCAAGGTCTAGGTAGTCCACGGAAAGTCTCCTGCTACTGACCCTTGGGGTTGCCCATGGTTTTTGCACCTTTTCCATAACCTGGTGAGTTGTCTCAGTATCTTTCCAATATGGTGTTTCACTTAAATTACCCAGAGTTAATGTTGCTTAAAACTAGAACCTTAACTGACTAGATCTGTCTTACTCCTCACGGTGTCTATATAGTAGGTGTTAGTCTTCACATTTTACAGATGAGAAATTGAAGCTTCATGAGGATAAAGCTTTGGTCCACATCATACTGTTAGGAAGAGGCTGAGCTGGTATTCAAATTCAGTCTTACCCTACTATGAAGGCCAGTATTATACTTATGTTTAAGCGGTTTAAAATTTAAAGGAAAATAAGTAGCTGGAATAAAATATTTGTAGTGTTTGAGACAATCCACAGTGCCTAATAGCTTTAAATCATGAAGATTTCTTAAGCAGTAGAAAAAAATTTTAACATACTAATGGAGAAACTGGGCAAAGGACATGAATACCATTTTTTGTTTTTTTTTTTTTTTCAAGATCCTAGCTAATAGGATCCAACAGTACATTAAAAAGATTATCTACCATGACTAGGTGGGATTTATCCCTGGAATGCAAGGGTGGTTCAACCTTTGCAAATCAATCAATGTGATAGAATAAATCAAGAAGAGAAGAGAGAAGAACCACATGGTCCTCTCAATTGGTGCAGAAAAAGCATTTGACAAGATACAGCATCCGTTCCTGATTAAAACTCTTCAAAATGTAGGGATAGAGGGAACATTCCTCAACTTCATAAAATCTGTCTATGAAAAACCTGCAGTGAGTATTATTCTCAATGGGGAAAAGCTTGCAGCCTTCCCTTTGAGATCAGGAACACGACAAGGATGCCCACTCTCACCACTGTTGTTCAGCGTAGTTCTAGAAGTCCTGGCAACAGCAATCAGACAACAAAAAGAAATAAAAATTATTCGAACTGCCATGAAGAGGTGAATACCATTTTCTTGAAGAGTTGTGACAATGTAACATAACAATGTGTCATACATGTAAAAATGTTTAACCTCCTCATTACAAAATATGGAAAAGAACAGTAGCGAACCATTTTCAACTTCCTCATTAAAAAAATATAAAATTAAGCTTGAGCAAAAGTTTGAAAATTTGTACAGGTCCGTGCAAACTTTAGTGAGAGAAATTTGTTCAAATACATCTAGAATCTCAAATTTGCTAAAGACCTTTGATTTGGCCATCCTAAGAAAATAATCAGGGGTATAGAGAAAGAATTGTGTACCAGGGTATTTTCATAATGATAGCAAAAATATGTAAACTAAGTGTCTAGTGATCTGGAAATGGGAATAATTGGGAAAAGTGTTAAAAAAAAAAAGCAGGAGGTCACAATATTCCCTCACTTAATAATTATTTATTGAGCATCAACACCATGCAAGGCACCATTAGAGGCATTGGAGAGCCTGCAATGTACAGTATAAAGTCTCTGCTCTCATAAACTTCCATTCTCATGGGGAAGATGACAATTAAACAGATAAATCTATGATTATGATCAATATTGCAGATAAGTATAAGATAGAGTCAAGGGGCGGGGCGCCTGGGTGGCTCAGTGGGTTAAAGCTGCTGCCTTCGGCTCAGGTCATGATCCCAGCATCCTGGGATCGAGCCCCGCATCGGGCTCTCTGCTCAGCGGGGAGCCTGCTTCCTCCCTTCTCTCTCTGCCTGCCTCTCTGCCTACTTGTGATCTGTCTGTCAAATAAATAAATAAAATATTAAAAAAAAAAAGAGTCAAGGGGGTAGAACTCGATTCAAGGAGGGAGCACATGCGTCAAGATCTGAATGGAGTGCAAGATTAAACTATGCAGAGATGTGGAATATATCCATGAACAATTGCCATAATGCGGTGAAAAATCACTGCAAAACTCAGTGGCTTAAGGTAAAATAATTCTCTCCACATAACTTATTCTTTCTGAGGTAGGTAGACAGGGTTTAGTGTTTCAGTCTGAGCTTGTCTGGGCTTGGCTCCAAGTTGAAAATTATGTTCACATCTGTGTCATGTGAGTCTCCTCCTCTTTGGACAAGCAGGTCAGCTGGAGCTTGTCCCCCCTCGGGATGATGACAGAGGGACGAGAGGGCAAACCCTGTCTCACAAGCATATTGCAAACCATTATTTGTGTCATGTTCGCTGACATTGTATAGCAAATTCCTAAGCAAATCACACTGTCAAGCCTAATCTCAATGGGAAGGGGAAACCCATCCCATCCAGAGTAGAAGAGGTAGGTGAATGAGTATTTGATGAACAGTAATTCAAACAATCCTATGAGAGGAGAGCGTCCCAGGAAGAAAGAAGAGCATGTACAAAGGTCCTGTGTTGGAAGTAAGCTTAGTGCCACAGGATGGCTACTGAGGTTTAAGTAGAATAGGCAGGAGAGTGGGAGAAGAGGCATGCAGGCCTAGATGATATGTGGTCTCAGGGCCAAGGTTAAGTAGAGATTTTAGGTTGTATGAGAGGGTATTAGATAACCATTGGAGGTTTTCAGCAGACAAATGACAATCTGATTTGTATACATGAGAGAACATGACCCTAATTTTATTTTTATCTTTGAAAATTTTTATTTTTTAAAAATTAAGTTCTATGCCCAATATGGGACGTGAACCCATGACCCCAAGATCAAGAGTCACGAGCTCTACTGACAGCCAGCCAGGTGCCCCGACCTTAATTTTATATAAAGAGATACATGTCTGGGCACCTGGGTGGCTCAGTGGGTTAAGCCTCTGCCTTTGGCTCAGGTCATGATCTCGGGGTCCTGGGATCGAGTCCCGCATCGGGCTCTCTGCTCAGCGGGGAGCCTGCTTCCCCCTCTCTCTCTGCCTGCCTCTCTGCCTACTTGTGATGTCTCTGTGTCAAATAAATAAATAAAATATTTAAAAAAAAAGAGATACATGTCTGCATAGAGGAAAGCCTGAAGAAAAGCCAAATATAAACAGTGGCTTTATCTCACAAGTATAATTATATACAATTTCATATATGCATTATTTATATTTTGTTATAGTTTATAAATTTGGAAATAGTCATGAATTTATTTTTCAAACAGTAAAACCATGATCTTAAAAAGGTCTCTGTGGAGCTCTCATAGAAAATTAATTAGCAAGATACATCAGTGGATCAGTAAGCCACTTTCAGACCTAATTTCTTTGTTCCCTATACTTTGAAATGCGGATGAGTTAAAGACAAATTAAATCTGGTCAGGTTTTGGTTCTGTCTTTATCCATATCCTTATGTGTGTGTGTGTATAGATTAGCATGTCTTTCATTTTACTATAAAACATTTCACACATACAGAAAAACACAGACACTGATATAATAAATCTTGTGTTTACCACTCAGCTCATTCATATAATAACATTTTGTCCTACTTGCTTCAGATTTATCTTCATCACACCCTTCTTCCATCCTCCATCCTCCTTCTTCTTCTCCATTACAAGTTAAAAATCTTACAGAAGTAGGTGAAATCCCTGTAACTAACCTGATCCCGTCCCTCTCCTGCCATCTGCAGAGATAACAAGTAGCCTGAGTTTGAAGTTTTAATTCTGGTGAATATTATATACTTCTATGTGTATCTATAAGCAGATCGTAATATTGCCTTTGTGGTTTCTATCCCGTATCTTTCACTGATGCATTCTTTGCTTTTCTAGCTTCTCAGTCAGTGCGCATTTGTACACGTCCCCCAGGGCACATACACTGCTGTGGAGTCGTCTTCTATGTAGGAAGATCACAGTTTATCGATTCTCTGGTTGATGGATCTTTAATCTGTTTCTGTTATTTTCTCAAATGATGCAGGAATCAATATTCTTGTACATGTGTTCTTTTGAGAGTTTCTCCGTAGAATATGTACCTAGATGTGGCATCACTGAGTGGCAGAAAGTCTTCTTTTTTAACAGAGCTCTACTGCACATACCAAAAGATGAACCCACTTGGAATGTAAACTTCAGTGGTTTTTAGTATACTCAGAGTGTGCGACCATCCCTACAATCTCATTTTAGAACGTTTTGGTCACATGATGAAGATACACCTTCACCCCTAACAGTCATTGTCCATGATCCCATCCCCACAACCTTTAGTACCTACTAATCTACTTTGTGTCTCTGTCAATTTACCTATTTAGAAACTTCAAATAAGTGGGACAGTTCAGTATGTGGCCTTTTGTGTCTGTGTCCTTGCACTCAGCATGTTTTCAAGGTCCATCCATGGTAGATCATACAGCAGAGTTTCACTTCCTCCATGGCTGAATAATATTTTGGATGGATACATCACATCTTGTTTATCCATTCGTCAGCTGGGGGGACATTTAGAATCTTTCCACTTTAAGGCTATTATGAAAAACGCTGTTGTGAACATCCATGTACAGATTTTTGTGTGTTTTCAGGTCCCTTGAGTATATACCTAGGAGTGGAATTGCTGGGTCATATAGTAAATCTGTGTTCCAATTTTTGAGATGCTGCCGAACTGTTTTCCAAAGTGGCTACAACATTTTATATTGCCAGCAGCAGAGTATGAGGGATCCAACTCCTTCGCATCCTCCATAACACTTGTTAGGTTGTCTGTTGTCTCAGTTATAACCATCCTAGTGACCGTGAAGTTATGTCTCATTGAGTATTAATTTGTATTTCCCTAATAACTAATATTAAGTGTCTTTTCATGTGATTATTGGCCATTTCAAAAAAAATTTTTTTTAAAGAAATATTTATATAAAATTCGGCCACCATAAAAGCGGGTTTCCCTCTTATTGAGTTTTAAGGGTTTCTCTGCATTCTGGATCTTAGTCCCTTATCACATGTATCATTTGCACATATTTTTTCCTACTCAGTGGATTGCATTTCCTTTTATGATGGTGTCATTTGGAGCACAACAATTTTAAATTTTAAGTCCAATTTTCTGTTTTTGCCCAAGCATTTGGTGCCATATCTAAGAAACCATTGACCCAAGGTTATGAAGATTTATGTGTTTTCCTTTATTGTTTCAGCCTTTACAGTTAGGTTTTTGATGCATTTTGGGTTTATTTTGGTCTGTGGTGTGAAGGATGAGCCCAACTTCATTCTTTTAATGATATTCAGTTGTTCCAGCTATAGTAGAGGGTAAGACTCTTCTTTCTCCATTGAATTATCTTGGCATTCTTTTTTTTTTTTTTTAAGATTTTATTTATTTATTTGTCAGAGAGAGAGAGAGCGAGCGAGCACTGGCAGACGGAGGCAGAGGGAGAAGCAGTCTTCCTGCCGAGCAAGGAGCCCGATGTGGGACTCGATCCCAGGACCCTGGGATCATGACCTGAGCCGAAGGCAGCTGCTTAACCAACTGAGCCACCCAGGCGTCCCTTATCTTGGCATGCTTGTAAAAAAAACCCAGCTGAATATAAGTGCATGGGTTTATTTTTGGACACTCCATTGTATTGCATTGATCTATATATTTTATCTTTTTGCCAGTACCATGTAGTCTTGATTAAGATAACTTTGTGTATGTTTTCAAATCAGTACTCTTGAGGGTTCTAGCTTTGTGATTTTTTTTTTTTTCAAGATTCTTTTGGATATTTTAGGTCTCTTCTATTTCCATATGAATTTTAGGATATGCTTGTCAACTTTTACAAAAACAGCTGGGACTTTGATAAGTATTGTATTGAACCTGTAGATTTGAGTTGGGAGTGTTACCTACCATTGTAAAATATTAAATCCTTAAGTTAATTCATGAGCTCAGATATCATTTTATACATCCTCCTTAATTTATTTGAGTGATGTTTTATAGTTTTCAGTGTATAAATCTTGCACTCCTTTTGTTAAATCTTTTCCTAAGTATTTTTTTTTGTTTTTGCTATTATAAATAGATTCTTTTTCTTATTTTCATCTTCAAATTTTCATGGCTAACATGTAGATATACAATCGATTTTGTATATTGATCTTGTATCCTGTCACCTTGCTAAACTTGTTTACTAGTTCCAGTTGTTTTTGTGTGTGTGTGTTTGTAGGCAGCACCTTATTTTCTGTGTATAAGAGTATGTCATCTGCAAATAGGTATAATTTTCCCTTTTCCTTTTCAGTTTGCATGCATTTATTTTCTCGCCTAATTAGCATGGCTAGAAGCTCTAGTACAATGTTGAACGGAAGTAGCAAGAGTAGACATCTTTGTTTTGTTCCTGATTGTTCAAGCTTTTAGTTTTATCATAAATATGATGTTAACTGTGGGCTTTCCATTTTGATAGATTGAGGGGAGTTACTCTTCTATTCCTAGTTTGTTGAATGTTTTTGTCATAGAAAGGTTTTGGAGTCCAGTGCTTTTCCTGCATATATTGAGATGATCTTGTGGTTTTTTATTAAGTAATCTCTATGCCCAACATGGGGCTCAGTCTCACAACCTCAAGGTCAAGGATCTTGTGGCTTTTTACCCTTTATTCTACTAACATGATGAATACGTATTTGTGAATTTTCCAAACTTTCCTTCTATTATTGATTTCTAATTCCATTTCACTGGACCACAGAACATACTTCATATGAGTTCAGCCCTTTAAATTTTAGAGATTTGTTTCGTGGGCTTGACATAGTCCATTCTGGTGACTATTCCACGTGTACTTGGGAAGAATGTGTATACCTCTCTTGATGGGTGGCATGTTCTATAGATATATTTTAGGTATTGTTGGTTTATGGTGTTCAGATACTTGTTGATCTTCTAATTGTTCTATCCATTATTAAAAATGAAGTATTGAAGTCTCCAACCATTATTATTGAATTGTCTATTTCTCCCCTTAGTTTTCAGGTTTTATTTAATAGATTTGGGGTCCTGTTATAATTGTTTTATCATCTTGATTTATCCATTTATCATTATAAAATGTCCTTCCTTGTCGCTAGTTACAATTTTTGTCTTAAAGTCTCTTTTGTTTGATACTAGTACAGCCACTCCAACTCTCTTTTGGCTATGGTTTTCACAGTTAACTTTTCCCATCTTTTTGCTTCATGTCTTTGAATTAAAAAAGTATGAATCTATTTGTGTCTTTGAATAAAAAAAAGTATGATTTGTAGACAACATGTAGTTTATATTTTGTTCTTATCCATTTTGTCCATCTCTACCTTGATTACAGTGTTTAGTCCAGTTACATTAAATGCAATACTGATGAAGTAGGGTTTATGTCTGCCACTTTGTTATTTTTAAATATATTTTTGGGGCGCCTGGGTGGCTTAGTGGGTTAAAACCTGTGCCTTTGGCTTGGGTCATGATCCCAGGGTCCTGGGGTCGAGCCCCACGTCGGGCTCTCTGCTCAGCGGGGAACCTGCTTCCTCCTCTCTCTACCTGCCTCTCTGTCTACTTGTGATCTCTGTCTTTCAAATAAATAAATAAAATCTTAAAAAATATATATATATATATTTTTGTTATTTTTTAATGGTTGCATTAGAGGCTATAATTGACATCTTAATTCATAACAATGTAGTTTCAATTAATAGAGATAATTATAAGAATATCCAAAATCTTTGTTTCTGTGTTATTCCATTTTCTTCTTCCTTTTGGTGCTAATCTTGTCACACAAATTATATCCTTATATATTCCATACCCACCAATATAAGTTTTTAATTATTGCTATATGTAGTTGTCTTTTAAGTTAGAAAAAGTTACAAGCAAAAAAATACATTCATGCTATCTATTAATTTATATATAATATAAATATAAATATTTATATAAATATAAATATTTATGTAAATATAAAGTTACCTTTATTTCTTTATATCTTCATTTCTTCATGTGGACTTGGGCTGCTATTCAGTATCCTTTCAACCTAAAGGACTCACTTCAGTATTTCTTATAGGGTATGTCTGCTAGTGACAAATTCTTTCAGTTTTTGTTTATCTAGAAATAGCCTCTTTTCTCCTTTAGTTTTGAAGGATACCTTGGATAACAGGTTTGTATCCTGTTGGCAGATTGGTAGTCTGTCTTTCTGAATTTTGAATAAGCCATCCTGGTGCCTTCTGTCTATATTTTCTGATCAGAACTCACTGAATCTTACTGAGGCCCCTTCACACATGATGAGTTTCTTCTCTCTTTTTACTTCAGGAAGTTTTTGACTTCTTCCAGTTTGATTATGATGTGTCTAGATGTGGTTCTCTTTGAGTTTATCTTACTTAGAGATTTTAAAGCTTTTAAAGAAATGTAGAGGGGTGCCCAGGTGGGTCAATCAGTAGAATGTGTGACTTTTGATCTTGGGGTTGTGAGTTCAAACCCTACATTGGGTGTAGAGATTACTCAAAAATAAATCTTAAAAAATGTAGATTGGTTTTAAAATTCAAATCTTGGAAGTTTTCTGCCACTATATCTTCAAATATTCTTTCTACCTCATCTCTCTTTTTGTGACTCCCATTATGTGTATTGGTATGCTTAACTGGTGTCCCACAGGTCTTTGAGTTTCCATTTATTTTCTCTTTGTGCTCTTTAGGCTGGATGAGCTCAATTGACTTATCTTTACATTTGCTTATTCTTCCTTCTTCATGCTCAAATATGCTGTTGGGTCCTTCTAGTGAAATTTTCATTTCAGTTATTGTGCTTTTCAACTCCTGAATTTCTGTTTGGTTCTTCTTGAACATTTTCATTCTTTTATTGACATTTATTTTGTAAGATATTGTTCTCCTATTTTACATGAATTATTTAGGCATTGTTTCATTTATTTAATTGGACATACTTAAAATAACTGTCTTAAAGTCTTTGTATAGTAAGTCCACTGTTGGGTTTTCCCAGGGACAGTTTCTACTGACTACTTTTTCCCTGTACACAGACCATACTTTTTGTGTCTTTGGCTGTCAGATAATTTTTTGTTGAAAATCAGACACTTAAAATGGTATAATGTGGCACTTCTAGAAATTAGATTCTTTCCCCTCTTGAGAGTTTGTTGTTGTTAACTTGTTTTTATTGTCATTGGTGGTATTTAATGACTTTTTAGAATTATTTCTGGAAGCTCTGACACAGTCAGAAAAAGTCCAAGGAAATTTGATCAAGGAAGACCATTATTTATAGAGTGTGTAGAAGAGGAGTACCCAGGAAAGGAGACTGAAGTATATTGACTTAGAAATCAAGTTAGAAGAGTGTTAGGTCAAGGAAGCAAAGAAGGTGTTTTAATCAGAGGATGTGAATAACAATGTTGCGTGTTTCAAGATGTCAAATAAAAGAAAAATTAAGAGTCCATTAGAACTGATACCATGGAAGTCATTGAACTGAACAGCTATACAATTGTTTGGATGGAATTGAATGGTACATGTGAAAGAAGCCAGATTGGGGGGCATAAAGAATTTTGGGATATGAAGATACAGGAATTTTGATTTTTGATAATCCTTGGAGGACTTTTCCATGAAAGGAGGGAGAGAATGATCATGATTAGTTAGAATAAGTGAGAAGTATCTAGGAGACTGAAAATTTGGAGTCTCTTGAACATGGTTGAATCTAATAGAAAGGGGATAATAGAAAGATTAACCATACAAGAGAGATATATTTAATAATAAAAAGTTCTTGATTAAAGAGGATAAAATCTAGAATATGGATGGAAGAATTGACCTTAGATAGGGGGATGAAAGATGAGTATGAATATGGCTTTTTTGGGCAGTAAAGGGTGTTCTTATCTGATGCTTTCTATATTTTCCAAGAGGTTATCTACAACATGATGGAGGAAAGATTGATTGGGGATACTTGAGAAACTTTGCAATTGAGTGGAAAATGGGACAGTTTGGGTGAGGGACAGATTTTAGGGGCCAAATGAACTCACTGATGTGAATTTTTGATAGTTCCTTTCAGTCTGGTTGAACTCCTCTGGGAATACTTAGCAACTTGGGAGGCATCCCTGAGTGTGGGATGCTTGAATTCTTCTACAGTTGGGATTTTTTTTTTTTTTAAGTGCAGTTGCAATTAAAAATAGGGCAAGGAAGTTCCTGAAGATTAGCAAGAAAGACAAATACTATATGATCTCACTTATATGTGTAATCTAAAAAAGCTGATCTCATGGAAACTTACAGAGTAGAATGGTAGTTACTACAGGTTGGGGGTGAGGGAAATGGGGAGATGTTGGTCAACGGGTACAAACTTTCATCTATAAAGTAAGTTCTGGGGATCTAATATACAACAAGTTAACTATAGCTAACAGTACTGAGAGTAGATCTTAAATGTTCTTACTATGCGCAGAAAAATCATAATTATGTGGGTGATGGAGGTGTTAATTCTCTTGTACCCATTTTTCAGTATATGTGTATCAAATCATCATGTGTGCACCTTAAACTCACACAATGTTCTGTGTGATTTCTGTAAAACTGGGGAGAAGATGAGTGAGAGAGTGATTGAGGTTATAAACCACAGAATCTTAGATGAAAAAGGAGGGAAATGAAGCCTGGAAGGTGTGGAAAAAAAGGGAAAGTAGTAAGTGCCCCAGAGGTTTGAACAGAACTGAGGAATGTGTGTGTTGGGAGTAACTGAGTGTGTAGGCTGGAATGACAGTCCGTGGTTAGAGGGTGGCTTACATTAATGAGCAGTGTCAGAGATGGAATATTTCTGAGTGATGTCAGATATGGGAGAGGTTAGCTAAAGTGGCACAGAAGAGGAGGTTTCTGAACTCATAAAGTTGGGCTGGCCATGAAGATAATAAAGTCATGCAAGATGATTGCAGAATTTAGGGTGAAAAAGATGTGAATCAGTTGCCAAAGAATTCAATAATTGTAGCCCATATAGTAAAACAAATAGTGAAATAAATAATGAAACTTGATTTTGGGGCCCCGGATTGTACTTTCTCAACCTACATTCTCACCTTGATCTTCCTCTGTTTATCACCTTCAATTATAATTATTTTTAGAATCTCTTCTTTATCTCATTGTAAATTCCTTTAAGTACAAGTATAGTGTCTTAATTATCATTGTGTGACTCAGATTACTTTATGCCAGAATGCAATAAATTTTGTGTTGGCTAAATGAAAAAGTAAACAAAATGTGAGCATTTGGGGAAAGTAGAGCGGCATACTTGAATTTTCCTGAGAGCAGTTGTAGATCCCAGGGTTCTTTCTCTTTCTCTCCCCAGATACAGTGTAACAAGTTAGTCACCTATTTTAAAAAAGATTAGAACAGGTAGAGACTTTGGTGAAACTGAAGAAAAGAAACAAGGCTTGCCTGTTATGTACCTTTGATTACTGTATCCTCTTTGTCTTTCTACAGCCTTCCAGCATTGCAACTCAGGATCCCTTAACATCAGGTATAACTTTGTCAAACCAAATTTAGGGTGACTCAGATTTTAAAAGCCTTTTTATAGATTCAGCTTTGTTCCCTGAAGCCAAGATAAAATGAGGAAAAATTCAAATTTGTCATCATCTGGATCTATTATAATGTGCCCATCTTCTGAAGTTGTCCCATTGATGATTAAGCTTTTTAGAATGAAAATTGTTTTCCATATGGTCTGACTTGTCTGTTCCTTAACATTTTTGCTCACTTAATAGAAGTGTTATTAATGTTTTGTACTGAAGAAAATCCTGAAAATGGAGAATGGTCTAGTATATATAACATTATCTATATAAAGTATGAAGTCCCACATTATATCCTTTGTTAATACTATTTTTCTTAAACTTATAAGCCAGAAACACCAGTGTAGGATGAGGATTGGGTCAGTTAAAGGCAGAAAACACAACACAGTTCTGTGGCCTGCAGATATAGCAATGACTTGATTTCTATTTTCTTGGACAAATTGTGCTTGTCTTTGTTATATTCTCATACTTGTTTCTGGGATCAAAACACAAGTTGGCTTTGACAACTGTTACCACATTGATCCCTGTCATTGACTGTCTTGTAGAGGGAGAATGTGCTTTCCTTTGTTATCTGTGTGCCTTTCTCCTGAAGCTCTGCAGGAAGTGCCTGAAAAGATTACCTTTAATTTAGTGTTTAGTTTGTAAATGAGTAGTTAGACACACCAGTCAACATTTCTCATGTACTTCTGCCCTCTCTTCTCTCAGGTGTCCAGTGTTCCTTGTACATCTTCAGCCCCAAACCCTGGGCTGTGATGCTTCATGAAGGCTCGCCTTCCCCAAGATGCTCTATGCTTTACATTTTCATTATTTAATCCTTCCATTACAATTTTCCCTTCCCTTGTGATGTGTGAATTAATACATGTTAAGTATCTTCTCTAGCTTATCACAGTGTTTGGAGCTAATGCTTAAAGAGCTTCTCCTGTAGTTTGAGTCAAAATTTACCTACATAAACTTTCATCAGAAGAACCCAAAACCAAAACACACACACACACACACACACACACACACACACACCCACCCACCAAGACAATTAGGGGTCAAATTATATTGCATCAGCCTTCGGAATAATTTTCAGAAAAAGAAGAGGTCAGTATGGGTTGGAGTAGCTAGAGAAAGATTAGTGGAACCTAAATGCATCCGTATCTGGAGATAGAGGGTTAGCATTTTATTTCCTTATTGAATAACATACTGGAATAGCTGGAAATTAATGGAATTAAGATTTATGGCATCTCAGGGAAGCTTCTGGTCAGTGCTGCCTCTGACCTTCAGTTCAGTTAGCTTCCTACAGTGTGCACTTTCCTCCTCTAAGCTGAAAGCTTACAGCTCCAAATTTCTTCCCATTCATGGGGCGCTATGCAGAAGCCAAGGTCAAACACACACATGGCTTTGCTCCCAGTGGAGTCCCTATGAGGTTTGATTGAAGATGAAGATGATTCAGTGATGTCATCTTGGTCACCAGAGTCTTTGAGGCATGATGTTCATAATTTGGGAAGGGGCTATAAGTTAACACTTTCTAACTTTAATAACTAATCTAATTTTAATAACTTTTCAGTGACATGAAGAATCAGACTTTGCAAACCACTTTCTGTGAATTAGACCTGATAGTTCTATTCCCTCTGGTAGACCAGTTAGCCTGGCATTCTTTTTTCTTTTTTCTTTTTTTTTAAACTGAATTTTATTTTTGAGAGGTTTAATCTCATTCCTTATCACAATATTATTTTTCATAACAGCAGGAAAAAATTTGGTGAACTATACTAGTTTCTTCTATTTGTGAATTTAATTCCCACATCATCAAAATGGGCTTCTGTCAGAGGATGAAACCAGATGCGGTGTCTTGTTCAAGTTTTAAGTGTCTCCAGCTTGTCGCAGCAACTGCATTAAAAATCTTAATAAATAAGGTTGCTCACATTCTTGCTCCCTCTGTGTTCCTCCTGCAGTTAAACTTTTTACAATGGAGCTTTTTCTACATCTGGTTTGAAGCCAATGACTGTTGTCTCCTCCTATTTTAAGTTTCTGTCTCCTTCTAGGTTTCTTCCATTCTATTCTATTCTTTGATGGAAAAGGGGCAGGGGTGGTAGAGCAAGTGGAGCATGGGCAGTGGTCCTGGAGATGCCCAGGTTTGAGTCAAGGTCTGGTATTTGCTTGCTGAATGATATTGGATATTTTAACTTCTCTGACACTCAGTCTCACTACACTTACCTTGAAGAAGTTGTTGGGATTAAATAAAATAACCCATGCAACTGCACTTGGCAGAACGATTCACATATAGGAGCACTCAATCGGCCTCTTTATATTTGTGTGATGAGTGCGGCCATACTCAAGAAAGAGCGATTTCTAATTCATGGAGGCCTTATTCAAAACCTAATTCTGTGTTCTTTCTGCATTCTATATAGGGTGTTCTTTCACTCTCATTGTGATTTTTTTTTTTAGTTATCAGTGTTTCCTACACTATTTTTATTATTTTATCTGTATAGCACTTGATATTTATAAGGATTTCATACTTTTATGTGCCTCAATCCACTTTCATACTGTGTAGCATACACCTTCTGAGGATCATCTTGTTGGCTCACCATTCAGTCTGGGGTGTTGGTTACATGCTCTCATTCTGAGTATCAGTCTTAACTGCAGAGTTCACTTGGTCAAGAAACTGAATTATAACAAAAGGAGCACTTCGACCTGGAATTCTGTGAGGATGACAGAAAATATCTGTTGAGCCCCAAGGACACAGGGTAGAGGCTCAATCTGAGTTTTTCCAATTCTCCTATTTGAACATCTATAGAGAGAAGTCAAAGAGAAAGATTCACAAATTCCGTTTCCAGTGAATCCAGGAGACCCAGATAATCTCTTAAAACAAATACTATGTGCTGCCGAAAGCAAGTGAGGCCAGTGAAGCAGGCAGGAAGCTGCATCGTGAATGGCGGGTAGGCATCAAGAAGGGTGGTGAGGGCACGTGGCAGCAGCTGTGGTGACTTTCAGAAAAGCCAGAAAGTATTCACTTCCAGAAGGGGAGAATCCCATCCTGAGTGGCAACTGCAGGGAACAAGGATAAATTCAGGATGACCAGCTTGTTCCAGTCTTCCTGGACCTTTCCTAGCTTTAGCACTGAGAGTCTCACGTCCTAGGAACCTGCTCAGTCCAGGGCGAACTGGGATGTTGTTCACCCTAGATGAGATGGAACAGGATGTGGGGTGATAGGAAGGACTGAGGGCCATGCA
This sequence comes from Martes martes, assembly GCF_963455335.1. NCBI lineage: Eukaryota > Metazoa > Chordata > Mammalia > Carnivora > Mustelidae > Martes > Martes martes. The sequence continues at coordinate 139,340,788 of NC_137893.1, forward strand.
GGTGGCAGACTACAGAAAGGAGAAGCCAAAATGCACCAACAAAAAGTGGGGCTACTACCTTGGAAGGTAAAAGATGTGTCCTGCGTGGCGGTGTCTAGTGAACAAACTGGGTAGGGTCCATTCTGAACCTAAAAGACAAAGGGGGAGTGGTTGAACAGAAGCATCATTTTTAAGGGCAATAGCCTATTGCAACAGAGTGGAACAGAAAAAGCCTATGAGTTTAAAGCTTGGCAGACTGGAACTCCTTCATCCTTCGCTCTACCCCTGGTAAACTTTGTAAATAGCTGGTCCAGGAAAATTAAACTCATTCAAATATGAGTAACAAAAAAAGCGTTGGAAGAGCATCTGTACGGAGATGGTTATTAAGTTGTGAAAAAGAATAGGAAATTTTCCTCTAGACAAATGAAATACACCAGAAAGCTATTGCCACGAAGCAGATAAAAATTTTAACATTAATATCGCATGTTGAAAAATCTTAATGGAGTACTAGTTATTAATGGAATTATACAAAGCACAAATGCAGTGACTCAGGACTGGGCAACTAGGAGATGATGAATAAAGGGAGATGTGAATTAGAGCTTGGCAGAAATCATGAAAGAAATAACATTTTTCTGAAGGAAAGACTGAGAACACAAGAAGGGTAGATACCATTGAAAGCACAGTAGGGAACAAGAGATACCAGAAAAGCAAATGAAGTGAACAAAAAATACAGGAAGAAAAAGGATTTAGAGACAAAATTCTAGGAATAAACACAAGTGTACATGTACACATGGGGTCTCCCCAAAAGAAGACCAAAACAAAAGAACAAATACTTGATAATTCAAGGAAACTTTTCTAAAAGTAAGGCATGAATCTACATATTTGAAGGGCTCACCATATACCGGGGAAAATTGACTTTTTGAAAAAAGCAGCATCAAGGCATATTCTAAAGTGATTAGAAGAAAGAAAGGGTATTTTGGGTGAACAGGTGAAAAATATCTAGTCACTTACGGTGAAATGAAGCTGGGCAGGCATCAGACTTTTCTAAAGATACAATTCCAGATGATGATGGAACAATCCTTATACTTAAGGAAAGAAAGAATGAGCTAGAGATTTTATACATGGCCAAGATGTCTTTCATGTCTAAAAGGCTACAAAACAGTTTCAAATTTGTAAGAACTCATGAGGTATTATCCATAGAAACCCATTTTGAGAAAATAAAGGATTAACTCTCACCAACCAAACAATGCCTTGGCGAACTTTGGTTGAAAGGCTGGCATTCAACGTTAAATGAATTTAATTGCAGATCTAAGTCCAAAGCAAAAAAAGGCAACAAGGTAAGGGGTAAAGTCTGAAATCAGTAGAGGTGTAGGACCCAGAATCTATTGGGAGGGGCTGAACCTTGAATAACCCCACCCCCCTCTCCTGACCCCCCTCCCCCCAGCAACCCTCAGTTTGTTTTGTGAGATTAAGAGTCAATTATGGTTTGTCTCCCTCCTGATCCCATCTTGTTTCATTTATTCTTCTCCTACCCCTCTAACCCCCATGTTGCATCTCCACTTCCTCATGTCAGGGAGATCATATGATAGTTGTCTTTCTCCGACTGACTTATTTCACTAAGCATGATACCCTCTAGTTCCATCAACGTCGTCGCAAACGGCAAGATTTCATTTCTTTTGATGGCTGCATAGTATTCCATTGTGTATATACACCACATCTTCTTTATCCGTTAATCTGTTGATGGACATCTAGGTTCTTTCCATAGTTTGGCTATTGTAGACATTGCTGCTATAAACATTCCGGTGCACGTGCCCCTTCGGATCACTACGTTTGTATCTTTAGGGTAAATACCCAGTAGTGCAATTGCTGGGTCATAGGGTAGTTCTATTTTCAACTTTTCGAGGAACCTCCATGCTGTTTTCCAGAGTGGTTGCACCAGCTTACATTCCCACCAACAGTGTAAGAGGGTTCCCCTTTCTCCACATCCTCGCCAGCATCTGTCATTTCCTGACTTGTTAATTTTAGCCATTCTGACTAGTGTGAGGTGGTATCTCATTGTGGTTTTGATTTGTATTTCCCTGATGCCGAGTGATGTGGAGCACTTTTTCATGTGTCTGTTGGCCATCTGGATGTCTTCTTTGCAGAAATGTCTGTTCATGTCTTCTGCCCATTTCTTGATTGGATTATTCATTCTTTGGGTGTTGAGTTTGCTAAGTTCTTTATAGATTTTGGACACTAGCCCTTTATCTGATGTGTTGTTTGCAAATATCTTCTCCCATTCTGTCAGTTGTCTTTTGGTTATGTTAACTGTTTCCTTTGTTGTGCAAAAGCTTTTGATCTTGATGAAATCCCAGTAGTTCATTTTTGCCCTTGCTTCCCTTGCCTTTGGCGACGTTCCTAGGAAGACGTTGCTGCGACTGAGGTTGAAGAGGTTGCTGCCTGTGTTCTCCTCAAGGATTTTGATGGATTCCTTTCTCACGTTGAGGTCCTTCATCCATTTTGAGTCTATTTTCGTGTGTGGTGTAAGGAAATGGTCCAATTTCATTTTTCTGCATGTGGCCATCCAATTTTCCCAACACCATTTATTGAAGAGGCTGTCTTTTTTCCATTGGACATTCTTTCCTACTTTGTCGAATATTAGTTGACCATAGAGTTGAGGGTCTATTTCTGGGCTTTCTATTCTGTTCCATTGATCTATGTGTCTGTTTTTGTGCCAGTACCATGCTGTCTTGATGATGACAGCTTTGTAATAGAGCTTGAAGGCCGGAATTGTGATGCCACCAACTTTGGCTTTTTTTTCAATATTCCTTTGGCTATTTGAGGTCTTTTCTGGTTCCATATAAATTTTAGGATTATTTGTTCCATTTCTTTGAAAAAAAAAATGGGTGGGATTTTGATAGGGATTGCATTAAGTATGTAGATTGCTTTAGGTAGCATATTTGTTCTTCCAATCCAGGAGCATGGAACATTTTTCCATTTCTTTGTGTCTTCCTCAATTTCTTTCATGAGTACTTTATAGTTTTCTGAGTATAGATTCTTAGCCTCTTTGGTTAGGTTTATTCCTAGGTATCTTATGGTTTTGGGTGCAATTGTAAATGGGATTGACTCCTTAATTTCTCTTTCTTCTGTCTTATTATTGGTGTAGAGAAATGCAACTGATTTCTGTGCATTGATTTTATATCCTGACACTTTACTAAATTCCTGTACAAGTTCTAGCAGTTTTAGAGTGGAGTCTTTTGGGTTTTCCACATACAGTATCATATCATCTGCAAAGAGTGATAGTTTGACTTCTTTGCCAATTTGGATGCCTTTAATTTCTTTTTGTTGTCTGATTGCTGAGGCTAGGACTTCTAGTACTATGTTGAATAGCAGTGGTGATAATGGACATCCCTGCCGTGTTCCTCCCTTAGCGGAAAAGCTTTCAGTTTTTCTCCATTGAGAATGATATTTGCGGTGGGTTTTTCATAGATGGCTTTGATAATATTGAGGTATGTGCCCTCTATTCCTACACTTTGAAGAATTTTGATCAGGAAGGGATGCTGTACTTTGTCAAATGCTTTTTCAGCATCTATTGAGAGTATCATATGGTTCTTGTTCTTTCTTTTATTAATGTGTTGTATCACATTGATTGATTTGCGGATGTTGAACCAACCTTGCAGCCCTGGAATAAATCCCACTTGGTCGTGGTGAATAATCCTTTTAATGTACTGTTGAATCCTATTGGCTAGTATTTTTTTTTTTTTAAAGATTTTATTTATTTATTTGACAGAGAGAGATCACAAGTAGGCAGAGAGGCAGGCAGAGAGAGTGAGAGGGAAGCAGGCTCCCCGCCGAGCACAGAGCCCGATGCGGGACTCGATCCCAGGACCCTGAGATCATGACCTGAGCCGAAGGCAGTGGCTTAAACCACTGAGCCACCCAGGCGCCCCCTATTGGCTAGTATTTTGGTGAGAGTTTTCGCATCTGTGTTCATTAAGGATATTGGTCTGTAATTCTCTTTTTTGATGGGATCCTTGTCTGGTTTTGGGATCAAGGTGATGCTGGCCTCATAAAATGAGTTTGGAAGTTTTCCTTCCATTTCTATTTTTTGGAACAGTTTCAGGAGAATAGGAATTAGTTCTTCTTTAAATGTTTGGTAGAATTCCTCTGGGAAGCCGTCTGGCCCTGGGCTTTTGTTTGTTTGGCGATTTTTGATGACTGTTTCAATCTCTTTACACCATGGTTATGGGTCTGTTCAGGCTTTCTATTTCTTCCTGGTTCAGTTGTGGTAGTTTATATGTCTCTAGGAATGCATCCATTTCTTCCAGATTGTCAAATTTGTTGGTGCAGAGTTGCTCATAGTATGTTCTTATAATTGTTTGTATTTCTTTGGTGTTAGTTGTGATCTCTCCTCTTTCATTCATGATTTTATTTATTTGGGTCCTTTCTCTTTTCTTTTCATTAAGTCTGGCCAGGGGTTTGTCAATCTTATTAATTCTTTCAAAGAACCAGCTCCTAGTTTCGTTGATTTGTTCTATTGGTTTTTTGGTTTCTATTTCATTGATTTCTGCTCTGATCTTTATGATTTCTCTTCTCCTGCTGGGTTTAGGCTTTCTTTGTTGTTCTCTCTCCAGCTCCTTTAGGTGTAGGGTTAGGTTGTGTATTTGAGACCTTTCTTGTTTCTTGAGAAAGGCTTGTACCGCTATATATTTTCCTCTCAGGACTGCCTTTGTTGTGTCCCACAGATTTTGAACCGTTGTGTTTTCATTATCATTTGTTTGCATGAATTTTTTCAATTCTTCTTTAATTTCCTGGTTGACCCATTCATTCTTTAGAAGGATGCTGTTTAGTCTCCATGTATTTGTGTTCTTTCCAAATTTCCTCTTGTGATTGAGTTCTAGCTTCAGAGCATTGTGGTCTGAAAATATGCAGAGAATGATCCCAATATTTTGATACCGGTTGAGACCTGATTTATGACCCAGGATGTGATCTATTCTGGAGAATGTTCCATGTGCACTAGAGAAGAATGTATATTCTGTTGCTTTGGGATGAAATGTTCTGAATGTATCTGTGATGTCCATCTGGTCCAGTGTGTCATTTAAGGCCTTTATTTCCTTGTTGATCTTTTGCTTGGATGATCTGTCCATTTCAGTGAGGGGAGTGTTAAAGTCCCCTACTATTATTGTATTATTGTTGATGTGTTTCTTTGATTTTGTTATTAATTGGTTTATATAGTTGGCTGCTCCCATGTTAGGGGCATAGATATTTAAGATTGTTAGATCTTCTTGTTGGGCAGACCCTTTGAGTATGATATAGTGTCCTTCCTCATGTCTTATTATAGTCTCTGGCTTAAAATCTAATTTATCTGATATAAGGATTGCCACCCCAACCTTCTTCTGAGGTCCATTAGCATGGTACATTGCTTTCCACCCCCTCACTTTAAATCTGGAGGTGTCTTCGGGTCTAAAATGAGTTTCTTGCAGGCAACATATTGATGGGTTTTGTTTTTTTATCCATTCTGATACCCTTTGTCTTTTGATTGGGGCATTTAGCCCATTAACATTCAGGGTAACTATCGAGAGATATGAATTTAGTGCCACTGTATTGCCTGTAAGGTGACCGTTACTGTATATTGTCTCTGTTCCTTTCTGATCTACTACTTTTAGGCTCTCTCTTTGCTTAGAGGACCCCTTTCAATATTTCCTGTAGAGCTGGTTTGGTGTTTGCAAATTCTTTCAGTTTTTGTTTGTCCTGGGAGCTTTTTATCTCTCCTTCTATTTTCAATGATAGCCTAGCTGGATATAGTATTCTTGGCTGCATGTTTTTCTCATTTAGTGCTCTGAATATATCATGCCAGTTCTTTCTGGTCTGCCAGGTCTCTGTGGATAAGTCCACTGCCAATCTAATATTTTTACCATTGTATGTTACAGACTTCTTTTCCCGGGCCGCTTTCAGGATTTTCTCTTTGTCACTAAGACTTGTAAATTTTACTATTAGGTGATGGGGTGTGGACCTATTCTTGTCGATTTTGAGGGGGGTTCTCTGCACCTCCTGGATTTTGATGCTTGTTCTCTTTGACATATTAGGGAAATTCTCTCCAATAATTCTCTCCAATATACTTGCTGCTCCCCTCTCTCTTTCTTCTTCTTCTGGAATCCCAATTATTCTAATGTTGTTTCTTCTTATGGTGTCACTTTTCTCTCGAATTCTCCCCTCGTGGCCCAGTAGCTGTTTGTCCCTCTTTTGCTCAGCTTCTTTACTCTCTGTCATTTGGTCTTCTATATCACTAATTCTTTCTTCTGCCTCATTTATCCTAGCAGTAAGAGCCTCCATTTTTGATTGCACCTCATTAATAGCTTTTTTGATTTCAACTTGGTTAGATTTTAGTTCTTTTATTTCTCCAGAAAGGGCTTTTATCTCTCCAGAGAGGGTTTCTCTAATATCTTCCATGCCTTTTTCGAGCCCGGCTAGAACCTTGAGAATCGTCATTCTGAACTCTAGATCTGACATATTACCGATGTCTGTATTGATTAGGTCCCTAGCCTTCGGTACTGCCTCTTGTTCTTTTTTTTGTGGTGAGTTTTTCTGCCTTGTCATTTTGTCCAGATAAGAGTATATGAAGGAGCAAATAAAATACTGAAAGGGTGGCAAAGACCCCAGGAAAATGCACTTTAACGAAATCAAGAGGCCCCAAATTGTTGGGGGGGAGAAAGGGGATAAAAAGAAGTTCAGAAAAAAAAATTAAAAGAAAACAAATAAAGAAAAAATATAAAAAAGAAAAAATATATATATTAAACTAGTTTAAAAACGTTAAAAAAGAAAAGGGTAAAAGTTAAAAAAAATTGGTGGAAGAAAAGAAAAAAAAATAAAATTAAAAAAAAATTAAATTAACCACAAGACTAAAGAATCATGGGGAGAAAGCCATGAGTTCCGTGCTTTGCTTTCTCCTCCTCTGGAATTCTGCAGCTGTCCTTGGTAGGTGAACTTGGTCTTGGCTGGATTTCTTGTTGATCTTCTGCGGGAGGGGCCTGTTGTAGTGATTCTCAAGTGTTTTTGCCCCAGGCGGAATTGCACCGCCCTTACCAGGGGCCGGGCTAAATAATCTGCTCTGGTTCAACTTCGGGAGCTTTTGTCCCCTGAGCACTGTCAGTAGAGTTCCGGAGGACGGGAATGAAAATGGCGGCCTCCCAGTCTCTGGCCCGGAGGAGCCGAGAGCTCAGGGCCCCACTCCTCAGTGCGCCCTCAGAGAAAAGAGCCCAATCGCTCCCGTCTCCCTGGCCTCTGGCCGCACTCTGAGCTCACCCAGCCTGCGACCGGTTCAAGGTAACCCCGTGCTGAGAGCTCACTCTTCGGCTCTGTCTCTGTAGACGGCTTCCCCTGTCTAATACCTGCGAGCTCTGCTACACCCAGACACCCCCGATCCTTCTGTGACCCTGCGGGACCTAGGGCCACGCTGGCCCTGCGTGGGCTTCACCCCGGTTTAGCCTCTTGAGTGATGTCCCTCCATGGAGCAGACTTTTAAAAGTCCTGATTTAGTGCTCTGTTGCTCCGCCACTTGCCAGGAGCCAGCCCCTCCCGCCGTGGTCTATCTTCCCATCGCTTTGGATTCACTTCTCCTCCGGTCCTACCTTTCAGAAAGTGATCGATTTTCTGTCTCTAGAATTGTTGCTCTTCTTCTCTTTGATTTCCCGTTGGATTTGTAGGTGTTCGCAGTGGTTAGATAAGCTATCTAGCTGATCTGCTACCCGATGTCGTCTCAGCCTGCTACTTCTCCGCCATCTTGACTCCTCCCCAATAAGTTTGATATTTTAATAAATAAAACATACCTATGATGTTCTGCTTAATATTTTCTAACACACATTCCTAAAGATGCACATAAAAATGACTAATTTTAATCATTTCAGATTCTGAAAAGGTAACACTTCATTGAAATTCCTGGTGAAGTTTAGAATAAAAATTACAGTGCGTTTTATAAATGTTAAACCACATGCATTTCTGACTTAATAGGCTAAGGTGTAATAGATGCCAGTATCTCCCACCCAGAAAGTATGGTGAACGCTGTGCTCACAAGTCATGTTGCAAATGGCCCAATCAAACAAGGAGTCAATAACAGATATGAATTGAAAGAGCCAACTTGTCTAGTCATTTTGGGATTGTGAAGCAATCGAGCACCATAGAATTATAGGACTAATCAAAGGTGACAATAAGCATTATCTTCTCTGGGATCTTTAAATGAACTATGGTGGAACTTCTTGTTTCTTGGTAAGGTCAGGAGAGCGCTTGTAAGTCTTCCTTCCCCATTCCTTGTTGACCCAAAGAGAACTTTCCAAAGATACTCTTTCAATCCAACTGCAACTAAACCACTATAGACTCAACACTGTTTTCCTGCCAAATTTGAGAAGTATACTTTTTTTTATTGTTCCCTTACTGTCATTACCCAAATATAGCACACTCTTTACCATGTTGTATGAAAGAGAAAACATCTGAGAATTCAACATCAAAAATAATTTATCAAACTATTACTTGCAGAAGTAAAAGGAAGGTTGAGATGGTAAAACGTAAGCCCAACAGGAAATAACTAAAGAAAGTTTGGAGGCTGCATACATTGTATAATTTCTCTCAAGTGAGGACAGCTTTAAAAGGTTGATTTAGAATATCTGTGACAATCACTGTGCCTTGGCATGGAATGATTTTGAGGCTGAAGATGAAAACGGTAGTTTCCTTCAACACCAGAGAGCCACTGCATTTTGGCATTTTATTCTTTGAGTGCTCCAGATCTAATAGCCGTGGCTTTAACCACTGCATGTTTTGGGGAATGAGACTGATGTGGTTGAAAAAGGACAAATTTGCAAACCAACCAGGATTGGGCCCCAGTACTCACTACAGTAGGAACTAACCACAGTACCAGAATATAACAACACCTTCTTTCTTGGATTGTTACTAGATATTAGCAATAACGTGAATAAAGTACTTAGCAGAGTGATGGACACATTGCAAGTGAATGGTAGCTATATTGCTATCTCATGGCGAGAAATTTTATTAGGGTTAAAAATCTCAGAGTAACAAAACATCCACAAATCTCAAACAGCCATCTGTTTCAAGCAGCATTCATACTATGAAACTCTAGCTCACTGAAATGATTTGGATTCCCTCTCAAAACTCACCATAATGAGATTTGGCCTGCACCAGAGAAAAGCCATTAATGACCTAATTGTCAAATCCAATGGCCTGTTTTCAGTCATGTTCTTATTTATTTCCTCTGTGGCATGTGATGTTATTGACTATTCTTGTCTTAATTCATTCACTTGGATTCCTCAACAATGCTGTCTGTTGGTTCTTCTCTTGTTTCAGACTCCTTTCCTGGGGTTGGAATTTGAAGGGGCCTTTTTTCCACTTCCTGAGTTCTTCTTTGAAGACTTCCCTTAGGCTCACCAGGCAGAGTCAACCCGGTTCAGAAAATTTTTGTTCAGTACATAGTATGCACTTATCTCTCCTCCAGGTATTGACCAAGAGAGGAGGCACCTTCCTCTCCTGAATCTGGGCCCAGAGGAGAAAAGAAAGGGCCGTAGACTATTAAGTAGACGTTGTGTCAAAAGGTTGAAGGAATTCATCTTCACATTTTCTTGGCAAAGTAAGAGATGTTTTCTGATATGTATGAGAACAGGGGGAACAACCTATTTCATCTGCAAGGCTCGATAGCCAATAGTTCAGTCTTCGTCACACCTCCTCAACTCTGCTATTCTAGTGGGAAAACAGCCATAGACACTATGTTAAGTGAATTCTCTGTTCCAAAAAACTTTATTTGCGAAAGAGGTGGCAGGCTGAATTTCAGCTGTGGGCCACAGTTGCCTGAGTTCAAAAGTTGAGGCCTGGACCACAGTTTCGAAGCAAATGTTGGAGATTTGCAGTCGTTTTTGCAGAAGCTAAGAGAGGGTGAGTGTAGATGGGTGACAAAGAATGGCATACAGGGGGAGCTCAGGGTCTAAGTGACATTAGAAAGAATGTGTTGGCTGTGGCCCCATTTGCATAGTTTTGGCAGTTTTGGACACAGACTGTTGTCATAGGATGTCTAGGTGCAGAGAGTGTGAATTCTTCCTCTGCGATCTGAAAGCATTGCTTGCATTTCTGGCTAATCCTACTTGTCTCTCTCCCCAGGTTGTGGACATGTAGGTCCTTGTCCCCTGTTTTGTTTGTTTGAATAGCTTGCGTTTCCTCAGTTTCTAGCTGAGCACCATATCCTTCAGTTTAGGCATTTACCCCTCACCTCGCTGTGACACAGTGAGACTTTTTCCGGGACCGGAGTCTGTTACCAGGCCCGTCTCACTTCATGTTGAATCCACCCAGCCCTGTCTCGTCCTCTGAGGACTGGTGACTAATGCGGTGACTGTTAGCTGGTCAAGAGAAGCTGAAGTCATGCTGTAATTATGGCTCCACACACACGCACCCACTGTTTTATCTGTCTCTCCCCCCACCCCCACCATCTTCCTGTCTTTGGAACAAAAAAATTCTCTGACTTCACATGGCCAACACAGCTGTCCAACTGGCTACAAACACAGAAGTGAATGAAGTCAGTGAAAGGATGAGTCACGGCACAACAGTGTCATTTACACCCCCTGCGTCCCCACCTCCCGCTGCCTCCTGACTGGGGTTTACTGCTTGCGAAGGAGCCCTTCGCCACAGCTCCAAGGACACTGTGCAAGGAAGCACCTTTTTTGGGGGGAAGTCACTCACTTGGCACAGCTGTCATTCACTCCTGGTCTCACCAAGTTGAGTAACCTCATTCGGGTCTAACGAAGAGATAGTGGGATCCAAGGGGCATAGAGAGTTGGCCGAGTGGCTTGGTGGCATTGAAATATTTTCTAGAAAAAGAACACGCAATATACAATTCAAGATCCAAATGCACCCAGGTTAGTTAGAGTGCAGTGGTGCTTCCTGAATCACGACCGTGAACCTTCAACCAGGAAATCTCATGGGAACCAGTGGTGATCTTACTCCCTTCTGCTGTGGTCCATGTGAACTCATGAAACTTCACGAGAACGAGCATCCTTGCAGGGCAGAAGGCACCGTCAGCTACTCTAAATTCAGACTGTGAATTTTTATCACGATCAGCGTTTTGTTTGGATCGATGTTCACATGATTTTAAATCAGTGATCAATAATATCCCTGATAGTATTAATAAAGTTTGCTCCCTCTGATTACTTCCTTCCTCTTACGCATTCGCCCTATCTTGAGGATGCTGCTCAGAATACGGAAGGCTTACACTGGCTGAAATTTGTCTCTGTTCCCACATTGCCTGCGTTTCTGCTTTTCATGCCCTCGGCCAACCTTCCGTAAGCATCATTTTTGTATCTCTCTCAAAGTTCTCTTCCTCCTCTCTGTGATAAGCCCCCCAGCGCACTGCCCTTGGATCCTCAGACCGAGGAAGAGACAGACAGGGCTGGGGCTGGAGGAGCAGCTGCTGGTCCTTCCTGCTGCCAAGGCTTGGCCGCAGGCTCCTAGGGAGGCAGTAGGCACCTGGTTTGCACAGGACCAGCACAGCTGGTCCAGCCTTTGACTGGCAAGTGTGGCTTCCTTCGTCACCGAAGTGACTGGCCTGTGATCTCGCTACAGCCTGCTGAAACTGAGAGGGACGCAGTGAAAGCCATACACCTCAGCAGAGCAGGTGCAAGCCCCATTTCACTAATGAACAATGGGCACTTTGCACACAGGGAGGCTTTGATCTGAGAGCTAAAAGGCCCTTCTGTTGGACAGGATGTTGGCCGAGGCAGGAAGCAGCGAGAGGCACTGGGAAGGATTCTTTATGCAAAGAAGTCGTGTAGCAGCCGTCATCAGCTCATGCTTGCAGACTCAAACACTCCCAATCTCAGAGACCTCTTTGGGAGAAAGCAGTGTGTTCGTGGAAGGCTTTTAGTCGATTCTATATTAGGACCATCCCCAAAATGAATAAAACATTTCTTCTATATTAAACTTAAGGCTGTCTTCTACCCATCGGTTTCAGTTCTGCCTTACGGGTTTATACAGAACAATCCTACTTGAGAAAGAGTGTGTCCGTGTGAGAATATTCCATATATTTGGAGATCAATCTCCTGTCTTCAAGAAATGTTAATAGGGCATCTTTTCATAAATTAAAAATGTAACATAAATCACAAACAAGCGAAATTGCTGTCTTCATGTTCATGTGTATCCCTTCTGCACAGTGACCTCGAAGGCTCTATGCAAATCTCTCTTGTCCTCCCTTCCAAAATCAGAATTGCAGGTCTCTTTATGATAGGAAAGACCTTCGAGATCATCCTTTCTAAGACTTCATTTCACATCTTGGGCAACAGAGGCTGACGGAGGTAAAGTCACACAGGAGTTCAGAGCTGAGACCAGACACCCCAAGCCAGTTGGGGCTTTTTACGATGCCCGATGGTGGCTGCAGTCCCGTGCAGGGAAGGTGATGAGTCTGTGCTTGGCAAGGTGTAAACCATCCATCCCACTCTTAAGTCCACAGGACTTCCACCATCTCACCTTCCTTTACCTGCACCTTACTCCCAGAGGAGGAGGTGATGAGAGCCTTTTTGTGAATTTCAGCCAATGTATTTCTATTTTTCTTACTTTTCACTGGGGGCAGTAGAGAGTTGTGCAAAGGTTTGAGGCTTCTTAAAGCAGATGAGGGAGGGGCAGTTGGAAAGAGGATCAGGAGGGAATGCCCACATGAAGTCTCCTTGGAGCTCAGACTGGGGTGTCTCCAAGTCCGTAAGGACATGTTTGGCATAGCATTTTCCCTCCACCTGAACACTATGGGGGCTACGCATGAGTTAGGAGGTAAACTTCAAAGAGGGAAAGCAGCACAAGCCGATTGTTGCTTAAAAGCTTGGATATGCCAGGAATCAGGGGCGTTCACATCGGATGGTACTGTCCATAGACTAATAGAGTGGGGTGACGTGGCCAGAGAGCAGAGGCTGCCCCTGTGCTGTGTGTAGGGCCACAGGCAGAGAGTGCACACCTGGGTATGTGCGTTTGGGAGTAGGGGGTGGTGCAGTATTGAAGCATTGAGAGGAGGGGCTGGGGCACTTTGTAGCAAGGGATGTAGAAAAATCCATGAAGGGACAGTAAGGAGACAGAAGTTTAAAGCCTCATGTGAAAAGGCATTGAACATGTCAGCAAGGGTCCTCTGTCCCTGGCAAGGTTTTCTGGGTAGCCATTCTTGGTCAGGCGCAGACCGCACGAGAATCCACTGTTGAAAAGAGACCAGCATCACTGTTTTCAGATCCTTGCTATTACTCTTGCGTCAGAAGCTTGTTTGTAGGTAGATACTGGACAGCAGATTAACTGATTCTAGTGGTTACTCTGGTGGGGGGACCGGGGACCTCCTAATATGCTTCCTCTTCTTTTGAGGGCTGGCTCAGGGCTCAGAAAGGGTCAAAGCTGGAGGGGGTCAGACCTCTGAGAATTCAGCTCAACAAGGCTAGGAAAAGCAGAGACAGATACCACTAGATGCTGGCGACACTGTATTTTCCCTTTCCTCCTTCTCTAAGCTTACCGAAACTTCTTTGTTCCGTGTACTGTACCATGCAGACCTAGCTGTTTGTCCTGGAGCTAATCAGTTAACTTTCCAGGAGCATGGGGCTAACTAGACTATATCATAATCAGAAGACATTTGGCACAGAAGGGGGAATGGGCAAGACAAGTGAATTTGATGAAAGGAATGGGGAAATTGGACATCAGGCATGTGTCGGTATGTCGTGTGTGTGTGTGAGAGACAGAGGCAGTATTAGCCAACTTAAAGTACTGTCCTATAGGAAATAGAGGTTTTTTTTTTTTTTTTTTAAGATTTTATTTATTTATTTGACAGAGATCACAGGCAGGCAGAGAGAAAGGGAAGTAGGCTCCCTGCCAAGCAGAGAGCCCGATGCGGGGCTCTATCCCAGGACCCTGAGATCATGACCTGAGCCGAAGGCAGAGGCTTTAACCCACTGAGCCACCCAGGCGCCCCCAGGAAATGGAGTTTTAAGACTGAGGACATATCACACACTCTCTACTCTGTGTATGTCCCTGTAAGTCCCTGCACTTCTCTCCACCATGGTCAGAAAGTTACTGTCCCTCAACGGCCTACCATCTGTGTAGGGTTCATCATTGCTAAGGATTTTCAAAACTATTCAACTCCTCAACCTTATTTTTTCCTAATCAATGACATTTGAATCAGTGGATTGTATGTTTATTTTTTGGTTGGAACTTGTCTTTTTGAATTCCGTTGGCATTTGCTTCCATGTTTTGAAAAAGTTTTTGAGACTGTAATCCTCTCCTTTGCTATTTTTAATGCTTTAAAGTGTATACAGTTGAGTCAACAGTGACAGTTGCGTTTTGCTGCTATTTTTGACTTGAACTTTGCACTTCATTCTAATTCTTCATAGTGGATTTGGGCCCTTTAAGTACGAAATGTCGTTGATCTTTTAACTATGGGTGGGCTCCACACATTGTTTTCCCAGAGTCTAAGTTGATGAATGCGGCTTCTTTTTCTTAGGGCTTTTCTCAGGGAGGTTTCAGGGGAGTTGGTGTTTAGATTTACTCACAGATTTCAGTGTTTCCTGTTAAAATTTCCATTTCAGATTTCTTCTACCATTTAACATTTACTTTCTCCACTTTTTTTTTGGGCGGGGGTCTCTTTCATAATTCTTGTATTCTCTTTGGTATGGTTGGAAATTATGCACTGGGATTTCAACACTTATCCTTGTTTTGCAATTAGTATTCTTTTAATTGTTTTGCAATTTGTATTTTTACTTTGTTGCGACCCCAAATTGCATCAATGCCTATCTCTGCCCTTGGGATATAGGTTTATAAACCATTTAGATTTATTTATTTGCTCATTTCTTCTTCATTTTCATCAGAGAATCTATGGGTTCAAAGGGGCAAGCAGATGGTGGTCCCCAAAAGCCTTTGTCATTCATTTGTGACACTCTGGTCACTTTTTCACTTGGGCTCCCCTTGGCATGTTCCTCCTGGCTCCGGTCTTCTGCCAGAGAGTTCCCAAACAATTAGAAAAGAAACTTGGAATCTATCACAGAGTGGGAAGAAAATCCTAGGAAGAGCACATCTCTGTTTTGTGGCGAGGTAGGGAGAGGGAGAGGTGGAGGCAGGCAGAGCATGGTCCCTTTCGTTGCCGCCCCCACCCCCCACCCCCACCCTGAGCTCTGGCCTCATTTGGTGCAAATAATTGTTACAAGCTTTGTGGACTCTGGAACTTCCTCAGGAGCCTTGAAGCTCTTATTGTTGGTCTCGCTTCTGTTCTTGGAATGTGGTCTGTATTTGAGTCTCCTAATCAGCTTGAAGTCCTTTCAAAGACCAAGACCATCTCCTGGCTCCCCCAGCATCTAGCACAGCAGAGTCGGGGAGGAAACTCAGCCGACCACATAGGTAAGCATGTATTTTCCCCAGGGCTGTAGCATCCAACAACTCTTCATTAGCAGTTACTAATGACATGCTGAAAAATCCCTGGGCACTGACAGCTCCACACTTTTTTGGTCCATGTGAAACCTATCCATTTTTCCCTTGATTAGATCTACCTCTTGATTTTGTCTTTTGGAAGCTAATGTGAAAAAAAAAATACCATGGTTGTTGGAAAAAAAACCTGTTTTTTGAACAGATCTTACAAGAACTGGACTGTACAGATAACACATTGAGTTTGTGTTTACTAACAACCCTGGCTAGGATGAATATTAGCTCTGAGACTATGAACGAGGGAAAACGAGGAATCGTGTTTATTCGATCTATGCAGACAACCCGCTTACCGTGAAACTTCCTCATGTGGTTCTTGACGTTGATCAGTAAAGAAAAGCCGCTCATGGCTATATCCTATATTACTGTGTTCCGTGTAGACGCAGAAAAGGTAATGCTTCCTTTCCCATCTCAGTGGCAGATAATTCAGAGTAACCCAATGTTATCCTTGGTAATACAACGATGACTTGAATATAAAATCACAACAGGACGAATATTCTAACTGAAGCTCCCAAGCACTAATTACTTGCTTAAAGCTAGAGGGGGTAAAATTCAGTACTTGGAGCAATTCTGTTAAAAAGGAAGTATGTCTGTAAGTAAAATGCTGGCCTAGCTGTTCTTATCTTGTAGTAGATGTGCCAGTCCTCCCTTCCTTTCCAGCCCTTCCCCGGTTAAGCACTATTGGGAGCAAAATGGGAAACAAGTCCTCTTGGATCACTTGAAAATTAAATTTCCAATTATGTCAGCAGGGATGTATGTGCAGAATTTTGGTTTTGGGAATGACAGAGAAATAGTGAACAGGTACAGTGAATACCAGGCCCATAGCAGGTGCCCGGGAGCTGTCAGCTCTGTAGATGAACGTGGACGCTGAGCACACAGACACAAAGGCGATGGTATGAAAGCAAACGCCGGGACTGAATCTGAGTGCTCCGATGGTACTAAAGACTAACGGGAACAAAATTCCACATGTAGGAAGTAATCTCAAATCTGCGCAGTCTGTCCTCCTGAAACTCAGAGCTTTTTAAAACCCTAACAGAGCTGAGTGGACTGGACGCGAACTCTCAGGGGTCGTCACGGTCAGGGTGAGCAAATGACACACCAGCTTCAAAACCTTGTTCATGTCTTTTGGTCAAGCTTTCATTCTGGGTTAAAGGCTTTATACTTTTCCGTTTGCGGAAAGTACTATTTTTCAGGAAAAAGGAGCTGGAACTGGGACTAAAACTTAGTCAAAGATCCTCTTAATTTTCCGAATTTCTCATTGTGCTCACACAATGCATCTAGACCTCTTTGCACCCCCTCCCCCGCTTCTCGTGATTAAGTCATTTAAAAGTCAAGTGAGAACAAATGAAAAACTTTTTTTTTTTTTTTTTTTTTTTTTTGGGAAAGGAGTGAACCCCTCATTCCAGTGTCGCGTTTCTTTGGTGAGTGGAGGGTGCGCTTGTCATCTTTCTGGCCACGGGGTCTGTTCATTCAAACTTAATCTACGGCATTACTAAATAACAAGCATCCTCATTATAATCGTAGAGGACTAGATAGAAAAACTCAGTCTTGACCTTGTGCCCCAAGGACCAGTAAAGTCACAGTCACTTAGAGCCAGTTCCGGAGTCAAAGGTTCCCCATTTAAAATGCCCGCATCCAATTCTTTGGAGTTCAGCTCGGTATCATTAGCTGTGTCTTCCTGCCTGCCCTGTCTCGAGAGACAGAGACCAGCTCTCAAGCAGCATTTGTCCTAATTGCCTTGTTTGTATTAACCTCCCCAGAACTTTAATTTAACTTATTTGGAAAGGTTCCTTTTTCTTTGTTCTGCCTCTGGGTCCCCAAATGATTTGACCTTCTGTTGCACGTCATTCCTTTCTGGACCTGGCCTTTCTCTGTGACTTGGCTCTAAGGAGTTTTCAGCTCTGGCTACAGAACACCATAAAAATGGGTGGAAATATTTAGAATGATTTTTCCATCCTCCCGTCCCACTTCCCTCTTTCAAGCATGACTGTTTTTTCCTGTCCCTGCCCTGAGCCTTCTCCTCTCTCTGCCTTTGCTTACAAGGCTAACTCTACCTCCAAGGTCTCCCGGCCCTAGCCATTTAGATTTCTAACCATTCTTCATTGGTCAGTTCACCCTCTCCATGAGATCCTTCTGGATTCCTGTAACTGGAGACACATTACCCTTGTCTGAACCCCCACAGCTATCCCATGCCGCCTCACGGTGATTGCCACACACTGCTCTGTGTTACTCTGATCAAGATTTGGGGATATTCCCCAGCATTCCTGGGCTGCAAGCTTTGCAGGAGGCTGCACTTGGCTTCCTTGATGGTTTCCAACTAGGAGCCCTCGTTAGAGAAGTTGCTCAAAGGGCCTTATTTCAGGAAGACATCATTACACCTTGGGATAAAGTGATCTGTTGACTAGATTTTTTTTTTTTCTTATTTTTCAACTGGATTTTGAAGTTACATAGACACAGCCAACATATAGTGCAACTCGATTTCCACCTCATCCAGAGCCTAAGGAGATAGAAGCACGGGGGTATTTGTAGGTGCATGTCTGTGCTTTGGGGGAAATAGAGGTTGAAGTTTTGGTAAACTGGTTTGAAAATAATGACCTTGTCGCGTGTGTGGTCTGTTAGTTTATGCAAAGTATTTTGTGTCTTGGGAAAGATTGTCTTGGTGTTCTCTGAAACCTGAGACATCGATCACCCCTCTATGTGTCTGGCTTCAGTTCAAATTTCCTAGAGTTACAGCTCTGCCCCTTAGGTGCTGACTCACTAACACTGTTAACTCTTATTAAATTTCTTGGAACCAGCATGTATATTGTAACTTTTTTTGGGTCTCCAAAGAATACGTATTCACATCAGAGAAGGTCTTTCTCTGACTCCTTTGCCCTCAGCGCTCACTAATTCCAAAGTAATTTTATAGCTGATGGAAATAGTTCCACAGCCTCAGAGTTAAATTTAATTGTTGTTTCACAAACTTCCAATGAAATTCTGCTTTCCTCTTTGGGAAATAAGGGATCTTTATGTCACAAATGCTTCTTATAGCTTAATAAAACTTCGGTAGTAAATTTAGACGAAAAGAAATTCTGTTCAGAGAATCTGCCCACTGCATGTAACAGTCGTCTGTGAAAAGCAAATCCAGAGGCTTAAAGTATGGACCGTGCCCTTCAGACCTCAACGGATATTTAAAAAATGTGGCACTGTACTAGGTCTTAAAGGAATACAGTGTTGGTGTTATAAAGAAAATACAAAATGAAGTATTTAGTAATGTCACAAGAATATTGTCACTGTTAGTGAGATAATGTGCTTAGAAAACTTAGAGATACCTCAACAAAATGCACAGTTCCGTTGATGGGGTTGTCAGTGGTAGTTCTAGTGTCTGACTATGGTGTAGAACAAGCGAGTCGTCAGAGAAGAGGCGTTCGGAGCACTGGTTGACCCATGCTCAGCACTGCTCGGTTAGTTTCACTGACCACTTTTTATCTCAAGGAGCTGTTTCAAAGCTCTTTACAAATGGTGGTTCTATTGCCACTATTCTCAAGTGGGGGGAAGGCCCTGGTGATAGTCATTCCAAGGACATAAATTATGTGACAAGGAAGGATTACGCTCCCAGAGCTGTGGAACTATCCATCAGCCTTAAGAAAAATTCGTAACCACCCCATTGTACGTTGACAACAACTTAACCGAAGGAAGAACACTGCAGTATCAAGTGCATTCCGCACACAACCAGCGTTTGATGAACTTCCAAAGGCTCACATAAATTACGCAGATCTCGGATGCCATATAATGCTCAGATCTCTGAATTGATTTGCCATATAACTTTGTTCCACAGTGAATGGCAGGAGCGGCGTCTTCTGGATGACCCAAAACAGACCTGAGGAGTGGAAAAAACAAAAACAAAAACCAAACTGGGCATGTTATTTATTGTGATGTCAACAAAGTAAATCAAACCATTTGTTGTTGCTATTGTTATGTTGGTGACACATAATGTAGGCTCAACCTCTCCATCCCTATTTTCAGTCACCCAGTGTGGTTCGAGTGTTCTAGTGGGGATAGTCTAGTGACTTTGAACCACTGATTACCAACACTGGGGATCAGTTTCACCCTCTTTCTTGAATTACGTGCAGTGGCTCCAGAGGATAGAATTACATTGTGGATACTATAGCGAAGTGATTTGCCACTCATTTGAAAGTGTCATTTAAAAGAAATAGTTTAAAGTGTGTGTATAAGGAAGTAACAGAGCATTGCTCAATGTTGATTTGTCAAAAGATTACAATTTAGCCCTTGAAATAAACGTTTCCCAAAATAACAGCATTTGGGAAACTTTGAGCTCTGTTTTAGTCTTTTCACAGGAACTAAGAGGTCTTTCACATTCTGAAGGCGGAATACTGAGTAATAAGAGAAACAAGAAGTCCTCAGTCTCCATCGCTTTGCCTGGGGACCCACTGGACTATTATTAGCATGGGATACAAAATAGATTTGGTAAACATTGGAAAAGTCTTGCCAAGCAGCGTCTCAAAGACATATGGTCTTTTGTAAGTGCCATGATCATTACAAACAAGCAAGATGTTCTAATTAAGAAGAAGTCTTTGTAAGGCAGCGTGCTCTGTAACTTAGTCCTGAGGTTCTGAAACAGACAGTCAAAACTCTGGGGGTTGGGTAACCCCTATTCCTCCTTCCATCCAGACTCTTCTTAACACTGAAATACAGAGCTGCCATCTCGACTTTGACCACTAGAGGGAGGGCAACTACGTGGAATTACTCAGCCAAGGTGCTGGATTCTCCAATCCACGGCACCCTGGCCTTCACCACAAGTCAGTCTATCAGAGGAGCTGATTTTCTTAGGCTTCTTGGGGGAGCGGAAGTGTAGAGGAATTTGTTTCATCAATGCGTATCAGCCCCGTCTTCTATGCTCAGCGGAGTTATGGGGTGGATATTATTTTCTTATTTTTACAAATCTCAACACAGTAGAGCAGGTTGAACGGTAGAGTGAAGGAAACAATGGGTTTTTTTATTTTTTTAATCTTCCCTGCCTCGTGCAGTATGCCAGGATCTCCTACTGCGAGATCATTTCAGTTGAGTTAAAGAATTGAATATTTACCACAGTTTCGGGGGATTGAGGTTGAACTGGAAGAGCTTTAGGAAGTCTTCCAACCCTAAAATTCTATGATCCTGTATTTCCTCAGCTGGAGTATTAACTTCTTGAGGGTGAAGAACCATGACCTTGATACGGCACCTACTGCCACGATTCCTCCCCTAGCAAATGCTCCGTGAAGAACCCCTGATTGAAACCATGGACAGGACTGGCGTGTTTACATGACTTTTTACCATCAGGGAGCCCCATAGAGAATGGGACATAGTTTTGATTCTCAAAGCAGATAACTGTATCTCCTCCATAGTGTTTTTTAATCTGCTGAAACTCAGGTCTGTTGTGGTTAAACAAAATGTCCAGAAACCTTTCTCGCTTCCTTCTCACCATGACCACCTTCTCCAACATTCGTACAAAGATGCACACATCCAAGCCATGTATGCGTGCACATGCCACACACTGTTGAAGGCAAAAACTTAACCAGACATGTGCTAGACAACAGGCAATTGTGGAAAAAAGCCTTTCTCATCCCCATAAAGCCATAGCACGGAGTACAATCAATTGAAAAGAACTATGTGTGACTCACTAGGGAGAGGTATTTAGAGGTCTTTTATAATGTCATGTAATTATAATCATAAAAAGTAAGAACGAAAAAGTTTAGAGAGGGTAGAGATACTCAAAACCATCTTTTTTTTTTTTTTTTTTTTGGCTGTAGTCTTTTTTTTTTTTTTTAATGAAGGGAAAAACTGATGCTGGGAAATCACACAGGTGGTTGCTGGTGAGCCAGGACAAGAACTCAGGTCTCTTGGCTCTGAGTCCGTTCTGTTATGACTTGTAGCAGAAATATCAGAGCAGGCTGTCCTTACCATTTATAAGTTGATCTTTCTACCAGATTCTGAAGCCAAACTATGTAAAAACTTAGACTCTGGAAAGGAAGTTCAGTTGGAAAATATTCCTAAATAAAAAATGAACCTAGGACACAAAAAGCAGTCCTTCCATAAAGAGCATAATTCTAATAGGAGACAAAAAAATGCCTAAAAATAAACTATGGTATGAGAAGACTTTGTTGTTCCTAATTTGGACCCATTAATAACAAAGATGTGGGTATGAAATACATGGTTTGTATCCTGCTTTCAATCAAGTCCCAGAACTATGAATTGAGGACCAAAAGGTAGAGCAGAGGCTGCTTTGTGTTTAATTTGACACTGTCCCTTTAATATAAAAAAATGTGAAAATATCAAAACCTACCATAATTAATACTAATAATAGAGTTGCCGTTTCTGTTTGGTGAGACCACAAATTCAATTAATTCCAGTGCTGGTTCCAGTAAGCGTTTAGGAGTCCAAAGGGATTATTAACACGGTGAAGTTTGAAAGATTGAATCACAATAACAATTTCTTGCAAGATTTCTGAAGCTTGGAGCAGGTTTGCTTTCATGAAAATAATCGTCTATTAACCTAGTGCCGTAGAAGGAGCAAGCTAGAAGGCGAGAGAACAAAGAAACGAGGGACAAAAGGGAGGGAAGGGAACGGCGTGCCTCGTGCTTACCTCTCCTCCAAGTGAAGAGTCAGTGCCAAAGTCAGTCTGTGTTTGGTGCGGGTGACTGCAGAAGGACAAGCTCTGTTCAGGATCCAGTCTGTAAGACCAGGGTATCTGACTACCGGAAAAAGGCTGTCGCCTTATTTGCGGCACGTGTGCAGCACGTGTAGATGCACATGTAGACACCCGGGGCAATCAGTCTGCGTACCCCCATGTTAGGGGAGGCAGGTGGCCCGTTGTGGTGCAGTGGCAGGGATGGTACCCGTGGAGGCAGTGAAGCGTTATTTCATAACTGGGCATGAAAGGAAATTGTGATGATGATCGTTTGAGGAGGTCCTTGAAATGGTAGTAGCAAAGTCTCCATTGGTTTATTAATTTAGTTCTTCTAACTATTACAGGTGTCATGGGTAGAATACTCCCACTTAGGAATTAATATGGTTTTCAAGTCATGGATGCCTAGCCTTAGCCTGAGTCTTTTTACACTTTGTTTCTACGTTTTTGGTTTTGTTTGTTTGTTTTTTAGATCATGCCTGAGTTGAATTATTTCCTTCTTCTATTTTACAGAAAGCTACAGGGACCAACATTTTTCCAATGTCCTAGTAGTTGGTGTAAGGGTTGTGCATCCTTGCTATGAAAATGCCTCTTGTAGTTCCTGTTCTGCCTTCTCTCTTAGCCATGCAGATGCATGTAAGGGCGTCACTGTTGGCTGGGATAGAGTTTCTCTTGTAGGAGTCAGACTGAGTTTTTGAACCTCCTGCATCCAAGGACAGAGCTCACGTGTGCCTTCACCCTGGCTGCTGGATCATGCAGTGACATAGGACCTGGCCGCACGCGTCTCTCTTGTGTGGATGTGGTGACTTTCCCGGCTTCATCACCAGTACTGCCGATGAGCCATGAGCCTATTAACCCAGGCTTGGAGCCAGGTGCTGCTTGTGACATCTCCTTGCTGGGTGACCCTTTGTCTGCTCTGCTGGGATCCCATGACTAGTCTGTTCTGATTTGTAGATGCCTGTGGGCTGCTCACTCAGCTCAGCACAGCGGAAAGGGCTGGTCATTTCCTCTCCGAGATAGGGACAGGGCAGCAGAGCCTGCAGGCAGAGTTATTAGAATAGCCATTTCTTGAATACAATCAAGCCCTTTCTTTATGGTCTTTTCCTGTTTCTCGGCTTCTCCAAGACTCCTTTGCATCTATCAGGGATTAAAGTGGTGCCTTAGGCACTTAACAATCTGGAGAAAAGGCTGGGGGCCTTTGAAAATCCCATTCCCCCCCCTCCCATTTTGCCCAGTATTTGCGGGCTGCACAGACCTCACTGGTACCACTGTCCTTCCTTCCATCAAGTCTGACTTTCTTCCTGCAGTGAAGTCGTCACTGGGTTGGGTGAGTCGGCTCCAAGGAGTAGAGAAGCCGTTTTTCACATTGTACTTATTCTGAGTCATAGGGAGGGGAATGAGGTTTAGATATACCCATTGTCCTTAGTAACATAGAAATGTGACATTCTTGTTTGACTATAAGGAGAGGAGAGAATGGAAGTGGGGTGGTAGGAAAACAGACTTCCGGGGTCTTGAGCAACGTGGTTAGATCACTGAGGGCTTCCCAGTGGTTTCTCTTAAAATAACCAGGTTTTGTCATTGCATTTCTTTTCTGGCTCTTGGAATCAGAGCATCAAAGAGGGACAATGTCCCACAGTATCAGGTGAGTCCTCCTGGGCTCATTAGGAGACTGACAGGAGCATTTTCAGCATCTCTGCCCTACTGTTAGTTGAAGTTGGTAGAAGAGCAGAGAAATGGAAATCAGAAATATAGAAGAAGGAAATAATTCAATTCTGGGTATTGCCACAGAGTGCTGTCCCACAGAAGATTGCCCTGGGGACAGTGTCCCTAGATCCTGAATTTCACAGGTCCCAGAGTTGAAAAGACCTCAGGATCCTTGCTGGGTGAAATGTGGGCATTGAAGCTATCTGTTGGCCCAGAAGGGCCTATGACAGTGTACAAGCAGTAGAGTGAAGAGGTGGAGAATTTGGAGCAAACACAGCTCAGATGAGCCCTAAAACCTCACATCAACAATGGGGATACTGACAACGACTGACTACCCAACCCCTTTCCACTTGGTCTTGAGCTGGGGCTGCTCCCAGTGAGCTCGAGAAATAAATAAACTTGGCTTTGGGTTAGAAGAGACGTCATCCATTTGGTCCCAGCCGGACTTAGTGATTCTCATGGCCAGGGGCACAGATAGGATCTGGAAGGCAGAAGAGTGCCGAGGAGGGAGGGATGCCAAGGAGATGTTTCTGGCGATGGAGCAGCTGGCATCTGGCTCTCATTGAGATTGGCTGGCCCAGGAGGATCCTAATTACTGCACAACTGCTGTCTCCATAATCACCGTGACAGGAGCAGCGTGGGCCGGAAGGAGAGGGAGATAGAGCTGGTTGATGCTGCAGATGATATCGGAATCACAGGTTCTTTTTTTTTTTTTTTTTTTTTTTTGCCCTGGCTGTAAACAGGAGGCTGTGGCCAGCTGCCCGCTAAGGTGGAACCAGCTGCCACCAAGAAAGGGGGGGGAGCAACCCCCTCCTGCCTCATCTCCACGGGGTGCACTAGCCCCAGTCCTCAGGTCTGGCTCTGGGTCCTCTGGCTTCCAGTTAGGTCTTTAGGACAGTTCTCTTTAAAGGAGGCCCTAGGAGGAATTCAAAATATGGTGAATGTTCAGAGAGAGTCAGGCTGGGAAATGAACCTAGATTTAAAAAAAAAATAAAAAAAAAAGCCAGAGACGTCTGTGAAATTATTCCCAAATCAAAGAAAAGGATTATGATTTTTATGATTTAGGGATATTGGTTAGATCTCTTTGATTTGAGTAATTAAAGAAAAATAAAGCTATTTCCCCCTTTCTCAGCCCTAATGCTTCATGTGAGAGATCTCCTCACCCAACCTTTAGACAAATTCCCAGGTTGTAGGGGTCAGTAGTCTCTTGGATCATAACACAAATCATACCATTGAGGCTGACTTTCCACTGAAGCATGAGAATCAGCTGGGGGTTGGTTGGTTTGCAGGGAAATCTGGAAATAAACAGGGGGCATGGTGAGAACCAGGGGATGTGGGCATGAGTATGGGTGAGGAGGGAGACAGCTATGGAGAAGGGTATACATCCTGCTTTGATTTGTCTGTCCGTGGCTTGAGTCTTAGGAAAATACCAAGAGTGGCCATTTATAGGGATTTCTGATGAAGTACAGGTATCCTCTGCAAGTCTTTTACAGTGTTTTCTGGCTCTTAATACCAAGGAAACTTCTGGAAGAAGAAAAGGCATAATGGATTTTTTGGCTGATTTTATTCCCCTCAGGAGACAGGTGACTGGTTACAACATGGTGCTAGCTCCTGGAAAACCACCTTGCCATGTTGGCACTTGGCGTGACTCACTGGAGGAGAAGCTTCATGGAGTCCTGGGATTTTAATGGCTTTTTACCCACTTCATTATTCCCCTTTGTTCTGCAAAGCATTCATTTCATTGACTGTGTCTCTAGAGCATTACACAATCATATGTTGTACCTTTGGGTTCCCCTGTGCGAGGCTGGTCACTCTCCTTCAGTCTTTTCAGGGTTCATCTGGAGACGATGGCTCCTTTTCAGTTGCTCCACAAGATGGAAGGGCAGTGTTGTGAATGGTGAAGTAGGGAGGCTGAGATGTTTACATCCAATTCTTTGTATGAGGAGCCACTACAAAATAAACTTGGTTGTTGGGGCACAAATTTTTTTTTCCTCGGGCTCCTCTCTTGATTTCCTCCAAATCCTTTTAGTTTGGTTTTATGAGACTGAAATGTAATTCCAATGACCATTCTCTCTGATGAGTGTTTCTTGCACATTGACATGAGAGATTGCAATTTCACTATGAACTCTTAGCTGATCCTTTGAAAGCATTTGGAAGAAAATAGGACTTAAGTTTTGTTTCCACCATCCTAAGAGTGTTGCAGTGGTCTTTGACACTCCTCTAATAGCCACAAGAGAGAATTTAGGATGTTGGCAGGGAGGGAGAATTGGGATTTGGAAAAGGGTAGAACTACCATTTTGAGATACTGTCACCACCATAACATGCCATCTGTGTCCCAGCTTTCACTGTCCCAGAGTCATCAGAATGGTGCTATGCTAGGCACATCAGGTGTGGTCAAACTGGGACATGTTAAGCTGTGAGGTAGTTGGTTTTTCCCTTAAATGAGAATTCAAACAGAAAATCTCAGAAAGATAAGAGTACAGTATGTTAGCATGCTAATGAGTATAATTTTGGAAACAATTAGAATCATGTATTTGGAGGCAAAGACTAATTTGTAAAGTAAATCACATCATATACATGGCTAGCATCAATGTGTCATGAATGAGTTACTATATGTTCACACATGGAATCATTTATGGCACTTTGAGGGAGGTGGGTGAAAACCAGGCTGCTTGGTTGACCTACACCACTGGAAAGTATGCTGTCTTTCTTCTGCTGGGTCTTAGAATCTCCCCACTCCCACCTTTGTTCTCTATGGTTTCAGTATGAGGTAGTGGGGATGGGGATGAAGGTAGAGGTAGATATCTCCCTGTTTTCCAGCTTCATTTCTAGACTGGCTTAGTTCTCTGTAATTTCAAAACTGTTTCTCATTTAGGCTAAATAAATAACATAAAAAGTTTTGTAATTTATGCAAAAGAATGCAATTGGATCCTCACCTAACACCGTATACAAAAATGAAGTGAATCAAAGATCAAAATGGAAACTGTAAAACTCTTAGAAGAAAATAGAACAAAAGCTTTGACTTTTCATTTGGGAATGATTTCTTGGAGATGACACCAGAGGAAACAAAAACCAAATAAATTGGACTTTATGGAAATTAAGAAAATTTGTGCATCAAAATACAATGTGGACAGTACAAAAACAGTCCACGGAATGGGAGAAAATATATGCAAATCCTGTATCCGACAAAGGATTAATGTCCAGAATATTTAGAGAATTCTTAAAACCTAACAACAAAAACTCCCAATCCAAAAATGGGCAAAAGACTTGAACAGACATTTCTCCAAGAAGTTATACAGTCTATAAGCACATGAAAAGGTGCTCATCTTCACTGATCATTAGGGAAATACAAACTAAGACTACAATGAGATAATGAGGTACTCCTTCACATCCATTAGGCTGGCTACTAAAAACGACAACAAAATGGAAAATAAGCAGTGGCTAGGATATAGAGAAATTGGAACCCTTGTACATTGTTGTAGGGAATGTAAAATGGTACAGCCGCTGGGGAAAACAAGATAATGGCTCCTCAGAAAATTAAAACTAAGATTATCAAATGATTCCACAATTCCATTTCTGGATATATACCCTTCAAAATTGAAAGCAGAACATTGAAGATGTATTTGTACACCCGTGTTTACAGTAGCAGTATTCACAATAACTAAAACATGGAAGCAGCCCAGAGGCCATCGTTGGATGGATCGATAAGCAGATACAGCACATACAATGGAATGTTATTCAGCCTTAAAAAGGAAGGAAATTCTGACATCTACAACATAGGTAAACCTTGAGGACAGTATGTTAAGTGAAATAAGCCAGTCACTAGAGGGCAAATACTATATGATTCCACTTATATAAGATATTTAGAGTGGTCGAAGTTAGAAAGTAGAATTGTGGTTGCTGGGGTGGAGGTGGGGAGGGATGAAGGGGAAGTGATTATTTAATGGGTATGGAGTTTCAGTTTTACAAGATAAAGAATTATGAAGATAGATGGGGATGACCATTGTGCAGCAGTATGAATGTATTTAATAGTACCAGAATGTACACTTAAAAATGGTTAAGATGGGGGTGCCTGGGTAGCTCAGTGGGTTGAGCCTCTGCCTTCAGCTCAGGTCATGGTCTTGGTGTCTTGGGATCGAGCCCCAGATCAGGCTCTCTGCTCAGCGGAGAGCCTGCTTCCCCTTCTCTCTCTGCCTGCTTATGATCTCTGTCTGTCAAATAAATAACATCTTTTTAAAAAATGGTTAAGATGGTAAATTTTATGTTATGCATAGTTAACTGCAATAAAAAAATTGGAAAAGTTAGCTGATTACTTACTACATTGCCCTTTGTACTCTAATTGGTTTTGTACACATATTTTTAATGTGTATACACACATTTTAATCAGAGTTGATCAAACAGTTGATTTAATATGGTGTTAATTTGCTATTTATAAAATCTAAGTGCTGAATAATAGTTGAAGTTATGTAAATTAGTGTGTATATATGTGGATTAATATATAGGCTTTACTCATAATGTTTACAAATGGGAAAACTCTCAATATATAATAAGTGCCAAGATCAGAACACAAAATTATGTACTGAGGGGACTCATATTTGTGAAAATATGGAGAAAATGATCTTATAGGGAATAACCACTGTTTACATTTTGTTATATCTGTTGGTAGTGAGTTTGCAGATAATTTTTCTACAATAAACATACACTATATAATCAGAAAAATCTTTTCATAATGAGAAATCATGAAAATATTTTACATTTAGGTAACACTGGATATGTGTCTTCTTTACACCTGATCAAAGGGTTGACTGATGATAGCTGGGCACCATTTGGGCATCAGTCTCCTGATCAGGAGTATACCATTATTATGAAATAGTTCCTAAAGATTAAAAAAAAATCTGTCTTATAATATTTTGACTTCAGTGCCTTTTGCAGGTACATATTGGCCACAAATTGGAGGCCTGCCAGCTGGGGCAATACAGCTTAACAAATGAGGTTTATAGGCCTTCCTTTACTTCATCTTGGTAGTATTTTCATACTGAGATGTAATTACCACAGCTGGTGAGGTGGCAACATTAATTAGCATTGGAAACTGCTGGGGAATAAGGAAGAGTCACTGAAACTATCATGGGCTCTGACTATAGGTAGAAAGTAGGTGGAAAGGAAAGTAATGCTCATTCTTCCACCCTTTGAGAAGATAGATAGTATTACCTGGGTCACATGTGTAGAGGAGAAAAGAAATATCTTGCTTTAAGAGCTGACCACAGAATTTCCTTTATGGGAAGTTTCCATTGCTTGTCTTTGTGTCTGGGTTGATTGTTTTGGTTGGGGAAAGCAAGCCTTTCATGGCCCAGATGGTATGAGAGAAGTCTTCGCTGAATGACTGAATGAGAACTGAATAGGACATTTGGAGTATGGGACCAGTGAAGTAGAGAGGAGGAGAAAGTTAAATGTGGATGTAAGAGGTGCTAGCAATGGTGAGAGTCTTAACAGAAGGCAGGGGAAGTTCCACACTGCTGACAGAATGATGATGGATAGCTATAGAACTTGAAGAAAAGCGGAAGTGTGTTTTCTGCTGATCTGTGCTGCATTGCAAGTGACCGTCCCATTGCCTTTGCCAGCATCACCTTGAATTTTCAGTAGAGTCAGAGACATCCAATGGCCATGCATGACTTGTATTTTTGGAAAATCAAGAAGGGTCTGTATTCTGTGAATGGGTTGACATAAATAGAAGGGAATGATCACAAGAAGAGAGAAAATCTCAGGAGAGAGCTGGAACCAAAGATGTCAAGGGAAAATGTACGTCTTCCAAGAATCCCCATAAATAGGCACGCTGGGCTACAGAGAGCAGAATCAGAGGCACGGTCACTCTGGTTGACATTTGTGTTATGTGTGCATGTTTACAGAGCCAGATAGTCAATAGTTAACACTTGCAGATCGATCGATTGAATTTTTGGCTCACCAAATGCCCAGCCCAGGAAAAGCTCAGTCCAAAGTTTGGATTTTTATCAGTTCACAGGTTTAGTCTTTCCCTGCTTGTTTGGAGTAATATAATTTGTGGTTGAGATTTGCAGCTGTCAATTATCTGTGCTCCTGCCAATATTAAAAAAAAATGGGCATGGGAAGAAAATAACCATAAAGACATTTAATCAGTTACAAGAGTGGGGTTTATCTTTCCCTACCCAGTCATGTTTTCCAAAAAGTCTTCAGAGAGTTTAAACTGATTAATATTTGTCACGTCAAAACCCCATAATTGCAAGTCAGCCCATTAGCATGTCCATGGTCTAACAGCCCAGGACAGAGCAATCAATTTATCACTAAAATTTCATTTGTTTATTGCCCAAACAAATAAAAGAGCAGGATTGGAAATTATGTCAATGCTGTTAGTCATGATTTGGGAACTCTTATTTTCCCTTAGTAATTAAAGCATTGAATCCAGGATATTTCTACTTGTGAGAGCCAAATCCATGAGTATTCTAATGGAACACAGCCTATCAGCTTTTAATCAAAGTATTTAAAAGTGAGAGTGAGAGAACTCAGGTTGGACCATTCAGTTTCTTACGAGTTCAAGAGGGCTTTATTTTTTTAGATACATTTTTTACCTTGTCCACTCTGTTTTTTAATTAGATCTCGTTTTATTGGGACCAGCAAGGAAAAATGAGTACATAGAGATTATCTGTGTTTAAAAATGCACATACGGAAGTATAATTACACATTGAAGTATTAGACAAACTAGATATGGCAACTAAAGAGGAAGTAGGAAATTTGGCTTTTAGTTTACACTTCATTTTTTGCAAGCTTTGGGATGTTGGGCAAGTCAGTTGGCTTTTCAACTCATTATCCAGTGTATTGGATGGGGATAAGAATCTAGTCCTACCTGAAGACACAGGATTGAATGGCACCTGGGTGGCTCAGTAGGCTGGGCATCTGTGTTTGGCTTAGGTCATGATTCTGGGGTCCTGGGATAGAGCCCTGGATCGGGCTCCTTGCTCAGTGGGGAGCCTGCTTCTCTCTCTCCCTCTGACTGCTGCTACCCCTGCTTATACATGTGCTCTCTCTCTCTCCCCCTCCCTCTCAAATAAATAAATAAATAAATAATATTTAAAAAACCCCCAAACACAGGATTGAATGAAGTGATCACCTGCCCACCCTAGATATCTAGTGCTTTTTCTCTATAACCCCTTGCTCTACTTTATTTTTCTTCATAGCATTTATCACTACATAATATTTACTATATATTTGTCTTTTTATATTCTTTTTATCCAAATTGGAAGTAAGCTTCATGAAAAAAGTTCTGTGTTATTGCCAGTGCTAAGGCAGTTACTGGCACATGGTGTATGACCGATAAATATTTGTTGAAAAGGTGAATCTGAGCTATGAGACCTAAGTTTATCAAGAGGAATCTGATGCAGCATGCTCGCTAGCTGTCTCGTGAAGATGTCATGGTTCAAACGTCCGCTCTACCAGTTTCTGTGTGGGCACCAGTCTCAGGGAAACAAACTGTGAGTGCAGACTTTATGGGAATAGTTATAGGTGCTCCTGAGTCATCCAATACTAGCATAAAAGTAAAATCCCAGTGACAGGAGGGGGAGAGGGGATCTCAGTACCAAGGCCCCCAAAAGGAACACCATTCTCTTCAAGATGTCCTTATTAACACTTCTTTAATCTTGGGCAAGTTCATTAGCTGCCTAGAACTTCCAATTTTATCTTTTGTATGAGTAAAATGGGCCTGATGATAGTTCCTAACTCTGAGTTGTCATGAGATGGAACAAAATAATTCATGTCAGGTAATTGCTAGTATCTGAGTTCATTGTCAGTTGTTGCTGTGAGTTTCTGGATTCATAAAATATGGACCCAGCTTTTCCAAGCTGTGATAAAAAAAAATTAGATGATGTCACAACAAGGACTTATAAAGTTATAAAGGTCTGTGTGGTTATGTTTGCTGAGCTGTTACGTTTGAGGAGGGAGGAATTCTGACTGAATGAAGATTCTTTACAGGATGACCTCTTGTTGTCTAAGCTCACAGAGAGACAGAACAGTAGTGAGCCATGCTGTAGTGGCTGATGGATTACTTTGGTACCCATGGGCTGTGAGGAGTGTGAGCTGGATCACCATCGGTGGTGGTGGTGGTGGTGGTGGTGGTGGCGGCAGCGGCGGTGGCGCTGGAGCCACAGGCTGCAAGGCAAGAGAAGGGAGTCAGGTGGTTCTGAACTTGTGTGGGACTTGGCAGGATGGAGTTGTGCCACTGCTCACACCTGAGTCTTTTCCCTTGCTACATTAGATCCATGAAACTCAGGTAGCGGAAGGAGATAAGGGATGAGGAATATAAGAGCCCCCTACTTGTCATGCATTGTTAATACTTCTACAAGTTAACTGCTGTGGTCTGTCATAATCGTTGTTTATTTAATAGTTAAGGACTTGAGGCTGTGAAAGTTAAAATAACTCATTCAGGGTCAACAGCAAGGAAGGAATGGTCCAGAAGTGTGAATTTCGACCTTTCTGGCTATACAGACTGTGTCTTCCAATATGGTAGACTGACCTCTAGCGGAAGCCTTCCAGGGCCTGGATGGGCTCAGCACTTGGACTTAGAAACCCAAGTAGAGCCCTGGCAACACGTGGGGACTCTGAGCCCATGGCCTTCTTGCACATTTCCATCTAGCTCAGCATCTAGACTGGATAGAGCCCAAGGTAGAAATACATAGGCTGATGGTGAAGCAGACTTTGGGGAAACAGGGAAGCCTTCCCTATTCCATCCTGACTGCTCGCTCCCCAGTACTACACTGATTTAGGAGCTCTTCCTGTTAACCATTTGCTAGCTGTGTGTGCTGTGCACCTGCCACATTGTTTTCTACCTATCTTCTTACGTTCTTCGGAAGGCTGTCCTAGGCTGTGTGCAGGCATTTTGTCCTTATAACCCTGAAGGTGTGGGAGTACACTAATGATAGATTTTTTTTTTCTTCTTGCAAACCGGCTTTATTTAAAAAAAAAAAAAAAATTTTTTTTAATGATAGACTTTTGAGGCCTTTCAGCTGGAAGGCTTCCTAAAGACAGGGCTGGTTTCTGACCTGTGAAAGCAGATCTACATGGGGAGTAATCAGAAGCCCACCTTTTCTACTTTCTACATGTGCTATCTGTAGATGTTTCGATCAGACATGTCTGATCAGAAGCTGACCACCTTGATAAGCCTGGATTGGTGACAAGGTGTCCTTTATTTTTAAATTCTAGCCTATTTGTATGAATATCTTCCGGAGAAGTGCCGATGTGCATGTCTTTAAGAGAATGATGCTTTTTTGAGTGCCAAGCTCCCCTCTTGCCCTCATGTGGCTGGGATTTCATTTTGACTCGAATACTGGACATCTCAGGCATTCTGTCACCATGATGTTTGAACTGACCATTTCTGTTTATCTGAGACTGGTAGGTGGCAATACTTGAGAAATAAGCAGTGTAGAACGGGAGAAAGTCACTGTTTGACAACCTAAGGAAGGAAGAATTTTGAACCTCCAGACTACTGTCTTCACTGGATCTCATTTTAATCATTTAACAGGAGAAAACACTAATTTCTGCTCTCTCCTGGCCCAGAGAGACATGTTTTGTGCCTCCAGTTCCAGATACATCAAGAACCAAATGCCCCAGAACAGTGTTAATGCCTCCTTGTGAGGGCAATGAGTGGAAGGAAGGCCTTGGTTGCTAAAACCAGAAGTGTTCTTTTTTTTCTGACGTTTCAACTGTAACTTTATTGACTGCAAGGAAAATCCTCATGCTTGTTTTATTTATACTCTCTATGGCTCCACATTTTCTTGGGCAAGTCTATAAAGACCAACTTTCTCTATACTAACTTGGAAATGCCAAGAGCTCTTTTCTCTGAGAAGTGCTGGTATTGCTGTAGGGGTTTGGGGGCTTTCCTAAAAATTCAATTCGTTTATGCCTCTCATATCCAATTTAAAAAAGTGGGAAAGTCTTTTTTCTTCGTGATTCTTTGAGATAGTTGGTGAAACTCTATCCAAAAAGAATGGTAGTGGAAATAGATAAAGTGAACGAGAATTTGGAGGGGGGTATGATGCAGTCAGGGAAGTGAATGTGTCTTTGGGTCTCCCACTTCTACCAGTTTTTTTTTTTTTTTTAAGATTTTATTTATTTATTAGAGAGAGAGAGTGCATGCGCACAAGCAGGGGGAGGGACAGAGGGAGAAGAAGACTCCCCACCGAGCAGGGAGCCCAAT
This sequence comes from Martes martes, assembly GCF_963455335.1. Classification (NCBI taxonomy): domain Eukaryota; kingdom Metazoa; phylum Chordata; class Mammalia; order Carnivora; family Mustelidae; genus Martes; species Martes martes. The sequence goes on from NC_137893.1 coordinate 139,374,807, forward strand.
GTGGGGTTCGATCCCAGGACCCCGGGATCATGACCTGACCAGAAGGCAAATGCTTAACCAACTGAGCCACCCAGGAGCTCCTCTATTTCTGTTAGTTTTGTGAACAATTCCCCTCTCCCCACCAAGTGTTTAGTGTTCTTGTAAAGTCTATTAAAACTTGGCTTAGGAAAAGCCAAGATACGGGCTTGAGAACCTGATCTACTTACTAGCTTGAAGGGGCAAGTGATGGGTTAAGTCCTAAAGTCCTCATTTAGACCGCAGCCTGCTCTGTTATTTTGAAATCACTCTGCAGGGACAGGGAACAGGGACAACTAACATTTTCTGAGCACTGGCGATGAGTTCGGGGTGGGGCCAGACACACCATGAACTTCTCCCCCACAACTTACTCCCATAATACTCTTGGGCATCTGGTATTACTGTCATTTCCAAGTTAGAGACCCGGCATTTGAGACTGAGGCTGGTTTGATGACGCACATCGCCTGGTCTCACGCAGCCAATCTGTGCAGGAGCTGGGACTTGGACTCTACAGGCTGTGCTTTTAACCAACGTACTATTGACAGCATTTCTGCATTTTTCTGTGGGTAACATTTGACCTGGGTTGTTTGATGACATTGTCAGTGAAGTTTCGTAACTGCTCATCCTACATGTAACCTATTTGCTTGGGCCTCTGCTTCCTCTTGCATTTCCTATGTTTTCTGTCCTGAAACCAGTGGGTTCTCCCTTGGAAATGTCATAAGAATTCTGGGAAGGATGCTCCCACAGTGAAAAAGGGGAACCACGATCGGCTGACCGAGACTATGGAAATAAGAAAAACCCCAAAACACCCAAAAAACCAGAGGCATCCCTAAAGACTGATTCTCAGTGTTTGACTCCAGAGGGAGACTTTGATGCTAAGCATGAAGAATTCAACCCTCCTCGTCATTTCACATATTGAGCATATAATGTGCGGGGAGATTACAACTCGAATCTTCTTAGGTGCCTCTGGTTTCTGACACAGCAGCAGCTTTTGAATCTGTGTTTTTTTTTTTTTTTTTTTTTTTTAATTTCCCCTCCCGCTTAATCTCCAGAGCGGCCAATTTACAGACAGGAGGAGTTTTTACTTTATCTGTTCCAACCACATTCCCACTTTATGCCTTTGTATCAGGAAGCAGCTTCGATGGTCTGTTGCTCGGTGCAGGTTTGCTGATGTGTGTGCACTTTTGCATGTGTGCACCTGGATATTCCTGAAGATGCTGGGAACGACGGTGAGCAAGTGTAGGAGGGTGAGGACCTATATTGTATAACAAACCGAAGACACCAAGGAGGCTGCATTTGTTGTGAGTTAAAAGGTTTATACAAAGATTTTCTTAGTAATGTCTAAGATTTTAATAGGGTAATTAATCTTTCTAAGTGTTAGTGCCAGATTATGGGATCAGCCATTCTCCCTGGCTGCAGAGTAATCCTTTGTGTGTTGCAACGAGCAGGCCTAAGTGAAGAGAATACTCAGGTTGGCAAACAGAGATATGGCTGCAGCTCACTTGTTTAGGTTTTAAAATGCATTTTCTGGTACAGTTCAAAGAACCCCTGTTTCCAGGGGACTATCACTGCCCTGTAATAGCCGTTGAGTGGAGGGAAAAGCAGAGAAATAAACATACACGCCTTGTGCTTTTCATTCCTTAACAACCAACTATTATTATTTTGAAAATCATGACAGGCACGTTCACAGGAGACCTTATTTTAAGCCGGAAAATACAATTTAACTGAAAGAACTGCAGGAATAAGGGCAAAGGTTTTCATCTAATCCCCAAAGTTCTGCCTCTTTCTCTTCCCTTAATCAAAGTTCAGAGAGAATGGCCAGGCAATCCAGAAAGCCAACAAAGGTCAAGGGAGTGTAACACAGCAGCTGATGAGACTTGGCTCTAGTCTTGAAGCAAGACTGATTATTTAATATAGCCTATCAAAATATTGATTGGAAATGGATGGGTTATTTCATTATATTTTCCATATCTATATATATGGGACAAACCAAAGTTAAGGGCCTACTGTAGCGTGTGAAAACCCTGTCGCCATCATCATGTTGCAGTCCAGCCAGTGGCCTCTGCTTCGCGCTTGTTTGCACTTCCCCTTGGCTGGGACTAGGTTTCTGCTCTGGCTGTCTACATGCAGCAGTTATTCAGAGCTACGTGTCCGTCGGTTTGGCAACTGGTTGTAGCTGCTGATTATTTTCCGCAAACTGCTCCGTTCTGTTTACGTAAACGCCTACAGCTCTGTACTGCTGGGACCACTGTTGTGGCCGGAAGCATTTTCCTTTTGCTCAGGAACTCCTCCCCCGCCCGCGGGGCCACGCCCCTTATGCTGGTTCCGCTGTTCTGATTGGTTGCTTACCTTAGGAAGAGGCGCTAGGTTTCCTTCCTTCTTCAGCAGTGCGGATACTTTGTGCTTCAGTAGGGCTCGTGTCTGAGATCCTCCAGAGGATGTTGGTGGGCCGAGGGGAGGCATTCTGTCACTTGTTTGCCTCATACCCAGATGTGATAGGAGAATGATGACTTAAATAGGATGCACTCGGAATTTTCCTTTGTGGGGTGGAGCAGTGTGTCTTTTGCAGAGTTTTCAGCGGTGACGAAGAGCTTGGGCTGGGTGTTCTGGTGATCTTAAAATCACATCGGTGCTTTAGTTCTATCTCAAGCAGTTGTATAGTTGTATACTGAGCTGATGGGAGGAAGGCCAGCAGGCGGAGAAGGGAGGAATGCTCAGAAAGTAAGGTGGCGATCAGGGTGTATGTGACTATCAGCATGCATGCTCCCCTGAAGCGGTTCGGGGAGCAGCTTAGTCTGGGGTGCATGCCAGTGTAGCCCCCATATACTAGGTGATACGTGCAAGGGACATTCCCAGACCCTGCTCCTGTTGAGGGGGACGTTATCTAAGGATAGTCGTGCTATTCTTCAATGAAGGTCAGATTAAGAAGTTGTGTTTTCCAGCCCAAGGGGCTTCTGTGTTTCCTCTGGTTGTCGCCTCCTGCAGAATACTGATCACCGTGCAGGAGGGGTGCATCAGGACAGCAGGTGCAAACAAGGGAGTGAGAGCTGCAGCACCAAGCAGTCAGTCCCACTAACAAGTAGGCAGTCGTTAACATTTTGCATACTTTGCACATTTTATGCAGCATAGTGATGGGAGAAAAACATCCTGGAGAAATCAATTGATGAAGACTGTTGATTTAAAATGACTGTTTAGCTTTTGTGGCTAGAAAGGCTGAGCTTTCTGGGCAACTCTCAGGGGAAGACATGCTTGAAGGTATTCCAGAGCCAGATTGGGACAAGCGGAAGAGGATCAGCGCACTCTGGAAGAATTCCCATTGGGGAAAAAGAGGGGCTATTGGCTAAGTGAGGAGGAACAGGCTGTTAAATTTAGGAAATATGCAGTTTCTCTGATTGGTTTATGTTAGTGTGTGCAAGCGGGTCTCATTTCAGAGTGTAGATTTCAACGTACCATTCTGTTGTCTTACTAAAACTCTTTGTGTTGTTGGGTACCTAGTCTGAACGGACACTTTGACCACTCCAGGGAATATTCTGGGTCCCATATTGGCCGAAATGGAAAAGTATGACCTCAGGCAGAAAACTGTCCTGACCAGTGTAACTTCTGAGTGTTGTACTCAATGCTATTGTAAGTGGGTAGTCATTTTGATAAAGTATATTGTCATCTGTACTACATTTGAAATATTGTCCAGGTCATGCTGTCATTGTGGGTGGGTAACAGTCTTTCTATGGGCTTTCCCTCTTCCCATTGTATAGATAAAGAAAGTGGGAGCAGGATAGAGTGTGAGATTGGCAAGAGCATGGGCTTCATTTCCCTTGAAGGAGAGCAGGCTAGAGTAAGACTTTATTCGACCCAGTCATTTCTCTCCTTGCTAATGATTTGGTCAAGTATCCATATGCTCAAATTAAAAAAAAAAATTTTTTTTTAAGTTCTTTAGTGGGTTTATAGAAACTCCAATGCAAGTCTCCAAGAATAGTGAAAAGTCAACAGAATCAACCCAATGATGGGAAGAATGATTATAAGCTCATATTATTTATCATAGTTTTTCATGTTTCAAAACATTCCCCGTTACAGAATCATTTTATAGATGTGAATATATTTATCAACTCAGTTTATAATAGTTCTGGAAATGTCTTCACATCAGTTATAATGATGCTATTTTTCATAGAAGTCTTTTCCTTTTTTCCTCATAAGATTTCAAATTTATTTTTTAAAGATAATCCAGGGCCATGGTAAAATAAATCAGAATATGCAGCAATAAAGCATATTGTATAAAAAAATCAGAATATACAAAAGAGTATATAGTAAAAATGTGGATTGATTTTTAAAAATTTTAACTTTTGTCAGCATAGTTTTTGTGCTGCTTTCACATTCTTTAAATAGAAATCTCAAATATATGCTTTTAATTTGGAAGCTTCTTTTTTTTTGCTTTTAAGATTAAGAGTATTGGTCAAGGGAAACCTGGGTGGCTCAGTTGGCTAAGCGTCTGACTTGATTTTTGGCTCAGGTCATGATCTCAGGTTCCTGGGATTGAGCCCTGTGTTGGGGGGGTCTGTGCTCAGTGGGGAGTTTGCTTGAGAGTCTCTGTCTCCCCCTCTGCCCCTTGTTCTTGCTCATGTGCTCCCCCTCCAACCCAAATAAATAAATCTTTTTTTTTTTTTTAAAGTATTGGTCAAATGGGTCTAGTTCTTAATAGCCTTAAAACTTTTTTTGATCTTAAAATGGAATATTATTCAGCTGTCAGAAAGGACGAATACCCATCTTTTGATCAACATGGACGGGACTAGAGGAGATTATGCGAAGTGATCATATGATCATTTATCATATGGTTTCACTTATTTGTGGAACATATGGAATAGCACAGAGGACATTAGGAAAAGGAAGGGAAAACTGAAGGGGGAGAAATCGGAGTGGGAGACGAACCATGAAAGACTATGGATTCTGGGAAACAAACAGGGTTTTAGAAGGGAGGGGGGTAGGGGGATGGGTGAGTGTGGTGATTGGTATTAAGGAGGGCAAGGATTGCATGGAGTACTGGGTGTTACACGTGAACAATGAATAATGGAACATGACATCAAATACTCATGTACTGTATGGTGACTAACATAATGTAATAAAAAAATTTAAAAACGCCCTTTTTTGATCTTTTAAAATGGTCCATCAGGCCAAGTTTTGGGAGAGTTACACATACAGTTTTTAAAAGCTGATCTCGCTTTCTCAGGACTATCCATTATTGATTCCATTTGCTTCTTTGGTTGCTAGTAGACACCGCAGAGCTTCACACACGTGCCTTACATATGTATACTCAGGGGTTAATGAAGTGGCTGCAGGCCCCATTTCCATCTCCCAATTAGAGTTAATCAACTGGGGGATCTGTGTCACTAAATAGACACCTCAATTTTCATTTTACAGTCCAGCTCTGGTGTTCAAATACATACTTTTTGAAGCAGCCTTCAGGTTGAAATTCTTCCTTCTTCTGTCCCCAACTTCCTCCTGCTTTTCTCTCTCTCTTCCCATTCCCCTTTCTCCTAGCCTGCCTGCCTGCCTGCCTTCTCTCCTTCCTCTTTTACTCTCTCCCTTCCTCCTTTCTCTCTTGCATTGTTTCTTTCTTGTTGTTTTGTGTAGAATTCTTTTTTTTTTCTTTTTAAGGTAAATAAGAAGTGTGAGTCTTGGAACAAGAAACAGCATTTTAGAGCCAAGTAGGCTAATATCATTAAACACACACAATTAGCCAAGGTGCTGAGGAGGAATAATTTATAAATTATGAAATTACCAGGGAGTAATTTTATGAAGAGAAATAGCAATTTTATTATGCTATCGGCATATGTCAACATACATTTACATGCACAGACGTGACTATTTTTATTCCCAGTCGCATACTCAGGTCGCTGGGAAGGGTCCTTGGAGATGATTCAGTTCATCTGTCTCACCGTACAGAAGAGGAACTAAAGTCCCAAGAACTGAGGCCACTTGCTTAGGGTCAGAACCACGTGTCACAGCTGTGCACAAAACCCAATCTGCAGACTTTTATGATCTTTTGTAATACTGAGACTTTTGAAGAGTCAAGTCCAGTTGCTTGGTTGAATTTGGATTTGTCTGTTTCCCCATGCTTAGCTTTAACATAGGTAGTTTTAAGGCAAAAAGACTTCGTGGGTGATATTGTGCCTTCCTGTTACACGGCGTCAACAGGCAACGTGATGTCAGATGGCTATATTATTGTAGAGGCTAACATTGACAATTCTTTTTAAGAAATTTATATGGACAGACTATTTAAAGGCCATGAGAAACACTATGAGAAGAAAATCCTCTCACCCTGAGAATCCTATATATTTGTGATAGGAAAAGTCACACAAAGTAGACTTAGAGGCCAGTTTTGGATCATTTAGAAGAGTATGTCTTGCGTCTGGGGCCTTTCAGTCTGGTGATTGTGTTCATAGGTACTGATTGATCCAACTTTCTTCACATTTGGAGCAGTTTTATACCTATACGGAAATTGTATTTCAGCTGACTAACTCTGGCGTTAGAAAAATTCCTTAATTAGAGGTCATGGTCATCTAGAGTGGGAAGCAGAGGCGAACCTGGGGGCTGGGTGTTACTGGAGAGGGATCATGGAGGATCGGGCAGCACTGAAGATCAGAAGGTACCAGACATATTGACATTGGCTTGGACAATTCACAAGTTTAACGTCTGTCTTTTATTCATCTTCTCAAAAAAACGTCTCAGTATGTTGAGTCCCTTCTCCGTATCGGGAGATGAATAAATATATTTTCTTGAACACGTGAATACTATGTTTTGGTTATTTCTCCCAGGCTGATTTTGGAGCCTTTAAGGAATGACAGGGAATTTCCCCTATATCCTTGGTCTGATGGACTTCCTTTCCCCGGGCTCCTCCACCTTATCTCCTCTGTGCTTTCTTCTGTGTTTTATTCTCCTGACCTCATTGTTCATCGGTCATTTTGGCTCCGGCTCACTGGTCAGTTCAATGCAAGTCTGTCTCTCTTGTCCTTAACCTCATTTGACTTTGATTTTTCTTTCCCAGACAACTCTTAGAAAATACCCTCTTCATTAACTTGGACTTCTCTTACACACATCGCCTTACATACACCTCATCCCAACCTATACATAGAAACCAGAAAAACCAGGGGGCCTTTGTTTCTTAAAGTATAGTGTCTAGGGCACCTGAGTCGCTCAGTGGGTTAAAGCCTCTGCCTTCGGCTCAGGTCATGATCCCAGGGTCCTGGGATCGAGCCCCATATCGGGCTCTCTGCTCAGCAGGGAGCCTGCTTCCTTCTCTCTGCCTGCCTGTCTACTTGTGATCTCTGTCTGTCAAAAAAATAAATAAAATCTTAAAAAAAAAGTGTAGTGTCTGGACTTAAGTTTTCTCATTGTCAATGTGATTTTATTAATAAACATCAGATCACAGTATAATCCTAGTTTCTCTCTTCCTTCTGTGTAGAAATCTGCCCCCCCTCACTTCATACTGTGCATTTCAAAATATTGAACAACTCATGTCATTTTATACTGGAGGTATGGTAAGGCCCAAATCAAATGGCTTTGCTTATTCCTGCTAAGTGTAGAAGTGGCATTAGTTCTGAAAGCAAGATTTCATAAAATAAATGCAAACTGTTACGCATGTATCGAGTGCACTCCTGCGGATTCGGTGTTCAGCACTGACAGGCATGCGTTCTAAAGTGAAGAGGTTGGCTCCTTTACACATGGCGACTTCTCTTCGCCTTCTAGGCCCCAAGCTCAACGTGCATCAGTCTTGCATGCTGAAGCCTCTTCCGTTAGCTAACCGTGACTTAAGTATTAGTTTATAACTGAAAATCCTGAGCTCTAACCTTTTGAGGAGTAGTTAGGGTGCCTGTAAGTATGGCTAGAAAGAACCTATGATGAGGGGTGATTAGGAAGGGTTTTTTGGAGGGTGGGTGGCGGGCTGAAGGAGGGCTGCTCTTAGATCTGGAGATCATGCTTGATTGGTGCACTTTCTCCCTCTATGATTCTGAAATGTGACCATCTTCGTGATTTTTCTTAAATATTTAAGTGGCTCTTACAGAATTATGCTCAGGTTGTGTCGGTTTTGAAGAAAACAGAATCTCAGTCTGGTTTCGAAAATAAAACCTGTTGCTGTCCCTTGTAAAAATTATTCTCTCTATAATTTAGCATTTAGTATGTCATGACCATACTAGTTTTAGTATATCTCCTTAGGTCTTTTTTTTTTTTTTTTTCCCAGTGAAGAGGTTTGCTGACTTGTATCATATAGTATAGATATATATTTTTTTCTCTTTTTAAGCCAAAAATTATAAATCGGGAATTTCTCTTACAGTAAATTCATAGTAATCATTTTAGTGGCCACACGGTATCCTATTGTAATGATCTACAATTTATTTCATATTTCTTGTTGCTTGTATAGTGTGTATACTTAATCATGAATAAATACACAATAAAAATCTTTGTAGCTAAAGATTATCTTGCATTTCAAAATATTTCCTTAGGATGTTGTGAATATTGATGTACAACTTGTGAAAGAGTAGTGGTATGTTATATTTCCATAATCAATATATGTGATCACACAATATGTGTATACGTGGAAATATAGGTGATACTTTCACTATCAGTGTCGTACATTATATTTTTTCAAAAGACTGCTAATTTTACAGGCCAAGCTTAAAAGTGTTTATCTTGTATTTATTGCAGTACTAAGAAGGTGCAACCTTTTCCATGTTTTGTGATCCAGATATATTTCCTCTTTCATGAATTATCTGTTTATGTCCTTTGCTCATTTATCTTTTAGAGTTTTGATGGTTTAAATATCAGATTTTATGTGCTTTTTAATAGAACAAAGATAAAAGTCATTTGGCTCTTTAATCTGTTCTAGTATTTTTTTCCTCCCTGGTTATTTGCCTTTTACTTAACCTGGTTTTTATCTCTGTCTTCTCCATCAAGGAGAAACACATTTAAACTGTAAAGAGTAAAACAAACATGAGTAACAGAGAACTAAAGCTCAAGAACGTGAGGAGCACTTTTCTTCAAATGTGTGAGACTGTTCATTCTTTTGATGAATTACTTTTCAAGGTAATGAAAGAATTTGGAGATGCAGTCATGGACATGATCTTGTTCGTCTTTGAGGAAGATGATATTCCTGAAAACAATAAAAAATGCAGATCTAAGTTTCCTTTGCTAGTATTTTAATGGCACTGTGGCAGAATTCTAAATCAACCGTGTATGAGAATTCTTCACAAAGGGGCGCTTGAGTGGCTCAGTTGGTTAAGCATCTGCCTTTGGCTCAGGTCATGATCTCAGGGTCCTGGGATCCAGCCCCACATCAGACTCCCTGCTCAGTGGGGAGTCTGCTTCTCCCTCTGCTCCTCCCCCCAACCCCTCACCCCTGCTCATGTGTGCGAGCACGCTCTCTCTCTCAAATAAAATCCTAAAAAAAAAAAAAATACTTCTTCACAAAAGAAAATGGTGGCCAGTTAGAATGAGTTTGTAAATAATAATTTATGTCAACATAACTATTTTGCTGGGTTGTTAGAATTCCATCAACAGGAGCTATTTTATTCCTGCAGGGCATTCGGTGGGAACTTTAATGATGTTCTTACAGGAAGAGGGAGAACTGTGGGCTGGGTGATAATCCTGTTAGGTGGATTAATAATTGGTTAAAGAGCTCACACAATGGGATACTGACTGATGGGAACTTCAGGTTGTGTTCAACAGGGCTTCAATATAAGCTATGGCTTAACAAACATTTTCCTAATTACTAGGATGGAGAGATCAAAGCTTCCTTACCAAATGTGCATAGGTCCCAAACTGGGAATCTTAATGAATACGCTGGATGAAGGAATCTTTCTGAAAAATCTCAACTGATGGAAATCCCGGTAGTGGACACATGTGTGAAGTTCAAGGAGCTCAGTTTAAAACAATGAATTGAGCAAATATAGGATGGGGAGTCTTCCTGAAAGTGAAAGAATTGAGTATTTCCATTGTCTGAAAGTTCCAAACAGGAAAGAAGCATGATATCCTTATTTGTGTCAGTTCTGTGGAGAAAACAGAACCAATAGGACATACATACACACACACGCGTGTGCGCATGTGTGTGCACTTCCACATACACATACATGCAGGCGTTAATGTGGGGTGAGGGGTGCTGGCAGGTCTGAAATCAGGCAGGCTAGGGATTCTGACAGGAGTCAGTGTTGCAGTCTTGAGTCCAAAGGTGGTCTGAAGGCAGAATCATTTTCTTTTAAGACCTTCAGCTCTGATTGGATGACACTCATCTACATTATGGAGGGCAATCTACTTCGCTCAAAGTCTGGTCTTCAGAGCAACGTCTGGATTGTATTTGACCAAACAACTGGGTACCATACAAGTGGGTACCGTAGCCTAGACAGATTGACATAGAAAATTAATCATCACAAAATTATTCATGGGTATTGAGCTGAAGTAATAGAATTGTCATATCCGGATCGGTAATGGTCAACGTTTACTCTTCTCTGCAGTGTTCAGAGCATGTCTCATAATCTGAGTTTCGTTCTGGGTAACAGTTTCATTGAGCTCATTTCCACTGGAACAAATCAGGCAGAGAGTTCGTAGAGAGGGCGAAAAGCTATGAAGACAGACCATTTAAGAATAGCTGGAGGAACCGTGATGCTCCTTAGGAAGGGATAAGACCCAGAAGGCTCTACTGTTCCAGGACTCTCTTGCTTGGAGATGACTCCTTTTGCCTCACACAACAATAGAAATGGACGGACTCATGTAACTGAAAAGCCCGAGTCGTCCTGGCTGAGGGTTCAGCTGACGTCTAGATCACAGAGCACGTTGTCAGGTCTCTTTCCCCCCTCTCAGCTCTGAATTAGTTGGCTTTATTCTCAGGCACAAATCTCTTCATGAGGTGGTACCTGGAAATTTGGAGCGTGCATCATTCTGAAACTAACAACCTGAAGCAAGAAAGGGAGCTGTCCTTCCTCAAAGGTTCCATAAAAATTGTGGAAGTGTGTCCCATGGACATACAGCCTTTGTCAGATGCCTGCTTAGAAACTGAACACAAGGGCCGGAAACTTATATATATTTATTACTGGCAGGCCTGGGTCACATACCCATTCCAGGAGTGTGCGCCTTCGACCCCTGCAAACAGCCATGTGCGTTAAGAGTGAGGAAGATATGGAACTGACCAGCGAAAGGCTCACAGGGTCAAAAGGCTCATTCTCCACTAGAAAGAACTTGGTGACTATTTTTCAAACTTTTATAGGCTGTGATGTCTGAGAAGGGAAGAACTGGTGTCAGTGGGCAGAAGTGAAGAGGAAACACATTTTTGTCTCTACGTAAGAAATAGTATCTCTCAGGACTGTGTGTGTTGTAAGATAACCTGTACCGTGTCCCCAGAAGAATTCCCTAGAAGAATTTATGGAGAAATTTATGGATATTCTAGAGAGGCAATTCCTGTTTTCTTTAAAAAATTTGCCTAGCTATATTAGACAATCCCTTCTGTTTCTAGAATTCTGTTCTTCTGTACATACACGTGTGCCAGGGCGGGTACACGATCTTGTGGTTATTAGATTTCCCCCAAGAGGGAAATTTAATCCAATTGCCTGATAAAGGCATTATTTCATGTCAATTGTTTCTGAATTGTTACTTTTGTGCCTGTGAATGGATTCCACATTTCTATTTCTTGTTAATATAGCATTACCCAAGATGCAGGTGCTTCCCCATGTGGCGTGGAGGATAGAATGCTGATTTAGGAGCAAGAGATTAGGAAGACCTAGGAGTAGGGTTTGCTTCATCCTTGTGTACAGGTCACTTCTGCAAACAGAATATGCAATTTCCACTTTATATTTCAGTCCTAGTACGAAATGCTGAGAGAATGTAGCCTATAAGAAAGAAATAACACTAAAGGGAAGCCCTCAAAGATAATTCCATCATCCATAACACCAGGCGCTTCCTGGCATTATGACTAATAAAACTCAGCTAAAAACATGTTCTAAATATTTTTATGTGCAAAAAATAGAAAATTGTAATAAAATAATGGCTGTTATTTCAAACCATGAGTATAAAATGCCCCTGGGACAGAAATGCCTAATTATGAAATAAAACAACTTTTGTATCCCTCAGGCAATGTTTTCAAACTAGTGCTCTCTCCAAAGTAGTCACTATAATTAGTCCAATTCCCCAGAAGAAATGAAAATTGGAGGGGGATTCATTTAGGGCTATAGCTCAGGGCTGTATCTTGGATTAGAACCAAACGGACTATTAAAATGTTACTATGAGGTAAGATTATCAGCGCCGTGGGTCAGAGGAATACTTCTCCCTGGAATTACTTAGTACTATCTTTGAGTCAGGATATTCATATATTTGCTTTTCAGGTAAGTTGGGAGTGAAGAATTCTAGGAGGAGTTGGCTGACCTTTGATGAAAGTTTATTCCCAACAGTGGTTAGCTGTGCCATTTCCTTAAGGCTTAGCTTTTCCACTTCCCACGTGGGGTTAATATTGGCTCTACCTACTTAGAAACATGAAGGCTTAAAAAAAAAACAACTGATGAGTAAGGAGTGGAGGAAAACCATCAAGATTTCTCTTATGCTTTCTGTTGAAATATTTTAAAGTACCAGAGTACTTGATGGGGAAACTATTCTAGAATTTAAAAAATCAGTGTGAAGTATTTTCTATTTTTTTTCTTAGAATTTCTAGAAATTTTCTAGAATTCCTAGAATCTTTTCCTACTAAACTATTTCTAAAGACATTTATTTAGAATTGGGCATGGTTTGTGAGGAAATATTGTACCATTCTTTCTACTTAAAAGGCAAGCAGTGCAGGACAATGTTTTAAAAATGAGTTGGATACTTTCTAGCTCCTGGAGATCATTGCTATTTTCTCAAGTTAGGCTGCTCTGCCTCCTTTGTGGGTTTCTTTTTGTGGACTTTGGATCTATAGCTATGGCCTCATCCTCTTGATTTGTTCACGGTGTGGGGGTTGAACACAAGGTCCGAGCGGGAAATTGGGTAATTTGGACAGAACCGAGTAAGGGGACTATTTACAACAGTGTGTTCAGATTAGAGAGAAACCACAAGGTACAGTCTGGAATGAGGAGAGGAAGGGTTTCTAGAACACTGAAAGAGGAACGTATGTAGAGAAGGCTGCTTAGAGAAGGAGCTGTGACCTTCAGTCTGGGGACAGAGCCATCCTGTGATGACTGTGTAGAGAGAATGCTGGGCGAATGACCACCCGACCTCTCCCTTTTCCTCTTTCTGATTTGCTGTCTACTCTGTTGGGTTCTCTTCACTGGGGAGGGCAAGAAGCTTGCTGATGGAGTAGTCTATGCTGATTTTGGTCTATCTCTAATTCCCTGTCTGATGGGTGCTTCCCAGAGAACCGAGCTGGTGGCCATCTTGCTGATGGAGGGGTCTACCCAGGTGGGCCTCTGGGATATGCAGTGAGGGAAAGCACAGTACATGTGGACAGGTTGGCAGAAGAGCCCCAGGAACAGTCTGCAGGAGCATCCATGTGCAAAAGCAGACACGACCTGATAGGCCTTTACCATATCTGACTGGCTTTGAAACAAAATCTCAGAGGTGGATGGGGGTAGGTTTCATTGTCATCTTGCAGAATAAACTGCATCCAGGCCTCCCATCACGGGTCAGAGCCTGAGAGTGGATGGACCATGGCTTTGTGGCAATAAGTCCTCTACGGGACCCAGCCTCGAGCCTCCTGCTTATCCTCCTGATCTGCAACATGAAAGTGATTGGTCGGGATTTAGAAAACTCATATACTGGCAAGCTTTAAAAAACACTCATCTTAGGACCATTATATGGTTTTTAAAAGCCTAGATATGATAAGGGAACATCGGAAGACTCAGAGACCCCTGAGGGTGACTGTTCAGAGTAAGTGAAGATTTTAAAGATCATCTGTGGCAAAAAACAGTGTTCAGGATGGTTTTCCCTGTCTCCCTCCCCCCGGCAAACTCAATGGAAACAAAAACATTTTAAAGTAGTTAACATGGAGTCCAGAAAAACCAAACATCGTATTCTTTTCACTCTCTTTAAGATTAGGGAATTAATTTTTTTTTTCCTGTTAGGAGGGTTTTCTTTACTTCCTAAATATTGGCTTCACTTAGAAAGGTTAAATAATTTCTTAATCACTTTATAATTATTTGATTAAACTATCTTAAAATTTAATATATCAGTATGTCAATTTTATGATGATTTTATGAGGAACCTAGATCTTCAAATGAAATATTTTAAGGTATTTTAGTGGTCTCCTTAAACACAATGATACAACCATTTTTATTTGTCCCCAATTTTCCATTATTTCTCCCTCATTTACCCTAAAGCTCAAATCTGGGAAAAATGGTTTCTGTGGATTCCATGTTTTCCAAGTTGTCACAGTTTACTCTTGGAACAGAGATATATTTTGAGAATAAAGTATTCAGAGTCTTGAGTGGAGAGAAGTTATAGAGATTCTTACTACCAAAGGAGCCACTATTCTCTAAACACAGCTATGGAGAGGGCATGGAGAGTGTCCCTCAGGAGATGGTCATCATTTGAAATCCGCGGTTTATTTTACGATTAACAAAGTAAATGGGTCCTGTCTGAATTCTAGATCAGGTGCCTACAGACATTAGAGACGTGTGTGTGTGTGTGTGTGACGCACTGTTTGAGACAGGAGCAGGAGAGAACTACATCTCTGGCTCTTTGATGCTTCCCAGGAAGACACAATGGGATCTGGTCTATTTCATTGGATATCCACTCAGGCTGTGATGGTGGTGGAGAACCGCGGTGGCCCTCGGGTCGTGAGTTCGCAGTCATCCCCAGCTAGCTCTCCACTTTCGAGCCATGGAACTCTTTCCTTTCTTATTCTGTCATAACCAAGAATTCACAAGAATCAGAAACAAAAAAAAAACAACCCTAATTGGAAGTTAAGTCTTAGCCAAATAAAGACTGACAAACCCTTAAGGAGAATTGAGATAAATCTTTCTCTTCATTTGTTTATTTCTAAGAACTGCAGAGAAAAAAGTTTATTGATATCTCGGAGCATAATTGGCCTTACAAAAGCTATCAGTATGGTAAAAACCAAATTGTAGAAGAGAAGTTAATTCATTTCACTAAGTAAGCATCTCCTCTTGCTTAACTACCCTAAAAAAAAACAAGCACAAATAAGTCACTAGGAAAATGCGAAGTCAAATTTGTATAGAATTTACATTCCTAATCAGACAAGTTGGATTATTTCAAAAGCTCTTCCTGTGTAATGTAGTGATGTAGGACTCATTGGAAGGGAGTTTTTTTCCCCCCACTCTATTTTACTTTTTTGGATGGGAGTTGGGGAGGAGAAGCAAAAATCAGGAGAAGTTTGTGGACTTTTGTAGACTTTTATTGGATTTCTCTCTTTTTTTTAATTTCACACATGAAGACAGAGCTCTAGCTCAGTGAAATGGATGTGCTTTTAAAGCTAGAAACAAGAGTTAAGTGAGCAGCCCATCTAATTTTGAGATAATGAGAATCAGAGTGAAGAGGGCGGGTGGGGATGCAAGAGACAGAAGCCTGGCTGCGTGTTTGGACCAAGACGAGTCGCAGATAGGTCCAGGATTTGGGTAGGTTCCTGAGAGAACCCTGTTAACATTAATAGAGTAAGGATGTCTTTGGAGGGTAGAGGTGAGGTGGGAGGAATGATTTGTAGTAGAATTACATTCGTAGATGCAACTTTTCCAACATCCGACATTCCACTGTGACGTTGCACGGTTTCATGATGTATGATTTTGTAATGGAGAGCAGGAGGACTCCCTCATGGCACTGTTATGAAGGTTAAGCGAGACAACATGTATAAAAAGCTTAGGGATAACAATTAAAATGATCATCCTAACGAAAACATTAAGCAAGCCTTGAACAAGTCCTATATGCCAGATACTGTAGTAAGAATTTTACGTATATTAACTACATTCTCCAATGACTCTTTGAAGTAGGTACTGATATCCTCTCATTTTACAGATGAGGACACTGAGATACAGTGAGAGGGAAAGCAACTGGCTCAAGGTTACAGTAAGTGGCACAGGTCAGATTCTGTTCAGGTAGCCAGGCCGCAGAATTCAGCCCTTCATCACTCCCTTCTGGAGACTCCCGGGCAGAATCGAACTGGTCTCATTCCACAAGACTGGAGAACAGTGGTGGATTCGAAATTACTGAGTAATCCCTGTCAACAGTCCACAACCGAGTTGGTAAATCTCCAGAAACTGAGGAAGCTCAAAGGCGTCGGGAAGTCAATATGCCTATGAGAATAAAGGCAAAGATGTGAACATTTTGTCATGTAAATTATAAAGATCCATGGTCCATTTTAAAAAATACCCATAAGCAAAGGGATTCATAGTCAGGAAGCCATAGTTTTACCTCTCTTGATACTGATTTATTTGACAGATTTTTTTTTTTTTAAGATTTTATTTATTTATTTACAGACAGAGATCACAAGTAGGCAGAGAGGCAGGCAGAGAGAGAGAGAGAGGAGGAAGCAGGCTCCCCGCCGAGCAGAGAGCCTGATACGGGGCTCCATCCCAGGACCCTGACATCACGACCTGAGCCGAAGGCAGAGGCTTTAACCCACTGAGCCACCCAGGCGCCCCTTGACAGATGTTTTTGAGCCATCACTGTGCTTAGCATTATGGGGCATAAATGGGGGACAAGAAAATTCCTTCTTTTACCAAGCTCACCAAGAAGTGGGAGAGACAGGTGAGCACCAGGAGTGTGGTAGCTCCAACCCGGTCATTGGAGAGTCCCATGTAATGCTTTTCGGGAGAAGCAACACAAATACAGAATAACAGGATGAAAAGGAGCTTAGCACCTGTGAAAGTGAGTTGGGGAATCAGGAAGTAGGAAACAGGCTGTTCCCGTGGACCGCTCCACGTACTCCAACCTGAAAGATGCAGTCTGCTGGGCTGAGTGTCAGGAAGAGTTAAAGCTGGAGAGGTGAGCCGTGGTCTGCTTGGGAGTGGAGGGGGGCTTCGAGGTCATGGTGCAGTTTGGTAATTATCTTAAGGGCAGTGGAAATTATCAGTGTGATTTAAGCTGAGAAGTGCAGTGGTCCAGCAGCGTGCTCACAACACATCTGGACCGTAAGATACGCCGGTTGAGCACTGATCTTGAAGGGCCTTTGGGAAGATATATTTTTATTTATACCAAATTTATATGGAACACCCGTTGCATCTATAAAGAGCCTGTAAACTGTATGAAGGAGAGAGAAACTTGCACCTAAGCCTTAGCACACAGCATGCCCTTCTTTTCTAATGAGCGCACTTTTGTTTTGGTGCAAACTTAAGGACAGATGCGGAATGGTCAGATTGTTTCACTCCAAAATCACCAGTTACTTGTCTGGGGAGGCGGTTGAACTTGATTTCTGGTCTCAACAGCGTTCCATGAACCTGGGACAAATCAGTTAACCGTCTTAGCTCTTGTTTTTGTTGTTTTGTTTTTTATCTGTAACACGAGAAAGTTGAGGAAATCATTTAGGTTTCCTCTAAGCCTTAGAATTCACCTGTCGTGGTTAGAAACTTCAAACATTCCCGTGGCGTGAAAAGTGACTAGTTTTTACGGTATACTGTTCTTTTTGTTATGGTTCTTACTCCCTGTCCTGGGTAAGATTTCAGGGCTGATTCTTATTGGGGAAAGGGGCCAAAATGACAATAGGATTTGATTCAAAAACACTCCGGCTAAAGAGGCATTTGGAAACCACCTTATCCATTCCAACTTGGTACAGACGAGGACACTGGGGTACCATTGTTAATTCCGTCAGTGGGTCAGTGGCAGAGTGAAGCCCAAGGTCCCAGGGGCTTCAGACCCCAACCCATTCCTCTTTCTACTTTATTGGGGGGTCACTTTCCTTCCCTCTGCCTGGGTGATATAGGGTGGTGGCTCAGCTAATAACCTGAAAAGAATGTAGGATTCTTTGGAAGATTTCAGATGTTCTTAAGTAGAAGTGGCAGTCGCTGCCAGTTAGGGCTGTTATTTATTTTCCTGGCTTCCAGTAGCTCATGTATCTATAGGATGTGTACTTATATATGCCATTATCTGTGTCATACATGTAATAGCATGTATCATTTGCTCCCTTATTCATGTATGTCCCCCCCCCCTTTTGCTAATGGTCTCCTCTCTAGTTCCTCTAAGAGAAAGATTCGCTTTTCCTCCTTTCTCCACCCCAGTTCTCTTCTATGAGCTAGTAAACGATCTTCCTCTCAGTTCAGGAAGCTGGCAGCTTTCACTCTGCGGCCCTTTGATAGCCAGCTAATTAAGGAGAAAGCAGGTGTGGATGGGTCTATTCAGCCTGTAAATAAGTGCCAAAAATTAAAGTTATTGGTGTATGAGTGCTAGCAGGTGGAAGGTCTGTTTTATACCTTTAATAGAGAAGGGGGGGGAAGGGGCGTTGGAAGGCCTTAAGGGCAGGAAAGAAAAAAGATGACTTTTTTATGACTAAAAGCTCTTCAAAAGAGAATGTGTCTCTTTCTGAATCATTGTCTTGTGTGGGATTAATCCTAAAGACATATAATTGCCTGCCCTCAGGGTCTAATGTTCCCTGAGCAGGCCTCCAGGAACTGTATGGCCTGGGCAGAAATAATTCATGGTCTCAAGCTGATACTTAGCGGCGTAACTCATGACTGACGGCAGACATAAGTGCCTGTGCTCTTCTGTGATTTTTCCTCTCTATTTCTTACGTCTGCTCAAATGCCCAGAGTTCCCTCTCCGTAAAACCCCTCCCTCAAATGCTGAGGGGAAAAAAAAAAAAAAGATGATCTATTGTTGCACAACTTAATGCATTACTTAATGAAGCGATTTGGAAATAAAATTTGTGTGAGGAAATGAGTGCCCGGGAGCGTACTTCTCCCTTTGTTGTTTTCTTTCTGACCCCCCCCCCTCCTTTTTTCCCCTTCCTTTGTGTTTAATAATTTATTTGAGCATTTCTTAACTGGAGGACTTTTTTTTTCTTTTAGTAGGGCGTTATGGCAGAAGACTACAAAAGTATCAGATACTACATATTCAAAATACATTAGCGCATGGCTGAAATGGTAGCCCTACAAGAGAATAATTACAGTGTGTCTTCATTGAAATTGTACACATGGCTTTGTGATCACGCTCATTAATTTAGATCCAAATGAAGCAAAATTATTCTGCATGGCTGCTGAGTTAATTTATGTGATATAAGTAAAGAAAAGTTAAATAAAATGTGATGGAAAAATGAGATTGCAGCCCGGCAATTAGGTCCAGAAGAAGAGGTTCTCGCCTCTCCCCAAGGTTGCTGGCCCCTCTGGTCTACAGAGGCGATCCACGTGATAGCAAAACTTTGTTCATGCAAAGACTGTATGTTGGAGTGTCTCGATGGAAGTTCTGAAGCATTTTCTTCTTTACAGTTGATTTTTTAGTGGTGGTGGTGGTGGGGGGGAATAATTCATTGGTATGATGATTTGCTTGGAAATATTCAAATATCCAGGTAAAAGAATATGAGTTTTTTATATTCATGTGAACCTGAGCTCCTGGCAGGATGAAAAAAAAAATGGTGTGCTGTAACGGGTGCTGTTTTTTACAGGTTTGAGGATCTTACCGTGGATTGTGTATTGTATATTGTTTCAAGTGGACAAAGAAATAGGCTTTTTTTTTTTTACTCTCAAAGAGGAGAATAATCTGTCATTGTGATTTTCTAGTAGTGCAGCAATGGAAAATATGTCTTAGAAAAAACTACCTGTTGCTTTCTACCTTATTTTTGCTTGAAAGTGGTAACTAGCTTCAGTTTCATGACTGGGGTATCCTAGTTTGTCTTACAAGATGGAGGAATGGTCGTATTTCTCTGTATAGAAAGGAGACTGATTTTGAATCTAAATGTCATTTGAAAGCATCCACAACAACCTCTCTCTTTTATTTACTTAAACTTTTATTTCTGTGGGAGAAAAGTAGATTGAATTCGATTAGAAAAATTTTCATTAGTCTAAATTCTTGACATATAATGATGAATGTAACAGGGTCTCTTCTTCTGACTGCTTGAATCTACTCGATTGAAAGCGGGGGAGAAAAGCATGGGCAAATAGCTAGCAAACTCGGCCACAAGCCAGGAGGTGCTTCAATCTACAATGGAGGTTCAAAGAGAAGTACTTCAAATGGGACGACAACAGTGTTCCTGAGGAAAGTGGCCTTTAATTTGACCTTTGACCTTGGAGGAAGGTGCAGGCTCTCATATAACCTAGAGATCTGGGGCAGAGAAGGGAAAGGTAAAGTGATGACGCCGTCAGGAATGGGGAAGTGAGCTGGGGTGTAGGGTCCTATGGGACAGTCATGAGAGGTAATTCTAGAAAGGTAGGTGGGGATAACATTATGGGGATGAAGTGGGATTGAGGCATTTTTATTTCACTTGGAGGCAATAAAGGGGCATTGAAATTTAGTGAGTGGTTGGGTGCTGTCAGTGGCATAAGGGATAGGTGACAATAGGGACCCTTTGGAGGCTGGTAGGTCATTAGGAGATGGTGGCAACTAGCCAGGCAGGTGGCACCCAGTCATCAAACTAGAAAGACGTCAGTGGAATGATGAGAATGAGACAGTCCCAGGGGAATTTGTGGGCCCAACTGGTTGGATGTTGGTGTGAGGAAAGGAGAAGGAAGAGATAGATGTTGGTATCTCTAACAGAAATCCAAAGTTTATAGTTTGTGGTGGAAAGATAAATTCACGTTTACACCCATGTGTTTGGAGATGCTTCTGGAATATTTACCAAAAGAGGTTATAGCAGTCAGTTGGAAATTCAGGTTAGAGCTACTGGGAGGGCTTGAGCCTGGAGAGACACATTAGAAGGTCAAACATATAATCAGTCAGAGCTGAAGCCATGCAAGTGGGTGACGTTGCTCAGGGAGAACAGTAGATGAGAGAGAAGTGAAATGAATGACATTGGGGTGGATTTCTTTGATCAGGGAAAGGAGAAGAAGTGCAGGCTAGAGAGGAGTAATGGGCAACAAGGGGACCATGCAGATGGTATGATCCAGTGAAGTGTAAGGAGGAGGGAACTCTATGAAGGACCAGAGCAGAGAGTTGAACCCAGCAGGGCGGCTGAACTGGGAATGATTAAGACCATTGAATTTGTGTTTGGAAAGTTGGTGGCTACTTTGGCGCAATGATGGAGACAGAAAAAGAGACTTGAAGTGCTTAGACTCAGGTGGCGGTGGGTTCGGGGTGCTACCCTTTCAAGGTGAACCAAGAATGTTGAGATCAATTTAGAAAAAGGAAACTTTTGAAAAGATCAGGTGTGGATCTTTGAGCCTTCCCGAGTAGATTTTCCCAGCAGCCCCTGCTCCTCTGAGCTGAATCTTATGTCCCTCCCCACCCATTGATTCTCCATCATTTGCTAGGATTCTCTAGAGCAGGGAGGTCATTCTTAATGGGAACCTCTCCTCTCCTCTCTTAAAGGGAGACTATGAATATCTCCCTTCTGTGAAAGGACTTCATTTTCATATCGATACCTTGCCTTCTTGTCATGTTTCTGTGGAATAAAAAGTGCTTACTGTCATTGGTAGTAATGTCGGAGGTCATGATTCTGGAATACAGCAACTCCTACACCTATCGGTGGCAGAGAGGTAGGAGTACATTTAATTGTGGTGCAGAGATCATGAGCCAGTTGGCTAGGGAGCAGGTATCAAACCTCCCCCCCCGCCCTTGGCGTCTTTCCTGTGAGTGCCCATCCATCCATGCCTCAAGCTCCTTCGTACCCCATCAGATCCATTCTCTCATTAGAACCAGTTGTGAAGACTGAAAGGGTAGTATTTTGGTCAAAGGAGCGGGAAGGAAAGAGGAAGAAAGATAATTTAATGGACTGGAAGAGTTGCACATCCCCAAATCTATTTCACAAACCTTTTGTTTTCATCACAGAGGAAGCCAAAGTCCATTTCCTCCATTTGCCTTTCATTTTATTCTGCTAATACTGCTTTACTTACACTAGGAAGTACAGTATCAAGGATTTAAGGAAATGCATGGTTAAATCTTTGTTCCCAAGTTTCCCATGATAAGTGGCACTTCTTTCTGGCACTTTTTTTTTTTTTTAACTTTAACCCTTTAGAGTATTTTATTCCACATCTCTGTGCTCTGCCACATGATTGGTGTAAGCATTGTCTTGGCATAAGGCACTTGGAAATAAGGTTCTCTTTTGCATATCAAGGAGTGCACAAAGTTCCAAACATTCTCCCAGACGTTATGAGATCACTGAGGCAGGGGGGAAGCGCTGGCTCAGCAGAAATGTTATAGCTGTCATTGATTTATGGAGACATCAAGAAGAAATGAAGGGAGACCAAGGACTGAAACAGCAGTCATTTCAAGTATGATAAGTAATCCCGAGAACAAAGTTTTGCTCATTTATGGTTTCCACAATTTTAGAGAATTAATGCCTGGGGTTTTTCCTTGGCCCTTTCTGTTTGTGTACAATTATCTTGAGACTGATTTGCTAGCAAATAGTATGCTCAAAAATGAGAGTAATTCATGAGAATATATTTATTCAGTGACTCATTAAAACTACATTCACATTTTTACTAAGCTATACAGTTTTGATTTTCTATGTGAATGTTTGGCATAGCATTATAGATTGTTATATTTGCTTCAGAACATTCATATCTAATTCTTATGAAGCATTGGCCTCTCTATCCTTTAAATTGTTAATCTACTTTTAACTTTTGTTGCTTTAATATGACTATCTTCCTCTACTTCTCTCTTCTTCTATTAGCTCTAGCTCCTGATGCTCTTCTCAGGAGAGTAGGAAACCTGATTTTACCTAATATTCAAGATTCTTGCCTTGGAAAGTATGCTCTGCAGCCACTCTCGCCCAAGACCTCTGCACCACCTTCTTTCTCTCTTGTCCTCTCACTCTCATCTACCACCCCTGACTTAGAGTCACTTCACTCTGATTTATGTTCCAGGACTATATGGTCAGTAGTTTTCTCTGTGTTGTGGGTTGACTTATGTCCTCCCAAAAGATACATTTATGTCCAAATCCCAAGTACTTGTGAATGTGACCTTATTTGAAAATAGGGTCATTGTGGATGTCTGCAAGTTGAGATGAGGTCATACTGCCTTAGGATGGACCCTAGTTCAATGGCTGATGTCCCTACAAGAAAAGGAAATTGGACACACAAGAAGGATACTGCAAGAAGATGGAGGCAGAGATTGGAATGATGTATCAATAAGGCAAGGAACACCAAAGATAGCCGCCACCACTCATTAGAAGCTGGGGCAGTGGCACAGATTCTACCACAGAATGTCCAGGAAGAATCAATCTGGCCAACACCTTGGTTTTGAATTTCTAGCCTCCAGAACTGTGAGAGAATAAATTTCTGTTGTTTCAGGTGACCCAATTCATGGCAATTTATTATGGCTACCCGAGGAAACTAACCGACCTTTGTTTTATAATATTTGAAAAATTCAGTTTTTCACAAAAATAAAATTGAAAGTAGGTAATGGTGCAGCCTATTAGGCTTCTGGGTTGCAAACAACAGAAACTGATGTTGGGTATTTTAACTGGCCAGTAAGGTAAAATTTACTCAGTAGAATATAGAAACAGTTAACCGAATCGACAAGAAAGTAGGAGAATTGGGTTGGAGATTAGGGCAACAGCCATGGGCATGCCATGGGACATGTTTTGGGTTGTCATGGCTTCTGGACACATCCTACCACTATGGCTGACTCCTTTATCTTCATAGTAAATTCCCTTTGTGATTGTGCTGCCTGCCCCTGAGTTAATCTTTCAGGGATTCAACTAACAGTAGGGGTTTTCCTAGCTGAGCCTCAGGCTGAGAGCTTATGCTTTGACTGCAAAACAGCAGCAGAGATAGACCACATTTCCTGAGGCTCTCTGGGAGGGAGAAACAGTGCTTTCTCATGCCTCCTGTCTGAACTGTCTTAGCATCTGTGTCAAAGAAAAACTTTGCACCAGGTACTTACTAAAAATGGCAAGGCAGATTTTATTCATGCTACTGCAGTAGGAGGAGAGAGACTTCAGTGTAGGACTGAGCTCAACTCTGAATGCAGAAAAGACAGCTGGAGGTTTGTAGCCAGCAGAGTGAGGGGGACAGTGATGGACAATTACTGAGAAGAACTTGCTCAGGTATTATGGCTGGGCAGATTCTCACTAAAAGTACTTAGGATTCTTTGCTAAAACTGGTTGAGACCTAGTTGAGAAGAGGGCTTAGAAGAGCCTGGCTAAAGTCAGGACTTCATCATCCTTTCACACCCAGGGCAAAGAATGTGAATAATAATGGTCCAGTTATCTTGATACTGATCCATTAAGAATTTGAAAGAGGTAAGCAACAGCTTTAAAAAGAAATCTGCCTTGGCTTGAACGTAAGTATGAAATGCTACTAGTAGGAGTCCGGAGTAACACTGCTTTGCTGTTACTTACCCTACACGATTCAGCTCTTGCTTAGACTCTCCTGTAATTGCCTGCCTGGGGGAAGGTGTTTCCTTTCAATATTTACTTTTCCTTTTGTCCTCCTAACCTTCTTTAGCATCTGGAGAAGAGGGAATAAATTCATCTCCTGTGCTGTTTTTCTCCATTTGCACCCTTCAGAAGTCCTCCCCCATCCCACCATTCCCCAGGAGGCTGTTCCAGCTGGACCAGCTTCCCATTGGTGTTGGCCCCATGGGAGGCATTGGGAAGAGAATGAAAGGTAGAAAGAGAGAGCATTCCCACCCTCTCATTTGGGGGTGTGGTTCTGGCAGCGAATACATTCTCCATGCCTAAGACTCCAACAGGGCTCCAACCCTCACTGGGGTCCTGGGGCACTACTTCTTCCTTTTGCCCATTCAGTGGGTATGGAAATGACTACTTCCTGTTTCCCTTGTTCCTGTCCATAACACTGTAAGTGATCCATTTATTAAAATATCTTTTGATAAGCCATCAGACCTGTATCATTTTCCTAAAAATCTACTGGGACCTTAGGACAACTCTTTCCACAGTTAGATTCTCTTTCTGCTCAACCGTGTTCTTTCTACTTTTCAAAATTCTAGTTAAAATCCACCTTTCTTTGATTCCTTCCTAGATTATATGACTGCTATTTCCAAAAAATTGTGAATGGATATGCTTTCTTTTGGGATATTTGTGTACTTACATATTTTCACTCAGAATATTCCCAATTTGGGAATTAAACTGTAAATGCCTCAAGGTCAAGGTCAAGGCCCATATATACAGTCTTAGATGTTCTTTCTCTATAACCCGCCTGGTATGCCTCTGCAATATCTTGCATATGTTGCATGTGGTAGGAGAAAGTGACTGAGAAATAGGCAAGTCCAAATGCATACAGTGCCAGATTTTCTTATATTGTAGTTGTGGAATATATCACATTTATTATCTATTGTATGGGCTTCTTTGAATTCCTAGAAAGAAAAGTATAGATATTTCTATTCTCAAAAATTATTTTGTAGTTTGAAAAAGAGGGGCGCCTGGTGGCTCAGTTGGTTAAGTGACTGCCTTCAACTCAGCGTATGATCCTGGAGTCCTGGGATCAAGTCCCGTACCAGGTTTCCTGTTCAGCGGACACTCTGCTTCTCCTTCTGTCCTCTCCCCTCTCACGCTCTCTCTCTCTCTCAAATAAGTAAAATCTTTGAAGAAAAAAAAAAAAGGGAAAAAGTTTCTTTATTCTTCAACTACTATCATACATCTATTGTACTTTTTCTAGGTTTATTGAAATAAAATTAACATATAACACTAAGTTTAGGATGTACACTGGGATGATTTGATACATGAATATAGTGTGAAATATTTACCATAATAAGCTCAGTTAATACATTCTTTACCTCACATAATTACAATTTTGTTGTTGTGGTGAGAATGTTAAAGCTATACTCTCATAACAATTTGCAAGTATATAATACAATTTTATTAACTATAACTATATGTATAATTTTATATATTAAATATAATATAAAAATATATGTAAATATATTAAAATATAAATATATATTAAATATAAATATAACTAAAAATACTGTACGTTAGAGCCCCAGAACTTACTCATCCTATAACTGAAAGTTTGTATCCTTGACCAATATTCCCCAACACTCCCATTTCTAAATCTCTGGCAATCACCATTCTACTCTCTGTGTCTATGAGTTTAGGTATGTAGGTGGGCAGGCAGGCAGTCAGGCTCTGTATCCAGCGGGGAGCCCAGTATGGGGCTTGAACTCATGACACTGAGATCAAGTTCTGAGCTGATGCTTAACTGACTGAGCCACCCAGGTGCCCCTGAGTTTAATGTTTTTAGATTCCACATGTAACTGAGAGCATGTAGTATTTGGCTTTCTTGTAGTTCCATATCACATAATAGCCTCAGAGTCCATCCATGTTATTGTAAATGTTTTTTTAATGATTGAGTAATATCCATTATATATATAACCACACTGTCCATTGTCTCTATCCATTCATCCACTGAAGGACACTTACGTTGTTCTATGTTTTAGCTATTGTGAATAATGCTGCAATGAATACGGAAGTGCAGAAATATCTTTTGGATGATCTTATCTTCTTTGATTGCTGGATCATATGGTAGTTCTATTTTTAATTTTTTGAGGAGCCTCCATACTGTTTTCCCTGGTGTCTGTACCAATTTACAGTCCCACCAACAATGTACAAAGGTTCCCCTTTCTCTACATCCTTGCCAGCATTTGTGATCAGTTGTATCTTTGATAATAGCCATCCTAACAGGTAGAAGGTGTAGCTCCTTGTGGTTTTAATTTGTACTTCCCCAAGGATCAGTGATATCGTACACCTTTTCATGTACTTCTTGGCCTTTTGTATGGCATCTTCAAAACAATCTTT
Organism: Martes martes; assembly: GCF_963455335.1. Classification (NCBI taxonomy): domain Eukaryota; kingdom Metazoa; phylum Chordata; class Mammalia; order Carnivora; family Mustelidae; genus Martes; species Martes martes. The sequence continues at coordinate 139,401,616 of NC_137893.1, forward strand.
ATTCAGGTTCTCTGCCCATTTTTAAATCAGATTGTTTATTTTCTGCTATTGAGTTGTAAGAATTTCTTATATTTTGGATATTAACCCTTTATCAGATATATGGCTTGCAAATATTTTCTGCCATTTTCTGGATGGCTTTTTCATTTTGTTGTTGGTTTCTTTTGTGAAAAGATTTTGAGTGTGTTGTAGTGCTAGTTGTTTTTGTTGTCATTGCTTGTGTTTTTGATGTCCTATACAAAAAAATTATTGTTGAAAATGTCAAAGAGTATTTATCTTATGTTTTCTTCTAGGGGTTTTATGGCTTCAGGTATTACTTTCAAGTCCTTAATCCATTTGAATTTAATTTTTATAAGTGGTATAAGATAAGGTCAAATTTAAATGTTTTGCATGTGGCTATCCAGTTTTCTCAGCACCATTTATTAAAGAGACTGCCCTTTTCCTATTGAGTATTCTTGGCTAGCTTGTCAAACATATATTGTCAATATATTAGTTGACCATATATGCAGGGGTTTATTTCTGGATACTCAGTTCTGTTCCATTGGTCTATGAGTCTGTTTTTAGGATAGTACCATATTGTTTTACTATTGCTTTGGAGTATAGTTGAAATCAGGAGATGCGATGCCTGTAGTTTTGTTCTAAGATTGCTTGGCTATTTGAGGACTTTTGTGGTTCCATATGAATTTTAGCATTGTTTTCTCTATTTTGGTGACATATGTCATTGGAATTTTGATAGAGACTGCATTGAATCTGTAGATAACTTTGGGCAGTGTGGAAAACATTTAAACAATATTAACTCTTCTGATCCATAAATACTGATGTCTTTCCATGTGTTTTGTTATCTTCAATTTCTTTTTTCACTATCTTATAGTTTTTGGTGTTCAGATCTTAAACTTCATTGGTTAAATTTATTGCTAAATATTTTATTCTTTTTGATACTATTATAAATGGAATTCTTTTTTTTTTCCAGATAGTGCACTTTTAGTGTATAGAATCCACTGATTTTTGTATGTTTATCTTATATCCTGAAACTTTACTGGATTTATTTATTAGGTCTAATAGTTATTTGGTGGAATCTTTAAGATTTTCTCTATATAAGATGTCATCAGCAAACACAGATCATTTTAATTCTTCCTTTCTGATTCGAATGCCTTTTATCTATTGCCTGATTTCTCTGGCTGGGACTTCTAGTACTGTATTGAATAGGAGTGGTGAAAGAGGCCATATTTGCTTTATAACTTTTCAGTGTTCCAAAATTCATTGTTTATGCACCACACCCAGTGCTCCATGCAATACGTGCCCTTCTTAATACCCACCACCAGGCTCACCCAACCCCCTACCCTCTCCTCTTACTTGTAGAGCATAAGGAATAACATGGAGGACATTGGGTGTAGGAGAGGAGAAGTGAATTGGGAGAAATCAGAGGGGGAGACAAACCATGAGAGACTGTGGACTCTAAGAAACCATCCTTGTTTTATTCCTGATGTTAGAGGGAAAGCTTTCAACTTCTCTCCATTGACTATGATGTTAGCAGTGGATTGGGTATATACAGCCTTTACCTTCTTTGCCCAGCTGAGAGTATTTATGATGAAAGGATATTGAACTTCTATGAAATGCCTTTCTGCATCTTTTGAAGTGAGCATATGCTTTTGGTCTCTGTTCTATTGATGTGGTATTATTACATTTACTGATTCACATATTTTATTTTATTTATTTATTTTTAAAGATTTTATTTATTTATTTGACAGATAGCGATCACAAGTAGGCAGAGAGAGAGAGAGGAGGAAGCCAGCTCCCTGCTGAGCAGGGAGCCCGATGCGAGGCTGGATCCCAGGACCCTGGGATCATGACCTGAGCCAAAGGCAGAGGCTTTAACCCACTGAGCCACCCAGGCGCCCTGATTCACATTTTAAAACATCCTTGCATCCCATTGATAAATCCCATGGGATCATGATGAATGATCATGACATATGCTGTTGAATTTGGTTTGCTAATACTTTGTTGAGAATTCTGCATGTATTTTCATCAGAGATGAATGTAGTTTTGTTTCCTTGTAACATCCTTATCTGGCTTTGGTATCAGGGTAATGCTGGCCTTGTAAAACCAGTTTGGGAGTGTTCTCTTCAATTTTTTTTTTTTTAATTGAAAGAGTTTAAGAAGAATTGGCATTACTTCTTCTTTAAATATTTGGTAGAATTTACCTGTGAAGACTTCCAGTCTTGGGCTTTGTCTTTTGGAGCTTCTTGATTACTGATTTAATTTCCTTACTTATTATTGATCTGTTCAGATTTCCTATTTCTTCATGATTTAGACTTGCTAGTTTATGTTTCTAGGAATTTCTTTCTTTGGAGTTGTCCAATTTGTTGACATATGATCATAGTCTTTTATGATCCTTTGTATTTCTATAGTATCATTAGTAATGTCTTCTTTTTCATTTATTCTTTTGAGTCTTCTCTCTTTTTCTTGGTAGTGAGTTCAAGTTTTGTTAATGATCTTTTTAAAAAAAATCTTAGTTTTGTTGACCTTTTCTATTGTTTCTTCTGTATTTTGTTTATTTCTACTCTGGTCTTTATTATCTCCTTCCTTCTTTTCAGTTTCACTTTAGTTCTTTTGTTTGTTTGTTTTTTTAAAGGTATTATTTATTTGTCAGGGAGAGAGGGAGAGCAGCAGGCAGAGGGAGAAGCAGGCTCCCCACTGAACAGAGAGCCCAATGCAGGGCTCAGTACCAGGACCCCGGGATCATGACCTGAGCTGAAGGCAGCCACCTAACCGACTGAGCCACCTGGGGCCCCTGTTTTAGCGTAGTTCTTATTTTTATGCTTCCTTGAGGTGTGAAGTAAGGCTGTTTACTTGTGATCTTTCTTTTATCTTAATGTAGGCATTAGTCAGTACAATGTCCCTCTAAACACTGCTTTTGCTACATCTCATAAGTTTTGGTACATTCCATTGCTACTTTTTTAAAAAAAAATTTATTTATTTTTTAAATTTCTTTTCAGTGTTCCAGAATTCATTATTTATGCACCACACCCAGTGCTCCATGTAATATGTGCCCTCCATAATACCTGCCACCAGGCTCACCCAACCTCCCACTCCTCTCCCCTCCAAAACCCTCAGTTCCTCAGAGTCCACAGTCTCTCATGGTTCATCTCTCCCTCCAATTTCCCCCAACTCCCTTCTCCTCCATCTCCCCATGTCGTCTGTGTTATTCCTTATGCTCCCCAAGTAAGTGAAACCATATAATAATTGACTCTTTGCTTGACTTATTTCACTCAGCATAATCTCTTCCAGTCCCATCCATATTGGTACAAAAGTTGGGTATTCATCCTTTCTGATGGAGGCATAGTACTCCATAGTTTATATGGACCACATCTTCTTTATCCATTTATCCGTTGAAGGGCCTCTTGGTTCTTTTCACAGTTTGGCCACTGTGGCCATTACTGCTATGAACATTGGGGTACAGATGGCTCTTCTTTTCACTATATCTGTATCTTTGGGGTAAATACCCAGTAGTGCAATTGCAGGGTCATAGGGAAGCTCTATTTTTAATTTCTTAAGGAATCTCCACACTGTTTTCCAAAGTGGCTGCACCAACTTGCATTCCCACCAACAGTGTAAGAGGGTTCCCCTTTCTCCACATCCTCTCCAGTACACGTTGTTTACTGTCTTGTTAATTTTGGCTATTCTAACTGGTGTAAGGTGGTATCTCAATGTGATTTTGATTTGAATCTCCCTGATGGCTAGTGATGGTGACCAGTTTTTCATGTGTCTGTTAGCCATTTATATGTCTTTGGAGAAGTGTCTGTTCATGTCTTCTGCCCATTTTTTGATGTGATTATCTGATTTTTTGTGTGTTGAGTTTGAGGAGTTCTTTATGGATCTTGGATATCAGCCCTTTGTCTGTAGTGTCACTTGTGAATATCTTCTCTCATTCCGCGGGTTGCCTCTTTGTTTTGTTGACTGTTTCCTTTGCTGTGCAGAAGCTTTTGATCTTGATGAAGTCCCAAAAGTTCATTTTCACTTTTGTTTCCTTTGCTTTTGGAGACATATCTTAAAAGAAGTTACTGTGGCCAATGTCGAGGAGGTTACTGCCTATGTTGTCCTCTAGGATTCTGATGGATTCCTGCCTCACACTGAGGTCTTTTATCCATTTCGAGTTTATCTTTGGTGTAAGAGAATGGTCAAGTTTCATTCTTCTACACATAGCTGTCCAGTTTTCCCAGCACCATTTATTGAAGAGACTGTCTTTTTTCCACTGTATATTTTTTCCTGTCGAAGATTAGTTGACCATAAAGTTGAGGGTCCATATCTGGGCTCTCTACTCTGTTCCACTGGTCTATGTGTCTGTTTTTGTGCCAGTACCATGCTGTCTTAGTGATCACTGCTTTGTAGTAAAGCTTGAAATCAGGCCATGTGATGCCCTCGGTTTGTTTTTCTTTTTCAACATTTCCTTAGCAATTCGGGGTCTCTTCTGTTTCCATGCGAATTTTAGGATTGTTTACTCCAGCTCTTTGAAAAATGCCGGTGGAATTTTGAGCGGAATACATTGAAAGTATAGCTTTCTCTAGGCAGTATAGACATTTTAACAATGTTTATTCTTCTGATCCATGAGCATGGAATGGTCTTCCATCTTTTTGTGTCTTCTTCAATTTCTTTCATGAGTGTTCTATAGTTCCTTGAATACAGATCCTTTACCTCTTTGGTTAGGTTTATTCCCAGGTATCGTATGGTTCTTGGTGCTACAGTAAATGGAATTGATTCTCTCATTTCTCTTTCTATAGTGTTACACTTCGATTCCCCACAGTATTACAGTATTCTGATTCTGACTATATACTTTCCTTTACTAGTGTATTGTTTATTTTTATAGGATTTCATGTTACTACTTTGTGTCCTTTATGTTTCAGCGTTTCTTGTAAGGCTGGTCTAGTGGTGATGAACTCCCTCAGCTTTTGTTTATTAGGGAAAGTCTTGGTTTCACCTTCATTTCTGAATGACAACTTTGCTGGATAAAATATTCTTCATTGGCAATGTATTTCTTCTAGCACATTGAATAGATCATTCCATTCACTCATGGCCTGAAAGGTCTCTGCTGAGAAATCTGATTGACTTTCTTTTTTTTCTTTTTTCATTTTTCATTTCTTTTTTCATTTTATCTTATTTTATTTCTTTTCAGTGTTCCAGAATTCATTGTGGCATGGCAGTAGGGGTCAGCCATAGGTATCTAGGCTGGTGTCTTGCACTTGAGCAACTGCAGAGGCCCAGGCTGGCTGCTGTTGAAGTGGAGGCATATGGGGTGGGGGGGAAGGGAATAGGGAGAGACTCAGGGAGCTAGCTTCAGTGAATGCAAGTACCTGTAGGGTGAAATCCGCAGTAGGTCTGCCTCGCTGTGCTGGTGGTTTTTTTCATGGTTAAAGCTGCTAGGTTTTCTGCAGAACAACTCCTTAGGAGTTGAGATTGTCCTCACTATGTGGCTGCTATTGGTAGCCCCTGCTTATCTTCTTTGTTCCTAGAACTCTCTGTACATGTCAGCTTTGACAGTCTCTGGGTTGGGCGAAATGGAAGCAGATCTTCTTGAGTTGTCCCCCAAGGATGTGAAAACTCGTGGTTCACCCCCCTCTTCTTTTCCCTGCAAGGGGAACGGTTTCTAGCTGGGGAGTTCACTCTTGAAACTGAGCAAGGCCAACTTGGGGAATAGAATGATGCAGGAAAATTAAACTGCCTTCCTTCCCTTTTTGTGCTGTTTTTCTCAAGGTGTTTATTTGTTTGTTTGTTTGTTTCAACACGTTGCTGAAATTTAAGTGGACTGCAGAGCTCTCCCAGAGATGTTTTTGTTTGTGGACAGCTGTCAAATATTGACTTTTGTGGTAGGATTGAGGCTGGGGTTTCCTTCTCTGCCATCTTGGTGACATCACCCTTTATAACCCCTTTAACTAGCAGTTGTGAGTCAGAATCATGAAAACCCGCAATGCAAGGAAAGGGAGCTAAGGGATCATCTAACTAGAGTTTCATGGCCGGCAAGGGGTTTGCCAGTAGTCACGCTGTTAATAGTACAGTAGAGAGGAGACAATCTGGCATGGTAGAATGTACATAGGCCTTGGTGTCACCTGAGTCAACCCAAGTCACCTAGACTTGGGTTGGAATTCATCTCTATAGCTCATTACTTAGAAAAGTTTCTTTCATTCTCTAGCCTTCATTTTCCTCACTTGTAAAGGAGGGGAAAACACCTACTTTTTAGGAATGTTATGTGGGAAAAGGAATGGTCTTTTGTTAGCTCAGCTGCTGTCACATAATGCTATAGATTGAGAGGCTTAAATAACAAACATTCCTCACAGTTCTGGAGGCTGGGAAGTCCAAGATCAGGGGGCTCCATGTAAGCATATTCTGGTAAGGGTTCTCTTCCTGACTTGCAAATGATTACCTTCTTGCTGTGTCTTCACAAGAGGGATACACACACATAAACACACACAGATATTGAGAAAGAGAGCTCTCTGGTCTCTTCTTTTGAGGGCACTAATCCCATCATGAGGGCTCTACCCTCATGAACTCATCTAAACCTAATTACTTCCCAGAGACCCTGATACTTAATACCATCCCACTGGAGGTTAGGCTTTTAACATATGACTTTGGGGGCACACACTTTCAATCTATAATATGTCCCTGTAAGAATTGGCTGATGAAATAGTTGAAAATATTTTCTTCCTTCCTTCTCATTTCTTCTTTCTGCCTATGTATTGGCCAGTGAAATTTCCCAACTGTCTGTGTTGAGGCAGTGCCTTAGATCAGGTTCTCTGTGAAGTGGTTGCTGGTGTCTGATAATTGACTACATGTTTGTGATACCTGATCCATGGGCTGGTCTATGCCAAATGTCCCCTTTCACTCCAGGCAGTAGGGAGTTCAAAAATGACAGTGATAATATGGCAAAGCTTTTATGAATGTTTAGATAGGCAGTTTTCATGTCACCTGTTGTAAATATTTTTACCTGATGAATCACCATCGAGGCCTTCACCAGAAATGGGAATTTCATTGGGCGTAATGGAGAGAGCACTACTTTACATCAGTGCTTAAACCTGACAAATCTGAATCCACATTTAGGCTTTATCATATGTGGTTTATAGTGTTTGCAAAATTACTTTGCCTTCATGCAGTTCATTTTCTCCATCTCTCAGATGGTGCTGAAAGTTTACTTTTAAGATGAAATGAGATGCACGCACAGCTCTGTAAGGAACTGAGGAGAGTAACAGCTGACTATGACATAAAGGCAGTGTTCCTGGCATGTGACACCTGGAGATAAAACTCTAAGCTACTAACAGTGTAACTGTGGACAAGTCACTCATCCCCTATAGGATGCTAAGAAAGTGCCTTGATTCATTTGAATTCAATGTGTGTTCACAGAATATCTGGCTTGTTTAAGGCAACATAGCCGGAGTCAGAGCTCTACCTTATGTCAAGGCTTTATCCTACCAGGTGGTCTTTTGAGTTAATTAGCTATCTTCAATACTGTGCAAATGGTTTTACCGAATTCTTAAGAAAAAGAAAAAGAAAACCCCAAATATCCTGCTTAGATTGGAACTGGGCAAGAGTAGTTTATTTAAACATATCCAGATATTTCCTAAATTATGTCTTTGTATTTCTAAGAAAAGGACAAACAGAACTCTAACTCTGTTCTCTAGTGAGACCTCCTAAGTTCCCACAAAAGTCTGAGAAATCTTCCCAGTCTCATGGCCCTAGAAACTCTGCTCATAATCATGGTCTTGGATAGTTGGAATGGGTTAACTTAATTTCTACTTCTTACTACCATGGGTCATGCTGTGGCCGAAGAAAGGTGGCAGACAGACTCTAGGGGGACCCCCTAGTGATCCTTGCCTGCTCGTGTTCACATCCTTGTGTAATCAACTCCCCTTGAAAGTGGTTGCAAGCCATGACTTGTTTATAACCAATAGAATATGGCAAAAGTAACAGATGTCACTCCTGGTCTTGCTAGCAGTCTTGTTCTAGACACTGTTTCTCTCAAGCTGGATTTGAAGAAGTAGTCAGCCATATTGGGAGGTCCATGTAATAAGAAGCTACTAGGAACTTCTAGGAGGGCAGCTTCCAGTAGACAACTTGTATGAGGCCGGGGCATTAGGTCCTATCGCAAGAAAATGAATTCCATCAACATGTGTGTAGTCTGCCACACTAACGTTTGGGGTTGGGAGGAAAAGATGTTACTAAATGTTCACTAATGAGTATTAACACTGATTGCATGGGACAGCTTCCGTTCAGCAAGATATTGTACATTCAGCCATTTTGAGCTTGATTTAATGTTTGTCCCCAGATATCATTATTGATGCTTTTAGTTTGGTAACTGACAGATTGGCAAAAAAATAGAGATGATTTGGCAAAATTCTGGGCTCTGGAGGCCTCATGAATAAGGCGTTGCCCTTGTACAGACTCAAAGAGCTTCCACAAGCAGGAACTTGCCTTTCTTTTCTATGAATCTCTTATTCTCCCAGGCTAAGCCCTAGGGGTAGGAAGCTGGGGCCCAAGCGCTCAAGTTTAATGAGCCAGTCATGCAACAACAAGGAGAATTAGCTCCTCAGAGGCTGAGATGATTTCTACTTCATAGCACAAAGCCACTTAATAAAACCACAGAAAACTTGGCTTGCTTTTTCTTCAAGAGAATGTAAAGAATTTGTCAGAAAAGGGAGTGTGAGCTCATACTCACAGAGTTTCTTTTTTTCAAATACTGTTCAACAATCTCACCATTTGTCAGTAGTCATGGTATATCTGGTCAAGAAGCAATACTGGTGCATTATTCAAATATCATTAATCTTAAAATACAGGATATTTTTCTTGGGATGGCGATAGGAAATCTCTTTACCCCCCCCCCCCCCATAGGTAACCTTTGAGAAATAGGTATAACCAGTGATTCTCAGCCTGGTACATTGGGGTTTTCTGGGGGCTGGAAAAACTCCCAATGTCCATGTCTCACCATGGACTCACATTAGAATCTCCAAAGCTGGGTTGGAGTTTTCAGTATTTTTTTAATCATCCTCCCATGATTTCCAAGGTGAAGCCAGTGTTGAGTACAAGGACCTTAATTTCTATTTTATGCTAACATTTTTCCTGTAGTCACATATTTGATAACTTGAACTGAAATGCAATTCAGGCAAAAATCAGGAAACAAGCAAAAACACACAAACCAACCAACAAAACCAAAGATCAAAACAACAAATTTTTTTTTTCTTCCCAAAGGTGTATTTACTCTTTCATCAGATATCTTCTCTGCACGTATTTTAATTTTCACACCCTACTAAGAGCTAATATTCAGAAACAATGACCTGGGCCCTGACCATATGAGATATTTTATATGTTGTCTGATATAAATAAATCCAGGTTTGTTTTCTGGGAGCATGTAAGAATTTCCCTGCAGGACAATAAAAGAGATCACGATCAGGGAAGATCACAGTTTTACTCAAACACCTATGTAAGTATGAAGGATAGTCAAGTGTATAGTGGATGGATCTGCTCCTTTAGTGTCATCAGAATTCCCAATATTCAAATTGTTTAGCAGACTCAGCAAGACTGAGGTCCACGGGACTACACTCTGTTAACTTCTGTCTCTTCTGTGTCCACTTAGGGGCCATGTTAAATATTTTTAACTTGCCTAAATGTGTATTAAAGCACAGTTTTCTTATACATGTGATTGGTTTTGGTTATATGATGTTGCCAAGTTCTTAGCCCTGATTGATTATAGCTCCAGTCTCTTTATTAATGACATCCAAGGAAAATCCAGATTCTTAGGTTGTACTATTAACCCATAAGGTACGTTGCCTGAAGTAAGAGTGAATTTAATTAGGCTAACATATTTACTTTTATACTCCAAAGATATTATCATTAAATTATATTTGTTTCAGTGGGATTCTCTGTTTGCTAGTACTATGATATTTGGGTTAAGTGTGACTTAGCTCACAAGGCTATAATGGTGTTTTCTCCATGGATTCATGCCAAGAGTTAACATCTGAAAGGAAAGAGAAGAGTACAAAGGACTTCTTCACTGTGGTCTCAAAAATGAACACACACCAGTGTTAAGATGGGATGAGAGACACGAGATACCCAGAAAGATAGAAGGAGAAGGAAATCGATGCGCAGACTCAGAGAATGCACAGCAAGACAAAACAATGCGAACTGAAGAGCACAGGAGCCATCAGTAGGTCAGGGGTGCAGAGATGTTGAGTTAAGGCGATATGACAGACCACAGGGATGGAGAAATTCTGCTCCTTGATTACATTGATCTATAAGAGGGAGGCTGCTCAGATACGTCCTCCTGTGTGGTGGCAAAATACATCTGTCCAAAATGGGGCTCCCTTCCGTTCCCAAACTGTTCATCTTTCAGACACAAGTTTTGCAGTCAAGCTTAGCTTCTGCCAAATCCTCGCTGTCCATGCCTTCAGTCGTTGGGTGCGCATTAAGAGTTCATTAAGTACTGAGATTAATTGAAAACTGTTGTTGCTGACATTTAGGGCAGCTGGATACATTTGTGCCAGTTTCTGGAGGTCTTTTAGTACAGGGGTCCCCAAATGCTGACTGCAATACTGGCTGTGTCGGAATCATTTTGAAGGAATATATAACACATAGCTTTGTAGTTCCCTCCCCTGGAGATTCTGATGTGGTGTGTCTGAGAGTGCCCAGGCATCTGTGTTTTTTTAAGTGCCTTAAGGTGATGTAATACAGGGCTGGCAAAGTTTTCTCTAAAGGACAAGATAGTATTTTAGATTTTGTAGGCCATGCGGTTTCCGTAAAAGTCACTCAACTTTGCCATTGTACTGAAACCAACTATAGACAACATGTAGACAAGTAAGCATGGCTGTATTCCAATAAAACTTAACTACAAAAACAGGAATCAAGTTCCTCAAAAAATGAAACCTAGTATTACCATATGATCTAGGAGTTCCCTCCTAGATATATACCCCAAAGAATCCAAAACAGGGACTGGAACATGCATACACCCATGTTCATAATAGTATTATTCACAACAGCCAATTTGTGGAAGCAACACAAGCATCCATCAACAAATAGAAAAGCAAAATGTGATATATATAGATGGAACATTATTCATCTTCAAAAAGAAATGAAATTCTGACACATGATACAATTTGGATGAACTTTGAGGGCACGATGGAAGTAGAACGAGCCAGACACAAAAGGACAGACATTGTCAGAGTCCACTTTTAGGTGCTACCTAGAGTAGTCAAACTCAGAGACAGACAGTAGAACCAAGGCTACCAGGGGCTGCAGGGAGGGGTGATGGGGGGTTACTGTTTAACAGGTACAGAGCTTCTGTTTGGGAAGATGAAAAGTTTCTGGAGATGGATGGTGGTGGTGGCGGTTGCACAGCAGCGTGAATGCGCATAGTGTTCCGGAATTGGACACTGAGCAAGGTTAAGTACTGACTTCTTATGTGTGTTTTACTGTAATAAAAAATAAATTTAGACACAGTTAAGGAGCAGAAAAGCAAAAAACAAAAAAATAAAGCACAGATGGCAGGAGGCACGAACTTGACTCACGGTCATCGTTTAGCAGCCCCTGGTCTAGTGCACTGCCAGGGGGTGGAATCCGCAGCCATAGTTCATTCCCTCCCCGTGTTAGCCTGGCAGCCAAGCCCACCTTCACTTTGCTTTGATTTGAGATCATTTTCAGGAATGGGAGTCTCTGGCATTCAACAACACACAGTCTTTGCCAACTTCTATGGAAAACCAGGGTCTCCCAGTGTCCTCAAATTACGTGTTGTACTATTATGAACTACTACAGTCCTCCGAAACCCATCTGCCACCAACCTCTAGATGGGGTTTCCCATGAGGAAATACTCCAAATGCATTGCTTGGTTTTATGTGTTTTTTATTTCTTTTCTGGTCTATGTCTCTCTCTTCCTTGTGTCCGTTGAATTGCTTCTCTTAGCATATGGGAGAAGAAATGAGGACAGAGAGCTCAGAAGTGCTCTTTCCCAACTATTTCTTGTTGGGCAGTGAGTGGATGTGCTCTGCCGTTCATGGAGATGTGAAGAGTTCAATGATAAGTAAATCAACAGCATTTGGAAGGAGAATACCTATCTGTTCCCAGTGATAGTTTAAAGGTCAAGCTTTAGCAAAGTATCTGTTCAGTTACAAATTTGACTAGTGGGTTTGTCCAAATGAATGTGTCTTTATAAAGAAATCACTCATTTTATTTATATTTATATTTTATTTATATATATATAATATATATACATATGTATATATGACTCGAATATTTAACATGACACAATCATGGCTGTTTTACCTATAAAAGTTTCTTGAGTCACACAAAATTTTGTACGTTAAAGACTAAAACAAGAGTGAAAGTTTACAGAATGTGTTCTCTTATTTGGCACAGTCCTTTGCCCCCTTAATTTTCTGACCAAACATCACAGAGAAGTCACAAAACAGCATGTTTTACTTAGCTTCAAAAATAATGTTGCGGGAGCCAGGTGGTGGGTATTAAGGAGGGCACGTATTGCATGGAGCACTGGGTGTGGTGCAAAAACAATGAATACTGTTACGTTGAAAAGAAATAAAAAAAAAATGCCTATTTTATATAGGGTATAAATTAATGCTTAAAGGTGAATACTGACTCAGTTGGTCAGTTTTTTTTTTTTTTTTTTTAAGATTTTTTATTTATTTATTTGACAGAGATCACAAGTAGGCAGAGAGGCAGGCCGAGAGAGAAGAGGAAGCAGGCTCCCTATTGAGCAGAGAGCCCGATGCGGGATCCCAGGACCCTGGGATCATGTCCTGAACCGAAGGCAGAGGCTTTAACCCACTGAGCCCCCCAGGTTCCTGTCAGTTGGTCAGTTCTTGATTTTTATTTCTTTGTTCTGAGAGAATGTAGTCCCTTTTACTGTTGTCATTGCTGCTTACACACCTTGGATTCCCTTTGAAATATGTAAAAGAACGATTAGTGACGGAAGTAAGAAATTGACGGAAGAGGGACCATGTGTGTGTGCACGCGTGGGTGCACTGAATATGCAGTTGCAAAGCCATGTAGCTTGAGAGCAGTCGAAATTGATGTATCTTCCCACGTATTGCACAAAATTACTTTATGTGCCTAGGCTTACCAGTTTCCTAAGTTTTACTGGGAGATTCTGGGATGGATGTTATTACACAACTCACAGTCTTTCCATATCTGGTTATTGTGTTAGAACTCATTTTGCCAACGGGCATGTCTGTGGCGGTATTGAGGCCATCAGAGGGTCTCCATTTACACAGAGGCATGTGCTTAGGTAGAGGGGCTGAAGTGCCTCATTCATTCCCACATGTATATGATAGTAAGAATCAGCATTTCCCTTGTTCGTGTGGATAGTGTGCTAGAGATGTTGGGGACAAGGACATGAAAAAGGCATGATTGCAGGAGGAAGGGATTGACTTGGATTAGCAGTGGCAGGAATAAAAAGGAGGGCCTGGAATAAGGGGTGGGTGGAGAAGATAGCAGGGGTTAGAAAAATAACGACGGGGTTGCCTAGGTGGCTCAGTGGGTTAAAGCCTCTGCCTTCGGCTCAGGTCATGATCCCAGGGTCTTGGGATTGAGCCCCGCATCAGGCTCTCTGCTCGGCGGGGAGCCTGCTTCCTTTCCTCTCTCTCTGCCTGCCTCTCTGCCTACCTGTGATGTGTCTGTCAAATAAATAAATAAAATCTTAAAAAAAAAAAAAAAGAACGGTGGGAAAGTTTCAGTTGTAAGCAGCTCCTCCCATGCCCCATTTGTGCTAACTGCTTAACACTATGCAGATTCTCTTATTATGCCCACTTAACAGGGAAGTTGTAGAGCCATGATGACAGAGCTACCAAATGTCAGCACTGGAATTCAAACCCAGTTTAACATCAGGGTCTAAGCTCTTAACCATATGTGCTTAGCAACATGCTACCACTGACTTCAGCGTACTTAGAATGTGCAGAAGGATGCCACCACTGGTGTCCTGGGAGTTAATGGCTTAGGAAAGTGACAACACATAGGGGGTGTACCTTGGAAATAGAGTGTGGATTGATTCAGAGTCCTCACTCAAGGGAGCTTGTACAGACCAATGTGTCTCTGAGAGTATTACGTACCCTCTCTGAGCCTCCTTTTCCTCAAGTGTGAATGGATGATAATAATATAGTTTATAATACTGTCATGAGAATTAAATGATAATGCATGAAATGTGCTTTGCTCAGTAATTGGTAGAGAATAGAATCTCAATAAAAACTACTCTGTTTTGATAATGCTTAAGAGGAGGTGTGCCTGGCTAACTCCACATTCCAGAACTACTGTATTTGATTCTGGATTAGAAAATTATTGGCAATTTTTGTCCATATTTTTTTACAGAGTACTTATTGGTTTGAATAAGGGCCATGGAAATTGTGAACTGAAATCAAAATGGATAAATGTGAAAGAAAAGTATCTATTGAGTAATCAAGTTATCATTAATTTTCTTTTCTTTTTTTGTGCCAGCAATAAACAGCATAATTTAAATTGCATTTCAAACTATAATGATTTTCAGTGTTTTAGAGAACAAATTTCCTACCCAAAGATGTTTGAGCACTTTGCTGAAATAACTCCCAGGGCTGAGTTCAAATTAGGACCCTCCCATTTTCCACCTCTTGGCTGTGGACCCCTGGCAAGTCCTGAGCCTCCCTATACCCCTTCTGCTTTGTCAAACAAAACAATATTAGGCTCAAATGAATGAAGAACATAAAGCATGTAGCACAGTTCACCTTCAGTAACAACCTCCTCTTCCCCATCAGCTCAAAAATAATACAAAACCCACGAACAAAAAGTTTTCTTTATTCTTTCCACAAAGCAGAAGAATGTCCTAGAAGCTTCAGTATATGGGTCTCTTATTGATCAGATTGGTCTTGAAAAGAAAACCTTCAAAATACAGTCAAAATCCTTCTCAAAAGACTGATGTTTGCAACACATTGGTTAGGAATTTTGCTTGCAGGTTTTGTGGAAAAAAAAAAATTTTTTTTTTTCTTAAAGAAACATATTTCACAGGTGAGAGAAATGTCTTGTGGTTGCTCTGCTGTGCTGGGTGATGCGGAAAGGCAATGCTCTCTAGCCCAAAGCAAGCTTCTAGGGCCATCTTGGTGAGTCATAGAGCCAATAGGCTGCCAGGAAAGCTGAGGCTGGGGGAGCTACCTTCAGCTTCTTCCAGCCCTGGAAAACTGGTCGACCCAGCCCAAGCATATTGTTGGTGTTTATTAAAAGGGTTGATTTGGGGAATGTTGTGTTTGCCATGCAGTGTCATGCCTCAAAGCCTTGGTTTCCAGCCTTTATTTATAAGCCTAATTGTTGCTATGGAAATTCAATATTTAAAGAGGTAATTATTGCTGATCTTGTTGCATGTGTCCATTTCTGATGTCCAGCTGTGAGCTCTTTAGCTCCAGTCTAGCAGATTAATTACTGCTATTGATTACTTTGAGCTTCTCTCTTCACACCTGCAGTCTGTGTAATTAGCTGGTGGCCTCCTCTGAAAATTAGGAGCAGTTTCATTCTGGCACTTTGCCATTTCCCAGCCATGTGCACTGCACTGATGAACAAAAGCAAATCTATTTTAAATAGAGATATCTGGGTAATGAACTCTTTGTGTTTTTGAACTATCCGTGGATAATTCAAATTACCCTCTGTTAGCAAATATTGTACCTCGTTTGATGACTATCTGCAAAGAAAAAATTCCAAAACACTGGTTTTTATTCCCATTTCCACCTTGCAGGAATTTGCTTCTGTGTGTATGTGTGTTGTTGTGTTGGTTTTTTTTTTTTGTTGTTTTTGTTGTTTTTTTTTTAAATCAAAACAACTTTGTAATTCTGCTGCCGAGGGTATTGGGGCACTGGAGTAGGTTCCCTAATGGAACCCAGTGGAAGCAGTTGCGTTTGCATGGAGTCTTCTGGGCACGCATGTACCAATGTTCATCCTTTTGTTAGATTCACACTCCTAGTCTGAGAGGCACATCACCATTCGTGGGAGCCACTGACATACATGGGGAATAAAAAAAGGTTCCCATTTAAAAAATGATTTAGGAAGAGCTACGAGAGAGGAATTATGGGAATCTTCACCGTTTTCTTCTCTACTTTATTTCTGCTACTAAGATTTTTTTTTTCCTGTCTCCGCTTATTGGGAATCCAATCTGGCATTGCCAACCATCAAAGTCTAGAGCTCTGCCTCCAGTGTCCTGTTATGACACTTTCTCATCTGTCGTGTGTTACTGCCTGAACACTCAGGAAAAACCAGTTGGTAGTGGCATTGGGAGTGGACTTCCCAAGTAATGACATGCGATGATTACTAACGGGGCCAGCTGTTCCCTTCCCTGCCGACAGGGTCCCACTAATGCTCCCTTTTGCTATTTAACTTGTGTTGAGTTATTATACTAAGGGTTATTGCTTATTGTAGGAAAAAATGAAGCGCTTTCCTCCTGCCCATGGCATACATCTGCCAGCTTTCATTTCAAGCTTAGAGTGGATAAGTATGTCCCAAAGCCCACCCCGCACATGGAAGGAAAAAAGTTCAGAAAGTTATCACTTGTCAGAACAATGGAAGCACCATTCCATTGATGTCAAGCACAGATGTGTTCATTTGGATCCCAGCGACGTGGGAATGCTTCATCAGCTCTAAGATCGCCTCTGTGGAAGCAAAGCCACGCCACCTCCTGCCATCCAGGGAATCAGGTGGGAGACGGGCACAGAGTGAGAACGAGTGAAAGGAGTAGGGCATTCACTCATCAACTCAACGAAGCTTTGGGGCATCTAATGGGGAGGCTGAACGCCGGCCCTCCGACCAGAAGGTCCCCAGCTGGAATCTCATCATTTCCACTGTTTCCAGATTAAAATTTAAATTGTGCGCTGCCATTTGGAGGCCTTCTGGGCAGGGTCTTGCAGTGTCACCAGTTATTAGGAATGCCTCCCATTATCGCAACCCTAAAAGCTATTTGAACAGCAGCCTAATGCGATTGTGATTTCCAAGGATCATTTACTGTTACTGCAGCTCTGCTCAGATGTGAGTGGGAGCAGCTAACCGAAGTTTCTTTCTCATAGTACCAGAGAGGAGCGTCGGAGGCACCAGAGACATATTTCGATGGCCATAAAGATAAATTCTCCCCAAGTAAACAATCTTTTGTTTCCCCCACTTGGGCAAGGTCATCTCTAATTCTGGCAATCGGCAACACTTTCTCTATTATAGGAGAATAAACTTTAGAAACTCGCACTGATGATAATTTCCACTCAACTGGAAATACAAAAACACAGTTGTAAGAGGGTACAGCAACAGTGAGACACAAAGTGTAGTTGTGTATAACTTTCTGTACCGAGGGGTTATGTCGTGCCGTTCAAGTGAAAGGAATTTATACATATGCGCACATATGTACACAAATACTTTACTTTTTGGCATTGCAGAATTCAACATGCTTTACCTTGTAAATATCCGAGGCTGTGCACAGCGTGTGTGTCGTGAAGTGACACATGTCACAGATCTTTCTGGTGGATGAAGGTGCTTTAACTACTGGTTTTTCAGCACTGCCTGAGAAATGAAAATCTGTCTCGTTCAGTTTTTAAACCTGATTTATAAAACCGTTAAATTTTTTAAACCACGGTAAAGGCTAGATTTGTTAATGTTGTTGTTAAATGCTCCCGGTAACTTTGAAGACAGCATCTACTCTATTCCCTCTTAGGGTATACTGATAAGCTAAGTGAAATGAGAGATGAGAATTTGTCTAGTGAATAACAAAAATAACGTAGCTGACATGTGTCGAGTGCTTACTAGGTGCTAAGTATCACACTAAGGGCTTCGAATACGTCCTCTGTTTTAATCCTCACATCAAAACTATGTCATGGACCTAGGTTTTACGGATGAGGGTGTTGAAGCTGAGAAGTTGCATAGCTTGATGGTGGTCAAGTCTAGTAAATGACTTTGTCTACCAAACCAGACTTTTAACTATTTCTGGTTATTTTATCCTGGCTATGCAGTCTTGATGCTATTTTACTTCATTTATATGGATTCTTTAATGTTTGGATTAACTAAGTGAAATATCTACCCATAAGCCTTGTGTTTTGGGGCCCACCTAATATTAGTCTAACATTTTGTTTTTCTTAATTTGTTGTCACAATTACAAAAAGTTGTACTAGGAGTTCCAAGATCTCGTTATCTTGTCCATAAAGAAAGAAACTCACCTTAATGAAATGTAGGACTAGAACAGAACTGGGCATCAGCGTGCCTGTTGGCTGACCTGGGTCAGGCAGGATGCTCAGTAACTGTCGGAAGTTCCCCTGTGGGGAAGCCTTCTTACTGGAAGAATCTCAGATTATTATTGATCCTGTTACTGGAAATGCTGGGAAAACCTCCCTCCCCCCAACTTTGCTGTTTCCTTCTTGCTGTGTACAATTATTCTTATTTCATTTAGATGCCTGAAAAACTTATTTTCCAGGGAAACAATCAGAATAATGTCTCTCTATATTTATGTGTAACACACATGTGTAGAATATATTTTGCTTTTCCATAAATATATTTTGTTATATGTGTGTGTACTTGTTTCTGTTACACACACACACACACACACACACACACACACACAAATTGCTATTCCATGCTGTGTTTCTAAGATGTTTTCTGGCAAGAGAGTGAAGGGCAGAGCCTTCTCAGTGTCAGCGTGTGTAAATATCTTCAGATTCTATGAAATCAAATTTATTTTTCAGTCATAGATTATTGTTTGAAAGGGAGTTGTTTATGCTCTGTCTCAGACATCTGATAACCTTCAAGAAGTTCTCTTGCAAAAGCAGAGTCAGGTTTTCTTGATCTTATATTTTCCCTTTTTTAATCTAATAATGTCCCACCCTAGCATCAGTTCTTGCCCTAATGAGCTGAAACTACATTAGTGAAATCTTAGATAAATTGACTCAAACCTTGGTTTGATGATCCTACTTAAGACATTCAATTAATTCTGTTTTGCTACAAGCTAATTTATGACTTTGTCTTTATTCAAAAAAATGTTGAAGATACAAAACAGTGGGAGGCAAAATAATGAATTATTCTACCGTCCTTCGTGTGCTCATCATGTGCCGACTACAGTAAGGGAGGGAGGGAAAGAGGAAAGAAATGCTTTTGATGTTAGGTATGTGGGTATTTTCTTGTCATATCAGATAGTCTTTAATTGATAGAAGCACATTTGTATCCCTCTAGGAGATACTAATTAGTGTAGTAAATGTTGGTTTATCAATTGTTGTTAAAATTTTCTTTATTTACCCAGTAAATAGTTTTTAATTTTCTCTTTTCCCCCTTTTTCCCTCTTTCCCTTCCCCCCTTCCTCTCTTCCTTCCTTCCAAGATAACACTTGGTTTAGTGTGGTCATAAAACTTGCTTTCTTTCTGGTGGAGAATGACTGGCAGCTTGCTAAAGCCTGGTCTGGTAACAGATACTATGATCCACTTTTCTGTGGCAAAACTTAATAACTGATCTGTGCAATTTAAGAGAAAAGAGAAAAATTGGAGACTTTTAAAGTGATGTACAGCCCATGCCCCACTCGGTGTGTTTTTAATGAGCTTCTCTGGATCTACAGGTAGTGAAAGTTTTCTCTGCTGATGTTCAGGGCAACTTGTCAAGACATCCTGCAGGGCAGTGTGTTGAGGGAAGGTCAGCCAGAGAATGGAATTGTGTTAGGTGATGCTGGGCACATAATTGACTTCCTCTGTCTCTGGAAAGTGATAGAAGCCAAGGCTGAGAAGAAGATGCCCCTTCTCAATTCTCTCTCCGTCTTTCTCACCTGATTAAAATTGCTTTTCTTATGGCTCCTTCTATTACTTCTCTTTCCTTTTTGCATTCTTGCAGGCTGAAACTCTAATTGCCACCCATATTGCTTTTGTGGCTGAATTAAAAATATGAAATATTTCTTATAATAATCAGACTCAAATTTCCAGACTGCTCTGTTTTATAAGCCTTATATTTTTTCATGTATTTTTCTAAAGGCAAGCAACAATGGCATTCCTCTCCCCAGCATGACAGCCAGTGTTATTGTGTGACACAGGTTAATTGTGTTATGCTACAAAAGAGAGTGGTATGCCTTAGGATTCTTTGTTGTGACTTTTTTGCTGTCTGGACTCCTGTACTTTGGGGGACTAAATATAGCTGCCAATCTCAATAGACATTCCACCAGTCTCAATAGACATTCTGGTCACCAGTGGCTGTGACGAAAATACGCATGTGCCAAGGTCACAGATTTTCTAATATTTCTTCTTATGCTAATTAAGAAGATAGGTACTTAAAATGGGCATATATCAATCAATTTAAGATAAACCCTGTCTGGGGCGCCTGGGTGGCTCAGTGGGTTAAGCCGCTGCCTTCGGCTCAGGTCATGATCTCAGGGTCCTGGGATCGAGTCCCGCATCGGGCTCTCTGCTCAGCAGGGAGCCTGCTTCCCTCTCTCCCTCTCTCTCTGCCTGCCTCTCTGTCTACTGTGATCTCTCTCTGTCAAATAAATAAATAAAATCTTTAAAAAAAAAAAAAGATAAACCCTGTCTTCCTGGTCTGAAGGAAAGTAATTGTACAGAGTGTATTTCTTCATTTTTTTTATATAGTTCTAGGTACCTACTCTATTAGACAGTATTTCATGAAACACCTGCTTCATTCCATGCAGAGAGGTTCAGAAAGTAAACTTGTATAGACCAGTCATGAAGTCAGTTGCCAATAGGTAACATAAGTCCCTTGACAATGTTGGGAGGAAGTAAAAGCTAGTGAAGATAGTAAATACATAAAGATACTCAAGGAGTTGACGCTGTGTGTGTGTGTGTGTGCGCGTGCGTGCATATGCGCGCGCACAGTTGAGAAGTCTTCCAAGGCTGTTTTGAGGGTCTGAATTTATAGACCGTCTGTGCAGTGTTCTTGCTGGGCTAGATTTATCTTGCATTTTCTTAGTAGGACTCTTCTGGAAAGAGCGCTGCTCTCTGTTGTTCGGAGGAGGACCGAGCCTGAACATTCTCTCAGAGCTGTCCGTTCTGTCTGCGGTGAAAGGGATATGGGAGAATAGGAGCCCGAGGGCTCCATGTGAATTTGTCCTGCATCGTATTGGAGCTTGCCATGGAAACATCTCCTCTTCTATCCTGGTTTTAGAGTCTGAAGAAATAGGGAATGAAGGAGAGGTGCCTCCGATGAGCACTTGGAAGTCAACCATATGTCTGAGGTTATAGCAAAACTCCCCTGATTATCTGAATGTTTAAATGGTTTGATTTTTGAAAGATCACTTTATGGAGAAAATGGTGACAGAGGAAAACAAGATAATGTGTTTTTCCCGGAGGTCTCCCAAGGAATGTGCATGTTCCTCTCTTTCCCCAGGCTGAATTGTCGTCTGGCTGGTGAGGATGGCAGGCGACAGATCGGCAGACACGGGGGGTCCACACGCCACATCCCTGTGGACCTGGGACATGGTGATCATTTCTCTCTGCAGTGACTCTTCCAAATTTTACTCCTCCATAATCACGCTGAATTAGGTACTAACATTTAAGTGTCTTCTTGGGGCTTGGCAAAATTAAAAAATAAATTAGCCACCAAGGAACCAAGAAATTAAATATCTATTACTAGACATGGCACACGTTCATGAACTTCTGTATGGGATAAGTCCTCATATCTCTGGCTAGCACGATTCAGCACAGTTACACCGAATGCGGCCTAGGCTGTGATACCCTTGTGCTGCTTGCCCAGGGCATTAAAACTGCTCCCTCCAGGGTAGGCCTCCTCCTACCCTGTGCCTTCCAGACCATGTTTTGCCTGTTGAGTTAATGACCAAGACTAACTGTTTGGACTTTCCAGATTCAGCCTACGTGTTGTTTAATCCTCCTTATCACTTGCAGAGGAAACTATTACTCATCTTGGCATTTAAAATACAGACCTAGAGATGTATCATTTAAATCCTGATGTCATTTAAATTTCTCTTAAAAGTAGCATCTTTTGGCCTTGGCAACTCCTGCAAATTTTCATGGGTACGTTTTTATGCACAATTAAAAAGGCAAGATTTTGAGCTAATGGTCCAGTGATTTTTTTTTTCATAAGGACGTAATGCAGTTATCCAAGTTACAAGTTTAAGAAAAAGGTTAGTTTAAAGTAAAACCTTCTGTCAATTACCAGAATTCTGAAGTGACATATTTAAAGACCTAGTCTTCAAAATAACTTGTCTCCAAATTTAGTAATACGTTAACCTACTATTCTAAGGCATGGTCAGAGTATGGAGTTTTTGGGAACACACTTGGCTCTGGAAAGAATCACGTAGCGTGGATAGTATCATTTTATGTCGGAGGAAATGATACATATTTCCAAATCAATTGGAAGAGAGCTTTATCTTTTATTTAGGAAGCTTTTTGGAATTTTGCAATGCTTTACAGTTATTATTAGGCATAATACTTATTCCGTTGACTTTTATGGAATGCATACTGAATGTATATGGAGTATATATTGAAAAACTCAGGTATTGTTCTATTGAATAGTTGGGTATTTGCCAAAGACTGTGATTCTCTTGTGGATGAGGATATAGTCAGGGGAGTTCTCCCCTGACTACCAGCTGCCACTCTCCTTCCCTCCTCTCTCTTCCCTTCACAAGTATCAGCTGAGTGCATTTTCTTGGCCAGACAGGGTACTAGGGAGATACAGGACTGAGTAAGACCTGTACTATCCACCACTCTCTGCTTAGTCTCTTAAACCTAGAACCTAAAAAGTCATTCTTGATTCCTTTTCTTCCTTACCCTCCAGCCATCAGAAAACTGGATATGTTATATCAAATCAACTGCCATACCTTAAGTCTGGTATAACCTAATCTGCTCTAACCTAAGTCACTATCGTCGTTCCCCTCAGCTATTACAACTGCCACCCTACTGGTCTTTCACTATCAACTGTTGCCTTCCTTGTCACTCATCTTCTACTAGCTAAGGTGATCTTAAAGAGTATAAATCAGACCATGTAATTTTCCCCATTTCTTTCACCTTCCAGAAGCTTCCATTGCTTCGTACTGTGCTGTGAATTCCTAGTTCCTTCCTTTGGCCTTACATAATGGTGACCCTGCCCACTCTCTTGCACACCATTCCTCAGGGACACGTCCATTTCCCAGGGACATTCATGCTCTTTCCAGTCCTCAGGCAGATCACGTTTGTGCCCCACTCAGAGTCTTGGCCCTTGATTTTCCTTCTACCCGGAATGATCTTTCCTCTCATCTTTATGGCAGGCTTCATCACTTCTTTGTCTTAGCTCAGATGCCACCTTTCTGGAAATGTTGTTCCCTCCCCCATCCTTCTCTCCCTCCCTTTGATCTCCATCTCACATGGTATTGGTTTATTTTTCTCATGGCACCATTAGTCAAAATTATCTTATTAATTTCTTTGTTTATGCATTTAGTATCTGTCTCTCTTACCAGAATGCAATATTTTGAGAGCTGGTTATTTTTCTGTTCTTCTCATTGTTATATCATTATTGCTGGGAACAGTGCATGGCATATTCAAAGCACTTGGTAAATTTTTATTTTATTTTTTTTGTATTAATAAGGTTTGTGCCCCTGTAGACCTTCACTTTGGCAGCCAGTTTCCCTGTTCCTTTTGTAAAGCTTATAAAGGTGGGTGGCTTCAATTTAAGGAACTAGTTTTAATAATTTTACAAATTTCAAGTCTAATAGAATAAGAATATATTAGTTTGCTTGGGCTACCAGGACAAAATACCACAGACTGTGTGGCCTACATAGTAGAAATTTTTTTCCTAACATATCTGGAGCCTGGAAGGCCAAGCTCAGGATGCTGTCAGGATTGGCCTTGGCAATGATTTCTTGAGTATGACACCAAAAGAAAAAATAGACAAGTGGGACACCATCAAACTAAAAAGCTTCTACACAGCAAATGAAACAATCAACAAGGTGAAAAGGCAATTTATGGGATGGGAGAAAATACCTCCAAACCATATATCTGATAATGGGTTAATATCCAAAATATATAAGGAACTCTATAACACAATAGCAAAACAAGACAAAAAACAATAACAAAAGCCAAATAACCCAATTAAAAAATGGGCAAAGGAACTGAATAGGCATTTTTCAGAGAAGACTCACAAAAAACTAACAGATATTTCATACCTATATGAAAAAGTGTTCGACATCATTGATTATCAGGGAAATGCAAATCAGACCCACAATAAGGTATCACCTCACACCTGTTAGGATGGCTTTTATCAAAAAAGTGTCAAAAGATGATAAATGTTGGTGAGGACGTGGAGAAGAGGGAATCTTTATACAGCGTTTTGGGAATGTTAATTGTTGGAGCCACAATGAAAAACTATGGAGGTGCCTCAAAAAATTTAGAATGACTATATGGTCCATCAGTTTCACTTCTGGGTGTATATTAAAAGAAATAGAAATAAAGATCTCAGAGATCTGCATTCCCACATTCCTTGCAACACTATTCACAATAACCAAGATACGGACACAGCCTAAGTGTCCGTCCGTGGATGACTGGAGGAAGATGTAGTGTGTATAAACAATGGAGTGTTACCCAGCCATGAGAAGGAAAGGGCTCCTGCTGTCTGTGACCATTTGCTTGAATCTTAAGGGAATTATAGGAAGTGAAATATGCCAGATGCAGAAGGACAAAAAATTCATGAAACCACTTACATGACGAGTTTAAAATAATCAGGTTCACAAAAGTAGCAGAATGATGGTTACCAGGGGCTGGGGGGCGGTGGGGGAGAGGAAAGGAGAGGGTATTAGTTAAAGGGTACAAAGTTTCAGTTGTGTAAGATAAATGAGCCCTAGAGATCTGTGTGGCATAATACTTAGAGTTAACATTATGTTGTGTTGCCTACTTAAGTAGTTGCTAAGAAGGTAGATTTTATGTTAAATGTTCTCACAAATACTAAATAAGAGGGTAGGAGGAAACTTTTGGAGTCAATGGAGGGATTTACAGCATAGATCATGGTGATGGTTTCATGGGTGTATACTTATCTCTCAACTCAGTAAGTTGTATACATTAATTATATACAGCTTTCTGTATGTATATATATATATAAGAAAAAAGGGCCATCAGGATTGGTTTGTAGTTTCTGGTGATACCTCTCTTCCTGGTTTGTGGATGGCTACCTTCTTACGCTGTCCTCCGATGGCCCCTTCTCTGTGCACACAGAGATCTCTGATCGCTTCCTCTTATCAGGACACCAGTCCATTGGATTAATTACCTCTTTAAAGGCCATAGTCACATTGGGGATTAGGGCTTCAACATAATTTTAGGGAGGCACAATTCTGTCCGTAGCAGAGTGTGAAGAGAAAAGCACTTTTATTTGCTTAGACTATTAGGGACTTGTGTAATACTGCACAGGAACAACACGACAGGAACAATCCGACATTTGGGCATGTCTTATTTGGCCAAGGTATTGCTTGACTTGCAGTGTATTTTCAATACATGTCATGACCCAAATTATGTATTTTAATGGGATATTTTGTGAAATTTCTCTTGCTGATTTGCACAATGGGGCACAAACATGTTGATAATTTAAATTAGGATGAGGCTTTTTGTTTTTAGAATAGTGACTTGGCTGGGTAACATGCAATGCTAATTACATGTAGCTCTTTTCCTCCGGGGTCTGCTTTTTAACATTTCCAGAAGCTTTGTGCTTTCCATGAGCATGACACTGTGATGCTCACGAACGGACCATGAGACAAGGTTAATTCCAAGATGCCCAAGTAGAAAACTTAAAAAAAAAAAAAAAAAGGAAAAATTTCCTTTTTCTTTCTTCTCACTGTGTTTTTCTTTTTCTCTACTCTCTTTTCACCCTTTCTTGGGAGAGAATCTTTGGTGAGAGATGGTCCCCTTAATTCATGTTGTGGCCTATTTCTGTAGCATGAATATTTAGGAGACACTTAAGGATGGTTTCTAGGGAGTGACAGGAATGGAAATTATTTACCCCAGGAACCCGGCATGTATTCTTGTTAACTAATTTGCATGCTGTTAAATAAATAACATATTGGTGGGACCAGAAGACTTGGATCCTGTCCACCACCCACACTCCACTTTTATACTCTATTTTTAGGGTGAAGATTGTGTTTGTTTACCTAAGTTACGAGGCTTCCTTTATGTTATACAAATAGGAAAATTAGTTGGGCAGAATCATGTATAAATTAAGTTATTGCTTTGCTTTGTGTCTTTTCAGGAATCTGGAGAAATAAATGGGCCTACGTGGGTAATGAGTTTTCAGTGACTGAACAATCTGATGAAAAAAAATTATATAAATGTGGCCATGACTCTATGTGTGCTGGATGAAGCCCAGTAAATATTTAGGAGAAGCTACACCGATCTAAAGTGAGAGGGATTGCTTAAACATTGAGAAGCTTCTAGAGCACTTGATGGTAGATGGGAATTTTTGAAAACCTTCACATGGGCTCTGGCCGCTTGACTGTAAATAGGACGATGTGAGACAAACACAAAAACATGGTGACATGTTGATCGTCAAGTCTCACTTAAGGACTGCGCTGGGGTGGGAGTGTTGTTCACTAGGTTTGAGATTTTTTAGAAACTCGAAGAAAGTAAAACTGTATGCCTTAAGAGATTAAATCCTTCTATCCATCTGAATAAATGAGCGTGTTTTTTTTCTTTTTTTGAATCCCCCCCCCCCCTTTAAACTGGGCAATACGGTGTATTCCAGTGGCAGACTAAACGATTGCTTCATTTCAAGCCTCCTGACTGCCATGGAACCATCTGGCATGTGCTTGTGTGTAGGAGTAGGGGAGACCCCAGCTAATGTCTTTGGCTGCTCGAGGTTGTTTCTTATTCCCCACCGCTTCTCACACCTGGGTACGGAGGCAGAATTAAAACGAAAGTCCGACTCTCTTCCATCTGTCTTTAAACTTATTCTTTTTTACTTTTGGCTTACATAAAGTTGTCCAGTTTTAGAGAAATTGTTAGAATGGAAAAAAAAAAGCAGTGATAGCTGAAAAAATATAAATCCTAAAGTTGGAAAGGTTTTACTTCATTTACACTTAGAGATTTTTTTCCCCCCCAATTATTGCTTTGGGTGAAGGGGAAAAAGGTTTGTCTATGTTTTTCCCACATGTGCTGCTTTGAGCAATGTTCATATGTTATGTGAAATGCTCATGTTTAATGTCTATGAGAGCTTGCGTCTGGGTGTGGGTATATAGTGAGTCTATGGGACCCAAAAGAGAAAAACAGGAGGAGGATAGGAAAGGGAGGGTTTTTTTTTTTTAAAACTGAAGAGCTAGTGTGAGATGTACAAGTAGGGGATTAAATGAGAAATTGGGTAGTTTGAACAGATTGTGTGTATTTCCCTCTCTGAGACCCCTAAGATTTCTTCTTACACATTGCGTGGGGAAAATAATCTTTTTACCTTCTTAACTAGGTACGTTTATCTTTGCTGTACATTCTTTGAAGTTTGGCTCAAAAGGGAAGGGGTCATATAATACAGAAGCTCAATATGGTGACCAAAAAAACTGGTTTTGGATGTGGTCCTGGCCAAGAGAGACACAATGATTATTGTGCATGATTATTAATGCATGCTACTAGTCCTAAATGACACATATTACTACAGCTAAAAAGATGAGTATAATGCCTCGCACATCATCTTTCCTCATTTTTATAAATCCCGCTACAAACAGAAACAGCATCTTTTTGAACTGAAGGATGTCTGGGCATGTGCCTGTGGTGCAAAATACAGACTAGCATGATCTAGAGGCTTCCTAGGTCTGGTTGGTCTTCACGGGAGTGCTGGTAGTGTCTGATTCAATTAGTAATCAGAGATGTAGTCATTGCTATTTTGTGACTTTGAGAGCCTTGATTGTGAATTATACTTACAGATGGCAGTTTCTTTCTAAATAGGGTCCTTTGTATTCAAAGACCTGAAGAGTCTTGCAGTCTGTGATGAAATTGAGTTTTCTCCACATAATAATACATCAGACATCATTGTATTTGTCAAGATTTTGGTCAGTAGAGCCAGGCAAATCCATGTGTATGAGTAATGAATTTAGCCACATTTTGTTTGTGAGAATAATTTTGTTAGGCACCCTCCCCCTGCCCTGTCCCAACTGAGATATCTAACAGCTAACATAAATAATTTCAAAATGGACAAAACCTGGGCTTTAAAGTCTGAAGCTGTTAGTCCCTAAACATTGAGTCTCTATTACTGATTTTTACTGTGTTCTATCTGATAGGGCATGATCTCAGCCCTAAAGGAGTCTACAGTCTTTGGGAAGTCGAGCTCTATATGAATTCAAGAAAATAACGAATTTTTAAGATATTTTGGGATGAAATGCCAAGTGTGTGCTCTCTGATAAGTAGCTCTGCTCTGAAGGCATGCCTTGACCACAGAGTTGAGAATGAACTTGATCTAAGGAGGAATGAAGTGGGTTTTTTTTTTTTTTTCCAGGTTTGAGAGCCATTCTGCCTATGAATGTGTATGCAGTATTCTGTTTATGAGCTAGACAAGTATGAAAGGTCATTAAAAGCAAAGGGAAAATGTACTCAAAGTTCAAGAATTAGTAAAGGTGCCATGAGAAGGGTGGACATGAGAGGCTTCCTCTTGAGCACGAAGTAACAAGTACTTCAGTAACTCCACACTCCTGGAGTCATGGGTTTGTGGTCTCCTTGGGTGACTCATCAACAGGTCAGACGCTGAAGAAAAGCCGAGAAGTTAACTCTTTGCGGCGCTCACTGATTTTATTCTACCCTGTAAGAGAACTCTGCCCATCAGAAAACCAGTGAAGGCAGGTTTTGCCTACTGCTCTGCCCCCAGAAAATACCGTATATAATTCCCATGCAAAAAGATGCATCAGAAAGAGAAACACCAGCTTGCTGACACCCTCATGATGGAGTTCGGCCAAGGCAATTGTTGATCTCTTACAGCTTTTTGAAGAGTTAGCTCAGCAGTGAAGCTCCGAATAGGTCCACCCTTCTGTTATTTAGCCAGCAATCTGCTCCCTTCCAATGAATGGGATAAAAGCTGAGAGGCAGCATTTCGTCTCTGTTCAAATTAGAAACCTGTCTCCCATAAGCTGGGTCCCTTCTCCATTATAATCTTCTACTCCCAAGGAGAGAAAAAGATCTTGGGTATATAGCCTAACAATCATTCCATCAGCAGTAAACCTCACTTGGTGATTTTTTTTTTTTTTCCCTTTGAGTACTAAGAGAACCTTAATGTGAATACTAGATGCAAATTCATTATTCTTAGTACAGCTACCTATAATTAACACTGCCCAATGGGATCTTAAAAATATTTATAAAAAAGGCAACCGAGTTAACAATTACCATTATCCCCAGCTAAACTCCTCCTCCTCCATGTTTTCATGAAGAGAGCGGTGTTGTTACTTCAACAGGCACAGTGTTGTGGTGACTTTTGTGATACAAATGAAGCAAGACTAAAATTCTAATTGTGAAATTTAAAAGGAAAGTAATTGCTTGGTGTTGGTTAATTCCATCTTTGTGTGATGACAGCAGCTGCGTTTCCCTGCCTTGTGTGTTTTAACAGATGGCATTATTTCTTATGGAGTGTTACAGTAGCGACCGAGGTGACACTCAAGGAAAATTCTGTGACAGTATGTTAAGTAAGATATTACTGACAGCCCTGCTGAGCGGCAGTGCAGAGCTGCACGTCGTAGATCTCTTCTCACCCCGAGAGCCCCCACCAAATGGTTTCCATTTGTGGCATGTGGAACTAGAACGGAAAGATGAATGGAAAATTATGTTCTTTTTCAAATTCACTTGTTTGCATACCATTAATAGGCCTGGGATGAAGACTCAAATCTGGCAAAAAGGTGTACTTATCAGTCCAGTATGACACTGTTCTACCTTTCTACTGAAGGAAAGAGAATGAAGGGGCCACTGGTAGACCTGAGTCCTAGACCAGGGTTTGCCCCGAGTCACTTGTCTTTGGATTGGTGTCCTTTGTGGAAAAGGCTGGAGTTGGGCTATGACAGAAGAGTCCCTTGGGCCCTTTCTACTCCAACTGTCTTTCTGAAAGTCCTGAGCTTTCTGCTTTCACGGCACAGAAGACAAAGTGAATAATAAGGAGATGGCTCTGTAGGCTACAGATACTGACGCACAGCCTAGAGAGAAGGCCAACGGGTCACAAGTCAGGATGAGCAAGTCACAGAGTTCATCTGTGTCTGCTTCTTCACCTCCTTCCCAAGGCTGTAGTCAAGGTCTAATGGAGTCATGCTACAGAGAGTTGGTTAATCTGGCCAACATTGTATAACCGCCCTGTGCTAGACACTGTGCTAAGGGCTGGGGATTTATGGTCTCTCTTTCAGAGGAAGACATCTGCTGGGGGAGACATATATAAGCGGGCAGTGTAGTAAAGCATATCAGGGGCTTTGAAAGACACAAGTGCAGAGTGATGCACTCACCAGCTGAAAGCGGACAGCGATCTCCGCTCTGCTACATGGAGAAGAAGAACCACCTAGCTGAGCCTAGTTTAAAATATTAATGATTGAGTTGTAAGGGGGAAAAAAAAAAGGGGGAGTTGCTGTTTAAGCCCCTAAGTTGTAGGGTAGTTTTTAATGCAACAATAGATAGCTGAAATGATGACATATGGGGGCAACAGGGCCAGACCATGTGGTTCTAGAAGAATGGTAATAGTTCTAAGATTTCACCATCGAAGGTATGTGACAGTGGAAATAGTAATAAAGGTTAATGTCATTTTTATGGTTTATTTAGCACACATATGACAGTTCTCTGAGGTGGACTTTCTCTCAGTTTCACACATGGGGAAACTGAGTCCCAGGGGCCACATTGAATAAGCTGTTTTCAAATCCAGTTATTTTGGTTCTGTATAGCTCTTTTCCTGGAATCAAAGCAAGATCTCAGATAGCTTCCCATTAGGAATTTTTCTGAAAAGATTTTATTTATTTATTTGAGAGAGACTGTGAGCCAGGGCAGGGGGAGAAGGAGAAGCAGACTCCCCACTGAGCAGGGAGCCTGATGTGGGGCTTGATCCCAGGATCCTGGGATCATGACCCAAGCTGAAGGCAGATGCTTAACCCACTGAGCCACCCAGGCGCCCCTTCCCATTGGTAACTTAACAGTTGTTGAACATGCAGTGACCGAGGAACTAGGACGGTTTCTCCCAGTACTTCACTAAAGCATATCCCTTGGTCTGTGCTACTCTTATAATTGGACCACTTGTTTGAACATGAAGTGGCAAGGGTAAAATTGAATCCTTGAACCAAGCTAAGTTAGATGCAAAACTGCTTCCGGAATGTAGATTGCCTGGAAATTTATCTTCCAAGTAATTGGCTCAATAGTTTTCAGCAGAGGTTCATGATGGAACGAATTCTTTAAAAAGAAGTCAGTCATAATCAACAGGATCATCCTCTGACTTTGGAAAGTAATTATAAATTCCTAACGAAGGCTCCTTAGTAACTTTTCATGATGGTGAAAAATGTATCTTTTTTGGATCTTGACCAATAATGTGGCATGTGCAATTCTACTTTTTTTTTTTAATTATGATCAATTTCAGATCAAAATATCTTCTATATCCAAAACCTCGGAGTGAACAATTTCTAAGTACGTGACTTGTCGTGTGACCTAGATAATGTGATGACAGTCCTTTGGAACAGCATCAAGACCACTCCACACATGCACCCTCCATGAGCAGGCATCTCCGCGTGACGGCTTGACTTACAGCTTGAATTTTCTGTATTAATAAATATATCCAAACATTTCCCAACCCACTTTAAAACACGGACCATCTAAGATCCTTTATGGTTAGTTACACAATTTGACCAATCTGGAAAGGTGGGCCACGGAAGGAATCTTAGATCAAAACTCAACAGGAAGGAGGTACACAGCAATAGGACTTGTGAGGTAGAGACAGCTTGAGGTCTCACATACCTCACGCGACAAGAAGTAGGTTGAGGGTTGCACCGATGGTTGTTATAAATGTCAGCCACACAGTTGAGCCCTCCCAGTGTGCAACAGAGAACAGTGTCAGCTTGTGATGATCAGACATTTGAAAGGCATAGCCGTAATGGCAGTTGTGTAAATTCTTTACCTTAGTAATGACACCTATTGCTATATAGGTTGGTTTTGGTAATTGACATTTTATTTTTTTTTTAAGATTTTATTTATTTACCTGACAGACAGAGATCACAAGTAGGCAGAGAGGCAGGCAGAGAGAGAAGAAGGGAAGCAGGCTCCCCGCCGAGCAGGGAGCCTGACACAGGGCTCGATCCCAGGACCCTGGGATCATGACCAGAGCCTAAGGCAGAGGCTTTAAACCACTGAGCCACCCAGGCGCCCCGGTAATTGACATTTTAAAGAAGGATAACTCAAATGGATTTTAATGACTGCTTGGAATTTCTGTACCCAAATTTCTTTATCTGGCTTCTTGTTATTTGGACATGCAGTGTGCTTTCATATCTTTTATTTTTCCCTGTCAAAACAATCTTGTACTGGAATTTGTAAATAAGTCTTTGTACACCTACATAAGGATTTCTTTAGTGGAAATATCTAGAACTAGGGTACAGATGTAAAGCATGCAGAATATCTGTTTTTGAAGTGTGTAATTATCCAGGAGAGTTAACTATCTGCTTCACCGGTTAAATTGACCTTAAAGTGAAAACATTCTAGATTAACCTCAGTATTTGAAAGAGTGTGGGATAGCCAGGCTCTAAAATGAGAGCCAGCATTCTAAAACAGACATTAGAAGTGAAAATAAAATCTTCTGGATGGCATTTTCAATTTTTTTTAATTTTAGGGAGCTCCGAATTAAGCCTCATACAGCACTTGCTAATGGAAACAAACCTGGGTCATAGTTGGAACAAGACTCTGATAGTATTAAGGTGCCAATAAATATTTAGTTTTAATGTTCATTTCAGTGCCAAATATTGCACCACCAGTAGTATCTGATTGGATCTGAACCAAAAGGATGAATGAATGAACAATGGCTATGAACACTGATTTATAAATGTTTTAGTTTTTTTAAACTATTCTTTTGGACTTCTCCAAATCTATTCTATACTATAGTTCTTGATTTTGAATGTTCAGTGGTTTTCTTTGTTTGTTTGTTTAACATCTATTCCTAGCGTCTCTCATGGTCTTATATCCCATCTACTCGTGATAAATGTCAACTTTTTGCTTCTTTCTTTTCTTAGCCTGCCATACCTAATGCTTGGCTTGGACCTGGTGTACACTTGAAACATGTTGATGACATACTAATACTGTCTTCTGTTTGTCTCTTTCTAAATATCAGAAATGAACCTAAAATGAAATTCAGTTGCTAAAACCATTCAATAGAAAATTTAATAAAGGTTTCCTAATTGGGAGTATTATCAAATGCTTCCGGAGTATGTTTCTTCTCTGTCTTCTCTGAAGTGGTGAGGGGAGGATTGTAGAAAATATAATAGAAGGCTTGTTCAAAGCAGACGTGTTTTTAAATACCTCTGTATATGTGATCTTAAGTTGAATCGATTACCATGTTACTGTTAAGCAATTTTCTCATCTTATTGGACAGGTCACATCTAAAAAATAGCTTTATTGCTTTAAAACTGAAATATGCTTATTATTTTAAAAACTCAAGCTATTAGAAAATATAAATCCAATATAAAACACATGGGATTCCTTCACCAAGGTATAGCTACTTTTAATATATTGATGAAAACTATAAAGTTTAAAAAAAAAGTAAAAACCTCTTTTAGCTGTCTATGATTATGTATGTGTGTGTGTGTGTATGTGTGTGTGTGTATATATATATATATATATGCCTCCATACCCATTTAATATAATTGGGATCACCTTATACTATTTTTTTAACATCTTAATTTAATTTTATTTTTTTCCAGTGTTCTAAGAGTCATTGTTTATGCACCACACCCAGTGTTCCATGCAATACGTGCCCTCCTTAATACCCACCACCAGGCTCACCCATCTCCCCATCCCCTTCCCCTCCAAGACCCTCAGTTTGTTTCCCAGAATCCAGTCTCTCATCTTTTGTCTCCCCCTCCGATTTACCCCAATTCACTTTTCCTTTCCTTCTCCTGATGTCCTCCATGTTATTCCTTATGCTCCACAAGTAAGTGAAGCTATATGGTAATTGACTCTGCTTGACTTATTTCACTTAGCATAATCTCCTCCAGTTCCATCCATGTTGATAGAAAAGTTGGGTATTCATCCCTTCTGATGGAGGCATAATATTCTATTGTATATATGGACCACATCTTCTTTATCCATTTGTCTATACTAATATATATATATATATATATATATATATATATATATATATATATAGAAATGGCTATGTATTACATACTGATTTTGAGCATTTATTCATGATGGGAAGGATCCTATATTATTTTTAATGGCTGTAATTGCCTTATTTGTTTCATAATTTGCTTAAATAACATTATTTAAGAGAAAAAGAAAATTTATTATTTTTCTTTCTTTCCTCCCATCACTCATCCCTCACTCCCTTCTTCCTTTTGTCTTTTCTTCCTGTGTTGGTGTCTGCCAAAATGATCTCTAGAAAGGGCTTATGAGTTGAAATTCTCATCAACAAATCCTAAGTGCCTGATTTTCCAGTACCTTTTCAATAGAGAGTTTGGTATTTTTCAACACTGCCAGTCTAGTAGCATGATTTATGTTTGGTTTAATTTGTATCTCTTTGATTTTAACTAGAAACATCTTTTTGTGAGTGTCGGCCATTTTTAAGTTTTTCCTTTCAATAATTGCCTATTCTTGTTGTATTACATTTTTTAATCCTAAAAAATTTCTTTGAGGTATTTGCATATTAAGGATAATGATCTCTGGTCACATGCTTTGTGAATGTTACTTCCCAGTTATTTTTAAAAAATAGGTTCTATATATTTAGTTTTCCTTTTATAATGAAGTTTTTAGTTTTATATGGTCAGTTTATCAGTGTTTTGTTTTATGCTTCTGACTTTTTATTATACACTAAAAGATTTTCCCAACTATGTGATTATTTAAACAAACAAAAAAACCACCCTCCTTCTAAATTTCAGTTAGTGGTTTGTTTCACAGTTTCCTGATATTCTAATCACCTTTTTTGGGTCTTTTTCTTCTTTTGTTTTATCTTGGGTAGTTTCTATTGCTCTGTCTTCAAGTTCCCTCATGTTTTCTTCTGTGGTGTCAAATTTGCTGTATATTCCATCCAATATAGTTTTCATCTCAGACATTGTACTTTTTTCATCTAAGTTTGTTTCATTGTTATATTTTTCACATTTCTCCTTAAAGCCCTAATACTTTTGTCTGTCTTCTTGAACTTATGGAATGTACCTATAGTTGCAGTTTTATTACTTTTTCTACTCATTCTCTTATCTGTGCCATTTCTGTGTCTTTTTCTGTTGATTTTTTTCCTCATGTGTTGCATTTTCCTGCTTCTTTGTATACCATATATGGCTACCTGCACTTCTCCATTTGACTTTAAATTTGTTCAGTTCAAACAGTTCAAACAGTTCAACCTCTCATTTGATAATTCCCTAGAACAACTCAGAACCTAGGAA
Organism: Martes martes; assembly: GCF_963455335.1. Classification (NCBI taxonomy): domain Eukaryota; kingdom Metazoa; phylum Chordata; class Mammalia; order Carnivora; family Mustelidae; genus Martes; species Martes martes. The sequence goes on from NC_137893.1 coordinate 139,437,098, forward strand.
AGTGATATAGTTACTATCATAAAGGCTATAACTCAAACTGCTAAATGGAAGAGACACATAGAACGAGATGGGGAGGGTGGGGGGATGCAGAGCTTCCATGCCCTCTCCTCATGGAATTGGAGTATGTCACCCTCCCAGCATATCAGTGTGTCAAAAGAAAGTTCCCTTGTGCCTTAATATCCAAGGATTTTTATGGGAGTTTCATTCTTTAGGAATGATTAAGTCATTAGTGATGTGACTGAACTCAATCTCCAGTTTCCCTCCCCTTCTGAGAGGTCAGACAACTTGAAATTTCAACCTTCTCATTATGTCGTTGGTTTTTTCTGGTGACCAGTCCCCATCTGGTAGCCATCTAGGGCCCATCCAACTCATGACTTACCTCATTAGCATGAGACCATCACTCAAGCAATTCCAAGGGTTCTCGAAGCTCTGTGCCAAAGACCAGATATGTACTTTTTATTGTACCACAACACCAAAGCAAACATTAGTTAAGGGAAAATTTAGGCCTTCTGCTAAGGCAGTACAGTTTGAGCACTCAACTTCATGTTCTATGCATTACAGAGTTTTTCTTACTATCGTGGGAAAAAAATATCCCTGGCCTTGCAGGAATAATGAGAATGGCTTCCTCTGATTTTTTTTTCTTGTTGGTTCTCTCCCAGGCTCAGATAATTTCCTCTCTTATACCTTCATTAATACTCATGTGAAAATTCACCCTTTATATATCTGCAGGGCTTCCCCTCTGTGTGTCTCCTCCTCTCTGATACCTCGTCTTGCAAATTCTAACTTCTTTGATGTCCCTGAATCGTCAGCTCCACCTCTGGACCTTAGATTGACAAAATCTTTTTGGGTCCTTCCTCCCTATGTTGTTCCCTGGGATCTCTTTCTGATAGTAAGTTGGAACAATGATTGGTCAAACTGTGTGTATTTCTCTGTCTTAGGAATCATTGTCCTTCAGTACCTGTTCTCCAATGTCTGAAGACTGTTTCATGTATGTTGCCTGGTTTTTAGTTGTTTAAGATAAGAGGGTGAATGTGATTCCTTGTTAACTCCATTAAGGCTGGAAGCAGAAGTCTGTGGGCCTTTGCAATTTCAATCTGAATTTTTTCCGGAAAATTTATCTTTCTGACTGCTGCTATAAGGTGTCCTCTCCATTTCATCTCCATCTGTTTCTGGCACTCTGATGATCTCAGTATTACCGTTTCTGCCTTGATCCTCCATAGCTCTTACTAGTACTTTTATATTTTTCTATCTTCTTTCTTTTTAGGAATTTGTCTGAAATCACTAATTTCTGCCTCAGTTATTTCCATTTTGCTATTTATCTTATCAATTGTGTTTATTTTAGCCATCATATTTTATATGACTAGGGTTTGTCTGTAGTTCTTCTTTATATTTTCTTGTTCTTGTTTCCTATTGCTAATGTTTTCTGTTATCTAATTTAATTAATTGGCTAATTTTAGGTTCTTGGTCTCTGTTGTAATATTTTTTGCTTCTGATGAAATTTATTATCCGGTATACCTTGATTTTGGGCCATAATTAAGATCGTCAAATGCCTTATTACTTTTGCCTATGGACTCATGTTTCTCTTAGGGTATTTGCTCTGTCAAAGGAAGCATATGAAGGAAGACTAGAACACAATCTGTGTCATTCGTAGTGAACACAAGGGTAGGATATAGATGAGCCAAACAATGGAGAACCTCAAGTACCTGGAAACTATGGGTAATAACTCTTCACACCATGAAATAAGACCTCAGAATTTTACCTTTTGTACTCCTCCCTTGTCTCACCCCCGACTCCCTACCCCCAAGAAGTAGTACTAGGAGGACAATGGTTCTCAAACTTTAGTATTCATGAGAAACATGGGGAATACATTTTGGAAAATGTAGATTGCTGGGCCTCACTCCCAGAATTTCTTTATTTGGGGGGGGGGGTGGATGTAATGAAAAGTATTATTTTTCTTTTCCCGCTCTCCATTCAGGATAGGTACTAGAGGGCAAATATTTCTCCAGCTGCTGGATGAAAAATCTGGGGATCTCATGACTTCGAAGTCATTTTTTAGGTAATGATAAGTTCTATACTACTTTTAACTCACTGAACAGTCTCAATTTGGGGTTAGAACACCTTATTCCAAACTTGACTGAGAATTAAATCCTTTCCATTCTCTCAATTGAGGATTTCAGATAGGATATTAACACCTGGGTACAGTCAGTATCTTCTCTCATTTTCTGCTTATCCTCCTTTGGCTTGGAAAGTGGTTTCTGACTCTTCCAAAGACAGTGTGCAGAGAGGGAGAAAATGAAAGAAGGTACAGAAGGTATACTCGAATTATAAAGATTGCATCACATTCTAAGTCTTGATACTACTATTTATCAATTTATTTATGTTTGAGTATTTTCTGTATTTTTTTAAATTTAAATTTTAAGTAATTAATGTACAGTGCAATATTGGTTTCTGGGGTAGAATTTGTTGATTCATCACTTACAACACCCAATGCTCATTATCACAAGTGCCCTTCTTCATACCCATCATCCATCTATCCCATCCCTGCCCCCACTTCCCTCCATCAACCCTCAGTTCTCTATTGTTAAGAGTCTTTATGGCTTGTTTCCCTCTCTCCTTTTCTTCTTTCCCATATGTTCATCTTTTTTTTTTTTTCCCTGAAGTTCTATGTTGTTCACTCCCAGAATTGTTAAGTTAACAGTGCAAGGTCTGGGCACAAGTATGTATGTATATATGTATGTATGTATGTATGTATGTATTTAAGATTTTATTTATTTGTCAGAGAGAGAGCCCAAGCACGGGGGAGTGCACAAGTAAGAGGGAGAAGCAGGCTCCCCACTGAGCAAGGACCCCGATATGGGACTCCATCCCAGGACCTTGGGATCATGACCTGAGCTGAAGGTAGATGCTTAACCAACTGAACCACCCAGGCATCCCCACAAGTATTTATTTTCAGCAAGTACCAAGTGATGCTGATGGTTCTGGGATAACACTTTCAGAACCACTGGCATAGGAGAAGGAAGGGCAGGGTGCCCAGTTCTCCTTTCTATTCTACTTCCTGCAGCCAAGATGAGTAGCTTCCCACCTCAAGTCCAATCTACTTGCTTCCTCCCCATCCCACCCTGGCCAACGCAACACCATTTCAAAATTACACTCCTTCTGTCTGGATATTCATTTCTCTCCTTCCTCCCTCCCTCTCTTTATACTTCAGCGTTGATTTGGGGGTAGGGAAGGGAGCCTGTAGCCAATGTAGTTAAGTTTCTCAGAAGAAATACGACAACATATTAGATTTCTATCTGACCATTTCACTGAATTTCCAATTTTTAATTTTTTTCAGTTTGATATTTTGATTCTTTTAGGTACAAACAATGTCACTTTATTTGATTTTGTTTATTTTTTAGATTTTATTTATTTGAGAGAGAGGGCAAGTGAGCATGAGTGAGTGGGAGGAAGAGAAAGAGAACCCCAAGCTACTGAGGGTGAAGCCAGAAGCCGGACTTGATCTCAACACCCTGAAATCATGACCTGAGCCAAAACCAAAAGATGGGATTTGGATGCTTAACCCAGTGAGACAATAGGTGTCCCTACAAATATATCATTTTAAAACAGTGGTAAATTTGCCCTCCTTCTTTCCCATGATTGTGTTTTCAAAAATGTTTAGTTATGGGGCGCCTGGGTGGCTCAGTGGGTTAAAGCCTCTGCCTTCGGCTTGGGTCATGATCCCAGAGTCCTGGGATCGAGCCCCACATCGGGCTCTCTGCTCAGCAGGGAGCCTGCTTCCCTTTTTCTCTCTCTGCCTGCCTCTCTGCCTACTTGTGATCTCTGTCTGTCAAATAAATAAATAACATCTTTAAAAAAATGTTTAGTTATATCTGTATATGAGAATGCTAAATGATGGAGTTAATAGCAGAAATTACTATTACTGCTCTTGACTTTTATATGAATGATTCCAGAGATTCATCATTAATCCTGAAGTTGGTATTTACTTCAGTGTAAGTTTTATTATTATGGGAGTATCTTTCTATCAGATGCCTTCTGAGATAATTACAATGAATTTTTCTATTGACTTTTAATATGGTGAATTTCCTTGATACATTTTCTAACAATGAACCATTGTATTCTTGACATGATCACCACTTAGTAATGATTTATTAGTTACTCCTTTAGTGTATTGCTAGAGTCAACTTGCTAATATTTTAGATTTCTTTCGCTTTACAAATGAGATTGAGCTTTGTCCAATGCTTGATATATACCAACATATAATTTGAATACCCAATATTTTGTTGCTGGCTGATATTAACACTCTTTCTTTCAATTTTTTGTCTCCCCCACCGCCGCCACTTTGTGTCAGGCACTGTGTTGAGCAAGAGAAACTCAAAGACAAATGTGTTCTCATTTCTGTCTTGGAGGAACACACTGTCTAGTAGGGGAGAGACACAAGGAAACAGATATTTACAGAATGGCATGGAAGTGTGGTAGCAGAAGCATATTCCAGATAGTCTTGGAGTACGAAGGAGAATGTTTTTGGCTTTCATATGTCCAAACCATTTGGTTGGTCAAAAAATATTTGTTGAATTGAACTCACCTTGTTTAGAAGAGGATTTTTAGTAGAAGCCTCACAGGGCCATAGACTTTTTCTATTATTGGTAAATAAAAGAGAAGCCAAGTTCTTTTTTTCTGAGAAGAGCGAATTACTTAGAGAACCTGAAGATAGAACGGATTTTACTGTATCATTCTTTTTCATAATCAATATCTGCAATTTCAAATGCAGTCCTTTTGCCTTCATGAATTTGTTGAGTCATAGTTTCTGAACTGTTTCCAAACACTTTACCCAAATTTACTAAACATGGTAATGCAATAAGTTCAGCAAAATATTTCAGAAAACCATTTAATCTGTAGGTAGTTTGAATCCCAGAAAAAGTTAGCATTGATTCTTACCCTTTAATTACTGGAAGTTATTTAGATTTAAAGGAAATGATTAACATGTTCTTAATATCCTATGTTTTTTTTTTCTCATTTGTCAGCCATACTTTATGTTTTATGTGTTTCTATTGTTCTTTTTTCACTGGTCATGTCACAAAGAAGAGGAGTGAGGGGAGAAAGGACCAGACATGTGTTGGTCATCTATGCCATGCTCTATGCTGTCAGATAGTTCATAGCAACTCTTGGGGGACATACCCTTATCCTCATTTTCTCAGCTGCACAAAGGCTTTAGGTCACTTACTCATGGGCGCATATCTTACTTGAGGTGAAGCTAGAATTCTAATGCAGATGTGTTGGAGTCTAGAGACTACTGCCTTTCTCCCACACCACAGAAAGGATTTGGGTTCAGAATGATGTGTTTCTTTGGATTTATGACATACTCATAAATTTATGGGGGGTCTAACAACTATTAACAAGCCAAACATGTAAGAATCCCTTGGGCAGTTTGATAATGTGTAACAAGGCTTTACCTCTGGAGACTCTGGATTCAGTTAGTCACTTGTGGTTCCTTGCAATTTGCTTCTCTAAGAAGTTTCTCAGGTGATTCTGATGCCCAGCCAGCTCTGGAAGAGAGACATTTATGCCGATGTCTTCCGACGGTAGAAATTACATGGAGGATCTGAACTCATTTGTGCCTCCCAGCATTCTCCTGGTCTTGGGCGTTACCTGTGGAGTTCATGTCATAAGCACTGAAATAAAGGAGGTGAATGTCCCTTATGAAAGAAGATGCTGACTTCCCACAGCATCTGAAGGTCTTTATGGATGAAATCTAATGCAAAGATGTTCTTTCTTAATTGACACTCACCATCTTTTTCTAGAACAGCTCTTCTTAACCCTGGCTGGACATAAGAATGGCAGTGCCTCAGCCCCAAACCAGACCAATTAAACTGGAATCTCTGGGCTGGGGTTTGAGCAGCAATATTTCTAAAGGACTGCGAATGATCCTAATGTGGAGTCAGGGCTGAGAACACTCTTTTCAAGTAGGGGAAAGTGAGTTCAAATACAACTCTTTTTTTCTTCGGGAAATTGGGAAAAATCTCAATTTAAAATGTTGAATATTTGCTTTTTTAAAAATTGCTCATAATTAGGGTGTATAACATGAGAACTAATCAGCATGTTCATATAAGGATTGCTATAATCATGTTAACATATCTTCTCACATAGTTACCATCTTTTTTTTATTTTTTTTTGATGAGGACAACCTGAAATGCACTGTCTTAGAAAATTTCCAGTATTCAAAACAGTATTATTAATTGTAGTCATCACACTGTATATTAGTTCTCTAGACTTACTCATCCTACGTAACTGCCATTTTGTATTCTTTGACCAACATCCGCCCATTTTCCCCGCCTCCCCATTCCTGTAATCAGTGTTCTAGTCTCAGCTTCTGTCAATGTTCTAGTCTGCGCCTGTGTATTTGCATTTTTTTTTTTTAGATTCCACATAGAAAAGAGAATGTAATTTTTTTTTCTGTGTCTGGTTTATTTCATTAAATAGAATATTCTCCAGGTTCAGCCATGTCGTTGCAAATTCAGGATCTCCTTTTTTAAGGTTGATTATATGTTAAATATTAATATTAAAATATATAAAATATAAACATAAATATATATTTTCTTTATCCATTCATCTGTCAGGGGATACTTAGCTTGTTTCCATATCTTGGCTGTTGTGAATAATGCTACAATGAACATGGAAGCACATATTTATTTGTTTATTTGTTTGCATTACTGACATTTTAAATATTAAAAGGAGTCAAGGGTAAAAAGTAGCCAGTAATGTCTCTGACATGGGCATGTATTCTTCCCATCAACTTTATTCATCTGAACTTAACACGAAAACAATCCCATACTTTTATCCATTCTATAGTGCGTCTTAGATTTTTAGGTAACATGGAGGTAATTGTGAATGGGTCTATAAGGAAAATAAAGTTTATAACTTCTGATTGAAGCTTAAATTAATCAACTCAGTTTTCTCCCACTTGTGTATTCTACAAGTTGTTCATGCCAACTATGGGTCAGACACTGCACTGGGTTCTTAGGGTACAACTGAAAACACAGCACAATTCTTGTCCTCATGGCTTTGTAATGGGGCATAGAGAGAAGGAGCCAAATAAGATAAATGGTATGTAAGGTAAGTAGAGGATGTTCTACGAACACTCAGGAGGACAACCTACCAGAAAGACATTTCAGAAATTCCCAAAAGTATATTATCTTGTATCACCTGGATAAAGGCAAGAGAAAGAAGATACAGGATAAATGAGTGTTATCTGTGGCAAAGGATAGATAAACACAACTAGAACTCTCAATGTGTGTGTGTGTGTCTGTGTTTCTGTGTGTATGTGTGTAAATTTTTGAATGAGGTCTTGGAAATTTTTCTTTGTGGTAGGAAACTTTGTAGTGATTTTTATATGCTATTTTTAATTAACCTATAATATGGTTTTGTGTTATTATTTTTTGTATTGCGATAAGGCAAACAAGTTGGTAAAATTTGTACTTTCCACCTCTACCTCTTGGTTACCCATGATCATTCTGGGGTGTTGGCATGTTGGAAGGGTGCGACTAGAATTTTTATTTCCTGAGTTTCAGATTTGGGACAAAGATCATTGCATTACCTTGACTCTTCAAATGAAGTGTTTGAAGCCACTTTGTTATGAGGATAAAATTTATTATTTTTAGGATATATTTTATTTCACACCTGTTGACTACACATCAAAGAGAAATTGGTTGGCTTATGTTTTCAATGATATTTGAAGATAGCTATGCTAATTGTGGTATTTTCCAAGCAATGCAAATATTCTTCCTTTCATTTCTAAGTATTGCAAATACCCTTTTGTAACACAAAACTCCCATTAATAACTATTGAAATGTCATTTTTTTCTAACCTTTTTTCTTGAAAGTTTGAGTTCTTCTATTGACTTAATTTTTTTTAATGCCCTGAGGATTTCCCTTCATTAAAAATAAAAAGGCCACTGAACAAGAATGGTATTGTTTCTATGAATAGATGTGGCAAAAGAATAAAGTCAATGTTAAGATTATCATTCTTGTCAATATCCTTTCAGTTATATTTTGTAGACCAAATTGAGAGTGAAGGACAAGGAACGGTTGGAAGGCATAATAAATACAGGCATTCTTTCTTGGCTCAAGATAATTCAAGCCCAACTAGGGCAGGATTTTCACCTAAAAAAGACATTTTTCTGGGAATAATCTCCTTAGGCAAAGATAAACTAACAAATGATACCTAAAAGCTTTTTATGTTACATGGAGGTGGAGATGTAGCTGGAGAAAAATGGAAGAAAGTCTTTTCCCTGAAATGGTCCTGGTATTTTTACTCCACAGAAGCCATTTGAACACCCAGATCTGTGTTAGTTTTCTTTATCTTTTTATTGATAGCAATATCATTAAAAATTAAACTCAGAACTTCTGTGGAGGATGTTTTTATTGAGTTATGAAAGGTAAAACCTCTCCTAGTCTTCTGACCGCTCCTAGATAGATGCTTCTAAAATAAAATATATTTTTTAAAGATTTTATTGATTTATTTTACAGAGGGAGAGAGAGATCACAAGCATGCTCCCTGCTGAGCAGAGAGCCCGATGTGGGGCTCGATCCCAGGACCCTGAGGTCATGACCTGAGCCGAAGGTAGAGGCTTAACCCTCTGAGCCATCCAGGCACCCCTAAAATAAAGTATTTTGTATACATACAAAACGTTTAATTGGTTTTGTGTTAGTGTTGACTTCTATGATAAAAGAATACTATTTCTTGACTCTTTTTTTTTTTTTTTTTAAAGATTTTATTTAATTACTTGACAGAGATCACAAGTAGGCAGAGAGGCAGGCAGAGAGAGAGAGAGAGGAGGAAGCAGACTCCCTGCAGAGCAGAGAGCCAGACGTGGGGCTCGATCCCAGGACCCTGGGATCATGACCTGAGCTGAAGGCAGAGGCTTAACCCACTGAGCCACCCAGGCGCCCCACTATTTCTTGACTCTTGTTCAAAGAGGAAACAACTAGTTGAAGTGTTTGCCCTCCTTCTATTGAAAATGAATTTCAAAAATTATTCAACGTCTCTTCATGTTTGTTGAGACTGATCAAACCAACTTGTCTGCTGGCTCAATCTTCCATATATCTTTTACTTCCACAGTGTGGCTTTTAAAAACACTGAAGCATATTTTTACTGTGAACTGTTTTGCAGGAAGAAATTATCAATTGTAGCAAGTCCTACAGGGAGCACTAGGGTATGACTCTTCCAGAATTCTCAGACTTCCTTTTATCCATCTTCATTTAATACCATGACGCTTTCTCAGCATGGACCTTGCAGGCAGAGGTGGCTACATTTTCAACCTCTCTTCCAGATTCACACCCTGAAGGGAAAAGAAATTCTGTACAAATAGGTTGAACCTCGAGGTTTGCTCTGAGAGAGTGAAAGTTTACATTTGTCAGAGCAAAATGAAGAAACATGGTAGAAGGCGAATGCTGGGTGCTGGGAGTTAAGCTCCACCGCCCCCAGTCTAATGGGTAATAGAGTCATTAATTCTGCTGATTAACTTGGCCTTGGGGTTCATGGAAATGACATCCACCACCTTTTTTTTTTTTTCTTAAGCTCAAACTGTGGAACGAGGGAACATAAAAAAACAAGCCAATTAGAGAGAAATCGGGAGAAAAGCAGCAGAGAGAAAAGAAAGACAGTTTGAGCATTAATGAGACTTGTTTGGGGAGAGAATGTGACAGGCTCTTCAAAAGCATTATTGTCAAATGTGTCACCGTTTCATAGATGGCGAGAGCTACCTTTGAGCTTCATGCTGATCGTTAATGATTTGAAACTATAAAAAGATTGAAAAGGTAAAAGGGAAAATGTCAGACTCAACTGGATTTTAATGAGCTTTTTTTCCCCCCTCTTTTCTTTTCCCAAGGAAAACAGCCTGAAAAGTAGAGAAAGTTTGTGTGTTCTTTCTATCCCTCACTCTCTGGATTCCCATTTCTTTTCTTGGATAGAGTTGGCGAAGGGACAGTGGGAGAGGGATTATCCAAGGTCTACGCCCAAAAATCGGGGGTGTTTTACTTTTTGGAGAAGATGGCTGGCGGGGAGGGCAGTGCAGGGGTTTGAATGACAGCGATAAGGAGAGATTGATGGAGGAGACGGCAATGGTGCTTGTTTGTTTTTTGGGGACGTGCTGAGCAGAAGCAATCTTCACACTGTGAAATGTGGCAAAGAAATCCAAAGTGATTACGCAGGTTCATTTGTCAGTAACATGGCTCCAGCTATTGCTGTGTGCAACAATGAGATGACAAGGCACTTATTGCTGCTGGTTGGTTATTAGTCGCATTATAGGAAACATTAGAGCGGAGTAGGATACATAGACCAGCGAGACAATAGCTTTCTGGGCTCTGAACTCAGCAGGGTAGCCTTGTCATTAAATTTCGTAGTGCCAATTTAATTTTTTTTTTTTTAAATAAACTGGAAAGAAACTTTGAAAATGAATTCTGTAACCCCATTTTTACCTTAATAGTAACTGTCAGGATTTCACTCCCTTGGCTCTCAGTTATGTGTTAGTAGGCTGAGCACATAGAGAAGGCTCACATATTTTCAAAAGACTTGAATGCTAGTGGGAAAATCAGAACCAAATTTCAGTTCTTTTGGGGTGATTTTCTTGTGGTCCTTGAAACATTAAATTCTGATTATGGTACAGTACTCAGGAACAAATTATTAAGCAGGTATCAGGGTCAAACCAATTGCCTTACTAATGAGTTTCTGATGAATTCCTTTCTGAAATGAGACACCTAAGTTGCTGATTTGAAAATGGTAGGCCAGCTCATTGCAGAGCAAAGAGACTGCATGTAGAAGAGAGACCTGTAATTTTTTTGTTCATCATCCAGCACCCACTGATACAAATAGCTGTAAACTCACTGTGTGTATGTATCTGCACTTGCTATGTCCATGTATGTATTTTTTTGGTCCACTTACCTGTAGAAAGATTATAAACAGAATAGAGATTAAAAAAAAAAAAACATGAAAACAACTAACTGAAGATCTTAAGGGCACAGGGGATTAAAAAAATTAAAAAGTTCTGCACAGCAAGGGAAAACCATCAATGGAAGTAAGAGATAACCTACTGAATGGGATAATTTGCAATTGATGTATCCAACAAAGGGTTAGTATGCAAAAAAAATATAAAGAGCTTATGCAACTCAACACCAAATACCCAAATAATCCAATTAAAAAATGGGCAGAAGACATGAACAGGCATTTCTCCAAAGAAGACAGCCAGATGGCCAACAGACATGAAAAGATGCTCAACATCACTCATCATCAGGGAAATACACATAAAAACCACAATGAGCTATCACCTCATACCTGTCAGAATGGCCAAAATAAACAAAAAAACCCCAGTGTTGGTAAGGATGTGGAGAAAAAGGAAGCCTTTTGTACTCTTGGTGGGAATGCAAACTGGTACAGCCACTCTGGAAAACAGAATGGAGATACCTCATAAAATTTAGAAATAGAAGTATACTATAATCCAGTAATCACATTACTGGGTATTTACCCAAAGAATGCAAAAACACTAATTCAAAATATATAGGCACCCCTCTGTTTATCACAGCATTATTTACAATAGCCAAATTATGGAAGCGGCCCAAGTAGCTATTGATAGATGAATGGATAGAGACCATGTGGTGTATATACACAATGGAACATTACTCAGTCCTAAAAAAGAAAGAAATCTTGTCATTTGCAGTAACGTGGATGGATCAAGAGGGTTATAATGCTAAGTGAAATAAGAGAAAGACAAACACCATATGATCTTGCTCTAATGTGGAATTTAAGAAGCAAAAACAGATGAACAAAGCGAAAGAGACAAACCAAGAAAGAGACTCTAAACTGTAGAGAACAAACTGGTGGTTATCAGAGGGGAGACGGGTTGGGGGGGGGATGGGTGAAACAGGTGATGGGGATTAAGAATGCACTTACGATGAGCTCTGAGTAATGTAGAGAATTGTGAACTCACTATATTGTACACCGGAATCTAATATAACACTCTATGTTCACTCTACTGGAATTAAAATAAAAAATAATTCTGAGACCAATCCAAATAGTAAAAACTACTAAAAGAATTCTGACCTCAGGTAATTGGAGGCCGAGAGGTTTAAATAAACCTGACCACAGTTGTAGTCATTATCTGACTTAAGACTTGAAACCTAGATATATATTTCAGAACCTCTCTGATTTCCGCTGAAGGCAACTAGGTATACACTCATTAGTTTACATGGCTTTCCTCCACGCTATTGTGGATCATTTAAATAAATTTTCTGCCATGGCCAGCTCGATGGAGGCCCCTCAGGCCTCTCCTTTGGTGCTGGGCATAAAGAAAGTTCTCCATGAGGCATGGATGTTATCGTTACAAAGTTTATTGGAGAAGATATGCGTTGGTTCCAGCTGGAAACGGTGTTGTTTCTTCAGGATTCGCCATTTCCCTGAGGGCTCAGTTAGGAATTTCCTTTTTAAGAAGCCTTTCCTGATCCCTAAGAGCCACTTTAAGTATCTCTCCTTTGTGTTTTTCTGTCATTGCACTGAGCACATTTTATTAAAATGAGTCATTCGCATGGCTGCTCTTTTCTATTTGAGGATAAAATATTAAAAGATATAAGTGCAAAACTTAAATGATTTTTTTCAGGGAAATTTGATTTAGAGAAATCCAAATAAAATAGAAAATAGAAATCCATCTTTCTATTATATACATATATATACACATATATATAATTTTGCCTATCTTTAAAAAAAAAAAAGATTTAGAGAGAGAAAGCATGACCTGGGCAAGGGGTAGAGGAAAGGCAAGAGAGAGAACCATTAAGCAAACTCCCTACTGAGCACAGAGCCCGATGTGGGGCTCCATCCCAGGACCCTGAAATCATCACCTGAGCTGAAATCAAGAGTCAGACACTTATCCGACTGAGCCTCACAGGTGCTCCTGTTCTTGATATTTTTAAGCTTCCTCCTCTCTTCTCTGGTCTTACTCAGAGAGTCTTAGAGACTGTATACATATTCCCTGCACCCACTCCCCTGCCAGTCTTTCACTTTTAAGAGACCTCTAAGTTACTAAACAATGTATATGTAAGGACAAGATTCAGTCCTTCATCAGTATCTTGTCCATCATCACCATGTTATCAAGTATTTTGAGAATATTTGTTGGGAAGAGAAAATTCTTGATTTTAGAAGCAATCAAGATTGGTTCTTCCAGGGAAGGAATGATGGAGACCAACACATGGCTTCTGTTTTGAGTTCTTTCATGGGGTTTTAAATACATTCTTGTTTGTTCACAGCAGTCAATCCTGGTGAGCTAGGCAGGACAGGGTCCTTAGTTCTTTTCCTACAGATGAGCAAACAGAGTATCTTGTCCAAGGACAGGTGAATGGGCAGATAGCTGCTGAGCTGTGGGGCTGGTACTCAACACCTAGTCTTCCTTATCTGGGACTAGTTCCTGTTGCAATCCAGACACCAAAATGAGCCCTCCAATTTGCCACTTTAGTAAATGTGATGGTAATATTATTGCACCAGGAACTCCTCAGATAACCATATTGCATAAACTAAAGTCAAACCATTTTTTAATGGCTCTTCCTAAAGGTAGACAGGTGCCTTTCTCTAGAGCTATACAGATGTTAAAGGCACATGCATAATAGAAACGACACTTGATGTAGGGCAAGCGCAGTATGGCTGGATGTAAAGCTGTGTAGGATTTCAGTTCAAAGAATCACAGGAAAACAATTTTTCTAACAGTAGTTATAAAAGAGTACCATCTTGACCATCCTAAACGGAGTGTCTTAACGACACAAGGGCTAAGCACACTGCCAGCGTATGTGTGAGTGTGAGTGTGTACGTGTGTTTTTGTGGGCATATAGGGTTTGCCAGATTTTTGCCAGTGGTGCTAAATACGAGAGTTATTGAGCAATCACAGCGAGAGTTCCAGGGTTCTGCAGCTGGAATTGGTGCAGGTACAGCTTTCCGGTCGCTGGCCCACATTATTTTGCAATACTGCTGGCAGTAACCACTTTTAAATAGAAACATGATTGCACTTTATTTTAATATTTCTCCTTTCTATTTTTTTTACCCCTACTGTAAATCAGTCCTGCTCTGAGCACGAAGTCCTTGCCAAGGTTTTGGGTAACAGATTAAGCCCACCGACCTGAGCCTGTTTTCGGTGCCTGGAAAGACACTGAGAATGTTCCCTGCCATTAGTAGGGCACATATGACTGAGAGAGAACATATTAGGCACAGGAAACAAACTTTTCTTAGGCTTTTGTGGCACTTGGAGATGAACTGTTCCACTATTCCCAAAACTGTGAGAGGGAGCAGGCATATGTCCACTATGACCAAATTAAGAATGGCCCCTTCTTCTGGTTTACTCTCTTACCCTGTGGGTTCTGGGTGGATTCTATGCTACATGAAATCCTTGGGAATCAAATGGGTCAGTCTTCAGAATAGTAATTGAAGTAGCTTACCCTTGGGTAAATCTTACTCTGTGACAGACCATTCTTCTAAAGGCTTTACATGTCTTGATTCATTTATCGTCAACTGTATAGGGAAGGTATTATTCTTTTTTTTTTTTTTTTAAAGAAGGTAGAATTATTTTTTTAACTTTTTTTTTTTTTTTAAAGATTTTGTTTATTTACTTGACAGAGATCACAAGTAGGCAGAGAGGCAGAGAGAGAGAGGGGGAAGCAGGCTCCCTGCTGAGCAGAGAGCCCGATGTGGGGCTTGATCCCAGGATCCTGGTATCATGACCTGAGCCGAAGGCAGAGGCTTAACCCACTGAGCCACCCAGGTGCCCAGGAAGGTACTATTCTTTGTGTGTGTGTGTGTGTGTGTGTACACAGTTTTATTGTAACAAAGCAAACTTGTATACTTTTAGCATTTAAAGCTGAGCATCATCTTTCCAGGGAAACAAAGAAAATTTTAAAATGGGAATAAAATTACAGTAGAGGATATCCATTCCCAGTAAGATCCCACGGGTTCTGCAGATTGTCCTACAGAGTAGCAGGGCTCAAGTCATCATTCAGAGAGAGTTTTATTTTAAAAGTGTCATCTTGCGGGGGGGAAGGGGGATGGGAGAGGGTGGTGGGGAAATGGACATTGGGGAGGGTATGTGCTATGATGAGTGCTGTGAAATGTGTAAACCAGACGATTCACAGACCTGTACCCCTGGGGATAAAAATACATTATATGTTTATTAAAATAAAAAAATTAAAAAAAAAAAAAAGTGTCATCTTAAACTGTAAGGGTGTCTGTCCACAGCTTCACAAATAGGCCAGAGGAGAAGCCATGTTGTCAAAATGCCCATGTAACCCACCCAAACGTCCCAAACCCACCCTTTGCTGACCTTCTGTAACCCCGTTTTTGAAAGTTTTTTTTTTTTTTTTTTAAACAAGAGAAAATAGGCAGGTACATATTGCTAAATGTTAACTGTCCATATTCACATAGAGACACAGTATGATCGCTGGACCCAGTATATAGGGAAAGGAAAACTAGAATTCTATGTGCTACGACACAGGGACCTCACACCCTACACTTCCAGTGGAGCTAAGGGAACAGAAGGTTTTCCTTTTTCCCACGGGGCATGCTGGTGTTGATTCCATCAAGTTTTTGTCGAGACAGGAAGGGATAGAAATGACTTTGGGGTAGAAAGGGTAGGACTCTGTTCCCGCTGTATTCTGCTCGAGGTATTTCCTCTGAAATAAGCTGAGAACCATGGATAAAAGGAGAGAAAAGACACTTCAAAAAACAGGGCAAATGAGCACAAGAGGAAGAAAAAAAAAAAAACCTGCAACTTGCTCCGGGATTGGAGGAAATTAAGAAAGGAAGGTTGGAATCCATCAGTGTTCCATGACTCATCTCCTCCTTTCTCCTCTTCTTCCTCCTCCCCATCATCATCAGCTTCACCTTCCTTCCTCATCTCCTCTTTCATCAATATCTTGCCATCCTCCTTCCTATAGGATTTTACAAATGGGAAAACTGAGGTGTAAAGAAATTACATAATTTGTCCAAGGACACAATAGTAAGTGGAACAGACCAGACAATCTGTCAGGTCTGTGTTCTAACCACTTGGCTATACACATTCCATTTTGAAAGCTTGAAGCTACTTCTTACCAAGCCAAGATCAGCTGCCTGCCCCCTCCCCTCAGTTTGAGTGCACATCTGTCTCCCCACCTGGACCTTGAGCCGCTTAAGGGTAAGGAAGAGTTTTTTTTAATCTTTACATCTCTCCTTGCTGTTTAAAACTGGATTTTTCTATAGTAACTATTTCACAAGATACACAAAGCAGACATTTCAAGGGTTTGAGAAGATCCTGCACCAGAATGTTTGATAATACTGCAGAAGACCAAAATAATTAAGAGATTCCTTTTAAAGGCTTAAAATGCAGAAAATTTAGCATAAAGAGAATTATCCAGTGTGTCGATTTGTAACATTCGACACACTGGATAATCCCATAGGACCAGGGCTTGTGTAAATTTTCTTGCCTGATCTTAGACCTAATCGAAGTCTCTATTCTTTTTAAGACAACTGTAAGAACATTGTTTCTATGCAGAAGGAAGCACCCTTAACAATTTTCCCTGGTGTTGGACAAGACAGTCCTTGTTTTTGCTTTTTTAGCTTTAATTTTTTAATTTAAATTCAGTTGATTAACATATATTACTAGTTTCAGAGGTAGAGGTCAGTGATTCATTAGTTGCATGTAATACCCAGCGCTCATTGTATCACATGCCCTCCTTTTAAAAAGAATTTAATTTTTTTTCAGTGTTCCAAAATTCATTGTTTATGCACCACACCCAGTGCTCCATGCAATATGTCCCCTCTTAATACCCACCCCCAGGACCTCCCAACTTCCCACCCACCTCCCCTCCAAAACCCTCAGTTTGTTTCTCAGAGTCCACAGTCTCTCGCGGTCTGTCTCCCCGTCCAATTTCCCCCAACTCACTTCTCCTCTCCTTCTCCCAATGTCCTCCGTGTTATCCCTTATGCTCTGCAACATCACGTACCCTCCTTAATGTTCATCACCCAGTTACCCCATCCCCATCCCCTCTCCACCAACAGCCCTCATTTCGTTTCCTATACTTAAGAGTCTCTTATAGTTTGTCTCCCTCTCTGATTTTGTCTTGTTTTCTTTTTTCTTCTCTTCTCCTATGATCCTCTGTGTTCTTTCTTAAATTCTACACATGAGTGAGATCATAGGATAATTGTCTTTCTCTGATTGACTTATTTTGCTTAGCATAATGCCCTTTAGTTCCGTCCACATTGTTGGAAATGGCAAAATTTTATTTTTTGATGGCCAAGTAATATTCCCTTGTATCTATAGACCACATTTTCTTTATCCATTCATCTGTCAGTCTTTGTTTTTGAAATAATCCCTATTCTCAGCTAGTTCTTTAGATGGTTGGCTTTGCCCTATAACTAATCTTTACTTAGTTCTCCAGAACACTTAAGTAGAAGCCCAAACATCCCATCACTGACGGTATATTTTACATAATATGTCTTGTTCCAGGCTCTGTCACTTTAAACATAGAGTGACATTGTTTTCCTACTGATTGTAGCTTGATGGTCCTATGAGGAGGTCATCAGGCTCGCCTTTTGGTTGTAAGCCATTTGAGATGTCCAACTTTTATTAAAGCCCGTTTCTCTCATCTTTGCATAAAGTTTTATAATAGTAAAGTACTCATCTAAAAAAGCAAAGTTTTCCTTAAGAATGTAGAAGTGAAGTAATGAATCAAGAGTTAAGAATTAGTGATTTTAGTCCACATTTTCCAGTGATTAGCTATGTGTCTAGCTCGGTGACCCTGAAGAGATCAAAATGAAATGTTTCTTTAATAAAAGGAGAGAGTAGAAGTAGAGAGTATCTTAGTTTTCTTTTAATCTGGTCTCCAGATGACAAGGAGATCTCTTCCCTGCACCTGCATCACCACAACTTTCCACCTAAGATCTTGAATGAAACTAGATCAGAACATGTAAACTCTGATCTCCTTTTGTAAGTGAAGAATGGGAGTCTTGCAGCTGAATATCCTGATGAAACTTTCGTACCTTCCTTTCAAAATCTCAGGGCTCTGTTTAATGTGGTGCTACCTGAAGCAAAATGTATCGGTATACGGTTGACCCTTGAACAACAGTGGGTGTAAGGTATACTGCCCACCCCTACACACAGTCAGAAATCCGTATGTAACTTCTGAGTCCCCCGAACTGCGAACAGCCTATTTTGACCAGAAGCCGCAGAATACCATAAACAGTTGATTATCGCATATTCTGCATGTTATATGTATTAAATACGATATTCTTACAGTGAAGTAAGCTAGAGAAAAATGCTATGAAGATCCTAAGGAAAATACATCTACTGTATTGTACTGTATTGAAAATAAATCTGCATGTAAGTGGACCAGCAGAGTTCAAACCTGCATTACTCAAGGGCCAAATGTACTAGAAACTCAGATCCTGGTATTAATTCCACTGCTTAAACAGAGTATGCGTGATAGGAGAGAGAGGGTGTAGCATTATTTTCAACACATATTAGGGTGCTGATTTCTCAAGTCAGCACGGGCTCTGACCCGTTAGGAATTAATTGACTCAAGTTGCACATAGAGGCCCCCAAGAAGGCGGAACTACGGAGGCCAGCTTGTGTGCATGAGGCCAATAACACAATCCGGTGCTTTGCAGGGAGGGTTCGAGCTGAAGAACCATTTAAAATTTATGTGGCAATTAAGAGCCATTATCACCCCCCCCACCATGTCATAAAACATTTGATTGTCTATCAACTAACCTTGTAGGACATTATTATATTCCCTCTCTTGTGAACCATAGGGTGTGTTTTGCTGCTCTGCTACATGAGGGAAGAGCAATGGAAAAGCTGTCTTTAGCAGACGGGGTCTTTTCTTTGGTGTCCTCCTGCTTCGAGATCTAGGTTTATCTTTCTTTTCCTTTCCTGTCTTCACTGTGTCCCATGTTCAGTCTCTCTCAGTGCTCCGGGGCCCTGAAGCTAGCTGTCCAGTGCCTGGTGTGTATTTTTTTTCTCTCTTGCCCCTTATCTCCCTCCACTCCTAAAACACGTCCTCTGTGTTCTCTCAAATTGTGTCATGATAAATGACTCACAAGGCTTGAGAATCTCTTTTCTCCGGAATGACTAAATTTTAGCAATTGGAGCAACAAAATCCTGTCTTTCTCCAGGTAATCTTGTCTGCTGAGGTCCTTCAGACATCAGTGTGGGTGAGTGGAGGAGATAACGCCACGTTGTTTCAAATGCCTCTGATTCCCTTTGCCTGGATGTTACCCCTTTGTACTCAGTCTGTGGGTCTGATCTAGCCACACACAGGATGGGAAGCTCGCTTCATGACAGGTACACTGGAAGGCTTTGGAAGTAAAAGAAACATTATGTTTACATTGAAGGTAGTCACTAGAGGACAATGGACTTGTGTCCTTGGACCACACTTAGAACACTAAGGGCATTAGGCAGAGTTAGCAGATAGACCTCCGTGGGGAAGTTGGCCTACCAGAAAGCTGGTGAATGAGGCTGAGAAGCAGAGTCTGTTCATGGGAACAGACTCTGCTGCTCCTCTGACCACTGCTGAGCTTGGCTGGAGGAGCAGGAATGAGGTGAATGTTCATTATCTCCATTAATGATCTAGAGATGGTTGGGATTTGCTTGTTTCTGTTTTTCTCTTTCAGCCACAGCTAGAAAGGGGCTCTTGGATCCAGCCAAACACTTGCTTGTGTGGGCAGCTCATTGATAGGGCTCACACCCTTATAGGGACTTGGGGGGTTCCTGGAGACAGGCGGCACCTGCCTCCACTCCTTGTGGCCACATTGCTTCCAGTAAATTTGTAACCTTGGGTAGATTGATTGGGATTTTAATCTAATCCTACAGTGGAGCTGTGCTCGTTGCTTCTGCCTGCCATCCTGTGGTCCATCTGATGGGCTGAAACCCTCAGTCTTGGAAGAAGACAACTCTTTAGCCATGTGTGTGACAAATTTCCCAGATGCCCATGTAGTTAAAAGATAGCTGATGTTTATGGAACGTTTCTACTATGGTGAATAATGTCTGAATTACTTGACCATAATCACCATATGGTACATGTCACCTTCCCCATTTGACAACTCAAGAAACAGATCAACAACCTTGCCTGGAACCAATGGGCATGGTCCGGTTGCTTTCCTCAGCCAGGTGGTTTCTCCCCTCAGTCCATGCCCTAAACCTCTTTGTCATTTGAATAAGTGCATGATTTAATATACCTTCTCTCCATTGGTATAGAATGTTTCCTTCCAATTTTGCTGGTTACATTAACATATGACAATAAAAATTCTCAGTCCACATTTTTCAACTCTCTTCAGAAGCAGTCCTCCTTTGGGTCCTCACCAGCCCATCTCTGGATACTTCTACAAGTCTGAAAGGGATTGAGAAAGTGGCCTTGTGTTATCAGAAACCCTCTCCTTGCTCATTTTTATAAGCAGTTATACCCTTCATTCAAGGCTAATGAATAATAAAGTAAATATAGTTTATTTTAAATGGTTCATTGGGCTTGAGGACTACTCGAGTATTTTTACTGGATAGATTTCTTAATTAACAAATTTGGAGAAAATAAAGACTGCATTCCCCAGTCAACAAATATTTGAGTTTCGACTTAAATTTTTTTTGGTAAGACCCTGTGTTGGAAGCTGTGAGGCATGTGATACCTGGTCCAAAGTTCTGTGACCAGGTGCAATGGTTAATTTTATGTGTCAACTTGACTGGGCCACAGGTGTGTTTGAGGGTGTTTCTGCATGAAATTAACATTTGAATTGGTAGGCTGAATGAAGTCAGTTGCACATTCCCTAATGTGGTTGGGCATCACCCAATCAGTTGAAGATCTGCC
Organism: Martes martes; assembly: GCF_963455335.1. Taxonomy (NCBI): domain Eukaryota; kingdom Metazoa; phylum Chordata; class Mammalia; order Carnivora; family Mustelidae; genus Martes; species Martes martes. The sequence continues at coordinate 139,457,950 of NC_137893.1, forward strand.
TGCTTTGAGCTGGGACGTCAGTCTTTTCCTGTCTTTGGTTGTGATCTGAAAACTGAAACACTGGCTCTTCATGGGTCTCAAGCCTGATGGCTTTTGGACTGGAACTCTGCTCTCAGCTTTTGGGGTCTCTAGCTTGCCAACTGCAGATCTTGGGACTTCTCAGCCTCCATAATCATGAGCCAATAAATTGGCTGTGCAATAAATTTCTTTATATAGCTCTCTGGAGAACCCTTGCTAATATACCAGATGATTCTGAACACACCTTTCACGTTCCCAGTTTTATTGGAAAATAATCAAACATCACTATATAAATTAAGGTGTGCAGCATGGTGGTTGGATTTACATATATTGTGCAGTGACTACTGCCCTGGGTTTAGTTCACATCAATTGTCTTTTATAGATACAACAAAAAGAAAAGAAAAATTTTTCTTGTGATGAGAACTCTTAGGATTTCCTCCCTTAACAACTTTGCTATATACCATGTAACAGTGTTGAGATGGTATGATATCCTTAGTGCTTATTTATCTTATAACTGGAAGTTTGTACCTCTTTTTTCTTTTTAAATATTTATTTGAGAGAGAGAGAGCGTGCACATGAATGGGAGAAGGAGCACAGAGAGAGGGACAAGCAAACTCTGCACTGAGCACGGAGCCCAACATGGGGCTTGATCCCAGGACCCTGAGGTCATGACCGGAGCTGAAATCATGAGTCAGATGCTTAACTAGCTGAGGTACCCAGATGCCCCTGGAAGTTTATACCTTTTGACCAACTTCCTCCAATTCCCCCCTCCCACCCACCACCTCTGGTAACCACAAGTCTGATCTCTTCATTGTTTTTTTGTTTTGTTTTTCAAACACATCCCTTTCTGTGGGAAATATCTATGCTTGAATGCTATTCTCCAAGATGGATAAATTCCAAATAGGTTTTGTTTAAGGAATCCTACAAGATGAGTCATTGAATAAGTCAGTCTGAGGAAAAGTACAATATCAATAATAATTGGACATACTTCAACCAGTACATTGGACAAGAACCTCTTCATGGCAGTCTTTTTGTGAGAGTTGTAACATGCCTGAAAGGGGAAGACAGTATTTCCATTGTTTCCTGAGCGCAAAGGGAAGGAAGATATTAAATGCCAAGTGCCAGGCTCCAGAGGAACAATGGCTTTTGAATAACTCATCATAGGGCCCAAATGTCTCTGGGTTGAGAAAAATGATTTCATGTGCTTCTGAGTGTGACCATGGCAGAGTTTCTCTGTAAGAAATAGAGAAGGAAATGGCGTGTTTTCTTACAGGCTGGAAGGTTGATTTTTCCAATCAACACAGGCCCCTTCACTCTCTGAATCTTCAATCGCATTCTAATATCTTTTTTAGTTGAGTGGCATTCACATAACATAATACTCACCCTTTTAAAGTGGACAATGGAGTGGCATTTATTGCATTCATAGTCTTGTGCAAACACTTTTTTCTAGTTCCAAACATTTTCATCGCTCCAAAAGGAAAGCCAGAGCCCCTTAAGCAAATCCTTCTGGTCCCTCCCTCCCTCCCAACCCCTTAGAAACTCTATGGATTTACCTACTCTAATATGGTTTTAAAATAAAACTCTTTTACAAGGAAAACTAACAGGATGCAACACAAGTAACATAATTGAAGGAGTAAATTCACCTTATGGGTGGTTTGGATATTTGTTGTGCTTGCTTGCAGAATTCTTGGGTAAAGGGCGACCTGTTTCCAGCTCTTGCAGGATGTGAGCTTGTGAGAATGTCTCGACGATGGCGAGCCAGGCAGGCTTTAGTGGAAGCAATTCGAGCAGGTCCTCCTAAGGTGCTCCACGGGGAGCGGTGCCCTTTGGGTGCCTCCCGGGCCACACCAGGCTGCCAGTCAGGTCAGCACTCCGCACACAAGGTTCAGTGTGGAATCCCAGCTCTTCCCAGCTGCTTGGCGTTTGGTTCGTACAGACCGAGAAAGCTGGTAGTGGGTTCTGTATGAGGACTGTTTTCTATCTCGGACAGTCTTCTCATGGTCTTTTTTCTCCTTAGCCATCAGACATCCTAACTAAGTTTTTGGTCAGCTATTGGTTTCTCTTTTCTCAGTTTTAAATATTGTATTCAAAATAATCAGGAATTTTCAGGAAGTCACAGGTCTTTGAATATATAGGGATGCTTGAATGTCTTGTGCAAACACTTCTATCTAGTTCCAGACATTTTCATCGCTCCAAAAGGAAAGCCCGAGCCCACTGTGAGTAAAGTCATTGCTTTGTTTTCCAAGCTGAGGCAGTTGGGAATAGACAGGGGTGCCTTTGATCTGCCCTATTTCACACCCCAAGAGTTAGGGGAATTTATGGTGAGGGGCGATTTTCAAAGAACAAGAAGGAAGAGGTTCTTGGGAAATGGGAAGTGCTCACTCTAGAGAACTGTTTCTTGAAGATTAGGGAAGAAAGCTAGACTTCTTCAGGGGCCTGTGGGATGGCCGTTGAAGGGCTGTGCTTTGCAACTCTTGACTCTCTTCACAGATTTTTTATTTTTTTAAGATTTTATTTATTTTAGAGAGATAGAGCATGGGGGGCGGGGAGAGGGAGAAACAGACTCCCCACTGAGCAGGGAGCCCAACACCGGACTTAATCCCAGGACCCTGTGATCATGACCTGAGCCGAAAGCAGACACTTAACTGACTGAGCCACCCAGGTGTCCTCTCTTCACAGATTTATATACATGAAAACACATTCACCTCTTGGTGGGGAGAAGGGATTCCTGCCTGTTGGACTGGACACATTATATCCTCTGTGTCTCGAGAATACGCTTTTCATGTGGAGCTTTGTCAGGGGAAGTCTTCTCTGAATTACCAACTCCTTTCTTTTCTCATACATAAAACTGTAAGAATTTGGATTTGAAAATGATAATAGGTATTTATAGTCAATTTCTTTTTTTTTTAAGGTTTTATTTATTCATTTGACAGACAGAGATCACAAGTAGGCAGAGAGGCAGGCAGAACCTGATGTGGGGCTCGATCCCAGGACCCTGAGATCATGACCTGAGCCGAAGGCAAAGGCTTTAACCCACTGAGCCACCCAGACGCCCCTATAGTCAATTTCTAACCAAATGAAATCTCCTTATAATTTCTGTTGGGCTCTTTTGGTTCTGTTTTCAACGAAGAGTGAGGCAGGTGGTCCTTCTTTCTTACCAGCCATTTAGTCATAGGAAGATGGAAATCCTTTCCTCTCAGGTCTTTTAGCAATGTAGCCTAACCAGTGAGGATGAAAACAGGATCACTTCACTTGCTCCTCTTCTGTTAAAGCCAGTCGGGTGTTGGCTCACTCTTAGTGGATTGTCAACTGTAACTTAAAAAAAGTCTCCTTTCATGTATATTGATAGTAATAGCCCTGGTTTTTCCATGGTATTTTACAGTTTACAGAGTATTGTCATAGATTTCATTGGATACGCAACGGTAATCCTGAGGCAAGATGTGTGCATGTTACTAAATGCATCTTACCAACAAGGAGACAAAGAGTCAGATTCAGTTGGCATCACTCAGGGCTAGAAGGACCTAAGCTTTCAGACCTTTCAGAGCCTGTATATAAGTCTGTTTTGGGAAACTATAGTCCATGTTAGATCCTCGTGAGTTGTGCCTTTAGTTTTCTAGAACTAGATAAAATCTTACGAGGTTTTAATGATAATCATTTTACAGGGAATTAACTTCAAGTTAAAACCAGGTCCCTATTTTCCAGAATCCGTTGTAGAATTTACCGGAGGAAGAATAATGTTTGTCTGTCTCTACTCTTCTTTCTCATGCTATTTCCCAAGATTGTAAGATTGCAGCAAAGATAGTGCCCTATAGGTTCTAGGAGTCCTTTCCTCCCCACCCCCCCTTTTAAAAAAAATCTGGATGCCTGAATTTATTTAAATTCCTGATGTACTCATTTTCATTTCCTTCCTTCCTTCTGTGTTTTGACTTCTGACCATCCAGATTTGTTCCTGATTTTATTTTTGATTTTTATTTTTTGTTCCCGAGTTTGAAGGTATAATCTGTGCTGAAAGGAACCAGCCGCGATGCATGTCTTTCCAAATGCCTGTGTACCTGCAGAGTTTCACTCTTTTCTCTCCCTCCCCTTCATTTCCGTCCTTGACATGCTTCTATCATCACATTCATGGCTTTTCTTCCCATTCAGCGTCCAATTATAATACCTACTTGCATTCGAATGCGACAACATACAAAGTGTGTTAAAGACACAGCTTTAAGGATTTCAGGGTCATTAGAGGACCGTACATTTCTGTTATTAGATGAAACACAAGATGGAGCATTTTAAGTGTCATTTTAAAAATTACTTGATGTAATTTGAAAAAAAAAAAAGAACATGAAAGCCATCTAACATGTTTAGAAGGTCATTTGTGGGAGAAACATTTGCTGGATTTGGACGCTGAAGTTAGATCTGAGAGAACAAAAAGAGTTTCAGGCATTTGGATTTAAACTTTGGATTCTAAATTTGGGGTGAAACTGAAGGCTTTCAGGTTTGTTTTGGCTCTAGAAAGGCTCGGTTTTGCCGAGTCTGTGCTTTTATTATTAACGGCCCCTCACTTCTACATCCCTTACAAGGAGAAGAGAGGAGAATTTTGGTAAGTTCTTACGTGGGCTGCCAAATATTATTCCCAAATAATTTAGGGGAAAATTGTAAATTCTTCAGAAAACAATTAATGCATTTGCACGTGTCCCTACCAGAAATTGAGGACACTAAACTTTGCATAGATAAATGTCTGTGTACCAGAAGTCAGGATTTGTGGTTACATGAAGCACCTCAACTAAGTTCAGACGTGGAATATTGTATTCCTTTCTGATTAACCCGTGGAGTCTCTTATTGTTTAGCTTAACGTGGCTGGCAAAGGGTAGAGGGATATTAAAATCAAACTATAGGGGCGCCTAGGTGGCTCAGTGGGTTAAAGCCTCTGCCTTCAGCTCAGGTCATGATCTCAGGGTCCTGGGATCGAGCCCCGCATCGGGCTCTCTGCTCAGCGGGGAGCCTGCTTGCCTTCCTCTCTCTCTGCCTGCCTCACTGCCTACTTGTGATCTCTGTCAAATAAATAAAAAAAAATTAAAAAAAAATCAAACTATATACCATTTAAAAATTATTTTCTATCCTAAATCTGCTTTCTGACACACATTCTTTACTAGGTACGTGTGGTTTTTTGCCCAGCTTAAACGCTTTGGAAGTTCCCTGGAGTAATCAGAGCAAGTGCCGAGACAGGGCTCCGGTCTGTGACCTTTTTCAGAGGCAAGGAAGGGACTGCATGCTAACAGGGGAACGGGTCTAATTCTCTGCAGTACTTGTCCCACGCCGCTCTACCTGGAGCTTGCATCGGACTTGACCTCTCTGTTAGGGAAAGGAAGTCAAAATGTAACAGACTGAAAACAAATGATAATGATAGAGAATGCTACTGGTGAAGAAAACGAAGCTCTATTTTGACTTCTTATGAAAAACTGTTCTCCTGAAACAAATTTGGAGAATACGTGTGATGCAGTCCTTGAAGGTTTGGTGGCCCTGCGTCCCTTGCCCCAGGTGAGGAGCGCAGGCTCTGGGAAGACCGGGAGGAAAGAGGATGGTGCAGACAGCCCGGCGGCCGCCAGACAGCCTTGATATTAGGGTGTCTAGCGTGTTCTCTGACTTTTGCTATTTTAATACGTACTTTTTGTCTCCGGACTCTCCCCGCCCACCCCGCCAGGAGAAAAGTCAAAATGCCACAGCCATGTAAAAATAGGAAAAAAGCACAGGCTACGTAAAACCCTTCATTCTGGGGAAGTCAGTTTCCATTTAGTTAATTTCAGCCGTCTTGACCAGCTCCCAGGCTGCTGCTTCTCCATAATTCTGTGCATGGTTCAACTTCTGTCCAGCCTTCTCCGTCCCTACCTCGACCTCTGCCGGCGCGCCCCACGCCCTTCTCCATAACTCGGCCTGGCAGGGATGCTTCGCATCCTTCTCTCTCTGCTCCCTCTGTCCCACTCTTGCCCCAGATTTGTGCTCACAGGAGCTCACGGGCGGTTTGTTCTGCGAGCTGTCTGCTCCCTCGCCCTTTATCAGAGACGGCGGCACGGCTCCTTCCAAACGAGGCTTGGAAGCCAGTTCGCTGGAGTGTGCAGCAAGTTGAATTGCCGCAGTTTCCTGCTGTTCGCGTGATAGATAGCACCGTAAAATGGATGTGATGTGGTTATTAGACTGGGATTCGGTTCATACTGAGCTGTATTGATTGGTGTTGGTTCAGTGCTTGCTACACATTTTATCAATTGACCTTCCAGATTATATCCTGCCTTTGCTTCTTTTACCTCTAATTCTACTTTATCTCCAGTTTTGCGGCTCCTAATTTTCTTTTGCTTGATTTCTCCTAGTATTTCTTTAGTTTTTTATTACCCAGAAAGGCCTTTTCTAATGAAACCATATTTTCCCTCCTCGCCGTGCTTATTTACTTATTTATTTATTAAGCCTTTCTTGTTCTGACGTACCGCTTTTGTCCTGTGAGTGTCCAACTTCTAGAATACCTCTGACCGCACACAGAAGCGCTTTTCCAGAACTTTCCAGGCTGACCGTCAGAGCTGCGGCCAAGGGGGAATTGCTTGCTTCACTCTGTAACTGAGAACAACGGGGCACACGAGGAAGGAAGGGCCGCGGGTTCTAGTTTTTGTTATTCTCCATAATAAGCATTTGGAGTTCTTCTCGAAGTAATGCTGTCTTTCCACTTTTGAAGTCCATTCTCCACCCCCTCCCCCCTTTTTTTTTTGGCCTAGTGAATGTTCTGGCATGTTCTTTTCCTTCAATGTTTACATAAAAACATTAGATAATTGAACAAAGATGAATGTGGAAAGTAGGAACTTTGGCCGCAGAGGAGGGGACTGGGGGTGAACCGGGGGGTGAGGGAGAGTAAGAGGATGGAAGGAGGAAAAGGAGGATAAATGTCAAAAAGAGGAAAAAGGCAAAGCTATTTGTGAAGGTGGGGAGCAGAGACGCACATGCTTCCTGTGGAGGAGGTTGACGGGTTTGTTTGAGGAGTGGTGACACAGAGACAGAGAGAAGGTAACAGGCCAGAGCGCAGGGGATCGAGGGAGGGGATAGCAATGTTGGAAAAGTTAGATGAGCCTATTTGTATAGATTGCAAACCTGTCAGGAAACATGAATGTTTAATAGACCGCCGAGCACCTTGTCAACTACCCTATTATTAATAATTACAGATATTATTGTAAAAAAAAAAAAAACAAAACCAGAAGAATCTGTGTGCTTTGAGCAGCACTGTTGTGACACTGAAACACCTTTGACCAGCAATTTCCCAAGGGTTTGGTTCTTATACGCAGAACCATGGAAGCAGGAGGGAAATAAAATTTATAACTGTTTGTTTCCTCTAAGGTGAAGCAGACCGTTGTTTGGCCATTTCGTTTGAAAAGACCTGATATCTTTTTTTTATATATAATTTTTTATTTTTTATTAACATATAATGTATTGTTAGCCCCAGGGGTACAGGTCTGTGAATCACCAGGTTTACACACTTCACAGCACTCCCATAGCACATACCTTCCCCAGTGTCCATAACCCAACCACCCTCTCCCTATCCCCCTCCCCCCGGCCACCCTCTGTTTGTTTTGTGAGATTAAGAGTCTCTTATGGTTTGTCTCCCTCCAGATCCCATCTTGTTTCATTTATTCTTTTCCTACCCCCCAAACCCCCCACGTTGCATCTCCACTTCTTCGTGTCAGGGAGATCATATGATAGTTGTCTTTCTCTGATTGACTTATTTCACTCAGCATAATACCCTCTAGTTCCATCCATGTCATTGCAAATGGCAAGGTTTCATTCCTTTTTTTTTTTTTTTTAAAGATTTTATTTATTCATTTGACAGACGGAGATCACAAGCAGGCAGAGAGGTACGCAGAGAGAGGAGGAAGCAGGCTCCCTGCTGAGCAGAGAGCCAGATGTGGGGCTCAATCCCAGGTCCCTGAGATCATGACCTGAGCTGAAGGCAGAGGCTTTAACCCACTGAGCCACCGAGGCGCCCTGAGGTTTCGTTCCTTTTAATGGCTGCATAGTATTCCATTGTATATATGTGCCATGTCTTCTTTATCCATTCATCTGTTGATGGACGTCTAGGTTCTTTCCATAGTTTGGCTATTGTGGTCACTGCTGCTATAAACATTCGGGTGCACGTGCCCCTTCAGATCACTACATTTGTATCTTTAGGGTAGATACCCAGCAGTGCAATTGCTGGGTCGTAGGGTAGCTCTATTTTCAACTTTTTGAGGAACCTCCATGCTGTTTTCCAGAGTAGGACCTGATATCTTTAATGGCTGTTTTTGTGTCCTGATAATCACTTTGGTTGTGCAAAGTAATAACCATCTGAATGCTTTTTATTGGTGCAACTATATCTTTGGAAGCCCCATATCTGCTTATCTGAAGTTGATTTCTGAATCAAAATTGCTGAGTACCAACCTCAACAGAATGGGTGAGGAGTCCACATCATGCAGGTAAAAAGTGTTTTCTTCCTAAGGAAGCACCTCTATTTTAAGACAGAAAGTCATTTAGGGACAAGGCTGTGTGTTCTATGTCTCTAGCACAATCCCATACATGCACAGAGCTTCATTATTTTTTCTGATGACCATTCCAACTCCATGTATAAAAACACATATAACTTTATAATTCTTTCATAATTCCCTGTGAAGTGCTTAAAAGAGTGTTTCTGTCTTATTGAGAGATCTTTAACTTCCTGGTTTGCTGAGAATTTCATGTCAAGGCATGCAGATGGGGAGCTCGGACACCATTGGATAGAGTTAATTTCTAAGGTTCTTTTTTTGGAGGGGGGCAGCTAGGGGAATCATTGGGCTCTGGAGGTCCACAACACCTTCTCAGTATTCTCCTGTTGGGGATAGCTGTGGTTCAACGTCTGCAGCAAGAGACTTTCTTAACCTGGGCCCTTGACCAGCCACTTATTTGGTACTTTACTTTCATTCCATGGACATGGAGGTCATGATTCATTCTCTCTACCTCTTTCTTCCAGTTAACAGCTCATGAAAGGAATGGGGTGGGACCAACTTTCTTCCTGTTGGCTTACAACTGCATTCAGTTACTGTGTACTTTAGTCGATCTGAAGAACTTTTCATGCCTTTTAAGTCATTGCCCTTTAGTATTGGCCTTAATGACAATAATAACCTCTCTTGCCCTTGGAATTGCAAGTAAACAATCTTTGCTAATGTATGGGGACAGACACCAGATTTTTTTTTTCCCAGTTCACTGAGATAGAAATGATATGTAACATGAGTCCAATGTGTACAATATAATCATTTATTTACATATTTATTGCAAATTTCATATTGTTGAACTTGACAGCTTGTCATTAGATCTGGTTTGTGGAGAGCTGAGACTTAGTAAAAAAAAAAAAGTCTGGAGGCATGCAGGCTGTGCCCCCTCATGCATAATTCCCCTGAGAGGACCAGATCATAGAATAGCTGCAACTTGAGAAGTTGCCTATGGATTTACCAAAACACTCAACGAGGAGCTTCAGACTTAGAGAAAGGATTATTTTCACTCAATCTGGGAGGAGGGGTTTGGGGAGGAGGCCATTGGGTTAGAGAATATTCATTAATGAGGACCTCTAGGTGTTCTCTTTCTTAGACTATTACTCCACATTCAACAACGAGAGCCAACTCTGGTCAGTTGCACATGGGCGGTAACTCAACAGTTACCTCCTTCCTTCAAACTTCTCTGAGGATGTGCAGGCAAACTGAACGTCAGAATCTTTTTTTTAGTATATGTGCTGCCGAAGCGAGCACCGTCAGAATCTTTTTGACGGCCACTCTCCACTCAATTTAATCCCAAGAAAGTTGATCTTTCTGGGAATTCTGGAACCAGACCACCACGTGGGTTCTTTCTTGCCTTTATAACCAAAGTCCTCAGGTGCATGTGTAAACAGAAGACTTAAGAAATGTTGTAAAGACCAGGGAGGGCTATGTTCTCAAACTGTGGCTTCTTTCACTTATGTTTTCTTGTTGGGTACTGAGGTGATTAGAATTAAATTTGCTCAGAGTTATTTTGCAATAATGAGAGAATACTAGTGGAAGCCTGACTGTTGCTTGCTTTAGAGTTGGTCCCACATTCTAAGATACTAGAATCCTTGGAAGAGTAATAGTCAAGAAACAAAAAAAAAGAGATTTATATTTTCTTTTGGTAGTATTGGTATAACATTGCTGTTTTTCTTTTCCTTCAAAACTGTTATTTTTAAATAAGTGATAACATGATTGCTAGTTAATATTTTTTATTGCTGAGATAAATATTCCTTATAATGTGATGGGAGGACTGTTATGTTATTCCAAATATGGTATCACAACACCAAAATGATGAGCCGGAATCCACACTAAGAAAACCGGTGCACAGAATTCTGGAGAAAAGACATGGATAATAGGCCTCTGAATTCTGTTCAAACCTATATTCGGAGACTTCAGGCCAGAGCCATCTTTAGTAGATATGAGGTGGATTCATTAGTAGGATTCAGTATCTTTTCTTGAAGTCACTGTATTTTGGCATTGCATATGAAGTCCTTCCCATTGGTAGCTGAAAATGCTGTTTGCAAGCTAATTTCACTGCATGCCATGGATCCAACACATTGATAAAGAGTATCATAGTTATTCAAGAACTACAGTGTTTTCCAAGGCCTTGTGGTAGAGTTTCTTAGGGTTCTGTGTAAGAAAAATCTGACCATGCTTCTCGTACTATATTTTAAAAGTTTAAACTTTTAAAGTGATTATAACAGAAAGTATTATGATAGTCAATTTTATATGTAACTTGGATGAGCCATAGTTCTGGCAAACATTATTTTGGATGTTTCTGTGAAGATGTTTTTGCATGAGATCAACATTTATTTTTTTTCTTTTTCTTTCTTTTATTATTATTAACGTATGATGTATTATTTGCTTCAGAGGTACAGGTCTGTGATTCATCAGTCTTACACAATACACAACACTCACCATAGCACATACCCTCCCCAGTGTCCATCCCGTAGCCACCCCATCCCTCCCATCCCTCTCCACTGCAGCAATCCTGAGTTTCCTAAGATTGAGTCTCTTATAGTTTGTCTCCCTCTCTAGTTTCATCTTGTTTCATTTTTTCCTCTCTTCTCCTATGATCCTCTGCCTTGTTTCTCAAATTCCACATATCACTGAGATCATTTAATAATTGTCTTTCTCTGATTGACTTATTTCGCTTAGAATGATATCCTCTAGATCCATCCACATTGTTGCAAATGGCAAGATCTCATTTTTGATGGCTGCATAATATTCCATTGTATATGTATACACCACATCTTTTTAGCCATTCATCTGTTGATGGACATGAGATCAACATTTAAATTGGACTTTGAGTGAGGTAGATTACCCTCTGTAATGTGGGTGGGCCTCATACAATCAGTTGAAGACATTAATACAAGTAAGACTGAGGGTTGCCTGGATATCTCAGTTGGTAGAGCACGTGCCTCTTGATCGCAGGGTCATGAGTTTAAGCTCCATGTTGGGCATGGAGTCTATTTTTAAAAAAGAAAAAAAATACAACCCAAGTAAGACTGAACTTCTCCCACCAAGGAGAGATCCTGCCAGCAGATGCCTTTGGATTCAGACTGCAACTCTTCCTTGAGTCTCCAGCCTGCCTACTGACCACAGATTTTAGAATTTCACTTCCATGATCATATGAGCCAATTTCTTAAAATCAATCAAAATCTCACTTCTTCTTTCTCATTCTCTCTTCCTGCCCATACCCCATCCTATTAGTTCTGTTTCTGTGGAGAACCCTAATAAAAATATTCTTTGAGCTGGAAAGGAACTTGAAGTCATGTAGTCCAATGCTCTTCTTTCTAATGATAAGGAAAAGTGACACCCACTGAAACAAATTGACACCTAAATTACCCAGCTAAGTAATTGGGCTTCCCATGCATCATATTTATTATGTAAATAAGGCAGAGGCAGGTTGTAATGGAATATATGCTTAGAGGTGACTGAACTTCTCAATATAAAGACTTTATTATTATGTTATTATTATAAATTATATTATTTTATAAGTTATATTTTAGTGGGTAGATTTGTGGGGCAGTGAAACAAAGCTTACCATCCAGTACTATTTTCTTGTCCCTTATTAAATTTAGCCCTAGTATTCAGTGGCTAACCTTGAAGGAAAGTGAAATATTAGAAAATGTTAACCCACACAAAACTCTGACTTGGTTCAGAAATGCCTTCAATAAGGTTTAAAAAACAATTACTCCAAATACGTATCTGGGGGAACTGGCTCCGTTTCAATTTATTCAGGGTTTTGAAGCACCTAAAAAAAAAGTATGCCTTAAAATTCCATTTCAATTATCTTTAATAAGATCAACTTGTCTGATACAGATGCAATACGAGAAGCAGAGCAAAAAATATTTTCCTTTCCAAATAATTCTTTCTAAAAACAATTATGGTGCATTTTCTTGAAACCACTTCAGGGTGGTGAGTCTTATTTGTCATTTTAACTTCCTTCTGTCTTGAGAAGAGCACAAACACAACATCTCTTGGCTCCTAAATGATTTCTGTAATGAGTATCTGATGGTGGGAACTTCCTAATAACACAATGACAAAAAGACAGTATTTTTGTTTCCCTCTCAAGGATATATTACTGAGAGTAACATAAGAGTCTGTTTGCACATTGTTAAATTTTTTTTCTACTTCTTATTTTGAAATGACTTTAGATGTACAAAAACATAGCAAAAATAGTACAAAGAATTCTCTTAAATTCATCCAGATTCTCTCAGATGCTACATTTGCTTTATTTTTCTCTCTGTATTGATTTGTGTGTACACACACACACACACACACTTATCTGAATAGATTGAAAGCTGCAGACATAAAGCTCTTTTTACTCCAAAATATTTCTTAAAGCAAGAAATATTGCTTTAAACATGTCCTCTTAGAGGACAATGGCATAATGATCAAAATCAGGAAATTAACCTTGATGTTGCACTTGAATCTACTCAATTTATTCAAATTTCACCAATGTCCTTTACAGTGAAAGAAAAAAAAACTTATCTAGCTTAGGATCCAAATGATTGAATTTTTAATTTTCACATTTGTAACAAGTTAAAGTTTTGCATGGAAATTAATGATTTCTCTTCCCCAACTCCCAACTCTACTGCTCTGCTAATAAATCAGAATCAATGTGTATATATATTTTCAGTACTGTCTGTGCTCTTTCATTTGCACACATATAAAGTGTATTTCTTTCTGATTCTGTGAAGTTAAGAAATTTACCACATACATTCAGATGCATCTTGGTTTTTTCATTTAATTGTGGATTAGGAACATCCTTTGAGAAACAGATTTGTATAATTCTTTTGTTTTTAAAGTTCTTTTTAATTAAGGTAATGTATGTATATTGTTAAAGACAAATGGAAGGACTTATACTGAAGTGCACCAGTACTTTTTCCCACCTATTTCATATCTCCTAGAAAACCGTTTCAGTTACTTTGTGTATCCTGTGGACTATTCCATTCCATTCTGTAAATAACATTCCTCTACCACCATTTCTTGGTTCATCATTTTTAGTGGTATAATATCTGGTTCTTTTTATGGTATGTGAGGATTTCTCTTACACCTCTGTTCCTTACTGTATCGCCTATCCTTTCTAATATAATTACATTTCACATGTTTGATTTAAATTTTCAGAGTATACATCTTGTGGCTATGAAATAACATATTTCATGAAATAGTCACTTGCTGAATCTCATCGTATTCTACAGTTAAAGTGTTTTTCTTCTAAAACTTTTTGCTGCCATGTGGTTAAAAATTGTCTCAAACTTTCAATTTGCTTAACAAGTACATGAAACTGATGCTAATCCTCCTCATACATTTGACAAACTTTTCTCCTATATCCAATGCCCTTATTAGGTGAGTATTTAGATGGTCATTTTTCTCTTTTGGGGCCCTGAGTCCACTTGTTCTAGTGTAGGCAGCATCTTTTCCGGACTTGCTGTACAAGTGTTTTCTTGGCACTACTTTCTGCCTTCCTTCTAGAGAGTAACTTATCTTTTTCCCTATATTCAGTTTCTTCATACCTAGATCATTTTCTTTCTATTGATTTATTACCCCATGTGTACCATTTGAAAAAAAAAAAGTTTTTCTCATCAAGTATAGTTGATACACAGTGTTGCATTCATTTTAGGTATACACCATAGTGATTCAACAGCTCTGGGTTATGCTGTGCCCACCATGAGTGTAGCTTCCATTTGTACCCCTGCTCTGCTGTTTACTCCCATGACTTCTTCATTCCATAACTGGGAGCCTGCATCTCCCACTACCCCTCATCCATTTTACCCAACCCCCACCCTGGTCCCCTCTGGTAATCACCGTTCTCTGTATATATGGGTCTGTTTCTATTTTTTGTTTGTTTTGTTTGCCACGTTCGGTAACTTCCTGCATAAAGATACTTTGTATAAAACTTTTTTAGAACTTGCACTTCAGTTTCTTTCACTTTCCTAGTCAAAACTAGGTATCGACTTTTTATTTAAAAATTAGTTCCCCCCAGGGCACCTGGGTGGTTTGGTCAGTTAAGCATCTGAATCTTGATTTTTTGTCTCAGGTCATGATCTCAGGGTTGTGAGATGGAGTCTTACAGTGGGGAGTCCGCTTGGGATTCTCTCTCTCTCCCCCCGCCCCTACCTCCTCTGCTTCCTCCCTCTCTCTCTCTCCAAAGTAAATAAATAAAATCTTTACAAAAATTAGTTTCCTCCAACTTTTGAAGTCCTTATTCTCTTGCCTTTGGTTTCTGATGTTTTTGAAAATTCCAGTACTGTTTATATTCCAGATTGTTTGCAAATGATCTATATCTGCTCTCCCAGGAAACTGGTAGGCTCTTGTTTTTTCTCTGATGTTCTGAAATTTTGGAACTGTGGTTTATTATTATTATCATTTTTTATGAGATTTCTGTGGGTCTCTTTCTATCTAGAGAAATGTATTTTCTAGTCTGGGAAAGTTTAATTTAGTATTTTTAAATAATCCCTCCTTTTGTATTTTTTTTTTTTTGTACTCTTATTAGTCATATACTAAACTTCCTGAATGGATTGTTGTTGTTTTTTTAACCTTCTATATCCTATATGTTTTTTAACCTTCTATAACCCTTAGAGTTTGAGATTTTTTTTCCTCAATTATATTTTCAGTCCTATTGAATTTTCCATTTCAGCAAGTATTTTTATTTTCCAACAACCATTTTTTAAAAAGATTTTACTTTTTTTTTTTTTTTTTTTTTTTTTTGGACAGAGACACAGCAAGAAAGGGAACACAAGCAGGGGGAGTGAGAGAGGGAGAAGCAGGCTTCCTGCTGAGTAGGGAACCCAATGTGGGACTCAATCCCAGGACCCCGGGATCATGACCTGAGCTGAAGGCAGACGCTTAACGACTGAACCACCCAGGCATCCCTCCAAGAACCATTTTTATTTATTTTCTTCCCTTCCCTTCCCACCTCACTATCTTCCTCTTTCTCCTCCTGCTCTTCCTCCTCCTCCCCCTCACCCTTCTCCTTACTGTTTTCTTCTTCTAGAATTCTGCTTCATAGATGTGCTATCTTTATCTTTCTGAGGTTAGTGATTTTAATTTGTAGCTTAACTTGCTGCCTCTGTGTGCGTGTGTGTGTGTGTGTGTGTGTGTGTGAGTGAATTGCTTCTATTTCCTTAAAGTTTATTTTGTAAGTTTGTTTTAGCCTGCCTTCCATGTTGGAGCTTTTAGTCAACTTCTGGTGACCTTGGTTGCCGGTTCATATTGAAGAGCCATTTGGTAGATCTGGATTGCTCTGTAGAATGTATTGACTTGTGGACTTTACTGTAGGGTGGTCAGACTTCTGTTGTTTAGACTACACCAGACATCAATTTCTGTAGGTCTTGTATCTTCATTGCTTAGGTTTTTGATAGAGGGATGTTTCAAATGGCTTTATTAGTTATCTATTTCTGCATAAAAAACTATCCCAAAATGTAGTGGCTTGAAACAGCATTTATCTTACAGTTTCTTCATGTCAGGATCTGAGCATGGTTTGTTGCCTCCTCTGTCTCAGGGTGCCTCAAAGGCTGCAGCCAAGGGAGACAGCGAAGGCTCTAGTCATCTCAAGACTCGACTGGGGAAGGATCTGCTTCCGAGCTCAGTTATGAGGTTATTGGCAAGATTCAGTCCCTTGTGGGCTCTTGGACTGAGCACCTCAGTTCCTTTCTGTATGTTAGCTGCCTTGTTTTTTTGCCACTTGAGTCTCTCCAACAAGATGAGTTACTTCATTAAAGTAAGCAGTCCAAGAAGCCAAGAGACAGTGTCAGCGAGATGAGACAGTCTTAAGTTACCTAATCTTTCCATCACTTTTTCCACATTTTATTTGTTAGAACTGAGTCACTGGGTCCAGCCCACATACAAGGGAAGGCTATTACCTATGCCAACAGAAAGGTATTATGTGGAACCATTTGGAAAGCTGTCAACCACAATGCCCAGGAAGTTAGGATCCAGTCTGTAGGCTTTCTGGCAACTGGGTGAGGCTTGTGGCACCTTTCAGTAAACAGATTTAATCTTTCTCTCCCCCCTGGCGCTCTCTCTCTCTCTTTTTTTTTTTTTTTTCCCATCTAGCCCTTATCCATGTGTTCAGCTGTGCTTGATGTCTTCAAGGTGGAGCATTTCTGTTTTAGTTTCTTTAGGAAAGAGACCCTTATTGTCCTATGAGAATGGGAAATATGTAGTTACCTTGATGTAGAATTTAATTTAATTGTTTCTTATGCATATTTTAATTCAATTTCCCTTACTTCCAAACTTGACCTTCAGGTTGTGTAATACCTTATTTTCCAATTCCTGAACCTTTTAAATGTTCTTCAGGGATGAACCAGTTTGCTTCTCATTGATATTACCCTCTACGGGCCTATAGGTTTGTGCTTCCTTTGCTCTGATTTAAGTCAACATCAATCCTATCTTCTCTTTCCATCTTCACAAAATTAGTTGACATTTCTTGTTTGCTGTCGTCTTCTTCCCATTCTTTGTCCAGGAGGGTTTTAAACATTTTTTAAAAAGTCTTACTTTTGTCATTTTAGTGAGGTTTGGGAGAAGGTGGTGATAAATGCACATATCCCTCCACAATTCAGTGTTAAAGGAGGGTTTTGCTTTCTGACTTTCTTTTTTTCATTCTCTCTTCCTCCTTCCTTCCTTCCTTTCTCTCTCTTTCCTTCCCTCCCCTTCTCTCCCCTTCATTCTTCCTTCCTCTCCTTTCCTCCCTTCTCTCCTTTTTTTCCTTCCTTCCTCCATCGTAAAATGATACATAATTATTAAGGAAAAATCTCAAGCAGTAATCAATGACCAAAGATGCTGCTACCAAACCAATATTGGTTTCTGTCTAAATGTGGGGTGATTCCCACCTGTCTCTGTACTACCAATATGATTCTATTCCTCTTATTCCCAGAAATTCATGGACTTCTACCCACACCCTCTGGTAGTCTCTTCATTTGGTCCACTCTTTTACAAATTCTTACCTTTTTTCCCTATCTCAAATCAAATATCCAGTTATTTAAGTAGCTTTTAAAAAGAAAAAACCCTGTTGGCTTATTAGAATAATTCACTTTAAGATATCAATGTGAGCAGTGAAGAACTTCAAATTGTAGCCCAGCCATCTGCTAGTAATATGACAGTTTAAAAATCCTTCCACCTCTTTGTAATCTTTACTTTCGTTGTCTTTGAAATAGGAAAAAGGAAAGTAACATCTTCATGGACAAGATTGATAGACTTCTTGGCATAGTATCTGAAAGATAGCATATAAACACTAGTAGTAGTTGTTGCTGTTACTATTGTGATCATTATTTTTATTAACAATGGGTGAGGAACCTTCCCAGGGTCATCTAATGTGTGTGTGTGTGTGTGTGTGTGTGTGTGTGTGTGTGTAAATTTGCTGGAGAGAAAAGCTCCTACATTGAATATTCTGTATTTCCTAACCATAAATGAGGTGTTAGTAAGTATCTGGTCTGCAGTATTTTGAAGTTATTGTGTTAGGTTAGGTGCATTCATACCATGCTTGGATTGTTAGGTCCTCCTGACTTTGACTTTTGATGATAATTCATGTTCTTGAAGTCTCCTTGGCCTGATAATAATATAGTCATACTTTCTGATTATTGATTGCATGGTTATAGCAGCTTCTGTTCTTTTACTGTCAACCTATGTGTTTCATATCTGTGATACGTATTTAATAATGTATCTCTTGTAAAGAGAATGTAGTTGAGTCCTTTTTTATAATTCAGCCTGACAATCTCTGTCTTTACTTGGGCTGTTTAGTCCATTTATATATAATACAAATATTGTTGAGTAATTTAAGTCTACCATTTGCTATTTCTTCCATCTTTTTTTTTAGTACTTTGTTTCTTCTTCTTGCTTTCTCTCTAGTTTTGATGGCAGGAGAAATGTTTTGTGCTGACTTTCTATGTGATCATAACTAGATTCTTGGTGCTCTTTGTATTTTAATTCTTTAAAACTTTAATTTTTTTTATCATGATATTATACTTTAACATTATTCAATGAAGCCCTTGTTTCAAGCACTATTTATTTTTTAAGAAGAAAGTTATTATTGATTTTCTATTGCCCAGATTTTTCACAGTTGTGGACTAGAGAGAAATTTTCTTGTTCTCCCTGGCATCCATTTAAAGACAATTGCTTTACTTTGAGATCCCAACTTCAAACTATTCACCAAGGTTTATGCTGAAGCTATATTTTCCTTGTCTTGCCTTGCTTGCTGTGCCCCTCCCCTTCCCTTCTTTCTGCCGGCCTGCCTTTCCTACCCCCTTCCTCAATCCTTACTTTCTCTCTCTCCCCTTCCTTCCTTCTTTCTCCTTTTCCTTTCTTCCCTCCTCCTCTCCTTTCCTTTCCTTTCCTGTCCTGTCCTGTCCTTTCCTTTCCTTCCCTCCTTTCTTTTCCCCTCTCTCCCCCTTCCCTCCTCTCTCTCTCATTCCTTCTTTCCTTCCTTTCTCCATAAGAAAGTCCTGTGAAGAGGCCATGCCTTAGTTAATGAGCATCCATCAAATTCTACCAAATTAAAAGAAGACAAAATAAAACAAAAAAAACACAATGTAAGCAAAATATTTTAGAAAATATTTTAGAATATTCTTGTGGACCAGAGGGAGAATTGTGCAACTGAGAGTTATAAAGAGAGGGGGTTTCATATACAACTCAGCAACTGAATAATAGTTTTGTCATAGAGATTGATGTCTGGAGGAGGGGTTCTCTTGCTGAATGCAACTGAAGTTATATCCAGACATATTCTGTTCACCGTATTTTTAAAGCAGGGGATTAAATAAATACTTCAAAAATGTTTTTCTAACTTATGGGGCACCTGTTTGCATTGTAGGGACAATCTATAATGCTGGTTTAAAGAAAAATTTTTTTTTTTTTTTTGGTAAGTATCTTGGGTAGCCTTAGGTCTTATAATTTAAAAAAATGGAAGTACTTTTCCACCTAACCACCCTTATCTCTACCCTCATCTGCACCCCTGGTTTTTAGATTCAAGATTTAAAATTATCTCAATAGTTAGACAAAGGAATTGAAATTGACAAAGTAAAATGTAAGTGGACAAATATGAAATTGAATATTGTAACTAATTAGAAATTGTGTATTTTTAGGTATGTATGTAATATCTATATAAAATATATAGATACATTGATTTATATACACACTTACACACAGAACAATGCATCTCAGAAATACCTGGGAGTTCCAAATGCCATAAGAACCAAACATAGAATTTGAGGGTTAAAAAACAATCCTAATTAAATGTTAGACTGCACGTATAAAAGAATACATGGGGTGCCTGGGTGGCTCAGTGGGTTAATAAGCCTCTGCCTTTGGCCCAGGTCATGATCTCAGGATCCTGGGAGCGAGCCCCGCATCGGGCTCTCTGCTCAACTGGGAGCCTGCTTCCCCCCCACACCCCACCTGACTCTCTGACCACTTGTGATCTCTCTATCAAGTAAATAAATAAAATCTTAAAAAAAAAAGAATACATAAAGTTTAGATCGTTTAAATATCTGGTGATACCTAGAGTGTTGTAACTGCTCTAGGAATTTTATTTTACTGCAAATAGAAAGTAAATACAAAAATAAGACTGGGGTAGTTGAGCTTGTGAAAACTCTTTCACATGGAGAACAATATGAGAAAATAAGAATGCTGATTATGAACAGAAAATTTACATGACATGAGAGCCCTGCAGGCTGTATGTACACTCTCTCTATACAAGACACATGATTTTTTTCTGTTACTCTAGATGAGAAGTGCTTCTCAGATTTTCTACTAAAGTATCCTTAATGATACTTACCAAATTTCTTTGAGAACCGACATTTCATTTAAAAATATTATTCAAATATTGC